>NC_090270.1:63839670-64491813 GCF_040414725.1 Anabrus simplex | reverse complement strand
ATTAGAAGTAGGGGTTGGGGAATATGCAAACCGGGGTTGTTTGTTGAATATAGCGGGCAGGGTGGCGATTGCGGATTAGAAGTAGGGGTTGGGGAATATGTAAACTGGGGTTGTTTGTTGAATATAGCGGGCAGGGCGGCGATTGCGAATTAGAAGTACGGGTTGGGGAATATGCAAACCGGGGTTGTTTGTTTAATATAGCGGGCAGGGCGGCGATTGCGGATTAGAAGTAGGGGTTGGGGAATATGTAAACTGGGGTTGTTTGTTGAATATAGCTGGCAGGGCGGCGATTGCGGATTAGAAGTAGGGGTTGGGGAATATGTAAACTGGGGTTCTTTGTTGAATATAGCGGGCGGGGGAAAGGGGTATAGCACCTACAAAGTGGTAAGATTTTTAGTGCTCTCTCTGTGAATTTGGACAGAGAGGTAATGGCTGACAGTTTACCAACTTAAGTGCTGTAATAATACTTTTCTTTGGTGGAATTTTGATTCAATAAACTACAATAAAACGTTCGCCAAAGGAACAATAATTATACATGTATTTTACAATTAAATAGAAGTACGGTGTGTTTATACAGTTAGAAACCACCGGTATTTGACTCCACACTAAGAAACTAACAGACACTAAAGAGATTGCCAGACTGACGAACGCGCCCGGCAAGGGGGTAAATCATACCTCAGTGTCCATAACCTTGGCAATAATAGAACCCCTGCTGCCCTTCCTCACAACACATGCAAAGTCTGCACTACTTGCTGTGGCGCTATACAAATCGATTAGTCGGAATGAAGGAAATTTTGTGCGTTTTTCAGCCAATAATTTTGATAATAAGCAAAGTTAATAAAGGAAAGAAATAGCTGATAAGACAACATGGCTTATACAAATTGCTTTTTTTTTAAATAATTCCTACCATTCATAGTTTAGAAGAAGGGAACACATCTCTGTATATGCCATGAAAGTCCTTGAAGGGGTGGAATGTAGGCCACTACTATCCATAACCTCGCTACTTGGTGGGGTGGAGTGGTCAGCTCTACGCTTGCTCCCTTTGTCCCCAGGAATGAACCTGGTGTTCATTTTTGGTGTAGGCTGAGTGAACCCCAGGACTATGTGCACCTCCGGAAGCGGAAATCTCGTTTCTTTAATTTTACGACTTCCTGACGGGGATTCGAACCCACGTCCTTCCGGGCGAACCGAGCACGCCTTTACCGCCTCGGCCAGGCAGCCCCTATAATTCATAATTTTGTGATGATGATGATGATGATGATGATGCTTATGCTTGTTGTTTAAAGGTGCCTAACATCGAAGGTCATCGGACCATTTATAGTTTTAGCCAGAATAAAAATTTAATGTTTTCTCCACAACATAGGGGAACCCCCTCCCCCTCCATCGCGCGCGCTACTAATGAATGACCATGTCCGAGAGACATATGATCATTTGATTTTCCCATATCGAAATTTGACACCATTTTTAGAACAACTGGTGAATCATATTTACTGTACATTTTAGCCGTGGCCACAAACGCATCTGAGAGTATCAGTAGGGCTAATATTCTCAAGAACAACCTTGAGCACTGGAAATAACTCTTCAGTAATTCTGTGATGTGTGAAAGCGAGTTCAGTACAATATGTGTGTTGTACAGTTGTTCTCTATTTCAGAACACTTCGTAACGGATCTGCGTCTCCCAAATCGCTTTAATTAGTAAGGCGCAACTTGGTGAATTAGTATTAAGTTCCACACTCGCTCAGCTCTTAAAAATGAATTGGAAAACGTTTCATTTTTAACAGTAATTTTAATTGTTCAGCTTGCTTGTTAACACCGAGCGAGTGGCGGCGTGGTTTGGGTCACGTAGCTGACAGGGAGATAATGGGTTCGAACCCCACTGTCGGCAGCCCTAAAGATGGTTTTCCATGGTTTGCCATTTTCATCCTGGGTCGGGCTGTATCTTAATTAAGGCCACGACCGCTCCCTTCCCACTCCTAACCCTTTCCTGTCCCATCGTCGCCATAAAATCTATCTGTGTCAGTGCGACTTAAAGCCAATTGTAAACAACCCCTCACAGTATAGATTAGTGCTGCCGGGAGTTTACTGCGTGACAACCCTATTCTTTTGAACAAGTGCAGAAATTAGTGTTGTACGCGGTTTATATTTGTCTTTTCCCAAATTTTAATTCAGAAACATATAACAACATATTGTACCTCAAAACATGCGAATCTTGTGGAAGTTGTTGCTCTATTTCGATATTACGGCACACAATGTTGACAGAAATATTTTTGACAGTGCTCAAATAAAAGTATTTACATTTCACTTAGAGGGATTTGGCTTAGAAAAACCAAAGACAAAATTAAGGTTAATCAAGAGTTTGGAAACGGAACATCTGGAATTATGTTTTTAAAAATTGCCCGTGGAAGACCCAGATGATTTCTGATTTTTTTTCTCTTTTCCTTTTACATTCTAGAAAACTATGTAAAATCGTCGATCTCCCCACTTTCCCACGATTTATGGACTAAATCACATTAATTATGACAAGCAGGGTAATTTCAAATTTTCTTTACAGTGCTGCCATATTTCAGATTTAAACGAAATGTCCTTCCGATCACCGAGAAAGTGCACAGTAACTCTGTCTATTCTCAGATTTTTTAAAAAATGTTTGCCAGGAGTTTCCTGAAATGTTTTGAGTTTAGTTGTTGCAAAATAGTACTATGAGTCATTCACCCAGTTTTTCTCCATGAAAGCTCGAAGACAAATACGCTGCACAGAGCTTACTGGAACTGAATCTCGGTAGGATGGTGCTCTGCGTCAAACGACGAAATGCCACTCGTTGTAGTTCGGGGTAACTGCTTAATCTGACAAAATAAACTTGAAACGACCAAATAAACGTACCGATACCTAACAAGCGGTAAAGGTGATCATAGAGGAATTTGGAAAGGGAATCACAATCCAAGGAGAGGAAATCATAACCCGGAGATTTGTCGATGATATTGTTATTATATTTGAAACTGCTGAAGATCTGGAGAAGTTGATGAATGGTATGGACAGAGTGTTGGGGAAGGAGTAGATGATTTTTTTTTTTTTTTTTTTTTTTTGCTAGTTGCTTTACGTCGCACCGACACAGATAGGTCTTATGGCGACGATGGGACAGGAAAGGGCTAGGAGTGGGAAGGAAGCGGCCGTGGCCTTAATTAAGGTACAGTCCCAGCATTTGCCTGGTGTGGAAATGGGAAACCACGGAAAACCATTTTCAGGGCTGCCGACAGTGGGGTTCGAACCTACTATCTCCCGAATACTGGATACTGGCCGCACTTAAGCGACTGCACCTATCGAGCTCGGTGAATATTGTTACTTGGGTAGCAGAATGACTTAACGTAGTAAGGAGGTAATAAAATGCAAACTAGCACAAGCGAGGACGACCTTTCTTAAGAAAAGAAATTAGCTCTCTTCTAATAAAATTTGAAAGATGATATTGAAGACTTTCCAATGGGGCGTGGCGTTGTGTGAAGCATGGACGATAACCAGCTCAGAAAGAAAGAGAATTGTTTCGAAATGCGGTGTTAGAAAAGAATTCTGAAGGTGAGTTACACCGTATCACGAATGAGGAGATACTGAATCGGATTGGTGAGAGGAGATCGATGTGGCTAAATTTAACGAGAAGAAGAGATAGAATGATAGGGCACATCTTAAGACACCCAGGACTGGTTCAGTTGGGAAGTGTACACGGTGAGAACGGTAGCGGTTGGCCAAGGTATGCATATGACAACCACATTAAAGTAGATGCAGAATGTAGCAGTTACATAGAAATGAAAAGATTAGCACAGGATTGGATGGCGTGGAGAGCTGCATCCAAAACAACACATGTTATATTCAAATAAATATTTAAAATAATAATAATAATAATAATCGTATGGCCTCAGCTACCGTGTGCAGACATTTCAATTTGACGCCATCTGGCTGTCTGCTCGTCAATTTCGACGTTCCGTTTTACTCTAGGCCCCCACTAGATGGCAGACCGAGTACACCGAAACTCTCTTGGGCGTCTATGGCTGAGATTTAATGAATTTTGTCGGGTAAACACCAAATGTGTCACCAGAGATCTTTAACATGCCGACATCGTACGACATGGAGTGTCGAATGGACTTTTTTCCGCCCTTCAAAAATCCGACTACCTCTGCCGGGTTTGAACCCGCTATCTTGGGATTCGGAGGCCGACACTCTACCGCTGATCCACAGAGGCAGCTAAATAAATATTTAATGTTATAGGAATCCATAGAGTAACACGCGCTCTCCTTACGCCCAATTTGAATAAGACACAGTTGTGGAGTGACACTTCCCCAACGATACATTTCGTATTGTCGCGGAGAATCGAGTTGTTTTCACCGGGATTATAATTATGTGAGACCAAACCGTAACGATAAAGTGGGATCATGAGGACAAGGGTATTCGAAAACGAGTCGCAACTACTAAAAATATAGAAAAAGAAAACGAAAGACTATCGCTATACCGGTTAACATCCTTCGTCATTACATACATGGAGTCAGTACATAACAGAGATAATTGGTTTACAAAAAAAAAAACCTTCAAATTGCCTCCACAGTACCACTAAATTTAACAAATCCTTTGTTTGCACTGCATCACGTATCTTTAACGTCTTTATTCTCCAGCGTTTCGCAAATAACACTAACTGTACTCAACTAAAGCAGTCCTTAACATCTAACTTCTTGGAAGAGTACGCAAGGGACTGAGATCAGTCATTCTTGTGTCTAACAATCAGAGATGTATATTTCTTAGATAATTGTTTCACTCTCTGCTTTAACAGATTATTTAGATTCTTGTAGTCTAAAGTAATACACAGGCTTAATGTTTTACTTTCTTACTTGTTAAATAATGTACGTCTTAATTTTACTGGATTTGGTATCTGTACATTTTTTAGTTTAATGTTCATTTTAATGAAAATCCTCAACCTGTTTCCAGTCATTCGACCGGGTTAGGAATGGACCGAATGAAGCCCCCATCTAGCGGCGAGGATAGTAAATGTGCCGGCTGGCGAAGCCTCTCGTACTCCTTTGGGGCAATGATTAATGACTGACAGATGAAATAAAATGGTGTTGGAGAATGTTGCTGGAATGAAAGATGACAAGGGAAACCGGAGTACCCGGAGAAACACCTGTCCCGCCTCCGCTTTGTCCAGCGCAAGTCTCACATGGAGTGACTGGGATTTGAATCACGGAACCCAGCGGTGAGAGACCGGCGCGCTGCCGCCTGAGCCACGGAGGCTCTATCTGTTCAATTTTATATTATAAATATTTAATTAGTGCTTTCATGAACCTGTATATTATTATATGAAGACGCTACATAAAGGGGCTATTCAACTTCAGTGGGGTGTATATTCTCAATAAATTCAAAATTAAACAATCCAATTCGTTCTCCGCACCATCTCTGTTACATGAAACTGTTCCACAAGTGTGCACGTTCGAACTTCAGTGTGTTAGTAGTGATATTTAGTAAGTTTAACTTTGTCTTACCATTTAATGCTCGGTGGCTCCATTTCTCTATATGATGATTTTCCAGGAACATCACTGGGTATATCCGGAGGACTAGCTCTCCAACACAATTTGTGGTTCCAACACTCCAGCAAACTTTAAAATAATTTAAGACAATTTACTATAAATATTTACGGAGTACGGACAATCTTTTGGTAGATACATACACTTCTTGCCAGTGATAAATATTCACAGACACTGTCAGAATATTCAGAGTTGTACACTTTTTGGAGTTAAGCCGTTATTTCAGGCATTAAAGCATTATGTCGCCTGGCTAAGCCTATAAATATTTAAATTACTATTCTGTATGGGGAACTTCTTGCGTTTAAATCAGTCGGTCGAATCGATTCTAAATCATTTTGCAGCATAGATCAACGAATTCGGATTGAAACGCGATAAATAAATTGTTAACCTACATGTGGTAAAATCAGTCCGGTCAAATCGCGAAGAAAAGATTTCCGTTTCTAAATCATTTTTCAGCATAGATGTTCGAATTAGGAGCGAAACGCGCGATGATGGTTATTTTTAGCAACGAGCACATGTGTCGCGCACTGATCGTTAACACTATCACGAGAGAATCTTAACTGGACTCATTTCCATTGTGATTACTTTTATCAGACGAAGAGTATTCACTGATACCATTACAATAGGTCGTTCGTCGTGCTGATTGTATCACCTGGACAGATCCTTCCTCTGATAACGACCGAGAAGACAGACGCACTCGATAGGATAATCTGTAGTCACGATGTATTCATTAATGGGAGCGAAAGTTTAGGGGACTTAGGGAGACCTTGACAACAGCAAGGCCTATATAGTTTTAATACCCAGGCACTTTTATTACGTCTTCCGAGAACGCCGCGCAACAGGCCGCAAGAGCAAAGTGGAAATGGACAGGGCACATAGCGATGCTACACCAGGACAGATGGGCAACCAGGCAAGAGAAGCCGCTGCAGACCGAGAAGATGGACAGACGACTGCACGCAGCTACTGGACGAGGACAGCGCAGCGCGATCCAGAACTGACTGGAAAGGGATGGAAAGTAAAATGTGGAAAGCGAAAGGGAAAATATGGAAAGTGGTGAAAAAAAGAGTTATGAAATATTAGGGGTAGTGAAATGAAAAGCAAACATCCACCATAACCATAGCCGACTACAGTTACAAGCCGGAGTCAGGTAAGTTTGGCAACGTCCAGTGGAGGCCATGGTGAAAGCCCGGGATCTATCCGTATATGTTGATGTCTAGTGAACTTCGTCTCGTTTAATTTTTCACGAATATGTTCGAGTATATATAACAAGATAAGTGATAGAATAAGCATACGTAGAGCCTATTATCGAAATAATGCGAAGGCTAACCAGGGCTGAGTAGCTTGAACTGTAGAGCTAGCTTTCTAAGCCCAGCTCAGTCCGGTGGTATTTGAACGTGCTCAAATACGTCGGCCTCCTGTCGGTAGATTTACTGGCACGTTAAAGAAATCCTCCGGGACAAAATTCCGGCATCTCGGCGTCTCCAAAAACAGTAAAAGTAGTTAATGGGACGTTAAATCAATAACGTTATTATTTGTGATGGTGCTGACGGAATTTGGCTTATTAATAAAATGTTTCGTGTATTTCCAGATGCCCAGAAAATGTTGTGTTCTCATGTATCGTAACAACTATAGCATTAAAAAGGGTTTTGTTACCTCGTTTAGTTTTCCTTCAGACGAGGAATTAAAACAAAAATGGATTTGTCATTTTAAATGGGATAATTGAGAACCTGGGAAGGATTCAGTCGTATGCATAAAACATGTCACACATGAAAGTTTTTCAACAGGGGATAAAATTTGTGACAGTAAAGTCAACGTAACTATACTACCACCTAAACCTAATGAGCTTCTCCCTGATGCATGTCCAATTATTTTCTCAAATTTGCCAAAATATTTGTCATCGAAAAGTGTTAAAAGAAAAGAGAAGGCAGGAGCCTGGAAATGTAGAGTAGGGCCAACAAGAAGATGAATGATATGCCAAATGTAACCCATTTACTGAAAATTCACCAAGATATGTCACTGTATATGATAAGTTATCAGGTGTTGGTAAAAGAAATGACATGTTTAGCAAATGGTAAAATATCAAAATGGTCTCAACTAAATGCATATTTATTAAAATATATTACAACCACTTCTTTTAGTGTTAGTGTTAAATGTGTGCAAATAAATCGGCTAAAATGCTTCACAATCTCATAGAGTATCGTGAGGTAAGCAGTGAAAGCACACTCTTTGTCTTGCCTCGTTAAAGTAGATGTGGGAAAAATTCGAACTTTGCACTAAAAGGGCCGGGCTGAGTGGCTCAGACGGTTGAGGCGGTGAACTTCTGACCCCAACTTGGCAGGTTCGATCCTGGCTCAGTCCGGTAGTATTTGAAGGTGCTCAAATACGTCAGCTTCGTGTCGGTAGATTTACTGGCACGTAAAAGAATTCCTGAAGGACTAAATTCCGGCACCTTAGCGTCTCCAAAAACCGTAAAAGTAGTTAGTGGGACGTAAAGCAATTATTATTATTATTATTATTATTATTATTATTATTATTATTATTATTATTATTATTATTATTTGCACTAAAAGGAAAAAGAGTTAGGCCCTACTCAAAAAGTTTCGTAGGTTCGAATCCCACTATCGGCAGCCCTGAAAATAGTTTTCTGTGGTTTCCCATTTTCACACCAGGCAAATGATGGGGCTGTACCTTAATTAAGGCCACGGCCGCTTCCTTCCAACTCCTAGGCTTTTCCTATCCCATCGTCGCCATAAGACCTATCTGTGTCGGTGCGACGTGAAGCCCCTAGCAAAAAGTTTCGTGTGGAACTGTGAAAGAAAATTATTTACTGTCAAGAAACTTTCAAAGTGATACGAAGAAGGTTTAGTCAGTACTTACAGCATATTGGTTGTAACTAAAATGTTACTGCACCTCAAGTCCTAGAAAGTGAGATGAAAATTAGGACTAAGGGTGTTCTAGGGTTGCGGTGGTTGGTGGTGATGGTATGGAAAAATGAGGTTTGGCTGTAGCCAATTAGAAATGTCTGACTCCATCAAGACAGATGCTACTGGGCTCAATATGGACGTAATAAACAAGTTATACTCACATTTATCATGTGAATTTTTTGGTGGGCATTTTGAGATGTCAGGGGCAATATGCTACACCTTTCTGGGTGTACACTAAGGACAATATCCAGAAGGAAAAGCTGTGACACTTGTTTAGGTCTCCTGTAGAGTAATGAAACAGGTGATCCCTGTTTTGAAGAACATCAGAGAGGTGGGTTAGTGGTGCCATCACATTGTATTGTGTGTGCCTGCAGAACAGTGGTATACGAAGACCACCTGGGTTGTAAAAATTATAAAGAATGTCTGTTCTCTCTATCCTGAGCTGCTTTAAGAAGAGATGACAATCAACAGTTCTGGTTTGAACGCCGTCATTGTGAGCGTGACAATAATGGTGCGATAGATGGTTTATTGTCTACATTTTCCAATGTAATGTTTAAAAAGCGCTGAAAGCAGATGAAGAACACGAGTTAGGTCAGTAGTGAGGATAAAAACAGTAAGCGGGGAAGCTGTCAACGCTCCACAATAATTGAGCTTGTGAGAACTGTTCTTAAAGTGTTTTGTTTTTATTCATGTAAAATGTGTATTTCTAACTTCAGTGAATGAATTTACTGATGTGTGTGTTTCTTGGTACCATTTTACGAAGAGTGTACATTTATCACAATCATTGTGTTGGTCTAAATGTAGTGAATATGAATGAAGTCATTCAAAATCGGACACGCCCCCTTTTCTCTCGGCCTCCGCTTGACAGGTATACTCCGCGCACCTTTTAGCGGTATTTCTTTGTACGGGGCGGTGGAGTAAGGAGTGACCTCTCACGATTCCGGTAATACTGCCAACTGAATGAAAATTAAACCTGAATTGAATCGATAATATGATCGATCGATATGAATTTTCTAAACCTTTATTATCTTAAGCCAACAACTGTGTCATACACACTTTATATAACATTTGTTACGATCTCCGCTACCGCTACGTATTGAACCCGACAGGGGCATGATCCAAGGACCTTAGGTTGATATCGATCTCCGTAATTACGCACGCAATGCTATTAAAGGGAAAGAACGCTGAAAATGATTAATATTCATATCATTAATAGAGGTCATACCGAAACTAATTAATATTCATACCATTGAGATAGATAAATTGTGTATTTTAAAATTATTCTACGAGATTTATTTGTCTGCGACTTATTGCGCAGTATTATCCTTTGTGTGGCGGGGGCCCTGCAGATGAAGCCAAGCCAACTTAGACCCGGGAGGGGTTACGAATGGGGATTCCCTGTGACATCACTCGAGAGAAGACATCCCTCCTCAAGACTCACAGAATGAGGGGAAACTAACTTTTTCAAAACGGAATATAGGAGCCATCTTGGAATCGGACTGGCCAACTTAATTACCTACGAGATAGAAAATTAATAAAACTCATATTAGGGGGTCATCTCCCGATTTAAAAGGGATAAATGTTACTGGGACATTTATTTAGAGTGTTTAATGTCCTCTTCCGTGATAACTTTCAGCCGAAGAAAGAATACTGTGTTGTTTCTGCGTGGAAAAGTACTGAGGCCATCTGGTTAGTCTCATGACACGTCCTCGACGGAGGGACTTCACCCCGTGTGGTAGGGGAAGCAGAACATATTTTAATTAATTTAAAGAGATTCACCGAAGGATAATTGAGTGGTTATGTCTCAATCGCACCAACTAGATATTGGTCACCGGTCACCCGTACTATTTTACCTCGAGTACGCCGGGAATAGGCGCTACGCAAATTAGTGGAAGGGGTATCGCTCCCTAGTAAAAACTACTGCAGGAAGGGACAAGAGTCAGTCGGGATTTGTGGCTTACAGACGGCGAAGCTATGTGCAGTCGAGCTTCCAGCGATCTTTTGTTTGAGTGAATTTAAATTTAATTTACAAGTGAAATCGCGTACTGTGCGTAAATATTGCAGAGATTGGATAGGCGCGATGCTAGTGTCTAAACTTTAAAGATCAGGGACGTGTCGCGAACATTTAATATAATTTGTAATAATATTATTATTATTACTACGGCGCTACTGTGTCGAGTAGTAACAAAGGTACGCGGAATCCGGTGCTGGACCGCGGATTGCGGAGTGAGGGCCGATATCGCGGCTGAACGTTCACACTGAATGTAACTAAACAAATCTTGGAATAAATAGTGACGTATTGTGTGCCTCAGGAATACTGCCAGCGGTTTCGTCAACCTAGAACAATGGACTCCCGGTTGGAAAGAAGAATGGTGCCTCCAGTAACTGCTTTGGTGCCTATGGGTCAGCACTAAACCAGCAATGGACTTCCTGAGCTGACAACGGGTCATCAAGTGATGGAGATGAGTATTAATCATATTTAATATGACGTGATCAGATTGGGCGGGGAACAGTTATCATTACCTGACGCTATAATGTTAGAGGTTGTAACTTCAGTAATGTAGATGTGCTACCATGATACACGTAGCTTCTATTTACTTTATTTAATTAGTAACACGTCTGAGCAATCAATTGTAAATAAAGGTGTAATACGATAAGTTTGCATGCAGTAGTAGATTAACTTAATCATTTTATTTGGGGAAACTTGTAATTATTGATGCGTCAGGAAACCAAATTTTAGTAATTCAGAGTAATTCAAGTTAGGCTGTAGTTAGTCCAGCGTTGATAATGCATGGCTGGTAAATAGTGTAATTTTATTTCGTGAGCACCCAGAACTACGAGATATGACTTCGGAACTGACACCACAGGCCTCCACTGACATATATTTAGATAGGAATTGTACAATTTTAATAGGCAGGCTTATCACAATTTAAGTGCAAATTGAGGAATATTTAATTCATAATTGTATTACCGTGTGACGATTTTATCAGAAATCACAATTTAGATATGGATTAATTACATCGTTATTACGAGGAAGTTAATTATGATCACGCAGTATGGTCTAATTTCCAGGTAAGTCGTGTAGGGAGATAGTGTAATGATGAACCCGATAATAATAATAATAATAATAATAATAATAATAATAATAATAATAATAATAATAATAATAATAAATTGTAGTTATGGTAATCATGCAAGTATTGGTATCATAGAAACCGGTGTCGCGTCGCGGGATCATGATATTGTAAACGAATGTGTGTGTTGAATTGAAGTGAAGTATTGAGAGCCGATGTAATTTTGCTTAATGAACAATGAAGCTCAGTTTATTAGTGAACGATCCCCGAGATGGGGTGTTTTGTTAAGAAAGGGCGTTATGCCTGTGAAGGCCGAGGCCATTGACCACCCGCCGTGCAGGGGGTGGGGCAGTTGACCTAGTGAGGAGAAGTGTTGTTTTTTTTGTATGCTCGTCCGCTCGTATAAGGGGGAGCCTTGAGTTAAAGAGAACGCGGCCCGGAAGAGTCGCCTAATAATGGAGATATTCAACACGCCAGAATGATGTAGTCGCTAATAAATGACACGGCGATTGTTACCAGTACTTGTTAGTTTACTGTCATTACTCAGTTGAGGATAATGTAGCTTAGGGTTTTCAGAGTCCCACTTCCATCCAAAGGGGTGTCAGTTCAGTTCCCGACAGCGGCATTGGTACCCCAATGCTCAACCGAAGGCTGGATGTCTCACGTGTTTACTGTATATAATTTGTGTTCTCTAAGTGTTTGTGTATCTTGTTGTGATTATAATTGAGTTGCCGATGGTGCTGACCATCGGGGTGGTGAATTGTATACAAGTGAGGGTCGGTTCAAACCCGGGCGTTTGTTCCACATTTTTATGATTTCCTTCTCGGTACTTCGTTGGGGAATAGTTGTGTGTTTAGTATAGGGATTGCTCAGACTCGTTGCATGCATGTTAATCCTATTGGTCAATGATATCACATAGCCTCAGTGTCTATGATAAGTGTTTTTCCGTTCGAATCTCGTCATAATGGATCGCTCTGCGATAGATAATACTCGGATCCATCACATACGACTAAAAGTCGATAACAAACCAAAACAATTGATAATAATCCATGTAATTCATGTGTATATAAATGCGTCATTACCATCATCATCATCATTAAGGCCTAATAAACCACTGGTATTAATCTAAACTTTAACCCGAATGTGTTCTCATTGTAATTAGGTATGATCCGTCTCCTACCCTGTATGCCTTTAAGCTAAGTCTAGTTAAGCGCCTATTTGTTTTATTCCAACCCGTTAACGCCCTGTAGATATCATGCCGGAGCCATTGTGTGTAGGGACGGGTGCAGTATACATCCTACCTTCGCATGCTGGTTTTCGCCGATCACGCCACCACTGCTTCATTCACTCTTCTGCTATGCTCACCTGTCGCCTGCCTACTCTGTTCATCACGTGATCCTGACGTCATCTTCTTCTCCACGCTCCGCCTCCTCCACCTGTGTGTGTGCTTGCGCTAACCTCTATTGGACACGTGATTATGACGTTTCTGGAATATGCTGGTTTTCAACTTCTCTATTCTTCTCGATGTTTCTGTACGACTATATAATCTCGCTCCACCGCTCAAAATATTGAGTCTGGCTTCGTTACGGAGTGGTGGAAGCAGCCATACTACTACTACGTTCGATATTGTCATTTACCATCTGGACTGTTACTTTCTTCAGGTTATCCGGTGAGCAAGTTTTATCATAATGTTATTTGGACATTAAATTCTTCATTGGGCCATCTGCCCCACTTGAACTTTACTTTGGCCAGCTTATTACGGCATCAAATATATATGCAAGACATTATTTCGACTAAAACCTTTCAAACACGAACTGTACTACGAACAATGGAATTTTGAAATCACAATATCTGTTTCCTTGGACCATCGTTACCTTTTGGTATATGTTTATTTAACACATTCTGCAGCGTAACTTCACCCGGCGAAGAGAATCCCTTTCCCAGTTCAATCCCAACTTCATTTTTATCCTTTTTCCTTCTTTTCACTTCTTCTTTCAGGTTGCGTCTTCTATATCGACTTATATTATTCTTCATTGTACCCTTTATACTTATTCATACGTTTTTGATGTATTTCTATATTTTATATTGTAAATGTGGCACATTTTCCTTGTCTTTCAAGGTTTCCTCTATATATTTCAGTCTAGCAAGCTCTTGTCTGCAATTTACTAAACTTGTTGAGAAATGTTTACTATTTTTATTATCTGTTAAATACATATCCTGTTTGCTTTGTTAAATTCGAGATTTTCTTGTTCCTGTCACTTTCTCTTGGTCCTATTCCTTTTCACTGCGCAAATTCTGCTGTAAATTATTATTATTATTATTATTATTATTATTATTATTATTATTATTATTATTATTATTATTATATCGTGCTGCTTCTTCTACCACATCTATGTTTGAGCTATCAACTAATATTGTATACTATTTTATCTCTGCTTCGTATGTACCTACGACTATAGCTGAGGGTATCTGTATTATTCCTGAACACCCTCACTACCACTATATTGATAATCGGGCCCCTCAGAACAGTAAGATAACAGAGCAATCTCACCTCAGTATGATAGCAAACTTCTTCTCTCACCTCACATCATATAACATTATATAACATTTCTCGATGCGAATCTTTTTTCCCAGCATGAATTCTATAGTTTGGCTTTGCTGTGTAAACAACAACAGTACTAGCACGTAAAGTGTACGCCAGATGTCACACAGCGATGCATAAGCGATTCATAGTTTGCGTTTCAAAGGTTGCCAATACGAATCTCGAAGATGCCCGAGGTCGACCTATTCAGCACTAGGGTGTCCATGTATCGCTAAAAGGTGCGCGTACGGTAGATACAGCGTTGCCAAGCGTACCTTCTGGCTTTCACTATAGATGGCTCTGCATAACACATTCCGCGCGAAAGATGGCAACACTCTTGTTACGTATCGATACTGCCATCGCTGTGGTAGGAGAAATGCAGTGACAACACACAGGTGCACGCAGTTGTTGGGTTATGCCTTTGTGTGTCTAGTGTCTAGTGTCTAGTGTGTTCGTCCAGCTGTAGAAATGGAGGCAAGCAATGATGAGCAGAGAAGTGTGGTTCGTTTTCTAGTGGCAGAGTTTGCTGGAGTGTCTGCTGTGTATGGCATGACGAGTGTGCACGAGTAGCATAGGAGATTCAGAGAACAGGGCGCGTCACTGCAAGACGATTGCGCGCTCAGGACAGCCATTACTCCTGCTGTGATACAGCGGATTGATGGTCTTTATCCGGGAAACCGACGAATCACGGAGAAAGAAAGACATTCCGGCGAGGAAGTGCAAGAGTGAGTGTGGTTGTGGATCCGTCAGCGACCTACCTCTTTCTACAAAACTGGAATTGATCGCTTTTGGTAATTATTTTTTAATAAAATCCATGGTCACGTTGTAGCGGGTATTCGGTTTTCATTTGACTGCCCCTCATAGATATATAGGCAGAGAAATTTCCCGAGTGTCGTGAATAGTGTTGAAATAAGTCCCAAATACAGAATTAGAGACGAAAAATCTCACACAAGGGAAGGAGAAATGTTAAAAGTTAAAGGTAAACCAGTGGAGAATATAAAAAGAATGACACAAACAACAATTTCACGTGAGTAGTTCACCACGCAAGATCAGTCGAACAGAGGGAAGCATTTGCCCTCCATGGGACACTACAGCCTTATTCATTCATTCTCTAAGTGCGGCCAGTATTCGGGAGATAGTAGGTTCGAATCCCACTGTCGGCAGCCCTGAAAATGATTTTCCGTGGTTTCCCATTTTCACATGAGGCAAATGCTGGGGCTATACATTAATTAAGGCCACGGCCGCTTCCTTCCCACTCCTAGCCCTTTCCTGTCCCATCGTCGCCATAAGACCTATCCGTGTCGGTGCGACGTAAAGCAACTAGCAAAAAAAAAAAAGTCACAACTTCTTTGTTACTTCGCCTTTTTTAATCCGTAAAAGTAAAAATCAACCAGACAACGTGACAATATTATACATAATCTTATCCCACCGCATTTTTACACAAAGTGATATCTTCCCTTTCGATTTGAATTAAAATCATTAATTACTTTCGAAATGGCAACATCAGTAATACTTTGGATAGCCAAAATGCCAAGGAGGATGACGTCTCCTAGGCGATCGTCTTCCTCCAGTATGTTTTCAAACCCCGGTAAGCATGAAAAATACCTCTCACATGTTGCTGAATTTACTGGAACTGTAAAGCATTAAATTTAAATTTTCAAAAAATGAGAGCGAATACACTTTTCAAACACTTCTCTACAAAAAAAAAAGGCAGTTCATTCTTGGATATATTTGTGTTTTGATTCTTCCAACACTGCAGCTCATACAAAAGAAGTTTCTTGTCCAAAGTGTAAAACTTATTAATGTACTTTACAATGAGCACCTCTACTTTGCTTCCCTTTATAACTTGACTTACTGTAAATGGTTGAGAACAACGAAATTATTTTCTTGAAGCCTGGTCTCTATCTCTTGCTTAGAAATGTCAATAACAGGAAACAGCATTGTAGCTTTGTAGTACTGTTGCACTGTCTCAAATGAAGCAGTCGTTGGCGTTCAACGCCCACCCGTCAGAATTCTTTCGGGACTTAATAGCGACATTTTAATTAGAATGATGGGGAAGGTAAAATGAAATGGCGTATCGTTTCTAGTGCCTGGAGTGTCCGCGGACAGGTTCGGCTCGCCAGGTGCAGGTCTTTTGATTTGATCCCGTAGGCGACCTGCGCGTCGTGATGGGGATGAAATGATGATGAAGACGACACATACACCCAGTCCCCGTGCCAGCGGAATTAACCTATGATGGTTAAAATCTCCGACCCTGCCGGAAATCCAACCTGGGGTTCCTGTGACCAATGGCCAGCAAGCTAACCATTTAGCCATGGAGCCGGACACGGTGGAATTTAAAATTTAACAATAATAGATATTATTTCTATCAACATCATGTAGGTAGCCTAAACAATTTTTGCAACGATCATTTTGTTTCATTGACTTAAGATTAACGAAAAACTTACTTGTAAAATACGTATTTGTAAGTCTTGCCACCCCCGAATTACGCCTGTGATCTTTGTTTTCCTCACCCATGAACCCTACTGTTCGTGACTTACACAGAATGGTCTTTTTTTTTTTTTTTACAAGTTGCTTTACGTCGCACCGATTCAGGTACGCACTATGGCGACGATGAGATGGGAAAGGGTTAGGCGTGGGAAAGAAGCGGCCGTGGCCTTAATTAAGGTACAGAGCAAGCATTAGACTGGGATGAGAATAGGAAACCACGGAAAACCTTATTCAGGACTGCGGACGGTGGGATTAGAACCCACCATATCCCAAATGCAAGCACACAGCCACGCGACCCTAACCATACGGCCAACAACTCTCTGTGTAAAATCACTTCATCCCGTCTGACAGTGATGAAGGCAGGTTAAGGGAAGAACGACTGGAGGGTAATCTGTCCTAGCGATCTCATGAATGAATTAGCCGCGGTCGCTATGGCGGTGTACGGTCTTCTTCCTGTCACCTGTCAAAAAGCAGCAATGATCTAATGTAGGAAGAGTGCCTCTAGTCACGCGTCTCTTCACGCGGCGTGTGTCAAGGCTGTGACATGATGGCACTTTACATAACCGGTCTTATCAGATATGGAAAGTGAGGCCCAGAGATAAGCGGACTATTATGTAACGCGGAAACTGGTGAGAGTTTACATTCCTTGAAAGACAGAGATTTGTGAAGAAGAAGGAAAGCCACACAGTCCGTGAAAGAAAAGTCATCTTCGTACAAGCCATGAAGGCTCTTGGAGGTGTGGAAGGTAAAGGCCGTAACCTCGGCACTTGATGGTGGTAGAGTGGTTAGCTCTACGTCCGGCAGCCTTTGCCCTCCAAGAAATTAACCTGGTACTCATTTTTGGTGTAGGCAAAGTGAGCCTCAGGGCCATGTGCACCTCCGGAAGTGAAATTTCTTTTCTTAAATGTTTCTACTTCCTGACGGGGAATCGAACCCACGTATTTCCGGGTGAACCGAGCACGCCTTTCCCGCCTCGACCAGACAGCCCCTTCGTGAAAGAAGACAAACAAAGAAGTTAACTGTGAAAGCCGACAAAGCATTATCGCAGGCCATAAAGATAATTTCGTGCGTTTCTTCTTTTTTGCAAAAGTGTTCTGTATTATTATTATTATATATAATTCGCTGGGGCCATCAAGGACCACGTTAAGTCTTGTTGCATTTGACACTGAACTTGGCCTTCTTCAGAGCCCAAATTTCCCTCATTCTTTGTGAGTGGGCCTGCTTACGCTCTTCCGTTAAAGGGGCACCGTGTCTTCTCTTCGGTTGCTCGTCTCGGTTTAGCCCGTTCGTCAATATTTTCTAGCGGAAGAGATCTCTGTTAAGGGCGTCTTCAGCTGAGATATGTAGCATTTGCAGGTCTTCTTTGGTATTTCTAAACCAGGGAATTGTGGTTTTGGGGTTTGAATCCAAAAAAGTGAAAGATTTCTTTAGTGAACTTTCTTCCGTCCATTCTTTTCAGATGACCGTAAAATCGTGCCCGTCTTTTTCTGATTGTGTCGGTAATTTTCTCTATTTTGCTGTAGACTTCCTTGTTGGATCTCTTTTGATGGATTCCATTTCTGTACTTTGATCCCAAGATTCCTCTCACAATTTTGCGTTCTCTTTTCTCCAGTTCTTCAAGGAGTCCTTTGTTGGCATTTAGAGACAGGATTTCGGCTGCATACAGAACTACTGCCTTCAGAACTGTTTCATAGTGACGTATCTTGGTGTTTTGGGAAAGGCATTTTTTTGTTGTAGATTGTGCGGGATGTTTGGTAGGCTATTTCCAGCTTGCGTACTCGCTCCTGAAGTGCTTCTTTGTCCAGTCCATTTTTCATGATGATCTCACCCAGGTATTTGAATTTGTCTACTCGGGTGATGTCCCCGTATTTTGTATGGAGTTTTGGTGGAGCCCCTTTGATGTTAGTCATTACTTCTGTTTTCTCAAACGATATCTGAAAACCAGTTTGTTCGGCAATTTCCTTTAAAATTTCAACTTGAGCTCTAGCGGTTTCTATGTCGTTTGAGAGAACAGCAATATCATCGGCAAATGCTAAGAAGTCTGTTGCGATCCCCTTGGATTTGGTTCCTATTCTCAATGGACTGTAGTTGGTTTCCTGTAATCTCACCCGCCAGGTTCTGATGATCTTTTCAAGAACACAGTTGAAGAGTATCGGGGATAGCCCATCACCTTGTCGGACTCCTGTTTTGATGTCAAAGGAATGCGAGAGACATCCGTGGAACTTCACCTTGGATTTCGTATCGGTCAGGGTGGCTCTAATTAATGCCAGCAGTTTCAAATCAACTCCAAATTCATTTAAGATGTTTAGCAGGACTTCCCGGTCAATGGAGTCGTACGCTTTCTTAAAGTCCACAAAGACAGACATATACTGCTTGGACCTTAGTGTACAATATCTGATGATCGTTTTGAGATTTTGGATCTGTTCAGCTGTTGAGCGACCTTTTCTGAACCCTCCTTGGTATTCACCTATTTGATGTTCGACTTGTGCTTCCAAACGCTCCTGGATGGCACGTGATAGAATTTTGTAAGTCACGGGTAGCAAAGATATTCCTCTGTAGTTGTTGATGTTCTTCATGCTGCCTTTTTTGTGTAGTGGATGGATCAAAGCTATTTTCCAATCTTCGGGTAGGGTCTCCTTGTTCCAAATTTCTTCTATTTGCTTTTGCAAGATATCAAGTGATTCCTCTGAGGCATATTTCCATAGTTCTGCTACTACTGAGTCTTCCCCCGGCGCTTTGTTATTTCTGAGACGGGCAATGTGGCGCTTGATTTCATCTCTGTCGGGTGGTCTGGAATCTGGGTATCTGAGTAAGGGTTCCTTGGTCTCAATGGCGCTTTGTGGTTTAGAGCAATTAAGTAAATTCTTGAAGTAATCTGCCAGAATGCTGCAATTTTCTTCATTTGACGTCGCCAGTGTGCCGTCCTTTCGCTCAAAGCATAGAGATGGTGATTTATAGCCAGTGAGTTTGCGTTTGAAGGCTCTGTAGTACTCTCTGCTTTCATTCTTCCTAAAGTTTTGTTCTATCTTTTCAATGAGAGATTTTTCGTATTTACGTTTCTCAATTCTGAACACCCTAGCTACTTGGGCACGTTGGGTTTTGTAGGGTTCCCAATCATTTTCTTATTTCGTAGAGTAGTAATGTTTCCACGCATTGAGTCTTTCTTGGAGGACTGATTCGCAGGTACCATTCCATCAGGCATACTTTTTGCTTCTCTTGATTTCTGCAACGTCTTTGGCGGCCTCAACAAGGAGACTTTTGGCGTTGTTAAAGTCACAGTCATTTGGTCTAGCCTTCTCCTGGAACTCCTCGACCCTTTGCCGAAGTTTATCATTGTCGAAGCGTGTGATCTGTTTGGTTGTCTTCCTTGTGTTTGCGGGAATTGGTTTGAATTTGATAAGAGACATATAATGATCTGAGGCCACATTGATGCCTTTCTTTACCTTGACATTCATAATCTCAGGGCTGTTTCTCCTGGATATTGCAACACGATCAATTTGGAACTCTCCGAGAGCTTGGACGGGAGAACGCCAAGTCATTTGCTTTCTGGGTAGATGGCGAAAGTGGGTCGACGTGACCTGCAGGTTGTGATTTTCGCAAATGGACACCAGTCTTTTGCCGTTGGGATTGGTTCTTTTGTGAGCAGGGTAATTTCCTATAACTCTCTTGTACTTCTGTTCACGACCTAGTTGGGCATTGAAGTCACCCAAAAGAAACTTGACATTGAACCGTATCATCACATGCTTCATTGGCAAATTTTAATCGTGATAGAACACTGTGGACTTATTGCGCAACATGGCTTTGTGTGGGAGTCTGTTTGGGAGACGGTTAGATACCTGACCACGCTAGCATAAGAGGAGCGGCCCGTGGATGGCTTCAGACAACGAACTTTGTTTAAATTTGAACGTGGTTGCTGGAAACCGCCGCAGTATTCTTTGTCAAGCCAGTTTCGAAATCCGCCAATCACGAGCTAGTACGAGGACTCTGCGAACGGCCGAACCGCAATGGCAGAATAACCAACCATCTAACTGCATCTTTGAACCAGTTTCCATCTATGATAATAATCTGTCATTGCGCCGATATTCCACAGTTCGGATGTGTCCAGATAGATATGTGTAATTTTTCTGATGCCTGAGAATATATGTGGGGCATACGTAAGGCATAGGTGTTATTTCGCATTTATCAACAGCTTCTCATTCAAACCAAACCGCCGCTCAACAGACTTTCTATTCTTCAGAAGGGAGTTCCGTTATTTGAAAAACTCGAAGAGTCTTTATAACTGCCCATAACAAGGGAGCGTCACCTCATTCTCTGCCTGAACTTCGTGCCATAAAGTCACTTGCACACCGATACTATATTTACCGGAGGACGCTCTTTTCTTATGTATGAGAAGTAAGCCAGTGATACGGGTTCGAGTAAATACAATCAATAACTGTGATCAACTGTGGCACAATGTATGTGCAGTATTTTAATTCGATCCGGGAGTGATCCGTATATAAGCAATAATAACAATTCGCGGGCGCGATCGGGAACTCTCATAATCGTGTGTTGCGTCGCCGCGCCAAGGACTCTTCACGTCCGGGCCGAATCGCCCTTAAATTAATGGTGAGCTGGACGGACTAATTTCTGCTTGCAGGTCGTAGTCAATTGACGGCCAAGCATTAAGGGCGTGATCTCACACACGTGTGTGACTAGCGGCGAAGAAACGGTGCCTAATTCAACTGTTACAGGTGCAACATCAACTAGCGCTATGGAGCCCACGCCGAGCATCGATGGACTGACTTCACACATCCGGAAGACTGGGGTGACCATGGCCTAAGTTCGTGATGACGCCAGTGGCCATGTAAACATCATGGGTGATGAAGCCGGCGCAAGATAAGCACTTTGTCATTTTTTAGCATGCCTGGGTAATAGTTGCACACTAGCTTAGATCAGATGTAAATAAATAAATTTCAGGGTATTCTCAGCCAGAGGGCACAGTGGTTCTTCAATTCAAGTTACAGTTACATGCGTCCTGGGCTGATGCATGCTTTTATTTTCCTTTTATCTTTCTTTAAGTTAGTTTAGATGGGGTTAAGGGTGTGCCAGTGTAGGTATAGGAGTGTTTTCATGTGTTTTGTTTTCCAGTGTATTCCAGTATGTGGTCGATATGCAAGCTCTGATCGTCATTTACAGAGGCTACACGCCGGTGATGATGTATGGGAAATCAGTTTACAGCTGTAGTTTTTCTCTTTTAATTTTATTTTCATGCATGGGAATTTCAGCTGTGGTCAGGAAGCAGAATAGCGGAGATTCAACGTTGTTACGTAGAGTCATTACTATACAAGGGAAGGGCGATTAACGGTTCTTATCGAACAACTGACCGGCCAAGTAAGACGCCGGAAGTGCATGTATAGATGAATGTTAACCAGGGGCTGGTTATGTGAGCCGAATGGAATCACGTGTATATTGGTGAGTAATTCAGGGGTTGATAGATTGGGACATGTGAAGGAGGCTGGAACGGCCGTAGTCATGACATAAGGAGGGCGAGAACCCGTGTACTGCAAGATGAAAGACCCGAGTATGGTCTCAGGATTTACAGTATGTGATGTGGGTATTCATATAAGAGAGGCTGACGCCTGTATTGAAGTGCCTTTATTTTAAAGCTGCGAATTGAGATCGCAGGTCATTATAAGGAAGAAGCAGTAATAGTGCTGCGAATGTTGTGAATTTATCCTTGTCTCCGAACGAGAGTTAGCAGGTAGAGACCAACCCTTTTCTTGAGAAGTCAAGTGTACCTCCCGAAGGCCGTGTTTCCATAGAGTGCTAGGTGGACCGTTATTCGCATTCTCTCCCGACAAGTCAGGAAGTTACAGGTAACAGCTGTTTGCGACAGTGAAAGTGGTCCTTAAGGGATTGCCCTTGCGTCTGACTTATGGACGTAACCCATGTACCTGCCTGCTGGGGAGGATCCCGCTGACCACATGTAGAGCATTTATGAATATTTCATGTTGTTATTTTTCAGATTCCATACTCCCACTTTATTTACATATGTTATCATGCTTATCTGGTTTGATCCATGATTTCTATGAGATGGTGACGACTGGTTTGTTTTGTTTGTGTTTTTTTTTTCCTTTGCATTAGGTGTCGGCGTGACCAGCGTTGCATTAGATTATTTGTGTGTTTATTAGCTCGTTTGCTAAACAGATGGTCGTAGGCATTCGTGCCATCCAATTCCTATGTGGACGGCCACATATTTAGAATCAGTGTAGTCATAAGTTGCAGCTCAGGGCTAGTGTTGAAATGAATTGATTTTGTTATTGATATGTAAATATGTATAGTTTGGATCGGTTACTAGTGTGTTTAACTATTTACCGCGGTCATGTATAGACACTTTCCGAAGCGCATCCCATAAGGGAATCATGACATTGAAGCGAATCTTGCGTCGACTTAAAGTAAACGTATTCATCCGAAGTCACTTTCCAAGTCGTGTCTTTCTTCCAATAGGAATTCGAGAAATTGTGTGTTATAACATGGACATGTGCGGGGCACATATTTTACCTTGGTTTTATGAGGCCATCAGGCTTAATGTATATATATATATATATATTTCATGTCGTAGTGAATGGGTTAATGTCTTGAATAAATCCATTTTACCTCCCCATTTCTCTGTCTTATTCACGTAGTCTATGTACCCGACTTCCTGTCATGTACCTTTGGTATATTGCTCGTGACGAGTTTTGAATTTAGTCTGCCCATATCATTTTTTTTTTTGCCGAACGGTAACCACGTCTCTGCCGCGACTAGTCCGGGATATTATAAAGACGGGTACGGTACAACATGGTGTTTGGGGATTTTGTTTAATTTTTCATCGAGTAGGTCCCAGAAATTATCAACTTCGTCTGGATCAGACTTGTTCTTATCGTTTATAGGAGCATGTGCGTTAACTAGGGCGTAGGTTTTGTTCGCGCATTTAATTGTGAGTATAGACAATCTGTCATTCACAGGTTCGAAATTTGCAACCGATTGAAGGATCTTGGTTCTAACAGCAAACGCGCTTCCAAACATCACAGCTCCATTGAGGATTCCTCTTTGCGCTTTGCTCTTGAAAACTCGGTAGCCTTCGGATTCAAAAATCTCTTCATCTGGGTACCTTGTTTTCTGTAGGGCCATTATGGATATCTGATTTTCGTGAAGAGCTTTGGTGAGGGTTTTCAGCTTGCCAGTTTGTGTAAGTGAATTTATGTTGAAAGTTGCTAGAAAGTTTTAGATTTTGGCCTGAGTTTTTGACTCTTCGGGGTACACCGAGACGCTCCGACTCGTCTCTTGCATGATGTCGAGTCTCCCCCAGAATCCGAACGAGACTCGTGCGCCGTGGCGTTCACGACGAGGTATTTATCCGAAGATTTACCCCCTGGGGTATGTTTCTTGAAATGTTGTGCCATCATGCTTTTTTGACTTGACTTTGCTTTGGACGGGTACCCATCCTTTTACAACTAGGGTTGTTAGCCCTAGAGGTTGCCTCAAGATGTTTTCTGGCTTCTGGTCATTTACCAGTCTTCGCCGTAACCCTGGCAAGGGACCAGTTTTTTTTCACGGTGGTATTTTATTTCCCTACTACCCTCTGACTCTGCTGGCGGCAGAGCCAGCGAGCTTCCCCAATTCCAATGGGACGCGCCCGATGGAGGTAACCGGTAAATCCCCACACGGGTATTATTATTATTATTATTATTATTATCAGCCAGAAATAATATTATAAGGAAGAGAACGGGTACTACCTGGGGGGGGGGGGAGGGGCACATCCCAATACTGTGAGAACCTCTTCCACTGCTATATGTTACTCTGGAGCGGAATATGCATCCCCAGTATGGTACAAGTCAAGTCACGCCAGGAAGGTAGATGTTGCTCTAAACGATACCTGTCGCATCATTACCGGTTGTCTAAAACCAACTCCGTTGGACATAGTGTACAGTCTTGCTGGTATTGCCCCTCCTGATATCCGTCGAGAGGTTGCAGAAAAAAACGAGAGGAAGAAGGCGGAAACATCTTAAGCTCACCCTCTGTATGGATACAGGCCAGTTACTCCAAGACTCAAATCAAGGAAAAGCTTCCTCAGAGCAACAGAGGCTCTTAATGGGACACCTCAGCAATTCCTAATTGGTATGTGGCGCGCAAGCTGCACTCGCTCCGAAGAATGGCTGACACCAAGTGAAGAACTACCACCTGGTCACATGGAGAAATGGAGTACTTGGAGATCACTGAACAGATTACGGGCAGGCGTGACAAGATGTAAAAGCAACCTGCAGAAGTGGGGTTTCAACATCGAGTCCTCATTGTGCGAGTGTGGTGCAATTCAGACGACGTCTCATTTGTTGCAGTGTAGTAAGTGCCCCAAAACATCCACAGTACAAAATCTACTTCAGGCAACTGAAAATGCACTGGATGTCGCCAATTGCTGGGCAAAAGTAGTAGACTATAGAACTTTTTTCTGATAAGTGTGACTTTGTCTATAATGTATATGATCCAGTAAGAGTATATATGTATATGTATTTATAGTATTAATGCTTCTGATACGAATAAATAAATAAATAAATAAATCTGCAAGCCTCTGCGAATTTACTAATCGCCGCTACAATCCTCTAGAGACATGGCTCCATTACCATGAGCCACGAACGAAACAACAATCGATGCAATGGAAGCAATGGTACTGCCACACCCTCCATACTCTCCCGACTTGGCACCAAGTGATTATCACCTGTTCGGGAACATGAAGAAACCTCTGCATGGTCGCCGTTTTGCGGATTTTGTAGAACTGGACACAGCTGTCAAGTCATGGGAACGCAACAGTCCGAAAGAATGGTTTCAGGAAGGTCTGGAGAAACTGACAGATCGATGGCAAAAGTTCATACAGTTACAAGGAGATTATGTTGAGAAGGTGGACATAACAACTGATGTGTAATGTACATCATTTGGGTAAAAAAAATCAAGTGTTAAACAATACAGTATGTCCTTCGTAATTGTAATTAGTCTATTCTGTATTGAAACAATAATATCACTTTCATCCATCAGCTGATTGAGCACTTGGCTAAAACATGGTGACTGGACCGGACTTGGGCACACTCTACATATAGAGTCATTGTACGCAGTAGCGCAGTAGTGGTTAGTGTGATTAGCTGCAACCCCCGGAGGCCCGGCTTCGATTCCCGGCTCTGCCACGAAATTTGAAAAGTGGTACGAGGACTGGAACGGGGTCCACTCAGCGTCGGAAGGTCAACTGAGTAGAAGTGGGTTCGATTCCCACCTCAGCCATCCTGGAAGTGGTTTTCCGTGGTTCCCACTTCTCCTCCAGGCAAATGCTGGGATGGTACCTTAACGTAAGGCCACGGCCGATTCTTTCCCTCGTCCTTGTCTATCCCTTCCAATCTTTCGATCCCTCCGCAAGGTACCTATTCAGCATAGCAGGCGAGGCCGCCTGGCCGAGGTACTGGGCATCCTCCCCAGTTGTATCCCCGACCCAAAGTCTGAAGCTCCAGAACACTGCCCTTGAGGCGGTAGAGGTAGGATCCCTCGTCGAGTCCGATGGAAAAGCCAACCCTGGCGGGTAAACGGACAAAGAAGAGGAAGAAGAAAAGTACGCGGTAGCATGCCACACTCCTGACGTCACGCGGTGACTAAGTTCGTTACGCTAAGCCGAGCGCTGTTAGTGTAGCGATGGTGTTTACCTCTGTGACAATGCAGGAGTTTAACTTTTCTGTGGTGTGCTGACATTGGTTGCTCCAACTACGTTCGACACAAGAAGGGCTTAGACATTACATTTCATCGCTTTCCGAAGAACTGTGAAATTAAATTAAATTGGATTGATGCCTGTAATTGTTCAGTGTGCTCGTGTGCACTCTGTACACAAAGCCAGTATGTACGGAATCCAAACCGACAACATTTCTCCTTTGGCTAGAAACTATTTCAAGGAAGTACCCGCGGACGAGTGCATTAATTCTATTATTAAAGTGGAGAATGAATTTAGTGCCTTCAATGGAAAATTCTATTAAGACATGTACATGAAAGGAAAAAATATCGGGTGTTTACAACACTACTTAACACCAGGAAACCGCCAAAATAACGCTAAAACGCATGCCTGTGTGATTGGTCATGTTCATTTAATTTTTAGTGAATAGAGTTAGAAATAAAACTATTCATAAAATCGTTATCAGAATCACTGGTTGGATAGAAACTGATTCTTAAACACCTTACTTGCGAGGAGAAAGCGGGATACGCTGCGGATGATGATGATGATGATGATGATGATGATCATAGTTAATATTATTTGGTATTCAGCAACAATCATTTTTATTTTTGGTATAATCGCAATATACTCGTACGAGGGTAAAACAATTGGATTTTGGTGGTACGCCAATCAAAAAGTATGAAACCACTGCTCTAGAAGACAACTCCAGTCTGACAGAAGCATAGCGGTAATTGTATTTCTAAAAACATTGTGTCATAACATCCAGAGTGTATGCAACGCTAATTTGAGGACTGGAGCTAAATCAATTATGTTTTCACTGAAAGGACAATTATTAAGGATACCGCCTAAATGGTGCCAAATGGTCTACACCAGTTTGCTGAGGCTCTAGATTAAATAATAATAATAATAATAATAATAATAATAATAATAATAATAATAATAATAAAAAGAAAAAGCCTCCGTGGCTCAGACGGCAGCGTGCCGGCCTCTCACCGCTGGATACCGTGGTTCAAATCCCGGTCACTCTGTGTGAGATTTGTGCTGGACAAAGCGGAGGCGGGACAGGTTTTTCTCCGGGTTCTCCAGTTTTCCCTGTCATCTTTCATTCCAGCAACACTCTCCAATCTCATTTCCTGGCATCTATCAGTCATTAATAAATCACTTTGGGAGTGGCGACCCCATCGTACTAACAGCCTATATATGCTTCATTCATTACATTCCTGACCCGGTCAATGACTCGAAAACAGGTTGTAGGTTTTCATTTTTTTATTTAAATAATAATAATAATAATAATAATAATAATAATAATAATAATAATAATAATAATAATAATAATTTAGCTCCTTGACGCCGACCTGCATACGTCATACAGATCACCTTTTCTTCACATGCTGCCGACCTGTAGGCCTAAATTAATTTTCTTATAACTTGTAAAATTTTAAAATTGTCGAGATGGAAATGGTATAGGCCTATCTTTGAAGCTTGTACGTACGAATCAGCCCAAATCAATGTTTAGTTTTCCTTTCCAATGTGTTTGAAATAGTCTGACCTCTTTCCGCTTGAGAGCATGTATGTTTCATTACAGGTCTACAGGATGTTTCCTTGTGTAGATTAATTGTATAAATCACCGTCTCTTCACTGATATGAATGGTGACGTCATCTGATGAGAATTCCTACAATTCTTTAAACTCCTTGAAACCTCTTACTAGACTCTTTGAAATATGATATTGCGTGGCGCAGAACGATGGCACGGTGCAGTTTGAATGAAGCAGAAGTAATTAAGTTTTATAAATCAGACGATAATAGAACTATTATCTGCGCACTTTTTAGCGACAGATTTACACCCTAGTGCTGAATCGGTCGACATCGGCAATCTTCGAGATTCGTACTGGCAACCTTTGAAACACAAACTATGAATCGCTTATGCATCGCTTGCGACATCTGGCGTACACTTTACATACTAGTACTGTTGTTATTTACACAGCAAAGCCAAACTATAGAATCCACTCTAGGAATAAGATTCGCATCGAGAAATGTTATATAATGTGTGTGTGACACAGTTGTTGGCTTAAGATAACAAAGATTTTAGAAAATTCATATCGATCGATCATATTATCGATTCACTTCAGATTTCATTTCCATTCAGTTGGGAGTCCTACCGGCACCGAGAGAGCTCCCTCCTTACTCCTCAAACCCGTACACAAATCTGTCGCTAAAAAGTGTGCAGATAATACACCAGATTGAACTGGGCAATGTGAGAGTGGACCCATTACAAATTAGGAATGGGAGGACATGATACGCGCGGCCAAATCATCTACGCCAAAACATGCCAAACTATATGCCCTCTTTCTCATGAACTAATCGTCCCATTAACCTGGGATTTGTATTAAATGAAACTAAACTATTTTCCTGGTCCTTCTGCTCAACGTTCCCCAGGCAACGAGTGCCCTAGTTTTCATTACATTGTGAAACAGCCCGCGTAAATACAAGAACGTCACTTTTATTCCGTACAAAATGTGGAAGGTCTCTTTTCCATTAATACATTATAAGGTAAATACACTGACTGACAGAGCAAATGCAACACCAAGAAGGAGTGGTTCGAAAGGGATGAAAGTTGGGGAAAAACAGAGACGGCACGTTGAATAATTGATGTTTATTTCAAACCGATATGCAGGTTACACAATGCGCACGGCATCGACTCAGTAGGATGTAGGACCACCGCGAGCGGCGATGCACGCAGAAACACGTCGAGGTACAGAGTCAATAAGAGTGCGGATGGTGTCCTGAGGGATGGTTCTCCATTCTCTGTCAACCATTTGCCACAGTTGGTCGTCCGTACGAGGCTGGGGCAGAGTTTGCAAACGGCGTCCAATGAGATCCCACACGTGTTCGATTGGTGAGAGATCCGGAGAGTACGCTGGCCACGGAAGCATCTGTACACCTCGTAGAGCCTGTTGGGAGATGCGAGCAGTGTGTGGGCGGGCATTATCCTGCTGAAACAGAGCATTGGGCAGCCCCTGAAGGTACGGGAGTGCCACCGGCCGCAGCACATGCTGCACGTAGCGGTGGGCATTTAACGTGCCTTGAATACGCACTACAGGTGACGTGGAATCATACGCAATAGCGCCCCAAACCATGATGCCGCGTTGTCTAGCGGTAGGGCGCTCCATAGTTACTGCCGGATTTGACCTTCCTCCACGCCGACGCCACACTCGTCTGCGGTGACTATCACTGACAGAACAGAAGCGTGACTCATCGGAGAACACGACGTTCCGCCATTCCCTCATCCAAGTCGCTCTAGCCCGGCACCATGCCAGGCGTGCACGTCTATGCTGTGGAGTCAATGGTAGTCTTCTGAGCGGACGCCGGGAGTGCAGGCCTCCTTCAACCAATCGACGGGAAATTGTTCTGGTCGATATTGGAACAGCCAGGGTGTCTTGCACATGCTGAAGAATGGCAGTAGACGTGGCGTGCGGGGCTGCCACCGCTTGGCGGCGGATGCGCCGATCCTCGCGTGCTGACGTCACTCGGGCTGCGCCTGGACCCCTCGCACGTGCCACATGTCCCTGCGCCAACCATCTTCGCCACAGGCGCTGCACCGTGGACACATCCCTATGGGTATCGGCTGCGATTTGACGAAGCGACCAACCTGCCCTTCTCAGCCCGATCACCATACCCCTCGTAAAGTCGTCTGTCTGCTGGAAATGCCTCCGTTGACGGCGGCCTGGCATTCTTAGCTATACACGTGTCCTGTGGCACACGACAACACGTTCTACAATGACTGTCGGCTGAGAAATCACGGTACGAAGTGGGCCATTCGCCAACGCCGTGTCCCATTTATCGTTCGCTACGTGCGCAGCACAGCGGCGCATTTCACATCATGAGCATACCTCAGTGACGTCAGTCTACCCTGCAATTGGCATAAAGTTCTGACCACTCCTTCTTGGTGTTGCATTTGCTCTGTCTGTCAGTCAGTGTATTAAGTCAATGAATGTAATCTACATTGCTTTGAGTCTCTACCGTAAACATTTCAAAATAATCTGAGATAAACTGGGGTAATAAATAATGTTTAAAGAGATCGCTGCATTCTCTTAGCTCTCACACCTGAATCACCTCCATCCGCTGGGTAAAGTGGCACTCAAATGTTCCCCGTTGCTTAGGGATTAATTATGATGGTTTAAATATCAAACAGGATGAGTTCTCTGGCTTCCTGATTACACAACTTAATATGTTCCATATTATTTTCCACTTCTTGCGAATGATAGAGGTAATGAAGGCAGAAAATGTATCCACCGAGATATAAACATCTACATACCCTCAGAGAAAGTTCTCTGGAAAAATACTCACAACAGTGAGTGATAATAATGCCTTAATAAGAACGCAGATAAGAAACTGATTGACTCCAAGAAAGCCACTCAGACAATGCATGAAGGGAACGCCGTTATCTTTCGCTACTTAGTATTAAGGTGGTTGCTATGGTAATGACAGCTAGGCTCTGTGGAGCGCAGAGCTTTCCCCTCACTCTCCGCTTCACCTCGCACTAGCAAACACGTGTGCACCGAACAGTACGTTATGCTCTGAACGCTGTAACTACGAAACTGATGCTTCAGCGCTGTCTAGCAATTGGGCGCGGAAACAAAAACATCCAACCAATCCTAAGATGCCATTCATACTTATTTATATCGATAGAGTGTGATCTCGAAACGAGGTGACCAGCTCTCTTGTTTACACCCACTCAGTGTGGATGGTATTCGGTACGGTTCGCGATCGCTTGCATTTTCTTCCGTTCCCGGACATTTTTCGTAGCAATTTTCCCGTACAATATTTTCTCCCTAGACCATTTTCCCTTACCTTAATAAAATGAAAACCGAACAACCTCTATAACGCGACCATGGAATGGTTTTATTCAACAGTAATCATCAAAAGCGTTAACACATTTATCCCACTGGGAGACGTGATAAATCATTTCCAGTTTTGGAGAAAGAGGTAGGTTGTTGACGGATCCACAACCACTCCCACTCTTGCACTTCCTCGTCCGAATGAAACCGACGTTCACGAATGTCTTTCTTCCTGCATGATTCGTCGGTTTTCCCGAATAAGGCCATCAGTCCGCCCTATCACATCAGGAGTAATGGCTGTTCTGGGCGCGCATCGTCTTGCAGTGAAGCACGCCCTTCTCGGAATCTCCTATGTCACTCGTGCACACTCGTCATGGACATGCAGGGTTCGCCATACACAGCAGACATGCGACGATGAGTTTCGCGTACTCCGGCACCCTCTGCCTCATGAAAACGAGCCACACTTAGCTCTTCTTTGCTTGCCTCGATTTGTACAGCTGGACGAACACACTAGACCAGTCCGCGCATCAACGAAGACATAACCCAACAGCTGCGTGCAGATGACGGCCGGTTGCTCAGTTGCGCCACTAGTCGCCCGCGGCTAATAGGCTCCATTTGATCCAATGGCCCGTGACTCGCCAGAGCAACTAGTTGCGCCACTAGTCGCCCATGGCTAATAGCGGCCTTACTGTTTTAGCTGTGTCAGTTGTTGCTGCCTTATTTATTCCACATGTTTGTTTTCTGAATATTATTTTCGTTGATAGTTTTTTTTGTAAGTTAATTAGTGGCTAGTTGTACAGTTCTATTCTGTAATTTACGTGTGCATTTGTTGAGGTTATTGTCACAAACTGATGATTTTGTAAGTGATTATGAAATCCCATATTTATCGGCAATGATCTGTTCTGTCTTAAATGCTGGAATTATTAGCAGGAGCTTAAGAACGGGTCAAAGTTTATTGAATTGCATTAGGCCAACATGTTTTATTAAACATTCATTGTGTATGAAAGGGTGTTATGCTATAGATTGAGGTAACTATGACAACGCACCGTAATTCGAAATTACCCTTTCCGCCGCTCAAATGTCAGACTCCAACTCTGGTGGGCCCAACTATAATTTGTGTAGTTAGTTGGAATATTTCAGTTCAAGAAAAAGAACAGGTGTGACATAATACAGAGAAGTATTATCAGGTGATTCTGGTGAGGATGAAAGCTTTCCATTCTTCGTGATGGTACGTAGATATTTTGCGGAGCTTCACGACAGCAGGAAAGCGAGTCAGTTCTGGGACACACTTGTGTCTGAGGAGGCGGCAAGTGTTTCTTCAATGAAGTGACGCAACCAGAGCGGTGAGCCCATTACCTCGTAAAATGCACATAACGTTATTAGTTATTACATCACACTACGAGCTTAGGGCAGATGCACCCGCGGTTAGTAAACTACAACATATGTGAACTACAAACTGACTATGTCACCCGCTATAAAATCTTACTTGACGGCTTTACACCGAACAGGTTCGCCCAGTTGTGGTTACTAGCTCTGTATTCGGGTGGCAAGTGGGTTCGAACCCACTGTCGGCCATCCTAGAAATTGTTTTCCGTGGTTCCCCATTTATGTAATATTATTAATTATTAAATTCCCCAAAAAATAATTTTGGTAATTCTTTAATTTTGTGTACTTTATCTTGGTGTCAATAAAATCCCATGCCATGCGATGTGTGTCAATTATTACCTCTTTCTCTCCAATATCCCGTGAAGTATTGCCTCGTCAAATGTTAACGGAGTTTTGGGTCACCCTGTATTATGTTAACGCAATACAGTCGCACCGTTCGTTTGTCATTCATTGTTTATGCTGTTTTCCTAAACAAGCTTTTATGTTGATCTGCAGTTTTTTATGATTACAGGAAGTTTTTACAAGTTGCTTCACGTCGCACGGACACAGGTAGGTCTTATGGCGACGATGGGATAGGAAAGGGCTAGGAGTGGGAAGGAAGCGGCCGTGGCCTTGGGATTCGAACCCACTATCTCCTGAATACTGGATACTAACCATACTTAACCGACTGCAGCTATCGGGCTCGGTTGTGCAGGGAGTAGTCAGAGGAATATTTTTGTTATCACATGTCAGGAAACAGAATTAATTAAATTCTATTTCTTACGCATAACCTCAGAAAATCAATATACTTAAAGGTACAGATATTTACTTAGCAAATGTCGTTTGTATATGCAAAATAACTCGTTTTGTTTCCTCGCCACAACTTAATGCACCGAATGGAACGGGACATTAGCCACAACAAAAGCGTTAAAAGTTTAAATCTGTTTAGATACACGCCCCTGAGAGCCGTGCACGCAGCTGTTAGGGGTACGTCCAAGATGCACGCTGGTTTTCTGAGTCAGACAGTCGGCGCTGAATGTCTGACTCCGAGTGGCAGGTGGGATGTGGCCATTATGAAAGCTGGTTGTCAGCGCAGACAGAGCTGCCACAAAAGAAAAGATATAAAAAACAACTGATCAGTGTAGCATGGAACTAAGAAGAGAACAGGCTGCAGCTCTATTGCTGCTAAGTGACAATGTTACAAAACGAATGAGAAGTGATATACATCCAATTAATGAATTAAGATCTATTTACGGAGAGTACAAACACCTTTTCCCACAGTTACTTGTCGACGAAAACAGATTTTTGAATATTTCAGAATGAGTTCGGATACGTTTTGTTTTATTTTGTTAAAATTTGAACACAGGCTTACGAAGAACTGGGCGAATTACCACACTCAACACGAAAATCAACAGCCTGCGCGGCAGGTTGTCTGAAACCAGAATGAACGAATCATTCCGGTAAATATCTGAGTCAGACTACCAGTGCGCAGGCTTCCTGCGCGCAGGTGCATTATGGCCAGTCCCGCTTAAAAACACAGGACATACTTATGTCGACTCGGCGCCGACTGTCTGACTCAGAAAACCAGCGTGCATCTTGGACGTATCCTAATTAGGCTGGACCTTCCGTCAGAGCGCATACTCTGCTCCTTTACTTGCCTGAGCTAGAGCGAATTGTGCCCGCCTGTGTTCTAAGGAGCAGGCTATACCGTAGGAGAATACAAATGGCGTAAGGCCCCTAAGTAGCGTACGGTTCCATTGTCTGGGATCCTCACGAGGATTACTTGATTCGAGAACTGGGAAAGCAGGATCTGTTGTGGATGATTTCCGAAAATGTTGCAATCTCTCGGAGTAAGGAGATGAGGTGCTCGACTAAGCGGTGTGATTCAAACTGTCAGTGGAGAGATGGCGTGGAAGGACATTAGTAGAAGAATAAGCGTGAATGGAGTTTTTAAAATTAAGACAAACACTCGTTCATAGGAAGAGGAACATCGCACTGGAATAATTTACCACGGGAAATGTTCAATAAATTTCAAACTTCCTTAAAATAATTTAAGACTAGGTAAACAATTGATAGGGAATCTGCCAATTGGGTGGTTCTTCTTCATCTTATTATTAGTTTTATTCTCTTCACATCTGTGGCATTGCGAGTGTGAACTATGTAGCACATGTGGATTGTGTTCTGTTTTCCTACCGCCTTTTCCCACACCTTGGGGGTCGCAGGTGCGAAATGCGTCGCACATGTGGATTTGTCCCAGTTTTATGGCCGGATGCCCTTCCTGATGCAACCCAATGAGGAGGAATGTAGTCAGTATTGCGTCCGCGTACTGGCCTTCAGTTCAGAGGGTCCCTGGTTCGATTCCCGGCCGGGTCGGGTTTTTAAATCATTTCTGATTAATACTTCTGGCTCGGTTTCCGGGTGTATATGTCCGTCCCAACACTCCCCTCATCGTATTCAGACAACATACCACACTACCAACCACCACAGAAATACCCAAAAGTGATTATATCCCTCCATATGGGGTTGGCGTCAGGAAGGGCATCCGGCCGTAAAACACGGCCAAATCCACATCTTCGACGCATTTTGCACCCGCAACCCCACAGGTGTGGGAAAAAGCGGTAGGAAAAGAAGAAGTAGTCACTATTGCGTGTTTTCTGTGATGCTTGCTAGTGTGGTGTGTTGTCTGAGTGTTACGACAAACACAAACACCTAGTCGAACACGGCTTTAGCGCCTCGCCCAGGCAGCGCTAAAAGAAGATCAATGCAATGATAAAAGAAATTAAAATTAAATGAGGTCTGAAATTGATGCATTCGGATTTGCATTGTACGTCGTGTAGTGGATGGTTGAACCGTTAGAGAGACATCTTCCCTCAAGCCAGGCTGTACAAACCTCGGAATTCGAACTTTCGGACTTAGGCTGAGCGTATTTCCCAATATATCGTACGCCGTTACTTCGTGAAACTCAAGGTAGGAGAACAAGCGCAATCTGAAGGACAAGCGAAGTCAATATTTATGGCCTCTACATTGCATGCGTCATGATACAGCTCCCTCCTCACGGCCTCTTTGAATAGCAAACAAGACATTTGCTATTCCGAGACCTGTAACATCTTCCTGTTTATAACACGCTTCTACGCAGCTGGATGGACGAACAATATTGAATCTACTATCTGGGTTGGTCCACTTCCGTTGCGTAACGGTTGTCCGCCATCCTCAGAGGCCCGAATTCGATTCCGAGATTCAAGAATTGCATGACAGCTGGTATGTGGTTAGAAGGTTACATGCAGCTCACCTCCACTGGATGTTTGCTTGGTGGTGGTTATTATTGTTTTAAGAGGTGTTACAGTACTTAACAACAGTTTAAAATCACCAGAGAAAGTCACTTAATGAACTCTTGGTCTTAGATTTAAGGTACGAATTGGTCTGCAAATCTTTTTTGGCATATTCGTGTTGATATGCAACTTACGAAAAAGAACCGTTGAAATATCGAATGAAGTTTATGAGTTATAATATTTGAAACATTTTGAGAACTTATAAATGTACCGCAATTCTGGGTATAAAAACCACCCTTACACTAAACTACAGCAAGTATTATGGCCATTTAAATAGTGTGTATGATAGTATCACACGGTCGGTTTTCCTGCACTTTTCACGACACACAATCCCAGTTCGGACGAAAAGATAAACGCCAGTCAGCGATAATTCCCCACCTGAGATCTGTTGATCGTTACGAGAGAAGTGCGAGTTCGGGGACGGTAGCTCAAACCAAAGATTTCTCAAGCATTTCTCTGTACGGTGTTAGTTTTTTATTATTTCAATGCGAAACCTCAAAAAGAACATCCCCAGAGAAAACCCGACCCTATCATCTCCCCGCTTTCACGTCAGTATACAGTCTAATGGATAGTTATTTAGAACGGAATTGTCTTTACACCCAAAACTGGAGTATTTTTATACTTCTCAAAATGTTAGAAAAATTATAACTCTTAAACTTCATTCAATATTTCAACAGTTGTTTTTCATAATCAACATGAATCAACATGAATAAGCCACAAAATATTTTGCGGACCAATTCATATCATAAATGCCGAACCAAACTGATTATCGCTGGTGGTCTTAAACTTTTGGTAGGTACTGTACTACTGGTCATCGATTCCCTGTTAACATTGGTCAGTAGGAAACGCCACCAGTACCAGGCAGTTAGTTCGGTGCATCTTTGGCGAGAGAAACCATGGCCAGTGTCAATTGTAACGCACGTAGTCTACAAACTTTTTTTATCCCATTCCAGTTATTTCTCGGGTGGCTGGAGACACCCAGGCACATGTCGGTTTTGGCCGACTATTTAATACCAGATACCCTTCTTTTCGTCACGTGACTCTTGAGACACCGAGTGAATTGGCCGTGCGGTTAGGGTCGCGCAGCTGTGAGCTTGCATTCGGGAGATAGTGGGTTCAAACCCTACCATCGGCAGCCCTGAAGATGGTTTTCCGTGGTTTTCCATTTTCACAGCATAAAAGTGATAATAATAATAATTTATTGTGGCTATTTCTAGCCGAGTGCAGACCTTGTAAGGCAGACCCTCCGATGAAGGTGGGCGGCATCTGCCGTGTAACTGCGTGTTATTGTGGTGGAGGATAGTGTTATGTGTGGTGTGTGTGTGTGTTGCAGGGATGTTGGGGACAGCACAAACACCTAGCCTCCGGGCCATTGGAATTAACCAATGAAGGTTAAAAACCCCTACCCGGCCGTTAATCGAACCCGGGACCCTCTGAACCGAAGGCCAGTACACTGACCATTCAGCCAACGAGTAGGACACAAAAGTGATGGGGCTGTACCTTAATGAAGGCCACGGCCGCTTCCTTCCCACTCACAGCCCTTTCCTATGCCATCGTCGCCATAAGACCTGTCTGCGTCGGAGTGACGTAAGGCCAATTGTAAAATAATAACAGCAAAAAAGTTGTGATTCTTAACACCTGTGGCACATTTTATACACAGGCAGATGGAATTACGTGGTAAGAGGCGACTGAAAGAGAGCGACTCTCCAGTGGTCCTGTGCCTGCAACGAGCAACCACGGGGCTCTAAACTTAGCCTGGCACTGATTCCACTTACTTGCGCAAGCTCCTTACTTTATTCCCGCGTGTTTTAACTCTTGATCTCTTTCGACCCCGAGGTAATCCCCAGATGATTGAGTAGGTGATCACAGGGTTCCTAGATGCATCCTCCATTGCTTTCACATAACTATGGCAAACTACTCTGAACCTTAAAACAATAATTACCACCATTAAGTTGCATTTCTTTACCTTTCTCTTCTTATTTTGTTGCTAAAAACTTCATTCTTCGATGGTTTTTCCTTTTGACATAGATTATATACCTGAAGTTTCGTTCCACCAGACTACTTAATCTCTCGGTAAAAATTCGAATATTCTAAGGACAATGGAGGCCTATACCAGACTTCCTTCAATAATTTTATAATTAGACCTCGACTTTTTAGGTGCTAAATAGGTTCTTACATTTGAACAAAGTTGGTTCTAAAAATATATATTAGGCAAATTCAATTTCTTTCTTTAATTCTTTCTTTCTTTCTTTCTTTCTTTCTTTCTTTCTTTCTTTCTTTCTTTCTTTCTTTCTTTCTTTCTTTCTTTCTTCCTTAATCCATTTACCCTCCAGAGTTGTTTTTTTCCTCGGACTCAACGAGGGATCCACCTCTACCACCTCAGGTGCAGTGTCTTGGAACGTGAGACACTTCGTTCTAGATCATTGGAACCATTGAGGGAACACACATTCGGTTAGGGCCGGGTGCTCTTCCTAAGGGGGGATACAACTGGGAAGGAGGACTAGTACCTCACCAGGAGGCTTCACCTGCTATGCTGAACAAGGGCCTTGTAGGGGGATGGGAAGATTGGAAGGGATAGGCAAGGAGGAGAAAGGAAGCGGCCGTGGCCTTAAGTTAGGTACCATCTCGGCATTTGCCTGGAGGAGAAGTGGGAAACGACGGAAAACCCTTTGAGGATGGCTGAGGTGGGAATTGAACACCCTCTACTCAGTTGACCTCCAGAGGCTGAGTGGACTCATTTCCAACAATTTTAACACTTTTCAAATTTTATGGCAGAGCCGGGAATCGAACCTGGGCCTCCGGGGGTAGCAGCTAGTCACACTAACCACTACACCACAAAGGTGAACTGAACATATTTTACTAAGCATTTATCAATTAAAATATGTTTATTTTGCTAAATTGATAGTAACTCTTTAGGGGAAATATAAAACAAATTTCACACACCTCTTTGCTACAAACGACACAGAATATAATTTTACAATCCGATGTGAAATGGGGGAACTCCTGTAACCACTGTTTAATTAAATACGACCTGGAAGCCGACACTTTCGGCGTATTGCACACTCTGAACAAATGGCAACTGAAGTGTTCTCAGCGAATGAAATGAAGAGTTTTGTTTTCCACCTCGTGACACACGACTACGGGCGTATTTGCTGGGAGAGGTTCTTAAGGACCTTCTGGGAATGTGGTTCACAGCTTCCCGCTTTTAAGATATTGTTTGAAAATTATTTCAAGATTATACTGCTCAAGATAGTGAGAAGGAGTCGGCAAATATTTTAATTTCTCGGATCCCTGCGATTAACCACTCAATCAGCTAGAGTGTTACCTCGGGGTCGAAAGAGATCAGGAGTTGAATCACGGGGGAATAAAGTAAGGAGCTTGCAAAAATAAGCTGAAATGCGCCAGGCTAAAGTTTATGGCCCCGTGGTTGCTCCTCGCAGGCTGAGAACCACTGAGGAATCGTCTCTTACCACGCAATTCCATCAAACATTCCTTCTGACTCTGTATAAAATTTGCCATAGATGTCGTGATGTCAGTGGCTGAGCTGCTGGCTTTTCACTCGAAAGACTGAGGTTCGAATCCCGGTAGATTCAGGGTCGATATTTTAACCTCAAGAGTCACAACTTTTCTTTTTGCAATTGGCTTTACGTCGCATCGACTTAAATCTCATAGGACAGGAAAGGGCTATGACTGGGAAGGAAGCGGCCGTGGCATTAATCAAGGTATAGTCCCAGCATTTTCAAATGGGAAACCACGGAGAACCATCTTCAGGGCTGCTGGCAGTGGGAATAAGTCAGGGTCAAAAAGCATTTTAATCGATTAAGGGATAAAATACAGGGTTTATACGAATATAAGTTCAAATATAAGTTCAAACGTCAACTTAGGCATTTTTAGACCCTGTAGGACCACCATTTTAAATCTTACTTCAAACATGTAAATACAACTAAATTTTAAGTTATCTCCTCAGGAACAAAACAGATTTTTGCCTAAAATACGAGATCTCCTCATAACTATCAAAGTTGGGGTTAAATAACTTATAGTAACTGACGTGGTAAAAGGACGGTCCAAAAAGCCTATCAGAAATATTCAAGGCCTGATGGTGCAGTCCGGGCGTAGAGCTAACCACTGTACCGCATCAAGTGCCGAGGTTACGGATAGTGGAAGCCTTTGTCTTTCACCACTTCCAGGGCCTTCATGGCCTCTACGGAGATGACTTTGCTTTGCTTTGCTTTGCTTTTTGATGATGCAGTGGTAGTGGTGGTATTGGTGGTCTTAAAGGGAAGTACAACTGGACAACCAACCTCTATTAACACTAATGAAAAGGAAAAAAGAATTCAGACAATGAAGGTATCGGTAAAGAAAGGGAATGGCCACGAAGGGCGTAAAAATGAAACTCTCCCAAATCTAATACCTACAGGGATGGAATACAACGAATGTTAACCAAGAGAGGTCGGATAGAGAAGACGAAGCCTGACACAATTAAGTGTAACCAATATCAGACTCATCTAGAGGAACCGTGATCGCCAAATGACGCTCCGAAGCTGAGAGCACCTGGTCCACTCTTTTGATCGCTTTTTACGAGAAACAGGGGATAGTATGGATTTCTTCTAGCAACTCCATCTAAAGGGCTTTGTAATAATGTGATTTGATAACATAAGCAAAAGGAGTGTCCAGGCTAGGACGAATATTTCTAAAACTAAATTCCACGCTTTCATATCTTTCATTCTTTCTTTCTCTTTCTTTCTTTCTTTCTTTCTTTCTTTCTTTCTTTATTTAAAATTTGCTTTACGTCGCACTGACACAGATAGGTCTCACGGTGACGGTGGGATGGGAAAGGGCTAGGATTTAGACATAAGGAGGCGCGGCCTTAATTAAGGTAGACCATACAGTCCCAGCATTTTCCTGGCGTGAAAATGGAAAACCACCGAAAAACATCTTCAGGGATGACGAGAGTGCGGTTCGAACCCACCATCTCCCGGATGCAAGCTCACAGCTGCGCGGCCCTAACCGCACGGCCAACTCGCTCGGTCACTTATTTCTCGCAGTCACAGAACACCCAAAAGACCTCCGGCTGTGGCCCTGATACAGACTCCGACATTTTTTTAACCTTCTGTCTGGAGTTCAAAATAGATAATTAACTAATTAACTAGTTCAATACTCTATAACCTTTTTTTCATTCACTACTGATCAGCATTTAGGGCAGTCGCCCAGGTGGCAGATTCCCTATCTGTTGTTTTCCTAGACTTTGCGAAGAAATTGGAAATTTATTGAACATCTCCCTTGGTAAGTTATCCCAACCCCTACCTCCCCTTTCTATAAACGAATATTTGCCCCAATTTGTCCTCTTGAATTCCAAATTTAACTTCATTTTGTGATCTTTCCTACTTTTAAAGATATCACTCAAGCTTAATCATCTATTGATGTCATTACACGCCATCTAACCACTGATAGCTCGGAACATACCACTTAGTCGAGCAGCTCGTCTCCTTTCTCCCAAGTCTTCCCAGCCCAAACTTTGCAACATTTTTGTAACGCTACGGTATTCTTTTGTCGGAAATCTCCCATAACAAAGCGAGCTGCTCTTCTTTGAACTTTTTCCACTTCTTGAATCAAGTAATCCTGATAAGCTCCCATACACTGGAACCATACTCTAGTTGGGGTCTTGCCAGAGACTTACATGACCTCTCCTTAAATCCTTACTACAACCCCTAAATACTCTCATAACCATGTGCAGAGTTCTGTACCCTTTCTTCACAAACAAATTTATGTGATTACCCCAATGAAGATCTTTCCTTATATTAACACCTAGGTACTTACAATGATCCCCAAAAGGAATTTTCACCCCATCAATGCAGTAATTAAAACGGAGAGGACTTATGCTATTTGTGAAACTCACAACCTGACTTTTAACCCCGTTTATCATCATACCATTGCATGCTGTTCATCTCACAACATTATCGAGGTCATTTTGCAGTTGCTCACAACCTTGTAACTTATTTATTACTCTGTACAGAATAACATCAGCTGCAAAGATTCTCTGATTCAACTTCTTTACTCATATCATTTATATACTGTATATCTAAGAAAACATAAAGGTCCAATAATACAGTTTTGAGGAATTCCCCTCTTAATTTTTACAGGGTCAGATAAAGATTCGCCTACTCTAATTCTCTAATTCCGTAGAACCATCTTTGAATGTATTGATGTCAATGATGTGCTCAATTACAGTGTTTTTAGAATAGAACAGTTCTCGTTGTGAGGTGCGTGCCTAGTCTTCGTTAGAGAAGTGAGTAGTCAGCCCACAGTGTTGTTACGAAGGTGTATGCAACACTACAGGCTTCAGTAAACTGTGCTGGTGAGTTAGCAGTGCCTTCCTTATACTAAAGAGAGAATGTGTAAGCAGTAGTAGCTTAGATTTCAACGAGCAGAAAGCTCCTTCAAGGCCTCACAACACTCCTGCTTAAAGAGTTGCATAAACATTAGGTGCACAACCGTCTTAAAAACCCTCCTACTTATGTAACTTCCTACTGAACTAATCTGCGGGCTATACGATGCCTTTGGCTGGTATAAATAAAACCTATCACTGCACGGAAGGCCCCTATTCAGAAAAGCAAGTGACGCCACCTGGGTGAGATATTACTCCTCCTCCCCAGTTTCATCCCCGATCGAACGTCTCACGCATCAGGACACTGCCCTTGAGAGGGTAGAACTGGAATCCCTCACTGAGTTCAAGGGAATACCATCCCGGGAGGGTAAACGGATTAAATAATATTAAATCAGTTATGGTAAAGTAATTCAGAGATATTTTATCTTAAACACTTAATTTAAATTGCTATAGCATTTAGGATCTGTACGAACAACACGAAATTACCTCTTCTTACTTTAATGCTTTGGACTTTATTCTACGAAGTAATCATCAGAGAGATCTTCCTCCAACCACCTTGTACTTATTCAACGATGGGGTAGTTTCTTCGATAAAGGTGATAGATACTCATGCCATTGTGAATATAATGTTTTCCTAGTTGTGTGCAACTAGTGAAGTGACTTAATTCTGTAGCAGATTTCCAATGAGGCTGTTTCATAGAATTTAAGTACATTTATGTCTCCCAAAATAGACTTTTCTTGTGTAGCTGACTTTAATTTAGTGAATATTCCTCATCCTCATGTCAGGTTGGGTTCAGTCTAATAAAATCAGTCTCTGGACTAACCGCGTGACCCTAATTTTACTTCTACTGATTTATTTATGTGTTTTCATCATTTTCTCTTACTTTGTACTTCTGACACCATAAATAAATAAATATCATTTTCAGGATGTATTTGCTGATTTTGATTCTTAGAGCTCGTTTTTCCAGGCTTTTTTGCCCTCTGATTGATTACCAGTTGAGTTAGTCATCTGGTTTCTTTTGAATCTGATGTTTTTATATCGTAATAGCTCTTAGTCACACACTTTTTCCGCTCTTGAATTACCACCTATCGGAGTAGTCAATTGTGCCTTTGTCTAGTTTTTGTGATTTCGAGTGTTAATCATATGTTATATGCTGATTAATCACCTGTGACAGACATTCTTCTTTAATAATTTGTTAGATACTACTTTTTACTTTCCAATCAGATGATTTATTTTGTCTGAAAGAATAGGTTGGGTCTAGTTGATTAAGCCATTCTAGTTGAAAGATGGGGCTACATAACTGAATTCCTCATCCAGAACAAATTTCATGTAAACATTTTAAGGCACCTTTGCCGGATTTTGCATTACTATTACTGCTAATATTGCCCTGAATGGGGAAGTGGGCCTCCTAGACGGTGACGCTGTCTCGCAGGCCAGGAAATTTGTATCAGAGAAGGAGATTTGCGGTGAAGGTGAGAGCGTTGGTGGACGTGGCCTATACTAGGAACTGTCCCGGCATTCGCCCTTGTGCAGGAGAATGGAAAACCACGGACAGCCGGCGATGGGCACTCGCCCCTTCCCGTCTCCCGAATACAGAGGCATAGAGCCACAGTAGAGCCGTGGCCATCCCTCCTCTGCTCGGCTGTCCGGTCGGAGTACAGAGCTGTCGGACCACAGAACAGCCGTGGCCACTTGTGGGCCGAGACCCCACTCAGCTACCACCGACTGACTTCAGTTTAGAATTTTGAAGACTTAACATCTGAGTTAGAGGACGTAAACTTTTAGCTCACTTCTGAGTTCGTTTCTGATAACTCAATGTTTTAATTCACCTAAGAGTTACTTTTTCATAACATTAATGAATTTCAAATATAAATTAATTTTTGTTCTTTCCGTTGTCTCAGAACAAAATAAAATAATTATTTATAAAAGAAAAATATAAAACAAAACATTTATTTGTAATATTTTGCAGAGGATATTCTTTAAACCAACCCCAGTTTCTTTTAAGAAGTTTTTTATATGCTATTAAGGTATTTAGATTATTTTTTGTTTTAAAGTACAGCCATTTCAAGTGGTCATTTCAGTTACGAGATTTTTTTACACAAATTATTTGCCTCGAAGATTTCCCCCACGTCCTTTTTTGCTATTATTATTATTATTATTATTATTATTATTATTATTATTATTATCTACCTACCTACCTACATACATACATACATACATATCGAGTGCGACAAATACATACAGCGCCTCAGGTTGGGTGCATCGGAGTGTAAGATTTTCCGTTCAAACTCGTGAAGTGCCAGCAACCGCTTTGCTTCACCTGTGCAGCGGGACTGCCTATATTTTAGGTTCATATTAGAAACAAACGAGTCCTGCCATGACTCACTAGATGGAAGGTGAATTATTGTGCATGGGAGGGGAGTATTTGTTGACATTACGACTTCGCTCACAGCAGAGCATTAATTTAGTAAACGTTCTGTATTTATTGGCTGAAGCAAGTGCGTATGGTAACGATTAGTTGGAAATGCTCTTAGTGTACGGGAAAATAAATGGATTTCTATTTGTGGGGCTACACAGGTGACAATTCATGTAACATCACGTGGAAACCGGTATGATCCTATGGGAAAGGCAGTAAGTGTCACGCCTTTCATGCTATCAACGGTGCAAGAAAGCATTATGAGGTACGCAGAGCTTTACGCGGAACAAGAGGATGGGTATTTTGAACTTTTAAAAAATTGCACTTCACTTTAACGAAATTACACTCTTCATTCAATATTTCTTTCAAGCAGTTATTCGAGGCTTTCACTTTTACAGCAGATCGTTCCACTGCACAGGTAAAGCAGAGAGATTGCCGACACATCGAGAGTTTGGACTGAAGCACCTCTCGCTCTAGGCCATCGAACTTACTGAGCGGTATAAATGGGAAGTACACTGTACATATAGAGCGAGTTGGCCATGCGGTTAGGGGCGTGCAGCTGTGAGCTTGCATTCGGGAGATAGTGTGTTCGAAGCCCACTGACGGCAGCCCTAAAGATGGATTTCCATTGTTTCCCATTTTTACACTAGGCAAGTGCAGGGGCTGTACGTTGATCAATGATACGGCCACTTCCTTCCCACTCTTAGGTAGCCCTTCCCTATTCTTATGATGATGATGATGATGATGATGATGATGATGATGATGATTGTTGTTTAAAGGAGCCTAACATCTAGGTCATCGGCCCCTAATGGTACGAAATGTAGTGACAATTTTAAAGTCCAAAATCATCCACTGACCAGAATTCTAAACGTGATGACGAAGAATGAATGGATGAATATGAATTAAAAACAAGCAGTAGATCCGACCCGCAATGCCCCACATTCCCAGAAGCTAGCGTAAAACAACAGTATCACTGTCGAAGGAAATGCTTCTAAACCAGAATCCTGAATCGATTATGCTTCTTGTTTAAAGGGGTCCAAAATCCAGGTCATCGGCCCTTCATAATGGTACTTATCGCTAGTAGAGTGGAACCATGGTATTTATCATATTGCGGTACTAATCAAAACTAGCGTAGACTCGCGGTATTCCACACATTATAGTACTGTTCACGGGTAATGTAACAGGCACATGTAACGGAGACCTTTGGTGTTTCTCACATTGCGGCGCCATTTACAGGCAACGCAAACCTATGGTATTCATCACATAGTGGGTACTAATCACAAACCTATTGTGTACTCAATATAGTGGTACTGCTCGCAACTAAAGGTAACCCATGGTGTTCCCCGCGTGATGGTACTAATTAAAAGTAGTCTCATGGTCCTAATTTGATCATCCCTTGGTCGCCCCTTTTAGTCACGTCTTTCTTGTTCTATCGTCGCCATAAGATCTAACTCTGTCGGTGCGACGTAAATAAGATGGTAACGAAAAAAACAACATTTAAACAGGGTGCTCATAAAACAACGTTAATCGGGTATATGAATGTTAGACGGTTGGCCATACTGCTAAATAATTTGAAATAATTCGATATCTCGCTACATTGTAATTTTATCAGGTGCTGATGTTAGCCAATCAGGTCGCTCCACGAGTGAATTCAAGTGGGCTTTTCAAGGCAGAGTTGGTAAAAGTGCGCGTGACTTATGATCGGCTTTAAAGTACTCATCGAAGAAAATTAATTTCGCCAGGGGAATGACATAACCACGGAGCTCCGAGCCGACAGCTTACTACGGTGACATCGGGAGAAACCCAGGGTGTCCTTGTGTTTGATGCTGATTTCTTGATATGGCTCTCAAGCCGGTCTAAGCAAAGTTAGCAACACTGTCCCGCAAAGCGATCTGATTGGCTATCTTGAGAAGCTGATAAAATAACAGCGTGAGAATCCGAATCATTTTTTTCAGATTATTTATCAATATGACCAACCCTCTAATGCGCATATGCCCGGTTCACGATGATCCGACCACTCTGTATTGCAAATAAAATTATTTTAACTCACACCTATGACTTGGCATTAATGTCGGACTGTGCATTTATGATCTATTTCAAGAGATTCAAGGAGCTAAAACATCCGGTAGTCAAATAAACTTTCTGTGGATTAAAGGACACAGTAGAATAAGGGGCAATGAAGTTGTAGATCACCTCGCGAAAGGAAGTATAAACAGTGGTATGCTTCAAAGGATGGAGCTTCCATGGGTAAGAACTAGCCACCAACGAGGAACACATTGTGCAACACTGCAAAAAATAATACCGAAAAAACCCTGGTTATGGAAATACAATATTGCAAGGAGACATCTAACAACCATCATCAGGATGAAGCTTGGACACGGATGCTACCCTCACCGTCTCCACAGAATCGGAGTGACTACGTCGAAAGTTTGCCCACATCACGATTACGATGATGGGGATCTGAATCATATAGTATTTTATTGTTCCAGGTATGAACAACAACGATCAAAGTTACTCGCACAGCATCGGTCACTACAAATCCCATTCCCCACAAATGTCAACATTATTCTTCATGACCACGATAACAAAATCTACAGAGCACTGATCCACATTCTACAAAATACCAATCTAACTATATAAACCCTGATGCAGAAGCCACCGACTGAAATAATTTATTTTTTTTGCTAGGGGCTTTACGTCGCACCGACACAGATAGGTCTTATAGCGACGATGGGATAGGAAAGGCCTAGGAGTTGGAAGGAAGCGGCCGTGGCCTTAATTAAGGTACAGCCCCAGCATTTGCCCGGTGTGAAAATGGGAAACCACGGAAAACCATCTTCAGGGCTGCCGATAGTGGGATTCGAACCTACTATCTCCCGGATGCAAGCTCACAGCCGCGCGCCTCTACACGCACGGCCAACTCGCCCGGTACTGAAATAATTAATACAGATAATCTCCTAACTGTTACACCCCATTAACTACTACCTTCCTACCATGGCCTTCCTTCCCTGTAGCAATGCCAAGACTGGCCTCATGGCGAGAAGACATAGCACCATCCCACTCCTTATCACTACCACCTGGCCAAATGGTGTATAACAAAAGGCTATTATTAAAATATGTCAGACTGTGTTGAGAACTTCCAGTCTAATGTCTTGAAGCTTTAACCTTTCCACTCCCAAGTTCCTTTCAGCCTTATGCATGGCCCAGATCACATTTCGGATGTTTCTACAACGGTTGAAACAGGCTAAAAATACTTTGTATTTACGGAGCTGCTGAATAGTCATGAAACGACATTAGCAATAGTTTCCTCTTGGCTCTTTTACCAGAACTCGAGTTATGGATTTTGTCAATGACACAGATTTGATCGTATTCACAAAGACGCACACATGAGATGCCGTCATTTGTATACACCGTTTTATTTACAAATTATATACACATTAATATTTGCACATCAAATGAACCACCATCTTGAACTCAATCGATTGCCACATTAGCATGTCAACCAACTACGGGACACTTGATAAGATCACATGAGTTCACATACCTAACTCGACTAACAACTCGACTAAACAACCCAAGACTGTCCTTTTATACACCTTCCCTGGCCAGGCTTCCAGAAAAGTATCACAGAACATGCATTCTCGTACCTTCTCGAGTCTCCAAAAAACATACATACAAATGAATAGAATGTTCTCTAAAACTCGAGTGACTTCAGGACGAAGGTGCGTTCTTCTAGACTCTTACCCTGTGTTGCACATCACATCGGATTTATATATCATATTTACAGGTAATAAAAAATTATATGCCATTAATTACGTGTTCTTACATTAAATAAAGTTGTATTAATAAACATACAGCACAAGTATCGTGACATAACCTCACATGTTTTGTTACACAAGACAGATCATACAACACACCAATAATAAATGATACTACCATGATTAATACCAAAACAAAGTCCGTACTAACAACCTATCGTACATAACTACGCAGATAGTAATAATAATAATAATAATAATAATAATAATAATAATAATAATAATAATAGACGTAAACAACTTCATAAATGGAAATACCAGCGGATATAGCCACACCTCACAAGCTATAATAATAATAATAATAATAATAATAATAATAATAATAATAATAATAATAATAATAATAATAATAATAATACCTACTAATCGTGCTCGATAATTTCACTATTTACCCATGGGTTTAGAGATGTTTTTCCAAGTTATACTAGTCCATTATACACTTGCATAAAGGTCAAAAAGAAACAATGCGTTTTGATGGTCCACCCGTCGAATTTCATAGAAATTTATGACTATTGTTGATCGAAATCGTCCGCTCTGTGGTGTAGTGGTTGGTGTGATCAGCTGCCGCCCTCGGAGGCCCGGGTTCGATTCCCGGCTCTGTCACGAAATTTGGAAAGAGGTTCGAGGGCTGGAACGGTGTTCACTCAGCCTCGGGAGGTCAACTGAGTAGAGGTGGGTTCGATTCCCACCTCAGCCATCCTGGAAGTGGTTTTCCGTGGTTTCCGTGGTTTCTCACTTCTCCTCCAGGCAAATGCCGGGATGGTACCTAACTGAAGGCCACGGCCGCTTCCTTCCCTTCTTCCTTGTCTATCCCATCCAATCTTCCCATCAATCCGCAAGGCCCCTGTTCAGCATAGCAGATGAGGCCGCCTGGGTGAAGTACTGGTCATCCTACCCAGTTTTATCCCAGACCCAGCGTCGGGTAGGCGGTAGAGGTGGGATCCTCGCTGAGACCGAGGGAAAAACCGACCCTGGAATGTAAACAGATCAAGAAGAAGAGGAAGAAAAAAATAAGAAGAAGAAGAAGAAGAAGAAGAAGTTCATCGAACTCTCGGGTGTGTTTCCATGGCAATGTAAATTAGAGTATATTGGCGTTTTTGGTGAATGCCTGAAAAAAGAAACCCCGTGTTTAACCCTCCCAAGACAGTTTCGTATTTGTTGAACTTCACTTCAAGGAGTGATTTGCACAATGAACATACAAAGCACAAGATCGTATCTCCTGTACTACCGCTTGAAATCCTTGCAAATTATCAGTCAAATTTTGAACATTTATGCCGAGGGTTCGTAAGTTGGTGATCACTGCGGAAGCCAAAGATGATACTGTTAAAACACACTGCTGATAAATTTCAGAAAAATCTCCCGAGTAGCGCATGACGATATGGTACGATCTACGTACGTTACATCACGCTGGTTAGCAAGTGGTCGATAAATGGAATGAAAATCGACAGTCTATAGAATTTCTCACTGGAATATGTCGGGTGAAAAATTCTCTACACCACGAATGTCAGTGGTTTCGTCAGCTAACACAACAAAATAATGCGAAAAAAGTCACTCTACTTACAAGATGATTTAAAACAACTTTTCGCAAACTTAGATCAATTGGTTTTGAACGTTAGGGATTTTCTCAGATATTTAGAAATGTTTCAGTAACAAATCACTACTATGCACACAAAATCTTAGTTAAAGGTTTAATTTTCCGTCATTTTCTTCCGATTGCTTTTCTGACAGTGATCCACAGTCTTTATGAACGAGTTTTCTGTCTACCTCGTACTAAATATTTCAAAAGATGGCATTACTTTCTGCTTGTATCATTTTACTTTATTAGGACTCATCTTGCAGAATCCATCTGAACTTGTACAATTTCATGTTTGTTTTTAAATACAGATATAAAATTGTCCGCAAATGAATGACACATTTTGAAATAGCTAGTAGATTCATGATGTCTGAAAGAACTCTTGTAATTTTTACAACTAGAAAAATGGTTTCGAAACGAAGCTCCCTAATCATTGATGATTACCCTTACTAACATTCATGTTCCTTGCAGATAGTAACAAAATCTGTAAAGTACACCTTGAATATGTTTCTGAATAACTCTTGAAAATTTACTTCATCCGATAAAAAACTGATAACAGTTCTGATGTACAGCAATTTTTAATAAGGAATGTTTCAGATCGTCTTCCAAGTTTCTCTTGCGATGTACAGACCGATACGTAGGTTATTTAGTGTTTTTTTCTATTATTTTGTCACTTTCACGTCTAAAATTGCACTCCGAACTTCGACAGCTATTATCACAAGTTTCCAGTGATTTATTTTATGCATCTTGACCAATATGCAATTCCTCTTTCTTAATCCGTTTACCCCCCAGGGTTGTTTTTCCCTCCGACTCAGTACCGCTTCAATGGCAGTGTCCTGGAGCACACGACTTGGGGTTGGGAGATACAAGCACCAATACCCTTTCCAGGCGGCCTCACCTGCTTTGCTAAACAGGGGCTTAGTTAGGGGTTGGGAAGATTGGGAGGGATAGACAAGTAAGAGGGAAGGAAGCGGCCGTGGCCTTAAGTTACAAACCGTCCCGGTATTTGCCTGGAGGGGAAACGGGAAACCACGGAAAACCACTTCGACGATGGCTGAGGAGGGAATCGAAACCCCCCTACTCAGTTGACCTCCCGAGGCTGAATGGGCCCCGTTCCAGCTCTCGTACTACTTTTCAAATTTCGTGGCAGAGCTGGGAATCGAACTCCGGCCTCCGGGGGTGACAGCTAATCACGCTAACCACTAAACCACAGAGGCGGACAGTATTCAATTAACATCACAATTTTCAGTTTTGTTTACCTCTGCAGTAAAGAAGTCTTCGGTGGTGGTTTTAATTCTTTTAATCGTTGTGAATTGCTAACGTTACCACATAGCTATGGAGACGAAATAACGGCACACATTAAATCGGTAAATCTAAGTGTTACTACTTATTGCTTTACCACTTGAAAATATTATCTAGTGTTAAAATACAACTCTCCGCGATCACGAACAAAACTTGCGCACTGTTCACGCGTCCATACCAGGCCCACTTGAGACTGGCCCGGCGTTTCCTCGCATTAGACAGGCATAGAGCCAACTTTTGCAACAAAAGTAACTTAGCAGTTACAAAACTTCAGAATGGACTAAATTCATTTTATCACTCCATTTTTACGATGTAGATTTCGTTCGTATTTTGTACACGAATGAAATACATCGAAATAATATGTTGTGTATTATACTGCCATCTTACTGACGACTAACATCGAGAAGTTCCACACAGTCCATAACCGTGAATCAGGACTTCGTCCTTTATTTCTGGGGGGGGGGGGGGAGATAAATACCCTAAATACCCTAACAATCTCTTACCCTGTGTATGCACCTCGCTTACATATTAGCTGTGTGTATTCTTCTAACTATGCGTCATGCATTGTTCATTGTTATTGTCTTTCTTGTTCGATCCAAGCACCCTATACTATGTGCACTGTATTATACCATATGGTCTATGCCAATGGTATTCAAAGTGTGGTACGCGTACCACTAGGGGTACCCACGTTTATCGGAGCTCCCAACCGTTTTCGGTGAGCAGTTCAGAAAAGAATTGATCCAGCTCATTTTCAATAAATTTTTATTTTGATTTAGTGCATTTGTCTACCACTACACTGCAGGTAATAGTTCTATCAGTAATGATAGTTTTATTATTATTATTATTATTATTATTATTGTTGTTGTTGTTACGGGGTTACCCGTGGACCAGCAGAGGTGAAAGAAGGTGCCGGGATGAATGGATATAACTACAAAGTAAAAGTTAATTTAAAATTTTAACAAAGGTTATATTTTCGAAAAACAACAAAACTTTAATAACTTTTCACTTAGTGAGATAACAATGACATATCAGGTACCATTACAAGGTTTAGACAAAGCAAGAAAACCCAAACCTTAGTGACTGTTTAGTAACTAGGGCTTCCAGCCCCTCGGTTTACATTACCTGAGCTCTCACCTCAACTTTATAACAGATTACAATTTTTCACGAAGGGCAGAAATCCCCTAATACTTGGAGCACTTACTCCCAAAATTGCAATATCAGGCCTCCCAGAGGCAATTTTACAACACTTGAAAAAGAGCTCACGCGCTCTCACTTCTCAAGCCTATTCCAGGCAACACAATACTAAAATCTAATAATCACTGGCCTTACAAGCCACTATTTACAAATAGCCATATTATAACACAGAGGTATCTAGTAGCCAACCTACGGGGCCTTAGTGAAAAAGAACAGGTTCAATAAACGGCCCGAGTACAACTGGAATGGAGTCAAAGATTGAGCTCCCCCCCAAAAAATTTAAAAACCTATAGAGCACCTGGCCAACGAAACAGGGGCTAATCCCAAACTACTGAGGTAGCGCGAATGGAGATAACTTCAATACATTGTATAAACAAATGCGGTACCTCAAACCAAGATGAAGGGGAGCTCGAGAGGGTATATCACTCTCTATCCCCGGTTTACAGTTAATGATTCATGAAATTTTACATGAGCCGACAGGAGATTTACATTTTAGAGAAGTTAGTTACATATTTAAGGTTTCGGACCTTTCCCTCAGGTTAAACTGCGGGACAGAGAAATAAAGGACCGAGCTCGATAGCTGCAGTCGCTTAAGTGCGGCCAGTATCCAGTAATCGGGAGATAGTGGGTTCGAGCCCCACTGTCGGCAGCCCTGAAGATGGTTTTCCATGGTTTCCCATTTTCACACCAGGCAAATGCTGGGGCTGTACCTTAATTAAGGCCACGGCCGCTTCCTTCCCACTCCTAGGCCTTTCCTATCCCATCGTCGCCATAAGACCTGTCTGTGTCGGTGCGACGTAAAGCAAATAGCAAAAAAGAGAAATAAAGGTGTTAATTGGCCATTACCTTACTGAAGAACTGTTGCTTGATGAAAGAGGCGCCTCCCGCCCCCTGCTTGACACACATACTAAGTTAGATGACGATGAAAATTGGCCAAGAGACGACGAAATCTGCAGTTTATAAACCCTCGGGGAATGTTCGAGACCTTTCACGAATAAAACAGCCACACTCTCACAATTTGATTGGTGAATGAAAACGTTACACTCAAAATCGAAGAAGAAATACGGGATTGGTTGAAAATTAACTCCAGAAATTCTTGATTGGCTAAATTCAAAACTGGCGGAAAGAAAAGCTAAATATCGCCAACCTAAAGATGAATGAACAAAATTTAGTAAGAAAAGAACTTATGAATACAAAATTTCTTCAAAAACGTTTTTTTAGCAGTGACATCTATGAGAGAATGTCCCAACTTCTTGATGAATGGAAAACAAAAACGAGTTGAACTTCACACAGTACTGGAAACTTCACAATAACAAAATGTTAGTGGTGCCATCTTCGGAGAAAATTTATAAGTTGGTCCAGTTTCAAGTTCACTGTTTCTCCTGTAGAGGAGTTCTTTAAGGCACAAGATTTAAATGTGCGACATAGAGGTGTACCTTCCGGTACAATTATTATTATTATTATTATTATTATTATTATTATTATTATTATTATTATTATTGTTAATATGAGTTGGCATCCAACAACAATCATTTGTTTCTTCTGGTACAATCGCAATATACTCCTACTTCGGGGTACGCCAACCGAAAAGTTTGAATACCACTGCTCTAGGTAACATATTTATTTGATTTAAAGTTTGTTAAGGAGTAAGCCATACTTTTCAGTGTCGTCTCATTTAAATGTAACTTAAGAGCTTTTCAGTCTCTCACTAATGAACAACAATATCATGTTTCTTTCTTAAAAACTTATCAGCACCTCAAAATTGAAATAAGAATGATCAGAACTTCCATAAATAAAAAGTATCCGATTGAAGGAGTCTGCAGAATCCTCCCCAATGAAACTGCCTATCGAGAGATTGGCCCAGTTACTAGCATGATGAAGAAGAAAAGAATCTCTTATTTCTTTCACATCTTACGTTTACCAGAACACAGGATTTTACGACAACTAGTGATGAGAAATCTGGGAAAGAAGACAGGAGGGCATTGGATCAAAGAAATTCCAGAGGATCTCAAAACAGTTCGACTCGAAATTACAGATGCAGAGAAAAAGAATAAAATTACCTTTCTTACGAATCACAAATGTTCAATTGAAATGATGTACAGAAGGCCTGTAGAGATATCACACGAATTAAGAATACAGCGATCAAAACGAATGGAGAAGTACTGGGCAGATAAGAAGAATCAAACCGTACAACCTTCAAAGAAAAAGTGTACATAGAAGGCTCAAGTGGTCAGATTGGCCAATGAAGTTAATAATAATAATAATAATAATAATAATAATAATAATAATAATAATAATAATAAAGAACATCGTCAGATTATATTAGTCGCACTCAATATTTGGAAATATTTACAACTAAGAATTTGAAATTTGGAACCTATCTTAAAGGAGTCCTGCTTTGTTTCCCCTCCAGCATACAAGGCATTGTAGTAAGCCAAGAATAACGGCCGAGAGGATTCGTTGTGCTGACCACACGACACCTCGTAATCTGCAGAACTTCGCGCTGAGAAGCGGTCACTTGGTAGGCCAAGGCCCTTCGGGGCTGTTGTGCCATAGGGGTTTGGTTTGGTTTGTTTTTCTAGTCGCCACTATTTTGAAAGCAAGCATGCAGACGGACATGCATTGTGTCGTACAGGTGCCATGTGTTATTTTGTGGGATGGAGTTCCACGTCTGTTGCGACTGGTCAGTCATATTAGCAACGGTTTCCCCATGTGGGTTGACGTGGTAGAAAAACCGTCGTAAGAGGTGACTTAAAAAGGCCCCAGGGGCTCTGAACTTTGGAGCGTGGGTTGGCGACCATGGGGCCCTTAGCTGAGTCCTGACATTGCTTCGACTTTTTTGTGTCAGGCTCCTCACTTCCATCTCTCGTATCCGACCTCCCTTGGTCGACTCTTGTACTTTTTCGACCCCAATGGTATTAGAGCACTCGAGGCCTAGGAAGTCTTTAATTTTCATGCCCTTCGTGGCCCTTGCCTTCCTTTGGCCGATATCTTCATTTTCCCTTCCGATTTTTCTCTCTGATTAGTGTTATATAGAGGATGGTTGTCTAGTTGTAATTCCTCTTAAAACAGTAATCACCACCTCCATCACCTCAGCAACGATTGTCAATGCTGGTATTGGATGAGGCTGGATTTGTCATCTCAAAATGTCCCATTCGTGCTCAATGGGCGAAAGATCTGTTGATCGCGAAGACCAAGGAACTGGTCGACACTCCGTAGAGCACATTACGTGACAGAAGGGGTATGAAGGCTAGCGTTGTCATGGAAAACACATCTTTGAATACTGGGAATGAATGGCAGCATAACCGGTTCAATAACCAGTCTGACATAAAATCCGCTGTCAAGGTTCTTGGGGTAACGCGGAGAGTGCTCCTGCTGTCAAAGGAAATCGCACACAGATCATAAATCTTGGTGCAGGTCCAGTGTGTCGACGCTGCAGACAGCTTGGCTCCAAGCGCTCACCCGGCCTCCTCCTTACCAACTTAAGGCCATCACCGACATGAAGACAGAAACGATTCTCAACTGAGAACACCAGATCTCCACTCCACCGTCCAGTGAGTTCTAGCTTGACACCACTGAAGTTGCAGATGGCAGTGATTCGGAGTTAGTGGCACGAACGCTACAGGAGCTGTCCCTCAATTAATCCCTTTGTTATAGTTCGCTGCGTCACTCTGGTGCGAACTGCAGATTTATTGGCTGCTGCAGATGAAGTACAATCACCAAAGCCATGCGGCGAATATGGCGGCCTTCCCTCTTCGTAGTGGCCGGTATGACGACGGACCCACGTCTTCTTGAGACAGTTTGTTCCCATGATCGTTGCTGCCAAACCGATGCGCTGTGGATACATCCCTGCCAAGTCTATCTGCAATATCGCGAAAAGGACATCCACATTCACGTAGCCCCATACACGGCCTCGATAAAACTATGTAAGATGATGCTGCTGCCTATTTCGTCTCCTTAGCGGCATGTTTGACTCACACCTTCCTCACAACGTCAACACCGGACAATGACTAACGCTCAAGATGTATACAGCTCGTATTTATAACAAACGTGCTGTGCAAGGCCATACTTGCTCTGCTAGAAAGACTCTTCTTCGATTAGCGGACAAATGTGAATAGGTATCATCTTTCAGAGGGGCAAACACGCCTTTCGAATTCGTTTATCTAGCACAACTCCTTCTTAGTGATGGGATTTCATTTTTCGCCAGTGTACATGTTTTGAATGAAATTCTCCGCTAACAAAATGTTTGTTCTCACTTCCAACATCCCTCTACTGTACCAGTTTTGGTAGCTTGACGGTCACGTTAAAACATCCAAAAGATGTCATTGTTGCCTTGCCAATGCATAGCGACCAAGGAATACCAGATATGAAATGCATATGTCCAAGAAATAATTGGATCAATGTAAGTCCTACCCACACATCACACATAACACTATCCTCCACCACAATAACACGCAGTTACCTACACATGGCAGATGCCGCCCATCCTCATCGGAGGGTCTGCCTTACAAGGGCTGCAGTGGAAATGTAAGTCCTTTGAATACGGTGAAGATTAAGCTATATGGCGTATGGCCTAGTTGGCTTAATAGGCAGTAGTTGAAGGATCCATTATACACGCATGCACAGAAATGGTGTCTCTATATAAATAAAGCATGCCGTTCCCCCCCGGAAAAATCTCTTACAATTCAAGCTAACACCACGAGGCTGAATGAATCATGGAATGTCCATCATAAATTAGGTACACGCATGGACACAAATGGTGTCCCAATATAAACAAAGCACCTCCACGCTTAACGCATTGCTGCAGGTAGACAGCCCGCTACAAGACTGTTGTGATAGAAATGGACCCAATGGTGGATGTATAACAACACACATTGTGCCTTGAGCACTACCCCTTCACTCCCTTCCCTTCCTTTTCGGTACTGGACTGGCTATCAACACCACCCCTTCACTCCCTCCCCTCCTTTTCAACACTAGAGCGGCCATAAACACTACCCCTTCACTCTCTCCCCTTCTTTTCAATACTGGAGTGGGCAGTGTTGATTTTTATGTCGGGACACAATCTCTGTGCATGCGTGTACCTACTGTATGTAGAAGGCAGAGTTCTGACACACAGTAATAACGTGAGGAGGAAGATAACGAAGTATAGATAGATGACGAACAATGGTTGCATACGTGTACAATTAAAGTAGGAAAGCAATTAAGAAACAGTAATCGCATTATTTGTAACGAATTCATATTTTAGCTGTCTTTACTTGAAATCATTAATATTTTACAAAATATAATTTTTATCGTAATTTCATTCTTGGAATAAAATTGTACTCGATATACATCGCATGGAAGCAGAAATGGAAGAAGAAAGTGATAATGAAGAAGATTTTCGGCTCTACTCAAACAGAACCAGTAGTTTTACCAGTTCTGGACGAGATATTTCCTTATTACTCCGGTATTTCCAAAGACATCAGACTTATCCTACCACATCCATCACAGCTGAGGATGTCTTACACACAGATATTTCTTCAAGTGCGTGAAGAGCTTCCTTTTAACAAATGCAAATATATACTCAGGTTTAGCGATAAGAAGTTTAAGAAACAATTATTTTGTGAAATGCTGAAACTCGCTAAGGTATCATGCTTAGTATCACTTAGTGTTGATAGCCACTTAAAATCCAGAGCATGTTTCTAGTCATTCGACCGGGTCAAAGTAATTGTAACTGTAATTACAAATTTACTGTTTACTTGCTGAACAAGTAATTTGTAATTGAGTAAAATATTTCTTACTTACCCGTAATTCAGCCCAACTACATATTTTTTATTTCACTTTCCCCAATATTGGGTACGTTATGCTCAAGAACAGTGAGGTCATAAAGAGAAATAGAACAATGCTAAAACGACGCCGGCATCTCACCGCTGCGCGCTGTGTTCCATGGTTCATATCCCGGTTACTCCATATGAGATGTGTGCTGGACAAAGCGAAGGCGGGATAGGATTTTCTCCGGGTACTCCGGTTTTCCCTGTCATCTTTCATCCCAGCAACACTCTCCAATCATTTCATCTGTCAGTCATTAATCACTGCCACAGAAGTGCGACAGGCTTCGGCAGCTGGCACAGTTCCTATCCTCGCCACTAGATGGCGTCTTTAATCATTCCATTCATGACTCGGTCGAATGACTGAAAACAGGCTGCGAATTTTCCCTTTTTTCATTCTGAACAGGTTCGGTTATACACCCTAGTGGCAAGATACAATACCGCTCGTTGTATGACTAACCTGTACTCCAGACTGCTACAGAGATTGACTCATTGCTCCAATATACTCACCTGAAAGCAAAAAGAGATTACAATTAAAAATAGCAGTGATTGATTTTGCTCGTAAACGAATAGAATTCATCACAGATATGCTGTGGGTACAATTTGTTTTACGTCGCAGAGGCACAGACAGGTAGAGATGGGCACTATCGAGTGAAAACCGCTATCGCCTAATTGTCGAATGTTTTCAGTCGAACAAAAGTATTTATTACTTCCTTTCGAGAAGACTGAACAGTCGAATGAAAGTATTCATATAACGCAAGTAGTCAGTCCATGAAAAACATTCGAATGTTTCCAGTCGAAACTCCCCGTATCAAAAGTGGAGAGTCGTACTTTTACGAATTCGACTCATTTTAACGCAATTTACCAATAATTAGAAATCACTTGTATAGACATCCATTAAAATCCGATTTACGCACTCGTTCGTACACGGGGCTAATAGACAGAGAGATGCCCTCAATACGAACCAACATCATACGAATGGCCTTTCTTGGTGCTAAATGGACAGTGAAACGCAGAAAGACGACAATGAGGCTCTATTCCCAAACAATGCTAACAATAATTGTAAAACGCGTTGCTGTAGTACACACTCAAGATATACTGTATATGAGAACAGCCAAACACAATACTACCGTATTTTCTAGATTATTATTATTATAGATATTCAGATGATTATTATTATTATTATTGTTACGGAGTTATCCGTGGAATGCAGAGGTGAAAGAAGGTGCGGGCTGGAATGGGTCTAACTACAAGGCCGAAAGATTAATTAAAATTTGAATAAAGGTTATATTTCAATAGACAACAAGATTTAACAACTTTTCACTAGGTGAAATAACAATGAAAAATCAGGTACAATTATAACTTTACAAACGAAAGCACAAATTAAGGGGTCTTTACAAATTCTGGGCTTCGAGCCCCAATTTCACAATCCTTGAACAACTAGCCCAACATTACCAAGGTACACTCATTTATTCGAAGGGCAGAAAACCCCTTCATTCAAGGAGCACTTGCTCCCAACTTTTAACCTCAAGCCTCCCAGAGGCACCTTTCAAACACAAGAAAGAGCAGAGCCGCTTTCAATTTTTCAAGCCTATTAAAGGCAATACCAGACTATTACACAAATTGCCATCAAGGCACCGCTTACAGCAAATGAAATGAGGGTATCTCGTACCCAACCTACTGGGCCTCAGTGGAAAAGAACAGATTAATTAAATGGCCCAAAATACCAAGATGAATGGAGGCGTTGCTTGCACTCCTACATGAAACCATATAAAACCTAAAGGGCACTAGGCCGATGATACAGGGGGTATTCCCAAACTAGGGAGGTAACTCGTATAAGAAAATGTTAATACATTAAGAGTAGAAAATCGGTTATGAAAACGTAGTCACCTCAACTAAAAATAAAGGGGAGCTCGAGAGGGTAAAGCACTCTCTATCCCCGATTTACAGTTAAAATAATAAGAAATTTTTACATAAGCTGGCACTAAGTAACATTTTTAGAGAGCTAGGTTACATTGAAAAGGTTTCGGACCTTCCCCGAGGGCTAAACTGCTGAGCTAGCAAGAAATAAAGATGTTAAAAGGCCATTACCTTTGTTGAAGAGCTGCTGCCCGAAGGAAGAGACGCTACCCGCCCCCTGCTATACTTCCATACACTAAGCTAGATGTTGTTGAAGTGGCCGAGAGCCAGGAAAATCAGCAGCTTTTATACTCTCGGGGAAGATTCGAGACCTTTCATGAATAATTAAGAGACACCCACATGAGTTTATTGGCTAACTAAAATTTACACATCAAAAATTGGGGAAGAAAGACACAATTGGCTGAAAATTAATGGCAGAAATTGTTGATTGGCTAACTTCAAAACTGGCGGAAAGAAAAGATTTATATTGCCAACCCACAAATGAAAGAACAAAATTTAGTTATAGGAAAACTTATGAGTATAAAATATCTTCAAGAAAAGTTCCATCACTTCGCACCAGGGTGCATGATCATAGTTTTTGGTAGAGACATCTGTGAGAGAATGTCCACACTTCTTGATAATTAGTAAACCAAAAACAATTCGAAATTACCACAGTGACATCTTCTGATAAACGGTTGAATTAATTCAGTTTTAAAGTTCAGAGTTTCAGCTGTAGAGGAGTACTTTAAGGCGGATAATTCAAATGTGCGGCGTATAGGTGTACCAACCGGTACAATTATTATTATTATTATTATTATTATTATTATTATTATTATAGTTATGCCTTATGTATGAATAGGGCTTAACGTAATTAACATAAACAAATATGCAACGAAATAAAGAGCATATAAACGACAAGAGAAAATCGCCATATATCGTAGGTACATATTAAATTAACATAATTATATATTACATATCCGAAGTGACCATAAACCGATAGTTCCATTCGCTTCCATGTTGCTGTGACTCGAGTGCGACTGAATTCAGTCTACTTGTTTTGTGCTGACTGGACAGTGAAACGTGGAGAGATGCGTGACGGGAATGCGACTGAATTCAGTCTACTTGTTTTGTGCTGACTGGACAGTGAAACGTGGAGAGATGCGTGGCGGGAATGCGACTGAATTCAGTCTACTTGTTTTGTGCTGACTGGACAGTGAAACGTGGAGAGATACGTGACGGGAATGCGACTGAATTCAGTCTACTTGTTTTGTGCTGACTGGACAGTGAAACGTGGAGAGATGCGTGACGGGAATGCGACTGAATTCAGTCGACTTGTTTTTTAAAGTAGTCGACTGTTACGATAGTTTAAACTATCGACTAGTTCGATAGTTATCAGTCGATCGTGCCCATCTCTACAGACAGGTCTTATGTCGATGACGGGGTAGGAAAGGGGAGGAAGCGGCCTTGGCCTTAATTAAGATTCAGCATGTGCCTGGTGTGAAAATTGGAAACCACAGAAAACCGTCTTCAGGGCTGCCGACAGTGAGGCTCGAACCTTCTATCCTCCGTATGCAAGCTCACAGCTGTGCGCCTCTAACCGCACGGCTGACTTTCCCGGTGTAGAATAGTAAGAAAAGGCAGATATGCCAATAGTAATATAGTGCTAAGAATGTTTTGTAATAATTTCAATTAGGTCCAATATCCTTGACTTAAATAAGAGAATGAAAATAATTACCGGTCCATGTTTGTTTGTTAAAGCGCTTGATACTCAGCAGCCGTCATCAGCTAAGTTCGTACACGATCGTCGTGGCAGGATATTTAGCCACACCCTCTCACTGCTTGATCTTTTCAGAACTAAGGATTTTCACTTTCCTCGAGCTCGGTGTATTATGAACAGAATTACAGGCTTAGTGATATACTTTAACTCTGATAATGCTATTGCACGCCCAGTTTATAATTATTCTAATGCTACCTGGAACACATTCATTACTTCTAACATCTTAAAGAGAAAATAAGTGGTTAATATTATGAAAGACATGCATCTGCTTACAAATATGCATATTATATCGTTAAGATGGAGGCCCATCTAATAATGTAGATGTAGAAGTCACATGTAAATATCACTACTTCACATGAATGTTTCATCTTAAAATGTCGATTCAAATCATTTCTAAAATTGAAGGGTGTAGAACATAAGCCTACTGTTCACACCAAGTTATTCACGACTACTTTACAATTAAATAATACAGTAGTTTAATTAATAAGTTCACTCCAAAATTCTCAAAGAAAAAATCCCTAGTTCACCTTTCAACGAACTTGATCTGACTATCGCCAGCTCCAGATTACAGATTGAAAGAAAGCATCTTTTCGCGCGGAATCTTCAGGAACGCATACGCCACCAGAAGGGAAAGAAAGTGTTATATATAATTAGAGAATGTCTACTGGTAGAACGTACTGGTCACACGTATTTATTCATGACTACTTTAGAATTAAATAATACACCATCTTAATTAATCATTTCACTCCAAAATTTTCAAAGAATCGAAAATGAGAGGGACTTACGACACGATAGAAAGAATAATACAGTACCGGTAGCTTAATTAATAATTTCACTTCAGGATTCTCAAATAATCAAAGGTGAGCGGGATTTGTGACGTCACGATGCCTTCGGCGCTATGAGCCGAGTGACAGTGAATATAACCGATGACAACTCCTGAGTGGCAGTCGCTAGAGGGAAGTCATGTCCTTGGCTAAATGGTTAGCCTAATAGCCTTCGGACAGAGGCGCCTGGGTTCCATTCCGGTAGAATCGGGGATTTCAACATTACCTGGTTAATTTCTCTAACTCGGAGGCTGGGCGTTTGTTTTCGTCTTAATAAACATCTTCACTTACAGCACAACACGCTTCAAACCACCACAGAAACATACATTGAAGATCTTGGAACGTTAGAAATGTTCGATAAATTATCTCTTTAACTGCAATTAGCTTCCTTAATTGTTTGCGAATCCGACTGATTTCACGCTAGGCGTTAAGTCTCGATGGTCTGACATCGAGGTTAGCAGGTTCAAGTTCCGTTAGTGGTTGAATAAAATTTCTCTTTTGCATGCCAAAAGGCCTGTATTCAATCCAGCCTCTTCCCAGTGTCCATATGGAATGAGGGCAGATGATGTCGTTGCCGTCGGTTGGAGACGTTAAGCCATGAACAGACTCTTCATCTTAGTCGACAATGCCGACATCGGGTTTCATTATCATTATCCACCCACACGCGCAGGTCTCCCATGGGTGCCATATAGAAATACTTGCACCAGGCGAGCCGAACATGTCCTCAGACACTCCCGGCACATGAAAATGCATAGCCTGGTTCCAATCATTTTACCTTATCAGGACTGGAATGATTGAAACCCCCATCTAGCGGCGAGTATAGGAATTGTACCGGCTGCCGAAACCTGTCGCACTCCTCTGGGGTATTGATTAATGACTGACAGATGAAATGAAATGATATTGGAGAGTGTTGCTTGAATTAAAGATGACAGGGAAGATCGGAATACCCGAAGAAAAACCTGTCCATCCTCCGCTTTGTCCAGCACAAACTTCAGATAGAGTGACCGGGATTTGAAGCGCGGAATCCTGTGGTGAGAGGCCGGCGCGCTGCCGCCTGAGCCACGGAGGCTACCAAAAGCCATACACCAAATAATTACTTTCATTTTCTGGTACCTTTTGGCAATGGCATCTGTGGGAAAGAAATAACTATACCGAATAATAATAATAATAATAATAATAATAATAATAATAATAATAATAATAATAATAATAATAACCGTATGGCCTCAGCTACCGTGTGCAGACATTTCAATTTGACGCCATCTGGCTGTCTGCTCGTCAATTTCGACGTTCCGTTTTATTCTAGGCCCCCCACTAGATGGCAGACCGAGTAAACCGAAACTCTCTTGGGCGTCTATGGCTGAGATTTTAATGAATTTTGTCGGGTAAACACCAAATGTGTCACCAGAGATCTTTTACATGCCGACATCGTACGACATGGAGTGTCGAATGGACTTTTTTCCGCCCTTCAAAAATCCGACTACCTCTGCCGGGTTTGAACCCGCTATCTTGGGATCCGGAGGCCGACACTCTACCGCTGATCCACAGAGGCAGCTACTATACCGAATAATCAAAAGAACAAGCCGAGTACCCTATAATAGGAAAAACATTTTACGTGTGAACATGAAATGCGTACCGTATATTTTTGAAGTGTAAGCATTAAAACTGTTTGTAACTTCTGTTACAGTCAACTGGTACATTCAGATGCGATGACTACTGCAAAATATTTTTCAACTGCATTTACTCACTGCAAAGAAACTTGTTTTGGCTTCAAGGCATAGTTTTTTAACAATTTATTTTTTGTCTCAGGACACAGACAGTTATAATGGCGAGGATGGGGTAGCAAAGGGCTGGGAGTGGGAAGGAAGCGGCCGTGGCCTTAATTAAGGTACAGCGCCGGCATTTGCCTGATGTGAAAATTGAAAACCACGGAAAACCAACATCATCATCAGAGGTTGTTCTGTCATCCGGCAGGTCCAATCATGGCTGTGACCTCCATGTCTCTCGATCTTGTGCCCTTTTCTTCACTTCTGCATAATCTTCCTTTCTTTCTCTAATGTTGTCTAATAACTGATATCGTCTCCTTCCTCTTCCTCGTTTTCCTTTTATCATCCCTTCAGTTGCTACTCGTAGTAAAGTGTTGTGTCTTAGATTTTGCCCTATCCAATTTTTCTTCCTATTGTGGATTACGGTCTGCATGTTCCCCACTTCTCCCAGTCTCTTCAGAACTTCCTCATTTGATATTTTGTCTTCCCACTTTACTCCTTCAATTCTTCGCCAAATCCACATCTCAAATGCCTCTATTCTTCTCTGTCCTCCCTTAATGTCCATGTTTCAGCGCAATGTAGAGCTATACTCCATACGTAACACCTTGCAAGTCTCTTCCTCAGATATTTCTCTAGCGGGCCATAAAACAGTTTTTTCTTGTTGAAGCTTTTCTTGGCTAAGGCAATTCGAGCTTTTATGTCTGTTGTAGAGTGAAGGTATTCAGTCACAATACTTACAAGATACTTAAACTTATTCACCTGTTCAAAAATTTCTCTCCCTATCTTGATTGTCGCTTTTTCACCTTTACCTCCAAGTATCATGAATTTGGTTTTCTTTTTGTTTATGCTCCCGAATGCAAGCTCACAGCCACGTGACTCAAACGGCGACGTCACTTGCCCGGTGAAGGCATAGCAAAACAGAGCAATCCCTGCTTTTTCTGCAAGAGTGTAGCAGGTACTCTAAGAACGTTACTGTCTGATAACCGGAAACCATCCGATAATCAGGAGCTTTCCCCTACTTCATGGTTCGATCCAAGCAAAATTATGCTGTGTTCAAGTTAACTAATTTTGAATTAAGAAAATCCTGCGGTACATGGTACTGTATAGTTCCATACTCCTTCCCTCGCTTCCAAGAGCACAAGTCTTACCATGATATAAACCAAACCCCATAGCACTATAGCCCTGAAGGGCCTTGGCCTACCAAGCGACCGCTGCTCATCCCACATTCCTGTAGATCATGAGGTGACGCATGGTCAGCACGGCGAATTTTCTCGGCCGCTATTCTTGGTTTTGTAGACCGGGGTCACCATCTCATTGTCAGATAGCTCCTCATTTGTAAGCTCTTAGACTGAGTGGACCTCGAACTAACCCACTGATCCACGTAAAAGTCCTGGCCGGGAATCGAGCCCTGGGTGTCCGGGTGAGAGGCAGGCACGCTACTCCTACACCGAGGGGCCGGCATGGTTCCCATCATCTTTCCGTTGTTTCCAAGAGCGCTAGTCTAAAACCAATTTATAATTAAGTGCTTGGAGACAGACAGATCCCACGTGCATTGAACTAGGTCAAGTTCTTAAGCTCATTACTGAAGTGCCCCTGGGTCAAGGAGGGTTACTTACGGTGTCAACGAGAAGCGTTCAGAGTTGAGTCCCTTCCTGACATCAGAAGGCACTGGCCAGCGGTGAACCTTCGTTTACTGCAAGTGGTCAGATCACTTACTTATTTCAAACGAACTTTTTTTTTACATCATTACGTCACACCGACACAGGTACGCCTTATGGCGACGATGGGACAGGAAAAGGGCTAGGAGTGGGAAGGAAGGTAATTAAGGTACAGCCCCCGCATTTGCCTGGTGTGAAAATGGGAAACCACGGAAAACCATTTTCAGGGCTGCCGACAGTGGGGTTCGAACCCACTATCTCCCGGAGGCAAGCTCACAGATGCGCGCCCATAACCGCTCAGCTAACTTGCCTAGTTTGTGAAGTGTTACTTCAGGGTATACTTCTCACAATTCCTCCACATGTGTGCACGGCAAAGGAAAGGGTATTTATGTGCGATAGTTCTGTGAAAACAAGAGTCTTGAACAGAAGTCTTCAGGCGATTTGTAACACAGTTTCCAGGTGTACGCCATCCACAAAGAGAGAGAGACCGAGCGGAAACTCGTAAACAAATTGAGAGGAACTGGTTCTTGACTCTGTGGTGTAGTGGTTAGTGTGATTAGCTGCCACCCCCGGAGGCCCGGGTTCGATTCCCGGCTCTGCCACGAAATTTGAAAAGTAGTACGAGGGGTGGAGCGGGGTTCACTGAGCCTCGGGAGGACAACTGAGTAGAGGTGGGTTCGATTTCCACCTCAGCCATCCTGGAAGTGGTTTTTCCGCGGTTTCCCAATTCTCCTCAAGGCAAATGCCGGGATGGTACCTAACTTAAGGCCACGGCCGCTTCCTTCGCTCTTCCTTATCTTTCCCATCCCCCCACAAGGCCCCTGTTCAACATAGCACGTGAGGCCACCTGGGCGAGGTACTGGTCATCCTCCCCAGTTGTCTGAAGTTCCAGGACACTGCCCTTGAGGCGGTAGAGGTGGGATCCGTCGCTGAGTCCGAGGAAAAAACCAACCCTGGAGGATAAACAGATTAAGAGAGAAAGAAAATAAGCGAAGTGTTAAAAAAACGTGTACGTAACGAGGAAGAAGTAAATGAAATCGCAGAAAGATAAGAACATACGCCTACAGTAATCCGTAAGATACTTGGACAAGAAGCAGGGGTTTCGAAGAGCTCAGCATGGCGGGCTACGAACATGTTAAAATTGAAACTTATGCGTGTGAATCGGAGTTTCCTAAGACGATGCCAGAAATGCGTTGAGGCAGAACGAGAACATTCAGGCGATTTGTAACACAATTTCCATGTGTACCCCATCCACAAAGAGAGAGACCGAGCGGAAACTCGTAAACAAATTCAGAGGAACTGGTCTTCTTCTTCTTCTTCTTCTTCTTCTTCTTCCGCTTTTCCCACGCCTGTGGGACCGCGGGTGCGAACTGTGTCGACATGTAGATTTGGACCTGTTTTACGGCCGGATGCCCTTCCTGACGCCAACCCTACATGGAGGGATGTAATCACCATTGCGTGTCTTTGTGCTGGTTGGTAGTGAATATGAAGAGCAAAGTGTTGGGACAAACACAAACTACCTAGTCCCCGAGCCAGAAGAATTAATCAGAGGCGATTTAAATCCCCGACCCGGCCGGGAATCGAACCCGGGACCCTCTGAACCGAAGGCCTCAACGCTGGCCATAAGGTACGAGTATATTTTCTTAATTCTTAATGTTCAGAATTCTTATTTTCTTAATTTTAATTGTTATCTCATGTCATGCACAGATAAAGTGAGCGAAGTGCTGTCCATGTTGCTACGCCACGGAGCGGGGTGCGATGAGTCAACGGGAGGCAGATAAGCGGGCCGCACCTGCCGGCCAAGCGATGAGAGAAACTCACTCTATCATTACCGCACTACAGTTGGTAGACTGCCAACCTTAACGATTCTATCAATATTCGCTCAGGGAGCATTACAAAACTTGCCATTTTGTAGCTATATATATATATATTTTTTTCAATGTTGATTGATACATGCATTGATACGTTGCATTGATTCGCGGTACAACATGCAGAGTTCCTTCGTCCCTCTATCAATGCCAACAGAGGAACATTTCGTGTGGTATGCTGGTATACATTCTGTTCCTGTCTGTTTCCCGTTATTGATGTACTATGTAGAGTTGTAGAAAATGAGTTCTAACATGCAAATACACTCAACTCTCGATCAACCGGGATAATGTAGGGTTAAGGCTTCCTGGATAAGTAAAATCGCGGTTAATCCGCAAAACTTAAAAAATAGAACAGACGTACTGAAAGTACAGTAAAAATGATAATAAATGATACTACTGCATTGTTATTATTAACTTGCCCAGTGGGTTGCAGTAAAAATAGCACTTCGTACAAATAATAAATGGAAAAATAAACATCACTTTTCTTTGAAACTAATAAGCAAAGCAATGTCACCTCCGAACAGGCCATGAAGGCCCTTGGAGGAGTGGAAGGTAAAGGCTTTCACCATTGTTAACCTCGGCACGTGATGGGGTAGAGTGGTTAGCTCTACGTCCGACCGCCTTTGCCCCCAGGAATTAACCTGGTACTCATTTTTGGTGTAGGCTGAGTGAACCTCAGGGCCATATGCACCTCCGGAAGTGGAAATCTCGTTTCTTAAATTTTACGACTTCCTGACGGGGATTCGAACCCACGTCCTTCCGGGCGAACCGAGCACGCCTTTACCGCCTCGGCCAGGCAGCCCCTTTGAAACTAATAAGGCAAAGAAAAATATTCACCGAGCTCGATAGCTGCAGTTGCTTAAGTGCGGCCAGTATCCAGTAATCGGGAGATAGTGGGTTCGAGCCCCACTGTCGGCAGCCCTGAAGATGGTTTTCCGTGGTTTCCCATTTTCACACCAGGCAAATGCCGGGGCTGTACCTTTATTAAGACCACAGACGCTTCCTTTCAATTCCTAGGCCTTCCCTATCCCCTCGTCGCTGTAAGACATACCTGTGTGGGTGCGACGTAAAAGCAAATAGAAAAAAATTTATTCATACTACCTAACTTCAAGGTCGCGCCATACCTGCTACTATTACGAGTCGGCAATATTATCGCGAGCCTTTGTAATTCTGTATTACTATAATTCCTAACACTTGTGCATTTTTAGTGTCTTTGACATCGCGGTTAAGCCGCAACGTGGTTGATCCGATTACGGTAAATCGAGATTTGATTGTAAAGCGTTTTCGGCCACATGTAGATATAACATACTTTCTTCTTCTACGTGTGAGGCAGTGACTGCGATAAGGACTCCATGACTACGCTTGGCATGGGGAGGGGGGGGGGGGTGGCATGGCTTGTGAGGGGCCCATGACTCTCTCCTAATTCAATAGCTGAAGAGTGATTTTACATACTGATAAAGCTACAGCACACAACATAGTATTATTTGCATTACAGAGGGTTATTCCAAACTTAGGCCGTCGTAGTGCAGAGCTTCTGTTCCAATAATAACCATCCCTTGCTGCCACTGACAACAATCAACAAGTCTTTTAAGTAATTAGCCAGTTCTGAGAACCCAGTAGTCAGCCAAGATGCGATAACAAAGGTTTACTCCTTATCTAAACTCTAAGTACTGAAGTTTCGAGCATTTTTATAAATCTCGGCAGTCAGTGTAGCTAAGTAGGCTTGCGATGGACGGTTGAGCTGTACATTATTTGTTCCTAGGAACGAGATTATTTCTTAATATTGTCAGCGTGTTTTGGTTACTCTAACTGGAATATGCATTTCTTGTGAGTATCATTTAAGCACATTATTTTAATTCTTTCGGATTTAAGAACTTTATTATGTAACTGTCATTCTTATTCTTATCTTTGCGTCTTTGTTGTTCATTTTCATAATATACAACCTATACTTCGAAATAAACGTGTAACTTTCCTTATCAGGGAACGAGGGGCCCATTTCCAATTATTGCTGGGGAGCCCCGAACTCCTTAGCGCCGCTACTGGTGTGAGGAATGTCTTCTGGACGTTTTGGCCGTACCTTGTTACATTCTGTATAATGTCTTATTTATAGCAGTGGCGTAGCTTAGCGTTAAGCATAGAGGACGCTGATTATACAGCATGTAACACCTGAAACCTGCACCTCAAATGTTTCTGGAATGGAAGGTGCTATTGATGTCCTGTTTTCATAGAAATGAAGTGAAACCAAGCGCTCATAATTGTGGCCAATACACTGATGTTTATTATATTTTTTTTATATTTTACAATTTGCTTTATATCGCATCGACACGTGTAGGTCATATGGCGACGATGGGGTAGGCCTAGGAGTGAAAAGGAATTGGCAGTGGCCTTAATTAAGGTAAAGCCCCAGCATTTGCCTGGTATGAAAATGGGAAACAACTGAAAACCGTCTTGAGGGTTGCCGACAGTGGGGTTCGAACTCACTATCTACCGGATTTTAATAATTTCTAGAATAAATAGACATTCTAATAAGTTACAGTTTACATTCGGAACAATGCCTATCGGCATTAATACAATAATACTACAGTAAATTAAAATGTTAATGGTGGTTTTTCCTCAGGATTCTAGTACAAGTAATTTATGAGCTATCGTAGTTCTAAAATTGTAAATACCAGCAGTACGGAAGTCAATAATATGCCCTTCATCATCATCAGCATCGTCTGTTTACCCTCCAGGTTAGGCTTTTCCCTCGGACTCAGCGAGGGATCCCACCTCTACCGCCTCAAGGGCAGTTTCCTGGAGCTTCAGACTCTTCGTCGGGGTATACAACTGGGGAGTATGACCAGTACCTCGCCCAGGTGGCCTCACCTGCTATGATGAACAGGGGCCTTGTAGGGGGATGGGAAGATTGGAAGGGATAGGCAAGGATGAGGGAAGGAAGCGGCCGTGGCCTTAAGTTAGGTACCATCCCGGCATTCGCCTGGAGGTGAAGTGGGAAACCACGGAAAACCACTTCGAGGATGGTTGAGGTGGGAATCGAACCCACCTCTACTCAGTTGACCTCCCGAGGCTGAGTGCACCCCGTTCCAGCCCTCGTACCACTTTTCAAATTTCGTGGCAGAGCCGGGAATCGAACCCGGACCTCCGGGGGTGGCAGCTAATCACGCTAACCACTACACCACAGAGAATATGACCTTAAATGAAAAAAATCCTATTTCCAATCCTCCTAGGAGATCGTTTAGAAATATTTTAAATATCCTATTTATTCTAACAGTCTGTGGTTCAAGGATAGGTGCTCCTTCTCTCCCAGTCTATTTGCTTTGGGGAATAACTTCTCGTACCCGCCAGGAGTCCTTTTGAAACGCGTCGAATTCAAACAATAGTTTTACATTTATCCCTTGGAAAATTGCTCCAAATAGAAGATTGTGGGCCTATAAATAACGACATCGCTCAGACTGACGACCCGAAATTTTCAGAATCCTCTTGTAAGTATTTAACATGCATACAGGCCATTGCAAAATCCTTTGTAAGGAGCGTGCTTCTGTACGGTTGCGAAAGCTGCACACTAGGAGAGCAGGAGAAGAAAAGACTAGAGGCAATTGAAATGTGGATCTGGAGGAGAATGCATAGGATAGTTGGACTGAAATAAAGAGCAATACCGAAGTCTTAGAGAGACAGGAGGAAAACGAAGTCTGGTAACTGAAATTGAAAAACGGAAAATTAAAATGAAAAAATTAAAAATGACGTATGGCTTTTAGTACCGGGAGTGTCCGAGTATAAGTTCGGCTCGCCAGTTGCAGGTATATTGATTTGACTCCCGTAGGCGACCTGCGCGTCGTGATGAGGATGAAATGATGATGAAGACGACACATACACCTAACCCACGTGCCAGCGGAAATAACCAATTATGGTTAAAATTCCCGAGAATCGAACCCGGGACCCTTGTGACCAAAGGCCAGCACGCTAACCATTTAGCCATGTAACCAGACACGGAAAATAAAATTTATTGGTCACATTCTGCGGCATGAGGAGTTCATTTGTAACTTCACTGAATGAAGAATTGCAGGGAAAAGAGGAAGAGTGTCTTATTTCAAGAACCTGCTTCAGAGAATGAACTGCAAGACCTTCGCGGAGTTGAAAGACTGGCTCAAGATAGACATCTATGGCTGCGGTGACAAGGCTTAGTCTTTAAATATGATGATGGCAGGTAATGATAATATAACGTTCATTTAAATTCCATTTTACGTTAATTTTAAATTATATTAAATTTACTCTTAATTTTAAACAGTTATAGTGCTCACTATATTACTTTTATGCAGGTGTATAATTATATGGTTTGGCATGATAGCAGGCTTCATAGCCTGAACCCCGCCATGTACAGAAATGCATTATTATTATTATTATTATTATTATTATTATTATTATTATTATTATTATTATTATTATTATTATTATTATTATTATTATGTTCTGTGCCATTCGTGAGTTTGTGGTCAAGTATCCATCAGTAAGAATGTAAATATTATAGGATATTACTTTCAGAAGAGCATTTCTTTCCAGAGCTGAAGCCTGGTCGAGGTGTAATGCTCGCCATATAATTCATTTCTCTCCTCTACCAGACATGAAGATTGTGGAAAGCTTTAATAAACAAAACTCTTGTCATTAGATATTAAGAAATTTCTTAACTAGCCTTGTAGGATACCAGTGGTGCGGCACCACATTCTCTGTGCGGTCGGTCCTTAATGTTATAAGAGATGGCTGATTAATGCCCTAATCTGAAGAGCTTTTGCACGATTGGTCATCCACAAGGGGCGCTTGCAAAACTACCTTTCACTAATTAGCCTGCTTCCCTCTTGACTGCATGCCAAAAATATATGTTCATTGGCTGCCAACTGGTGTCAATGTTTTCATTAACTTCTACAGTGTCCACCTTGAAAGTCTTGCAGGCGGCCATGAACAGGGGATGTAAGTGGCGCTTGAATGGCAGTGACCTAGCGCCGGGAATGTCTTGGCATGACCGTGACAGGTTAACCAGTGCCGAGAGAGGATATGGGATTACCTGGTGTGTTTAGGAAGGTTTCCCATAACTTCTCTTTTACGGAGGGATGGAACAAGCTGGCTTCAGGTTATTCCTGTACTCTTGTACTGGGCTATGTTCCTGCGTTAGTACTCGCTTGTCGGTCATTCGCCAAACAAGTAGGTCATCACGGGCTGTAAGGCGGTCTCGAAACCTCGCGGCACCCCTATACAAAACAAGGACACATAAAAACACAGCACTATCCACTAGTTATCGCTTCATATCACCTAGAACGAGAAAAAAGCTGCTAGGTTATATTCTCAGAGTGGGACTAAGTTTCTCAAACCATAGATCACTGGCCTTCTGTTTGAATTTAATTTAAAAATGATCATTAGGAAAAAAATCCACAGTTCTAGCCCTTCAGGCAAGCAAATCAATGTTGGAAACATCCTAGGGATATCAGCTACAAATTTTAGGTAAATTAAATTAAGCAAGCAAACTTATGGCTGTAACACGTATAGTGCGCGAACCTTTCCTTGAGCCCTGAGCTCCATAGTGCTGAATGGGAAGTAGGGCTCAAGAAAAGGTTCACGTACTATACAGATTCAGCGAGTGTTTATGTATAAGTTATTTCTGTAACATTGAATTAGGCAAAAGAAAATAATATATTCTTTATTTAGTCCTAAAAATTACAATCCGTTTCTTAATCATCGTCGTCCGGTCGATTAGATCACTGCAGTGATTAGATTAGCAGTTTGCCTTTTTCTACCACTACAAGCGCTAATGTGAGTCAATATATTGTTTCACTTAAGCACCACTACGAGCGCTAATGTGAGTCAATGCATTGTTTCACTTAAGCACCACTACGAGCACTAATATGAGTCAATGCATTGTTTCACTTAAGCACCACTACGAGCGCTAATGTGAGTCAATGCACAGTTTCACTTAAGCACCACTACGAGCGCTAATGTGAGTCAATGCACAGTTTAACATAATCACCACTACGAGCGCTAATATGAGTCAATGCATTGTTTCACTTAAGCACCACTACAAGCGCTAATGTGAGTCAATGCATTGTTTCACTTAAGCACCACTACAAGCGCTAATGTGAGTCAATGCATTGTTTCACTTAAGCACCACTACGAGAGCTAATGTGAGTCAATGCATTGTTTCACTTAAGCCCTTATAACTACATTCGGCGTGGACATTTTTCAAGAAATCAAAAAATGCCTGAGGATATTGAACCAAGCAACACATTACAGAAATAATTATTGTACTGTACATACGTGAATTTGGCTAGGATTTGAATGAAAAGGAAAACGAGTAAGAAAGAGAAAGATTTTAGGCTGTTCTTCCGGAACTGCATTTAGGCCGGAAGTGATTTTCTAAATTTGATCTTTTTAGTTTGATAGAGCTATCGAAGACCAAGAATTTGAAACCTTTCCGGGTCTTTTAACCCTTCAACGTTCGGCACAATTGAGGAAATTTCTTAATTTTACGTTTTCAACATAAAAACCAAATTATGCACTTACGCCAAAATTACTGAAAATATGTATTCACATCAATAGCCGTTCCCTAATTAAGCAAGCAAACTTATGGCTGTAACACGTACAGATTCAGCGAGTGTTTATGTACAAGTTATTTCTGTAACATTGAATAGCAAGGAAGGATATGCTCAAGGCTTTCCGTCCCCATCTGACGGACAAATCACACTCAACAAGTCATATGCCCTCACTCCATATGAGCACTGCGGAGAGGTTTGAAATTGAATCAAGGCTTTTGGCACACGATCTAGTGAATAGAAATTGCATACCACCACCTCCTCTACCCTGCCGGCCAATATTTTTTCTACCAACAAGACTCGAACCAGCCAACCACGGTGTAAAAGCGTAACGATTTGACGCCTTAACGACCATGGCCACAAGGACGGAGGTGAGGGGGGGGGGGGAGAAACTGCTAGGGTAAATAATTTCAAAACGAAGAAAAAAAGCTGAGTAAGGAAGTAACTACTAGAGCGAAAGATCTCAAGAAGCAGATAAACGCGTCAGAATGTAGGACCAGAAAAATTACTGGAATTCTGCGTAATCAGCAAAATGTTGTCAGTAAAGAAAGGAAGAAAAAAGACGAGTAGAGAAATACGACTTTTTTTACAATTTGTTTTACGTCACGCCGACACAGATAGGTCTTATGGTGACGATGGGATAGGAAAGGCCTAGGAATGGGAAGGAAGCGGCCGTGGCCTTAATTAAGATACAGCCCCAGCATTTGCCTGGTGTGAAAATGGGAAACCACGGAAAACCATCTTCAGTGCTGTCGACAGTGGGGTTCGAACCCATTATCTCCCGGATGCAAGCTCAGAGCTGCGCGCCCCTAACCGAACGACCAACTTACCGGATGAACAGAAATAAGACATGGCTAATGGGTATCTATAAGAATAAGGGTCAACGAGAGGAACTTGAAGAGAATAGTTATTTCTTCTATATATGTTCAGTCCTCAGACCTGAGGCTGGTTGCGTCCTCCACAACTCTGCCATCAACTGTCATAGATGGCCTAGGCATCACTGAAGAGGTGTACTAGGGAAATGATCAGTGAGGTAGTTTCCCGTTGCTTTCCTCACCTAGCCAGAAGTTACTGTTACATGTCCGTCTGCCAAGCCCACTGAAATGCATGCAACAACCGACCCTATGAGCAATATTTTCACACCATCAAAGCAGGGACTGGCTGCATAAGGAATTGCATTACTAGCGTCGCTCATACCTCAGTCACTTTCATATTGTCAAAGCCAAGGATAAGACTGAGACAGATCAATGCAAGTAACAAAATTGCTCTAGCCCATACCAGAAAACTTAGTGCACTGTAAACAATAGGTCCCGCCAACACAGGCATGTGGAGGAATAATGGATCAGGCACATTTGTTGAGACTCACTTAGGATCATATACCTGGGTAGCGATTCCATGCAATGAGACAAATAACTTAATATAATTGTAAAATTGTCAAACAAAGAGCATATCGCACCGAGTAGGACAGCAAATTATTTTTTGTATATTAAAATATATGTAGCAAAAGAAAATAAGAGAAAATAAATTAAGCACTAATTCAAACAATGAAGTACTGGAGAGCCCGCGCCGCTCAACAGCATTCTTTATAAATAGGTCAGATAACGTGTCTTGGTATGAAATTTCTCCGAGCACTTATAATAATATTTTTTTTTTTTGTATTTGCTTTACGTCATACCGACACAGATAGGTCTTATGGCGACGATGGGAGAGGAAAGGCCTAGGAGTGGGAAGGAAGCGGCCGTGGCATTAATTAAGGTACAGCCCCAGCATTTGCCTGGTGTGGAAATAGGAAACCACGGAAAACCATCTTCAGGGCTGCCCACAGTGAGGTTCGAACCCACAATCTCCCGATGCAAGCTCACAGCCGCGCGCCTCTAACCGCAAGTTGTTCACGTGGAGCTTTGTTTTTGTTGCAGCCCATATTGTCTGCGAAGTAGTTGATCCTTTCAAATAAATATATTAAATGTCTTCTTCTTCTTCTTCTTCTTCGCCTTCTTAATCTGTTTACCCTCCAGGGTCGGTTTTTCCCTCGGACTCAGCGAGGGATCCCACCTCTACCGCCTCAAGGGCAGTGTCCTGGAGCTTCAGACCCTGAGTCGGGGGATACAACTGTGGAGGATGACCAGTACCTCGCCCAGGCGGCCTCACCTGCTTTGCTGAAGAGGGGCCTTGCGGGGGGATGGGAAGATTGGAAGGGATATAAAGAAGATGGAAGGAAGCGGCCGTGGCCTTAAGTTAGATACCAACCCAGCATTTGCCTGGGGGAGAAGTGGGAAACGACGGAAAACCAGTTTTAGGATGGCTGAGTTGGGAATCGAACCCACCTCCACTCAGTTGACCTCCCGAGGCTTAGTGAACCCCATTCCAGCCCTCGTACCACTTTTCAGATTTCGGGTCAGAACCGGGAATCGAAGCCGGGCCTCCGGGGATGGCAGCTAATCACACTAACCACTACAGCACAGAGGCGGGCCAAATACATATTTTAAATTACTTAACTGTGTATACCTATTTACGCGTCGCCCTATAAACGTGATGTTCATGATGCCAACTGACAATGGCACCAATCAGCCAGCGAACTCGAAAACAGAGGATTCCACACTAATCTCGATCATTTTGGACATTTTTTAACTTTTTTTAATCCCCTCCCAATACCGACAGAGGTTGAAGTTGGGCTTGAACGGCATCCTGAGTGTCAGAATTCATCTCAGCGACCCCGAAATATGGATTAGACAGTAATATTGGTCGTTGTTTACGATTGTTACGTGTCAGTCCCTCCCCACTCCCACCATAAGGGTAATAGGGGTGGCTTACCCCTCACAGTATTTTGCTCCAGATGGTATTATGAATACCAAGTTTGGTTGAGAGCTTTGCTGGGACTGAGCTCGATAGCTGCAGCTGCTTAAGTGCGGCCGGTATACAGTATTCGGGAGATAGTGGGTTCGACCCCCACTGTCGGCAATCCTGAAGAGGGTTTCCCATTTTCACACCAACTTATAACTGTATATACTTATAACTGTGCCTTATTAAGGCCACGGCAGCTTCCTTCACACTCCTAGCCCTTGCCTGTCCCATCGTCGCCGTAAGACCTATCTGTGTCGGTGAGACATAAAGGAACTTGTAATCTATGCTGGAACATACATACACACACAAAAGGTCGGTCATTTTGGACATTTTTTTCACTACTTCTCATCTCCCATGGCGAAGATGGCATCCAGAGTGTAACTATTCATCCCAGCGATCCCGAAAACTATGGACTCAACACTTTAATAGGTCGATTTCGATTATTTTTACATGTCAGCCCCTTCCCACTCCACCCCTAGCTGTTTTAGGTTTGTCTTACTCTGACAAGTGTTTTTCTCCATATAGTATTAACTCACATGTGTACCAAATTGGTTGAAATTTCAGTTTTACCTATAATCGACGTCATTTTAATCTTATATAACTTCGCAGATATCTTTATGTAAAAATATTGCTACTTAACAGTGTTCAACCCGGTAAATTCGGAACGTATTGCGGACTACGTTAAGGCTTCGCCTGCAGTTATTGGGGTGGTCATTTAGTGATTTCATTCTAAGATTACTTCAAGCTTATTGAAGTCAGAGATCTACCAATGCCTGATGACTCACCGGCATGTAATTCCGAAGAGAATAAAACAAAAATGAAGCAAATCGGTCAAGTAGAACGGTCGGACGGATTTAATATAAGACAGGATGCGTGTTGTCCTAGACCAGAGGTGCTCAGCTGGGCGCCCGTTGAGGCTAGCCCAGTGCGGCCGGGCTGTCATGACGTAAATGTGGCAATCATGCGTCACAGTGAAGCGAGAGAGTGAACGCACTTTGCAGGAAGGGAACTGTGACGTTCAATTGTCATTACGAAGCTCTACTCCACTACTCAGCGAAATGCCGAATGGGGTACAGTATTTAAGAGCAAAACGCTATAATCGCAGGAAAACCGACTTTTTTTTAAAGATATTCCTGTTTGAGTTATACTGTGCTCGATGTAAACAGTCAGTTTTATTTTCTTATATTTATACATCCAAACAAAACTGACACGCTATAATGTTTGTTTTACATTTAGAATGGTACATGGTTTAAACGTACAAGCTACGATTTACAATTTCCATTTATTAAAAAGTAAACTTCCTGTTAATCATTCAGCAAAACGTAATATATTTACGTAATTCAACAAGTTCACTGCTTGATTTTCACAGTGTTGTTGTTTTGTTTGAATTTCTTTGTTCACTGAATTTGAAAATAGTATTTAAAACTTGTCAGGCGTCCGATGATGATGGATTTTCATATCGAGTGGGGGCATAGATATTTACTATCCAAAATTAAAATATACTAGCAATGTAAATGTATCTACCAAATAAAAGTACATTATGTCTTCAAATAAATAACCTGACTGATGTTATTCCCGGTATGCATGGTTAGATTGTTGGTGAGTTTATCGGATAATTTAAACCAGGGCCTCTCAGGGCAAAAGACGACTTCGCTTGATTGACCAGAGTGCAGACTCCCACTCCTCACTTTGGAGCAATAGCGCTGTCTCTCCCTTTCCCCACGCCTGCCTCGCTCGCTCCGCTTGTCTCCCTCTTCCTCTCTTGCTCCGTAGCGCTCCAAATCCGAGCCGAGTTGGGCCGAGCTTAGCCGAGTCACCCCGAGATGACGCGCTGGTCAGAGCCGAGCCGAGTGGGGCCGATCCACTGTGCACAGAATCTCTGCGCCTCAGTTTGCACACATGAGATTTTGGGCGTTTGAGGGGCTGTGATTTAAACCCAAGCAACCACAAGCCACAGCTTATCCATTTTAAATTAGAAATTAGAAATGCTTCTAAAGCACCTCTTAAAATGTGATGGTGAAAATAGTAATTCATTAAGTACATTACAAAAATATTTGACGTTGTAGGCCTAACTCTTTATTGTATCCAATCAAAATACGTAAACTGCAATGAACATAGAAAACTTATTTCTTATGACGTAAATTGAAAATGACCTGGATTTCTGCCCTCTTTCGATCCTTATTTTCTGCCTCCATTTCAAACTCGTGTATAGCCGCAGTGAGATTGGGAGAACTTCGCCCAACCTTCCCGGTTTGTGACGTAACCACAACGTCACTGTGGCTGAATAGCATACGCTCATCGCCTGCCTGTCCGCTTCCAGTGCTGGGCACCCGCGGGACGAAATGCCCAGCGTGTTTTCTACGTCCCACTAACTAATTCTACGGTTTTCAGAGACGCCGAGGTGCTGGAATTTTTCCCGCAGGAGTTCATTTACGTGCCAATAAACCTACGGGCACAGGGCTGACGTATTTTAGCACCTTTAAATACCACAGGACTGAGCCAGGATCGAACCTGTCAACTTGGGCTCAGAAAGCCAGCGCCTTAAACGTCTGAGCCACTCAGCCCGGCTTGACTCATTATTGTGATTTTTTTTAAATTTTGATAAATAATAGAAATAAATACATCTCGAGCTGTAGATACCCCCTAGACTAATTCTGGAGCTCCCGTTCTATTACTGCGGATCAAATTCCTGACCTTAGAATTAACCTCACGATGCTGTCAGTACGGTATTTCGAGATTCACCCGTTGTGTAAGAGCGCTCTGCTTCTAACCATCGCCAGTAAATGCCAGAATTGCTTACGCTAAAAGCCTGCTTCTTTTACACCCGTAAAACATGACGGGCTATAATCATGGCAAAAAGCCAGGCAAGTGACTCGAACAGGGTTCTACAGCAACACGTGCCAATGTTAAACAGAACGTCTGTCGACTACAAGCGAAAGTTGTGTACTGCGTATCAGGAACACGTTTCGTTTTTTGGTCTCACCGACACAGATAGGTCTTATGGCAACGGTGGTATAGGAAAGGGTTAGTAGTGGGAAGGCAACCGTGGCGTTAATCTATTGAGGTACAGGCCCGGAGTTTGTCTGGTGTGAAAATGGGAAACTACGGAAAAGCATCTTCTGGGCTGCCGACAGTGAGGTTCGAACCCACTATCTCCCGAATACTATGCAGCCTAAACTATTATATATATATCGATTGAGATGAAACTTGCAGGATGAAATTAATTCTGCGTGTGGCCTCCGAAGAGATCTGGTGCAGGTTTTTCGTGTTGGCGCCGTTTAGGTGACCTGCGCGTCTGTGAGGATGGGGCCCTAGCCCCCGAGCCATCAGAATTGGCCAATGAAGCTTAAAATCTCCGACCAGGCCGGGAATCGAACCCGGGACCTACAGGAACAAAGGCCAGCACGCTAACCATTTAACCATAGAGCCGAACAAAAACTCGTGTCCTCATCCCGAGGTGGTGCAGCTCTATTAAGGCACACGCACAATGGAAGTGAGCTGCGCGTACCATTTCATCCACATACCAGCCCTCCTTCCATTCTTAAATCTCTGTCGGTACCGGGAATCGAACACAGCCCTCCGAGGACGGTAGCAAATAATGCTAACCGTTATGCCACGGAGGAGAACTCTTCTTTGTCAATAACATATTATAATCATGTTTTAAAATACACTGCAAAAACTGCAGGACTGTGTTCCTGCTCTGCAAAGGAGACAAAAATGGGTCCAGATATTCGTAATTACTGAGATATCAGACTCTCAAGTATTGTGAACTGGAATTTTACTTGATGTATTTTGATTAATTTCCCGCAATAATACACTCTGTTTAATACCTTACAAGTAATGTTCGAAATGCCATACTGCCTTGTTTTCTTGACGCGGCATGCTGCATGCTGCATGCCCCATCAAATCGTACCAAATTCCTCGTAGCCCTCACAAGTGTACCAGAACGGACGGCAGGCTCTTAAACAGCCTCACCCTCTCACAAAAAAAAAAAAAAAAGTCCCTCATACTGATCATTGGTATTTCAATTCTCCCTTCAGCCCCAGCCATATCTCAAACACTCCTACACAAGTCGCACCTCTTACCGTTCCTAAGACCATAAACCGTGGAATAAACAGAGTCAAGATAATCCAAAATTAAGGCATCGTTTTAGAATTAAGAAATGAAGAAGATACGGTAAATACGATTGAAGCAAGTATTCCGCATTGAAAGCAATCGTTCCATCGGACTCGAGGTTAATTCTCTAGCACCGCCGTCTCGATCCTCCTATCCTGCCTGCTCCATGCGAGACTTTTTGCGAACAGGCTACAACAAAATTTCTCCGCCAGATGGCAGGCATAGAGGCACAAAGTTATCAACGCATTATTAAGACGACAGCCTGCAAACACTATACAGTGTGGTCATATGTTAACTGAAACTCGTAAATTACATTAGTAATATTAAAAATCGGTAATATTACCTGTATGAAGTCATGGTTGAACTCTTCATGTCACAATTTTCCTGGACCAAGGCTTGGAGAGATACACCGGGCGGCTAAAATTGTGCTCTTGCCAACGCAATATCAATTAACAGAGGTCATACGAACTTGGTTAGGGTAATATCACTAACAGTTTGCTAATATTCTTTGACCTCGCACTGTGACAGAACACATTCTGAAAGGGAAGAAGTATGCAATTCCTCGTATTACGCTCATAAGTTTGAAGGACTTCCAACAGTAGCGCACAGCAGCTTCAACAAACTCCTGCAGATGCTTCATCAGAGTAACAAAACAAGGTTTTGGGTATAAAAGTCCTCCTCTGTCCTAATACATAATCAGTTCCAGTAAGTGGTGTAGAAGCACAAGGCAGTGAGATGTTGCTGGTGCAAATGTCACACTTCATCGTCTCGTCAACAACACGAACCAAGTACCTGAAAATTAGGATTTGATTTTCTGTTTCTAGATTGACTGGGACATTATCATTTGGATAGCCGAGGTTGTCCAAAATGTCTAAACATGAAGACGCTTGTTTTCTGACTGTCCGTCACATTTCTTATCACTATCCTCCAAGGCTTTAATCACCTTATGAAATAAGGTGTAAAGGCTACAGATGCGAGAGTAAACTGAGGATATCCAACTACTTCCTTTATTAGGACCTTCCCTAGATATAGCCTACAGTCACTTTTCTCTTCATTCCCTTCTAGATGGTTCTTCATGGAATCGTATCTCTTCTGGCTGCGATTCACTTTGCCGAGATTTTCAGAATGGTACACAACAGTTCAATATTTCGGGGGGCGGGGGAAAATCTGAAGTTTTAATTTAAAAAATATATATATATAACTTGCACAAACGGAAGAAAACAAGTACACTTTAAAATAACTTGGAAAATATTTATAATCATAATATGATTAATTCATTTCATAATTCTATACAAAATATCACCTGTGCAAACGGAAGTAAACAGGCAAGTTCACTCGTACGAAATTTTCACACATACACATGCATGAATAACACAATGCGAAGATTGTGCGTGTACGACTGCACTCTTACGGCGACTTGAAGAAATATTGGTATTCGTGCCTTCCTATGTTCATCGCTATGTTAAAGCTTAACCTACAAGGAATACAACGCCTGCCCAATAGCCAGTCATAGCTGTCCGCCCTGTGGATGCTATATTTGCCGCTAGAGGCGCTGCAATTCAACCTCACATGAACACCTCGGTTGGCGGTATTTCTACACGTTGTATGCTTACTGGTGACGTCGTATTGTTAAAAATACATCAGTTATATTACAATGGTTGCGTAAAGTTTTGTAAACAATGCTCTAGAAATAAAGTTCCTGGAACTAGTTTCCATGAATTCCCTTGCCAAAAGCCAACTAGGGAATTATGGATTAAAGCAATAAGCAGACAAGGTATGGTACAGTAAATAAGCAGATCATGTGACGGCAAAAATTAGGATACTTGTTATTATTATTGCTCTTGTTCCTTTTTTTTTTGCTATTTGATTTAGGTCGCACTGACACAGGTACGTCTTATGACGACGATGGGATAGGAAAGGCCTAGGAATGGGAAAGAAGCAGCCGTAGCCTTAATTAAGGTACAGGCCCAGCATTTGCCTGGTGTGAAAATGGAAAACCACGAAATCACATCTTCAGGGCTGCCGACAGTGGGGTTCGAAATCACTGTCTCCCGGATCCAAGCTCACAGCTGCGCGCTCCTAACCTCACGGCCAACTCGCCCGATTTTCCCCTATTCTGATGATAATATTATCTTCGATATAAATCTCCCGGCCCGAGAGAGGGGGTGTCACCGTCCAGGAAACCCCCCTTACTCTTCAGGGGAGAAATGAAAATATTTAGTAGTTACATGATCCGTCAGCATTAGCATATTATTTGGGAAGGTATAAGCAATGCCAGACTTCTTGAGTGTCATGGCCATCGTATTTGATACAAATATTGGAGTAGGTACCCCAGGACTTGACGGCTCTCTCATACTTTCATTATTTCCGTGGTATACTCTACATGAAACTCACATTGAGAATTGCCAGTGTCAAAATTGTGATTTGAACCTTGGAATATTCGAAAAGTGCAGCTGCCTATTCTTATCACGGAGCGTAAGTTAATGTGCTTGTCTATGCAGGAGGAAGAGAGGAATAGTTGTGGAACGTAAAGTGACATAATATATAAGTAGTTCCTTTCTGCCTTTCAGTTTTTTATGAAAAATAACCAGAAAAGGAATAAATGGTCTCCTATAAGCTGCTTCTTATTTTTCGGAACAAAAAATAAAATAAAATATATCTTTTACAACTTTTGCAACCGTTAGTTAGTGAAGAAATCGCAGACGCGCATGAAACGACAGGAACGAATCCTGAGTTAGCAAGAAATTTTCAAACACAACTGGAAAGTATCGAAAAGGAGCACCATGCATTTCTATGTCGAGTGCTGCAATGGCAGGGTATTTAAGGTAAGAGTTGTCGAAGACCACATGCCATGTCAAGAGTGTGTTGATAAAATTAGTAGTATCCAGAGTCCATCTCCACTAACGTCATTAATAAAAATCAAAGACAGAGGTGGTCTCAGGTATCCAAAGCCAAGTTTTGTTTCACTGCTGTTGAAACTGGGACCACTGATATCGGTAACGCTGGGGAGTCCAAAAATAGCACAAACATTAACCGAAATACTGTTTCCACATGTTGCTAAAAATCCTATTCTACACTGTGGGAAAAGTGAACATCCTGAGGAACTAAGCAGAATAATGCTGCAGAAGTTTCTGCGCCCCTCTGTCACTAAACTACGCTAATGTCATGACAGATGAGTATCGCCGAGAATGCTTCCTGAGAAGACAAACAATTTATGAGAAGAAAATATCAAGGGAAATGTTTAAAGTCGTTCTTTTTCCACTGAAAATCTACGGTGCTGTAGTGAAAATATCTAGTGCAGACCTTATATCCTTTTAAATATCAGACATAAACTTCGAGAGTTATGTGTGATATCTGAAATGGAAATCCACAGCTGAATTGAACTCCTAGGGGGTAAAAGATGAACATTTATTATTTTCTACTTCATTCTGCTCAGTAACGTATATAATATACAGGAAGTATAGTCTAGAGGTCAATTTGTGCTGGTTTTATCTCCCATTAGCAATGCTAGTGAGTGCTGATGTGAGGTGGTATACTAGCGCTGCAGTGGTCAAGACCCTGCCAGGCGGACACTGTTTCTGAAAAGAGCACTGCGAGTGAGCAGGTAGTATAAGTGGATCGAGATGGCGGTCTTTTCTAGAGAATTAATTTCTAGACTGTATCGTAGAGCAAAAACCAGATGCAAAGTAAACTATCACAGGCGGCCTTGAAGACATACAGAAACGTCGTTTGAGGACGTCGAGAGATGGTGCCACAAAATGCGCATGTGTTGAAGTTAGCCCCACCATTTTCATGGGGCACTGCCTCTTATTACTTACAGAGCTAGGGAGAAAGTTGAATGGGACATCTTGAGCTGACCTTACCATGGTTACAGATGGACATTCCTAATCACTTTTCAAGAGCGGGGGCTTTTTTTCTTTTTGTTGGAAATATATCAGAAACGGTTCATTTTTTGGCTTATTAGATTTAAGGCTTCTCAGGCGTTTAACTCCCTAGACATACTGTGCTGTAACTGCCTACAGCTGCAACACTCAGCCGCAGAATGTAAAAGTGATACCCGCTGCAAGAGATGTGGTAATCGTCACCACCACTCTGTATGGTAAGTACGAATCCACGGGAGCGGGCGAAGTGCGCGAATTGCCTAGGCAATCACGCGGTTTCGTATCCTGGCTGTCCCTTCCTTGCCAGGCGCAAACTTCAATCTAGACAGCAATCATCATACCAAACCCAACCGCAACCTCCAGCCGTCTCTCCAAAGCCTAACATTACTCCCACCCTCCAAACTGCAACAAACATGTCACCCAGGCTCACTCTACCATAGTACTACTGAATTCCCTGTTCTCCCTTCTAACAAACTACTGTTAACCCAAGACCCTTCATAATGCATGCCCCATCAAATCGTACCTAATTCCTCGTAGCCCTCACAATCGTACCAGAACGGAGGGCAGGCTCGCTCGTTCCTTCGTTCATTAAACAGCTCCACCCTCTCACAAAGCTGAAGTGACACTCATACGTCGTAAAATAGCGTTATACTCAACCATTTGGAACAAACTTCTTACCACTCCGTCGTGTTGGGACATATGAGCCTAGATGTGGTCGGTGGTTCCACCTTTCTCACTGCCACTTGTGTGCCCCCTTGGGTCGCAGACGAGCCTGGACTTGAGAATAGTTTTCCATTCTCCTGCACTAAGGCGAATGCCGGGACAGTTCCTAGTATAGGCCACGGCCGCCAACCCTCTCACATTCTCCGCAAATCTCCTTCTCCGATACAAATCTCCTGGCCTGAGAGACGGCGTCACCGTCTAGGAGGCCCGCCTCCCCCTTGAGGGAAGGAATGACAACATTTAGTAGTAGTAGTCGGCGTTTGTTCTATATATCAGCGTTTCGTCTTAGGCCTGACCCTAGACTCATCACAGTAGGATGTGTCAAGTTCTACCCACTGATGCGGGGGTGTATGCAGGTGAATTGATCAGAAGCCCATTTAGTAGAGGCACAATCTGATAACTGCATACGGAAGATAAATCTCCACAATGGAATTGTTGCTCACCTAAACTAATTTTTGAAATGCTCTATAGGGGAAAAAGTCTACGTCCCTCATTGGGGACTTAAACTTTTCATTTTATGGCCTTAAAATGTTGTTTTCGGAGGCGCACCAAATATTGTTTCTCGCAGTGAGGGGAATAAAATGAACTGTGTCCGGCCCTTCTACGGCAACTTCGATATATTGCCAATTTTATTAATGTATGGTTTTTTGTGCCCCCTCACAACATGAGTTAAAATTTGAATTTGATAATATTATTACCTCTGAGAACAGTTCGTGTGCCTCATGCGCCTTGGCGTAAATTTTGGTACTGATCAGTGGACACTTGTACATTTACAGTATATAACGAACAAACTTATTTTTGATTTTAAAATATATACAGGATGAAGCGAAATTCGCGCACTCGGGCGTCGCAGCGCGACTCCTCACATGCCAGCAATAAAAAAAAATGTCTCCCACAAAAGTTCGTTATTCGAGTATATCCGGTAGAAAAAGGACGTTGAAGAGTGGCAATCTGGCAACACTGTCAGCACATATTAGTCATGCTGTACAGTTGGTGCAGTGGATAGTGTTTTGGGTTAGCATGCAGGAGGTCGAGGGGTCGATCCTGGGTTGAAGCGTATGTTTTTTATTTCGTAAATGTAGTCCAGGTGGTATGGTATCTGGCATCATAATCGTCAACAGCGATTGCAGCGGGTTCTCTAGAAACCATTTGCACTTACATACTACGATCCTAGAAATGGACGAACAATCGTTTTCATTGGTCAGCTTTCAAAGACGCCCTTTCCACGTCGCAGGGGGTCGATTCCCTACTCAGCCATCCTCGAAGTGTTTTTCCGTGGTTTCCCCACTTCTCCTCTAGGCAAATGCCGGGATGATACCTAACTTAAGGCCACGGCCGCTTCCTTCTTTCTTCCTTGTATTTACTTCTAAACTTCCCATCCCTCTACAAAGCCCCTGTTCAGCATAGCAGGAGCGCGCCTGGGCGAGGTACTGGTCCTCCTCCCCAGCTGTATCCCGCCCACTTAAAGCCTCACGCTTCAGGACACTGCCCTTGAGGCGGTAGAGGTGGGATCCCTCGCTGAGTCCGAGGTTAGAACCAACCCTGGAGTGTAAACAGATTAAGAAAGAAAGAAAGATTACTAAATCCTACGGAGAGCATCGCTGGCTCAGTCGTTACGTAACAAACTGCCAACGGTGTAATTGGGGACACAATGATGACTATCAAAATTGGAAGGAAAACCTGAGGGAAAAATTAACTATAACAGGGGGATTGAAATACTAGGCCACGAATGGCCTTGGGGAAGAGTACAGAATGAAAATAAATAAGACCAAAACAAAAGTAATGGGGTGCAGTTGAACGAAGTCAGGTGATGCAAAAAATATTAGATTAGGAAATGAAGTATTAAAGGAAGCAGATGAATACTGTAGAATAACTAAGGATGGCAGAAGTGAGGACATAAAATGCAGACCAGCACAAGTAAGGGAGGTCTTTCTTAAGACTAAATGTGATCAACAATATCCCAAGCCCCTAAAACTATCAATAAGAAGAAACGTATTTTTTATTTTATTTTCTTGTTTTTTACCCGTTCATTTTCCCAAGTTATTAGGGTCGCCACTTAGTTAGGACGTGGCCTAGTTTTATGGCCGGATGTCCTTTCTGACGCCAATGGTGATGGTGCTGGTGGTGATAATTACTGTTTTAAGAGGAAGTTCAACTAGGCAACTATCCTCTATTAACACTAATCAGAGAGAAAAATATGAAGGGGTCCGAAATTTCGAAAATTAAGATATCGGCCATACAGAGACAAGGGCCAAGAAGGGCGTGAAAATGAAAGACTACCCACGCCTCAAATGCTCTAATACCGTCGGGGTCGTAAAAGAACTAGAGTTGACGAAGGGAGGCGAATAGGATAGATGGAAGTGAGTAGCCTGGCGCAAGTAGTGGAAGCAATGCCAGCACTCAGCTAAGGATCCCGTGGTCCCCAATCCACGCTTACAAGTTAAGAGTCCTTAGGACTTATTTTAGTCGCCTCTTGCGACAGGTGTTATTCTACCGCCTCCACGCTCAGGATGAAACCATATGAGAGGGATGCGTTTCCATGGTGGTTGGTAGTGGAGGTGTGCTACATCGTGATATGGATACGAAAGTAGTAGTAGTAGTAGTAGTAGTAGTAGTAGTAGTGCGGGAATGGGAAACTACGGAAAACCATCTTCAGGGCTGCCAACAGTGGGACTCGAACCCACTATCTCCCGAATACTGGAAACTGGCCGTACTTATGCGACTGCAGCTATCTAGCTCGGTATTATTATTATTATTATTATTATTATTATTATTATTATTATTATTATTATTATTATTATTATTATTTGCTGAGTGACTCGGACGATACAACGCTGGCTGGCTTTCTGAACCTACGTTTTCCATCCAGTATCGCCAGAAGATATCCTCTTTCTTTAATCATACAGTATACTGATCTACTGCTGAAAATCGGAAAATTTAATAAATTCACTGCTTTTTTTAGTTTTCGTAGCGTTTTTTTTTTCGAGAAGAACTTTCCAAAAACCAATAGGAATGGTTGTCAGCTGTGTCAGAGTTGAAATCTCAAAAATTCACCCGTTCGTTGATCTCCCTGAGATGTAGGACAAGGGCCTAACCACACCTTCGATACCTTCAATGCTCATAACAATGGAAGCTCTCTTGTAAATGAACTTACTAAAAATAAAACAAGAAATAGGCTATCTGTAAATAAATTAAGCAGACAGTTATACGCTATGAGACTTGTGACGAAATCCAAGTACCTAATATTCATTTAATGTGAAGAATTTCATCCTGTAGAAGGCAGATCACCGATACGTGATATGTACGATAGGAAAGGAGGCTAAGTTTTCCAGAGTTAAGGTGTTTTGCGGATGATGTTATAATGTACACCCCATGGCACTACAGCCCTTGAAGGGCCTTGGCCTACCAAGCGACCGCTGCTCAGCCCGAAGGCCTGCAGATTACGAGGTGTCGTGTGGTCAGCACGACGAATCCTCTCGGCCGTTATTCTTGGCTTTCTAGACCGGGGCCGCTATCTCACCGTCAGATAGCTCCTCAATTCTAATCACGTAGGCTGAGTGGACCTCGAACCAGCCCTCAGATCCAGGTAAAAATCCCTGTCCTGGCCGGGAATCGAACCCGGGGCCTCCGGGTAAGAGGCAGGCACGCTACCCCTACACCACGGGGCCGGCACGATGTTATAATGTATGCAGTTATAAACAAGTTACAAGATTGTGAGCGGCTGTAAAAAGACCTCGATAGTGTAGTAAGATGGACAGCAGGCAATAGTATGACAATAAACGGGGTTATAAGTCAGGTTGTGAGTTACACTAATAGGAAAAGGCCTCTTAGTTTTAATTACTCTGTTGATGGGGTGAATGTTCGTTATGCGAATCACTGTAATTACCTAGGTGTAAATATAAGAAAATATCTTCATTGGGGCAATCACATAAACGAGGTTGTAAATAAAGGGCACAGATATCTTTACATGGTATAAGGGTGGTTAGGGGTTGTGGTAAGGATGTAAAGGAGAGGGCAATAAGTCTCTGGTAAGACCCCAGCTAGAGTATGATTCCAGTATATGGGACCCTCACTAGGATTACTGTCCGGCTCCATAGCTAAATGGTTAGCGTGCTCGCCTTTGGTCCAGAGGGCCCCTGGTTCGACTCCCGTCCGGGTCGGGGATTTTAACCTTCATTGGTTAATTCCTGTAGATCGGAGGCTGGGTGTCTGTTGTCCCCAACATCCTTGCAACCCACACATAACACTATCCTCCAGCACAACACGCAGTTACCTACACGTGACATATGCCACCCACCCTCATCGGAGGGTCTGTCTTATAGGGGCTGCACTCGGCTAAAAATAGTCATACGAAATTTTAATTATTACCAGGATTACTTGATTCGAGAACTGGGAAAAAAATACAAAAAACATTCCCATAAAAGAGTAGCGTTAAAGAAATGTTGCAAATTTTGGGCCAGGAAAACTGGAGAGAAAGGAGACGAGCTGTTCAGCTAAGCGGTATGTTCCGCGCTGTCAGTGGACAGATAACGTGGAATGATACTAGTATATGAATACATTTGAGTGGTGTTTTTAAAAGTAGGAAAGATCACATCCTGAAGATAAAGTAGGAATTCAAGAGTACAAATTGGGGCAAATAATCGTGTTTAAGAGGAGTTAGGGATTGGAATAATTTACCAAGCGACGTCAATAAATTTCCAAATTATTTGTAATTATAAGAAAAGACTAGGTAAACAACAGATAGGTAATCTGCCACCTGGGCGACTGCCCTAAATGTAGATCAGTTGCAATTGATTGATTGATTGATTGATTGATTTCACTACGGGGTCGAGGTTGAATTAAGATGAATCATTGTAGCGAGTATTTACGACCAGATATCCTGCCTGACATTAACCTCATCAGAGGAGTTAATGAGATGAAATGAATAACGCGATATGTGATCGTAGGAAGGAAGAGGGTGGAGGCCAGTGCCCGCACATAGCCTACCCCTGTCAAATAGCAGCAAGGGGTCTGCTCAAGGCTTTAAAATCCGCATCAGACGGACGAATCACCATCAGCATCGTTATATGTTCTCACTCTATATGTACACTGCGGAGAGGTTTGGAATTCAATCCAGGCTTTTGGCACGCAATGCAGTGATTAAAAATTGTGTACCACCACCTCTGCTACCCTGCCGGTGATATATTTTTCCACCATCGGGATTCGAACCGGCTGATGACGGTGTCAGACCACATAAACATGAATCCTTGACAATCACGGCTACCAGGCGGGCTATAATAACAATAATAATAATAATAATAATAACAATAATTGGATGATCTCATCTACAGCGGCCCAGACTTTCTAAAGTGGTGCCATCTGGGTGGGCTGTCTACCAATTTGGATATTTTAATTGTGCTACCTAGCACCGAAACTGGAATTCTACCGGAACGGTTACTAGTCTACGTATGGCTGAGTTAATTTAATTTTGTCGGGTGACCCAGATTGTCTCAAGAGAGATCCTCCACATAGCAATAATAATAACATGGAGTGCCAAGATTTTTTGAACTCTTCTTCAGCCAGGATCGAACTTAGTCAGAAACACTACCACTGATCTACCGAGGCTGCTATTTGCAAGCTGGCATTGTACGATGTGGATTGCCGAATGGGCTTACACACTCAGCCTCCAAAAATTCGAATATCGCTGCGGAATTTGCCATAACTTTGTCTTATGATTTGAGAAACCTGAAAATGTCCTTTCTATTCGACGAAACATAGGTTTTAATTTTATTTCTATTTGGCCGACTGACAAGTAAGTTTACACATACCGGGCGAGTTGGCCGTGCGTGTAGAGGCGCGCGGCTGTGAGCTTGCATCCGGGAGATAGTAGGTTCGAATCCCACTATCGGCAGCCCTGAAAATGGTTTTCCGTGGTTTCCCATTTTCATACCAGGCAAATGTTGGGGCTGTACCTTAATTAAGGCCACGGCCGCTTCCTTCCAACTCCTAGGCCTTTCCTATCCCATCGTCGCCATAAGACCTATCTGTGTCGGTGCGACGTAAAGCCCCTAGCAAAAAAAAAAAAAAAAAGTTTACACATTGGAAGTGGTAGCAAGATTATTTACGCACCTGTAAGCTGAATTCTTGAAGTGTATGTATATTTCTGTAGAAACGCTCATGGTGAAATTTCGCTGCGAGCAGTCAGTTTAATGACTTAATATCTCGGTACTAATGTCTCACTCGGCACACGCACACACACGCGCGCGCTCACTCCGCAGACATCGCGGACAAGACTAAGACGGGACGAAACCTGCCCGCCACTTACTGGAGGCTTCCGTGCAACACTCAGCCGTGTCACATAGAGCCTGCCCTCAATAAACTGGAGGTCAAAAAGATTCGGTCAAATCTGTTGGACTAGAATAGCTTCGCTCAAACATTCCTCAGTGCCTGGGTATCATTGGAATTAATTCACAATCCAGCCCTTTTAAATAGGCAGGTGCCTGCCTTGGGAACATTTTTTTAACAATCTATATAAATAAAAAAGTAAATTTGTGTTTACACTTAAAATGTTTGCCTTCTACTTCTTTTTTAACCCTAGAGCAGGCGCGTGGGGGGATAGTTGTCACCCGAAGTGTTCACGGTAATCCGGAACGAAATAGTTAAATGTGTAAGTTCTCTCATGGATAGCCTGATTTACTATTATATTATATTATATTATATTATATTATATTATATTATATTATATTATATTATATTATATTATATTATATTATATTATATTATATTATATTATATTATATTATATTATATTATATTATATCATATCATATCATATTATATTATATTATATTATTTGACGGCCATTTGAGATCACGTAGAGCAACAATCACACTTTTGGGAGCCTTCTTTGCTGCCTAAAACCTTTGAATATTCTTTTTTTTTTTTCTGGCAGCCTCTCTTCTTTTCTTCGCCCATCCACTATGTATTTTCTGTTTGTCGTGGAAGCCTCTGAAGCTGTCGATCACTGATGTATACTTTGTTCGATTTAGGATGTTTTCCCGATTTAATCCAGACTGCTCAAGATCCTTCCTTACCTCCATGAACCATTTGTCGGAAACTTTAGGTCTACTGTCGAGTGTTTTGTCAGCCTCTCCTCGTCCATTCTAAACAGTTGTCCATAAAATTTGAGCCTTCTTTTCTTCATTGGCTTAATATTTCACTTTCTTGGTATATTTCTCTTGTTCTTTGCCTGATTTGTTGCATATTTATTAAGATTTTAAGACATACAGTGCCATATATCGAAATTTAAGACTGCATGCGAAGATTACCTGTTGAATATCGTTTGTGTGATAGTGATATGCAGGCTGGTAACATACCCTTTTTACAGTACAACTGAAGACAACTGTTGCTCCTTATAGTTAATCAATATCCATAGCCTTATTCAAGTCATTCGACCGGGTCAGGCATGAAATGAACGAAAGTCCCATCTAACGGCGAGGATAGGAATTGTGCCAGCTGCAGAAGCCTGCTGCACTCCTCCAGGGCAATGATTAACGACGGAGAGATGAAATGAAATGATATTGGGGAGTGTTGCTGGAATGAACGATGACAGAAAAGACCGAAGTACGCGGAGAAAAACCTCTCCCGCCATCGCTTTGTCCAGCACAAATCTAACATCTGTTGACCTCCAGTATATCAATCATATTTTTACATGGGCTCTCATTTCTTCTCTTCAAATATGCTGGCTATAAATCTATTTTGTGTGAATAAGTGGCCAAAAAATGTTTTCCTTCTCTCGATATTGGCTGTGAGACTTCTTTATTCTTTATACTTTTTCAACTACTTCATTAGTTTTCTATTAGAGGATTTCCTTATAAATAATAGTAGGTTGTTTTACTGCAAATAATATTTAGCTTTTAGCTCATGTTCACAGATTACTCTGTTTATTGCCATACTTGCTTTCTCCGTTACCTTATAAACTTATGCATTAATTACGTTCGGTTTACGAATTAGCTTATAATTTTCACTTCGTATTTTACTTGTTCTTCACTTAGATTTCTTCCTCTTACTTTTTAGTTTTATGATCCACATTTCTTTTCTTTGTTCTTTACTTCTATTTGCTGAACTTTGCTTTCTTAATAATAATAATAATAATAATAATAATAATAATAATAATAATAATAATAATAATAATAATAATAATGGCTTTATGTCCCACTAATGACTTTTACGGTTTTCGCAGACGCCGAGGTGCCGGAATTTAGTCCCTCAGGAGTTCTTTTACGTGCCAATAAATCTACCGACACGAAGGTGACGTATTTGAGCATTTTCAAATACCACCGGACTGAGCCAGGATAGAACCTGCCAAGTTGGGATCAGAAAGCCAGCGCCCCAAACTTCTGAGCCACTCAGCCCGGCAAAAATAAAGAAGAAAATGCGTGGATGACACGTGTCCACCACGTACCTGGACCAAACTCCAATTGGGTACACGAAGGTCGAAACTACGAGGGTTTGGGGATAAGTCACCCCAACTAATTTTTCCCCTCAATTTGCACTATGCTGCGATAGAATGACCATATGTCCTGGAAAGCATGACACTCCTAGTACATGGAACCAGCAGGAGATGGCAGCACCACGCCTAGGGCAACGGGACTGTAGTAGTGATTTTTTCTTTTACAGTCTGCTTTACGTCGCACCGAGACAGACGGGAGAGAAAGGGCTAGGGGTAGTAAGGAAGCGACCGTGGTCTTCATTAAGGTACAGCCCCAGAATTTCCCTGGTGTGAAAATGGAAACCACGGAAAACTATCTTCAGGGCTGCCGACATTAGGATTCCAGCCTGCAGTAGTGAATTACGCACTGTGCAAAATTGATGTGACGAAGCAACTTGATCGCTGGGAGGTAGGATGTACTGGGATAACCGCCTTACTCACCAGACTTATCTCTGTAAGACACATCAGGTTTTATTTGGATATGATTTCAGTATTTGGTTGACCACGTGTAAGGAAACAGGTGTGGCGAGAACTATCGTTTTCTGAATGTTTTCTTGTTGGTAGATCCAGTTCGATGTTCGACGAAGGGCTGAAAATCCCAGATGTGAATAATTTACGTGTAAATAAGGTATGCTCTAGGACGATGACTTTCTGACTGGAACAAATATTAAGAGTCGTTAAACATCTGATTTCAGTATGTTACAACGTTGATCATAAATTTGTATTATTTAGTAAGTGCTTTATATCTTCATGTAGTCCGACAGTGATCATTTGAGCACTGATATCAGACGGGATCTCAGGTTCGATACCACGTGCTAATGCAGGGCCTCTCAGAGTGCATGCAACGGTGCATTGAACGGCGCAAGGTGCAAAAGACGACTTCGCTACGTTGACGAGAATGCAGACCCCCTACTCCTCTATCTTGAGCGCTGTCTCTCTCTTTTCCTACACCTCTCTCGCTCGCTCCACTGTCTCCCCCATTCACACTTGCTCTGTAGCTCTTCACCATCCGATTCGAGTTGAGCCGAGGTTATCAGAGTCGCCCCGAGACAAAACGCTGGTTAGAACGGAGCCGAGTCGGACCGATGCACAGTGCACAGAACCTCTGCCCCTTGGTTTGCACGCGTGAGATATTGGGCGTTTGAGGGGTCCTATGTTAATGGAATGATTATTTTTTCTTCATGTTTATGCATTCGATGGTAATATTTTAATGATTGTTACAATACCATGGTGCCTTTGCTGGCGAAATCTAGTATTTATAGCGCTTTGTGTCCTCTGGTATGGGCTAGAACAATTTTGTTACTTTCATTCGTCTGTCACAGTCTTATTCTTCGCTTTGACAATATGAATGTGACTCAGCGATGCTAGTAATGCCATTCCTTATGCAGCCAGTTCCTGCTATGAAAGGTGTGAAAATTTTGCTCATAGGGTCGGTTTGTGCATGCATTTCATTGGGCTTGGCAGACTTATATGTGCGCTAGTTGCTTTACTTCGCACCGACACAGATAGGTCTTATAGCGACGATGGGACAGGGAGGAGCTAGGAGTGGGAAGGAAGCGGCCGTGGCCTTAATGAAGGTACTGCCCCAGCATTTGCCTGGTGTGAAAATGGGAAACAACGGAAAACCATCTTCAGGGCTGCCGACAGTGGGGTTCGAACCAACTATCTCCCGAATACTGGATACTGGCCGCACTTAAGCGACTGCAGCTATCGAGCTCGGTGGGCTGATATGTAACAGCTACTTCTGACTCAGTGAGGAAAGCAACGGAAAACTAGCTCACTTCTCATTTCCTCGATTGCTGCAGTCGCTTAAGTGTGGTCAGTATCCAGTATTCGGGAGATAGTAGGTTCGAACCCCACTGTCGGCAGCCCTGTAAATGGTTTTCCGTGGTTTCCCCATTTTCACACCAGACAAATGCTGGGGCTGTACCTTAATTAAGGCCACGGCCGCTTCCTCCCCACTCCTAGCCCTTCCCTGTCCCATCGTCGCCATAAGACCTATCTGTGTCGGCGCGACGTAAAACAACTAGCAAAAAAAAAAAAAAATCTCATTTCCCTGTGATGGCCAGGCCATCTATGACAGCTATCGGTGGAGCTGTTTTGGATCCAATCAATCTTCGGACTGAGGACTGAACGAACGAACGAACAAACAAACGAACATTACATTACATACATGCTTACATACATTTCCATGATACAGATGCCAAAGCTATTCCGGAATAGTGTAAACCTATCGTGTTGTATTAGGATCATTTAGAAGTGTTAATTATATTTTATAGTGTAATTCAGAAGCCTCCGTGGCTCAGGCGGCAGCCTCTCACTGCTGGATACCGTGGTTCAAATCCCGGTCACTTCATGTGAGATTGGTGCTGGACAAAGCGGAGGCGGGACAGGTTTTTCTCCGGGTACTCTGGTTTTCCCTGTCATCTTTCATTCCAGCAACACTCTCCAGTAACATTTCATTTCATTTGTCATTCATTATCATTGCCGCAGACGAGTGCGACGGGTTTCGGCAGCCGGCACATTCGCTATCCTCGCCGCTAGATGGGGGCTTCTTTCATTCCATTCCCGACCCGCTCGAATGACTAGAAACAAGCTGTGGATTTTCAGTGTAATTCACTCATCCCCAGGAATAACAAGATAAGTCAGAAAATTAAAGTTCGCTGGGGAAACATTTCTCTATTTTTAAGCAATACGAAATCACCGATTCACCAAATGTTGTCAAACCATTCTGCGTAATGTGAAACGGATTTTTAAATAATGTTTTGGTTGGATTTTATTTAATTATATTGATCAGGCATTATTTTCTTAAGTGGACTAGTAAGAACCAAAGTATGCAAGTCACATTTGTGTATTGCTTTCGCTCCCGTAAAGCAAAGTTGGTCTGAAAATAGACCGATGTAAAGATAGTTTCATCTGGGAGCTGACTTCCTTCTTACAGAATACTGCCGATCGCAACTGCGAGCTCACTGCATTAGCTTTACCACACCTTGATTCAATCTCACTTATTATATTACCATCCTGGGAGAACACACAACCTAAATACTTGAAATTATCGACCTGTTCTAGCTTTGTATCACCAATCTGACATACAATTCTGTTGAATTTCTTACCTACTGACATCAATTTAGTCTTCGAGAGGCTAATTTTCATACCATACTCATTGAACCTATTTTCAAGTTCCAAGATATTAGATTGCAGGCTTTCGGCACAGTCTGCCATTAAGACCAAGTCGTCAGCATAGGCCAAATTGCTTACTACATTTCCACCTAACTGAATCCCTCCCTGCCATTTTATACCTTTCAGCAGATGATCCATGTAAACTACGAACAGCAAAGGTGAAAGATTACAGCCTTGTCTAACTCCTGTAAGTACCCTGAACCAAGAACTCATTCTACCATCAATTCTCACTGAAGCCCAATCGTCAACATAAATGCCTTTGATTGATTCTAATAATCTACCTTTAATTCCATAGTCCCCCAGTATGGCGAACATATTTTCCCTCGGTACCCTGTCATATGGTTTCTCTAGATCTACGAAACCCTGGCAGCCTCTCTGTGGTCTGAAACCACACTGGTTTTCATCCAACTTCCTGTCAACGACTGATCGCACCCTCCCTTCCAGGATGCCAGTGAATACTTTGCCTGGTATATTAATCAATGAGATACCTCGATAGTTGTTGCAATCCTTCATGTTCCCTTGCTTATAGATAGGTGCAATTACTGCTTTTGTCCAATCTGAAGGTACCTTACCAACACTCCACGCTAATTTTACTACTCTATGAAGCCATTTCATCCCTGCCTTCCCACTATACTTCACCATTTCAGGTCTAATTTCATCAATTCCTGCTGCCTTATGACAGTGGAGTTTATTTACTATCCTTTCCACTTCCTCAAGCATAATTTTACCAACATCCTTTTCCTCCTCCCAATGAGCTTGGCTGTTCGCCACACCACCATGATTATTTCCTTTTACATTGAGAAGATGTTCAAAATATTCCCTCCACCTCTCCAGTGATTCCCTGGGATCTATTATGAGTTCACCTGAATTACTCAAAACACTGTTCATTTCCTTCCCCCCCCCCCCCCCCCCTTCCTAAGATTCTTTATTACTGTCCAGAAAGGTTTCCCTGCTGCTTGACCTAGCCTTTCCAGGTTATTACCAAAATCTTCCCATGACTCCTTTTTGGATTCAACAACTATTTGTTTCGCTCTGTTTCTTTCATATACGTACCAATCCCTGTCTGCCTCGGCCCTTGTTTGGAGCCATTTCTGATAAGCCTTCTTTTTACGTTTACAGGCTGCTCTCACTTCATCATTCCACCAAGATGTTTGCCTTTTCCCATCTCTACACACAGTTGTTCCTAGGCATTCCCTTGCTGTTTCTACTATAGCATCCCTGTATGCCACACATCCACTTTCTATATCCTGAACCTGCTTACTGTCTACTGTTTGAAACTTCTCACTAATCATATCCATGTACTTCTGTCTAATTTCCTCGTCCTGGAGACTTTCTACCCTTATTCGTTTGCAGACAGATTTCACTTTCTCTACCCTAGGCCTAGAGATACTTAGTTCACTACAGATCAGATAGTGGTCTGTATCATCGAAAAATCCGCGAAAAAACTCGTACATTTCTAACAGATTTCCTGAATTCAAAGTCTGTTAAGATATAGTCTATTATGGATCTGGTACCCCTAGCCTCCCATGTGTAGCGGTGAATAGCTTTATGCTTGAAGAATGTATTCGTTACAGCTAAACCCATACTAGCACAGAAGTCCAGCAAACGCTTCCCATTCCCATTAGCTTCCATATCTTCCCCACATTTACCAATCACCCTTTCGTATCCTTCAGTTCTATTCCCAACTCTCGCATTGAAATCGCCCATGAGCACTATTCTATCCCTGCTGTTGACCCTGACCACGATGTCACTCAATGCTTCATAAAACTTGTCAACTTCATCCTCATCTGCACCCTCATATGGTGAATACACGGACACAATTCTTGTCCTAATTCCTCCCACTGACAAATCTACCCACATCATTCGTTCATTTACGTGCCTAACAGAAACTATGTTGCGTGCAATGGTATTCCTGATAAAGAGCCCTACCCCAGACTCTGCCCTTCCCTTTCTAACACCCGTCAAGTACACTTTATAATCTATCTCTTCCTCATTATCTCCCCTTACATGATTTTATTTACAGTGACTAAATTTATGCACATTTTTCACGGGCCATATAAAGTATTTTTTATTTTTAATGTTTTTTTGTCATTTTACGGTAATTTTTCATATTATGGTTATATTTCTCTCGTATTCTTTGTCACATTTTTATATTTGTATTCAATTATCGCATACCTGCTTGCAGTCGTTTCGAAGACGGATTTTTTTTACATCTCCTAATTGCTGTCTGTATTTCTTACAATTATATAATGTATGTAAATTAGGAAGGTAAGCTGTGTAGAAAGAGAGATGCGTAGAAAGCGACAGAAAAGTGAGCCTCAGTTGAATAATGATTTAACGTATTTTAAATATTCCCCAACAACATCCTGCGATGATGAGTGGTCTTCCTTCCGTTACAAGTCAATGCTGCGTAGAAACAAAAGATCGTTCCTATTTGAAAACTTTAGGTAGATAGGTAAGGGTTATTCTGCCCGAAGGCAGGTCCGAACCTCCGCAGAGGTGTTCCTGAGCCGGAGTTTACGTGCGGTAGGGTGGCCAGTTCCTTTCCGCTCCTCCATTACCTTACCCAACACCAACAGCGCGTGGCAACCCATCCAACTCCTGACCACGCCCAATGTTGCTTAACTTCGGAGATCTCACGGGATCCGGTGTTTGAAAACTTTAAAATGTACGTAATTTTCTATTGTAATTCTTTCCAATCGCCCGTCAAAATGTGACATTTATTTCATTCTGTGTAACGTCAAGAGTTACCTGTGGATTGAGTAAATAAATGCATTCAAAATATAATAGATAGTAATTAAAGTATTACTTATTTTGTTCATAGGATTGGTTGGTGCATGCATTTAAATGGGCTTGGCAGCCTGATATGTAATAGCTACTTCTGGCTCAATGAGGAAAGTAACGGGAAACTACCTCACTCCTCATTTCCCTAGTATGCCTCTTCAGTGACGCCTAGGCTATCGATTACACGTGTTGGCGGAACTTAAGAGGATCAAACCAGCCTTCGGGCTGAATATCCAACGCACATATTTATTTTTATTATTGAAAGTGCTAGATTTTAAAAGACCGAGCTCGATAGCTGCAGTCGCTTAATGCGGCCAGTATCCAGTAAGCGGGAGATAGTGGGTTCGAGCTCCACTGTCGGCAGCCCTGAAGATGGTTTTCCGTGGTTTCTCATTTTCACACCAGGCAAATGCCGGAGCTGTACCTTAAGGCCATGGCCGCTTCCTTCCAATTCCTAGGCCTTTCCTACCCCATCGTCGCAAAAGACCTATCTGTGTCGGTGCGACGTAAAGCAACTAGCAAAAAAAAAAAATCATTTTAAAGTATATTTTCAACACAAAGTTAATTTAAACAGTGGCAAGATTTCGAAAATGTAACCAATACATGTTAAAGTCATATTTATTATCTTTTTTTTTTTTTTACTTTTTAAGGTCATAAATGCTTGCATATTTCTAACATTTTTAGGTCATAAACATCCGGGCCCTACTCATTAATGTCTAAAGAGGGAGAGCACTGACCTAAGTAGGTTACTGCAAAATTAAAAAGAAAACGAAAAAAAATTGACTTACCTGGATTTTGTCTGGGATGAGTGTATTATTTAAGGATGTAATGTCCATATTCCTGCTTTACTGGCGTAAGCAAGGGCCATTTTCAGTATGGGTGTATGTTATGATAAACTGAATTTTATTAAGATAGTGTTGGAGATTTTCTCTGGGTACTCCGGTTTTTCCCTGTCATCTTTCATTCCAGCAACACTCTCCATTGTCATTTCATAGCACCTATCGTTAATTAATAAAAATCACTTTGGGAGTGGCGACCCCATTGTACTAACAGCCTATATCTGCTTCATTCATCACATCCCTGACCCGGTCAGTGACTGGAAAACAGGTTGTAGGTTTTCATTTTCAGTGTTGGAGATAACATTTCGTTTCGGGTGGAGAGAGCGAATGAGCATATCATTGTGTTAAGATGATTATTGACTCATCAAATGAAGGCCGGTGAGCTCTTATACGATATGGATGAGTTGTGAACAATCCTTGGATAGTTTACGTAGGAATTAGCAGGTCGCTAATTACCCCATTGTAGCAACGTTAGATCCATCGTTGTATTAGGTCTTCGGGTTGAATAGGTCAGAGCCTTCGTGAATTTAGGAGGATAATTATCTCCGTATGTTTGGGCTGCGAATTAATAGCAGCCTTCTGCTTCCCTTCTTGAGTACTGTCGAGGTATTTCCGCCGTGTCGAATGTTGTGTATTGGTACACCAAGGAGTGTATACCATAATTCACAAATAACAGGTCTGTGTTATGATTATTGTCCACGTCCCAAATTATTATTTGCACATGCCCAATTGTGTGGCATATGTTACAAGAATAAATCTCTTCTTTTCATTTTTTTTCATTTTTTGCTTTACGTCATACCGATACACATAGCTGTTATAGGAATAGGGAACGGCTGTAGCCTACCATAATTAATGCCACGGCCACTTCCTTCCCATTCCTAGTCCTTTCCTATCCCATCGTCGCCATAAGACCTATCTGTATCGGTGCGACGTAAAGCAAATAGTTTATATTATTTGGAAGAGAGTTAGGCCTAATTTTTACATTCGGATATAGGAATCAGCACTGCCATGCCTTTTCCGTGCACGCTAAACCCGCACTTGTATCATCTTCCCTGACCTACCGCGTTTGCAATCTCTGCGTTCTGGTGGCACTTGAGCTTGCCGTAACTGGTCTAACCGACTGTACCAATGTCAACTACAATATAACAAAGAGAGATACTGAAACGTGTACTTTGGATGTTTCAGAAACCCTGTTATGCACCGTGCGTACATTTGATAACACTTGTACTATATTTGCTTAGGCCAGGGCCTCTCAGGGTGCATGCGCGTGGTGCATGCACTGTGCACGGTGCAAAAGACGACTTGGCTTGGTTGACCAGAGTGCAGACCCCCACTCCTCGATTTGGAGCAATAGCGCTAACTCTCTCTTTCCTCACGCCTCTCTCGCTCGCTCCGCCTGTCTCCCTCTCCCCCACTTGCGCCGTAGCGCTCCAAATCCGGGCTGAGTTGAGCCGAGTATAGCCGAGTAGAGCCGAGCATAGCCGAGTAGCCCAGAGACGAAGCGTTGATCCGAGCCATACCGAGCGGCACCGAGCGACACCGATGCACAGTGCACGGAGCTCTTGCGCCTCGCTCTGCACGCGTGAGATTTTGGGCGTTTGAGAGGCCCTGGCTTAGGCATAGGCGAGAAGTCCTCGTTTCTCATAGAGCGACTTAGTTCCCGTTCCTTGTAGAGGGAAGGTTTGTCCCACTCCCATTCTGGGAAGGAATCAATCAATCAATCAATCAATCAATCAATCAATCAATCAATCAATCAATCAATCAATCAAATCTTCACTGATCTGCATGTAGGACTGTCACCCAGATGGCAGGTTCCCTATTTATTGTTTATCTAATCTAGTCATTTCTAAAATTATTTCAATGAACTTAAAACTTGTGCCAATCACTAATTTCTCTTCCTCTAATTGAATATTTCCCCCGATTTTTCCTCTTGAATTCCAACTTTATCTTCGTATTATGATCCTACCTACCTTTAAATTAGGGCCTCTCAGAGTGCATGCACCGGTACGTTGCGCGGCGCAAGGTGCAAGAGACGACTTCGCTAGGTTGACCAGAGTGCATACCCCCACTCCTCGATCTTGAGCAATAGCGAGCGTTGTCTCTCTTTCCCTACACCTGTCTCGCTCCCACCGCCTGTCTCCCCCTTCCTTACTTGCTCTGAAGCGCTCCACCATCCGAGCCGAGTTGAGCCGTGCTTATCCGAGTCGCCCCGAGACAAAACGCTGGTCCGAACCGAGCCGATGCACAGAGCACAGAACCTCTGGGCCTCGGTTTGCACGTGTGAGATTTTGGGCGTTTGAGAGGCCCTGTTTTAAATGCTACACTTAACGTTATTCGTCTACAGGGTGGGCCAGAAGTCACGATCGGAAATGGTTAATATTCTAGTATTGAAACAAGAAGCAACATGAAAGGGAAACAACTGTATTTAACAGAAACAAAATACATGGAAGAATGGAATAAGACAGGAATGAACGTTCTTAAATATTTCAAACCCTCTCGGTATGCTGACCATCATTCTAGGCGCAGAGCTGGATTGGCTGCCATGTGCGTCTGCTTGCCCCGCGCAGCATTTCCGGAGTGATAAGACACAGGGTACGGGTAATTTCTTCTTTCAGCTCCTTAAAGTAAGTCATACTAGTTGTGGAATTCTTTTTTCTTTAAGAAGGACCACAACCAACTATCGCGCTTTGTTGTTAAGGCAAAGTCATCTCCGTACTGGCCACGAAGGTCCTTGGAGGAGTGGAAGGTAAAGGCTTTCACTATCCGTAACCTCGGCACTTCGTGGGGTAGAGTGGTTAGCTCTACGCCCGGCCGCCTTTGCCCCCAGGAACTAACCTTGTGCTCAATGTTTTTTTCTTAAATTTGTCGACTTCCTGACTCGGAATCGAACCCACAGGTCTCCAGGTGAATCAAGTACGCCGTTACCGCCTCGGTCAGGCAGCCCTAATAATAATAATAATAATAATAATAATATATTGATACTAATAGAGGATGAGGAGACTGACGTTAAACAGCTCGAAATACTTAAAGAAAGTGAAGAAAAGGTGTGACTACAGATAACGTTTGAAAAAACTAACTTCTGTCCGCCTCCGTGGTGTAGGGGTTAGTGCGATTAGCTGCCACCCCCGGAGGCCCGGGTTCGATTCCCGGCTCTGGCACGAAATTTGAAAAGTGGTACGAGGGCTGGAACGGGGTCCACTCAGCCTTGGGAGGTCAAATGAGTAGAGATGGCTTCCATTCCCACCTCAGCCATCCTGGAAGTGGTTTCTCACCTCTCCTCCGCGCAAATGCCGGGATGGTACCTAACTTACGGCTACAGCCGCTTCCTTCCCTCTTCTTTGTCTATCCCTTCCAATTTTCCCATCCCCCTAAAAGGCCTCTGTTCAGCATAGTAGGTGAGGCCGGCTGGGTGAGGTATTGGCCATTCTCGCCAGTTGTATCCCCTGACCCAACGTCTCACGCTCCAGGACACTGCCCTTGAGTCGATGGAGGTGGGATCCGTCGCTGAGTCCGAGGGAAAAGCCAACCCTGGAGAATAAACAGATTAAGAAAGAAAGAAAACTAAATTCTTACGTCCAAAGACAAATATCAATAGCCTGAGAACAAAATATGGTACAATTGATAGCGTCCCTTAAGTTAAATACCTCGGAGAATTTATCGAACCGACAGACCTTGAAAAGATCTCACAACAAACTCGTCTCCAAAAAATAAAAATAAAAAAATAATTAAGATTAGTCCAAAGCATCCACAGCAAAAGATCCATGTCAAGACATACAAACATTCGGCATTACAACACAATAGTCCTTTACTCAAGTGAAACACTGGCAGTCAACAGAAAACAAGAACATGAAGTAATCAAAAAAGAAGAGAGAATATCATTCTTATCCTTTCCTGACGAATAGCTAAATAAGAAAATCTTAGGAACAAGATACACCCAAGACGGTTACAGCTAACAATCAATCAAAACAACAGAAAAGTCCTCAAACATCGAAATTGCCATTAGGAAAAGACCAATGAAATTCTTCGGCAATCTGACTAGATTACCAGAAAATAAATTGACAGTAAGTATAACAGATTATGTAACCTCGCTTAAGAACTCAGCACCCTGGCTTAACGAACTCTGAAAGGACCTCAAAAAAGCAAACGTAAGTTCAACAGACATCCTGGAAAGATACATCTTTATACACAAAGTATACATTTAGAAAGCAACATCAGAGCAACCATAACAAAAACAGTACGGGCCAAAGTGTTCGGAAGAACATTAAACAAGCCTTCTCGGAAAGAATGAAAGCCTACTGCAACAAGAAGAACCCACAGAAGAACTCATTAAGTTATTTGCTTAACGTCTTCCAATATTGGGAGAATTCGCTGCTAATATTAATATTAATAATAATAATAATAATAATAATAATAATAATAATAATAATAATATATTTACGAGGTCTAGTATGTCTTCCACTTTCTCACAATTTAGGAGCCTTATCATTGTTTCATGGGTGCACCCTCCCGAATTATTGGAACTCTTTATCTCCCATGTCAATTGAATCAAAGGATATATTATCATATCACTAACCCCTGCATGTCGTAGGCTTAAGAGGCTACGAAGAGGGGGAACAACCACCGAACCTGTTTTCATAAAATTTTGCTTTACGTGTCACCGACACAGATAGGTCTTACGGCGACGATGGGATAGGAAAGGCCTATGGGTGGGAAGGAAGCGGCCGTGTCGTTATTTAAGGTACAGGTCTGGTGTGAAAATGGGAAACCACGGAAAATCATCTTCAGGGCTGCTGACAGTGGTGTTCGAACCCATTATATCCCGGATGCAAAGCTCACATCTCCGCGCCCCTAACCGCACGGTCAACTCACCCGGTGAAAGAAGCTGTACTCGCTCTATCGTCTTCTAATCATATCCATGATTCTATGCTTTTACGTGGAGCTGGGAAAATGTACGAGTGCGAAGTTTGTTTGTTTGTTTGTTTGTTTGTTTGTTTGTTTGTTTGTTTGTATTTCAATCTTATCTGATTTCAGACGCTACTTTTCAGCCTCGGTGGCATCTTACCTATCAGTAAATGTAAATTCAATCCCCCTCTCTCTGTATTTACTTAAACGGACAATATGTGCTAATGCGTGTAAATAATGTCTTATCTACTGTAAGTTTACTTTTGACAGACAATGTCACCCCTCTAGGCACAGTCAGGGCAGTAAGACGCTGCTCCGCCCATAGGCAACTCAAGTCACGAGGAGAACTGTGACGCACACAAGATTCGATAGCCGGGCGTTCGTTTTACTTTTATTGCATAGATAATGCGTAGGTTCGTAGCCTGGCTTAACGTTGGATGATATCAGTCCTTCCGCGCAGTCATTCATCAAATTATAACGGCATTGAAACTGGTTAATTCTAAACAAATTGGAAATGCGTTTTAATGTAGAAAAAATTTCTTAGCAAAGTAGGGATCTCCACAGCACGAAAAACATAAAATTAAGCAATTTCCTTAATTGTGCCGAAAGTTGAAACGCTGAAGGGCCCGGAAGGGTTTCAAATTGTGAGTCTCGAGCTCGATAGCTGCAGTCGCTTAAGTGCGGCCAGTATCCAGTATTCGGGAGATAGTAGGTTCAAACCCCACTGTCGGCAGCCCTGAAGATGGTTTTCCGTGGTTTCCCATTTTCACACCAGGCAAATGCTGGGGCTGTACCTTAATTAAGGTCACGGCCGCTTCCTTCCCACTCCTAGCCCTTCCCTGTCCCATCGTCGCCATAAGATCTATCTGTGTCGGTGCGATGTAAAGCAACTAGCAAAAAAAAAAAAAAAATATATATATTGTGAGTCTTGGATAGCAGTAGTATAATTGGATGGTTCGGCGGCCTCCTCCTCCTCCGGCTCTCGGAAGAGGCCTCCTCCTCAGCCAGTGGCCTCCTCCTCCTCCTCAGCCAGTGGCCTCCCAGTGGCCACCTCCTCCTCCTCCTCAGCCAGTGGCCTCCCAGTGGCCTCCTCCACCTCAGCCAGAGGCCTCTTCCAGTGCTGCCAACTTAACCTAACTAGCGCGAGATAAACAAAGCCACGTGCTTTTTGACAGACAACAACGCACCGCTAACCTCAGTACTGCCATCTTGACGGGCCTAAACCTCAGTAGTGCCAACTTAACCTCACAAGCGCGAGGTAAACAAAGCCACGTGCTTTTTGACAGCCACGTGCTTTTTGACAGATTTGTAAACAAAGCCACGTGCTTTTTGACAGCTGTCATCGACAACAACGCATCGCAAACCTCAGTACTACCATCTTGACGGGCCTAAACCCCAGTAGTGCCAACTTAACCTAACTAGCATGAGGTAAACAAAGCCACGTGTTTTTTGACAGCCACGTGCTTTTTGACAGATTTGTAAACAAAGCCACGTGCTTTTTGACAGACAACAACGCATCGCAAACCTCAGTACTGCTATCTTGATGGACCTAAACCTTAGTGGTACCAACTTAACCTCACTAGCGCGAGGTAAACAAAGCCACGTGCTTTTTGACAGCTACGTGCTGTTTTGACAGCTGTCATCCGCCATCTTTAAACCACAAAGCACTGTGCTGCCCTCTATATCGCAGTAGCTGCAAAATTCGTCACCTGTCATCGACAGTGCTGCCATCTTGACGGGTCTAAACCTTAGTGCTACCAACTTAACCTAACTAGCGCGAGGTAAACAAAGCCACGTGCAGCTGTCATCCGCCATCTTTGAGCACAGTGCTGCCCTCTTTAGCTACTTACCTTTGAAATGTGGTGGCGGATAATTTGAAAAATGCTTTTTGACAGCAGCCATCTTGCATCGCAAACCTCAGTGCTGCCCTCTTTAGCTAGATACCTGTGGTAGCAGACAATTCCACGTGACAGCAGCCATCTTTAATCAAGAGAGCACCGTGCTGCCCTCTATGTGGTGACGGCAAATTCCACGTGCTCTTGTTTGGAAACAAACTCACGTGCTTTTTTTTGACAGCTACCATCCACCATCTTTAATCAACAGAGCACAGTGCTGTACTCTTTAGCTAGATACCTTTGAAATGTGGTGGCGGCAATTTGAAAAATTCTATGTGCTCTTGTTGGGAAACAAAGCCACGTGCTTTTTTGACAGCTGTCATCCGCCATCTTTAATCAATAGAGCACTGTGCTGCTATCATGCGGGCAATTTCGTTAGCTGTCATCCGCCATCTTTAATCCAGAGAGAACAGTGCTGCACTCTATGTGGTGGCGGTAAATTCTATGTGCTCTTGTTTGGAAACAAATTCACGTGCTATTTTCTGACAGCTGTCATCCGCCATCTTTAATCCAGAGAGAACAGTGCTGCCCTCTATGTGGTGGCGGTAAATTCCACGTGCTCTTGTTTGAAAACATACTCACGTGCTTTTTTGACAGCTGTCATCCGCCATCTTTAATCCAGAGAGAACAGTGCTGCACTCTATGTGGTGGCGGTAAATTCCATGTGCTTTACAAACCTATGTGCTTTTCTGACAGCTGTCATCCGCCATCTTTAATCTAGAGAGAACAGTGCTGCACTCTATGTGGTGGCGGCAAATTCCACGTGCTTTACAAACCTATGCGCTTTTCTGTCATCCACCATCTTTAATCTAGAGAGAACAGTGCTGCACTCTATGCGGTGGCGGCAAATTCTACGTGCTTTACAAACCTATGCGCTTTTCTGTCATCCACCATCTTTAATCTAGAGAGAACAGTGCTGCACTCTATGTGGTGGTGGCAAATTCTACGTGCTCTTATTTGGAAACAAATTCTACTCGCTCTTCAGCTGTCATCTACCATCTTTAATCAAGAGAGCACCGTGCTGCCCTCTTTGTGGTGGCGGATAATTTGAAAAAATTCTTTCCGACAAGCAGCCATCTTTAATCCAGAGAGAACAGTGCTGCCCTCTTTAGCTACTTACCTTTGAGGCGGTTAATTTGAAAAATTCTTTTCGACAAGTTGCCATCTTTAATCCAGAGAGAACAGTGCTGCCCTCTTTAGCTACTTACCTTTGAGGCGGTTAATTTGAAAAATTCTAGCTGCCATCTTTAATGAAAAGGGCATCGTGGTGCTATCTTGCGGGTAATATTTTACGTCACAGCTGTCATCCACCATCTTGCATTGCTAACCTTAGTGCTGCCCTCTTTAGCTACTTACCTTTGACAAGCTGTCACCCGCCATATTGCATCGCAAACCTCAGTGCTGCACTCTATGTGGTGGCGGATAACTTGAAAAAATCTTTTTGACAAGCAGCCATCTTTAATCAACAGAGCACCGTGCTGACATCTTTAGCTACCACCATCTTACATCGCTTACCTCGCTGCTGCACTCTATGTGGTGGCGGTTAATTCGAACAAGTTTAATCACGCATCGGGTAAGCTAGAGTAAGCACGTGCTGCAGTGATGACGTTATCATGCATGTTTAAACCCGTTCGTTGACTAAAAGCTTTAGTCTTCGGGAAACAGTGATAGAGTGTGGAGTACAAACATGACGAAAACATTAATAGTTGATGTGCAAGGCTTTAAAGTAAACGGAAACAAGTTTGTGTTTAAAGAGGTGGCTGTGTTAGATTGCTGTGTGTTGTGGGCACCAAAACTTGTTAGTTTAGTATTTAGTCCACCGTTCCCTTACTGTTTGCAAACAGATGAAGATAAAAAGCAGACTCAGTGGATAGAAAACAATTTAGGTTTGAAGTGGGAAGAAAAAGGAATACCTTATCGTTTTCTACCTTTAATGATGAATGCACATTTGTCAAGAGCAGATCTTGTTCTTTTAAAGGGTTGTGAAAAGAAAGAATGGTTGCGTGATTTTCTACCATCATCATGTGAAGTTATCGACATGCATGAATTGGGGTGCCCATCATTTAAAACTCTTCCGAAAGAGCATAGTAGAGAAACAACTAAACAGTCTTTACAACATGTATGCATGCTCTTTGATTGGTTGTGTCGCAGTGCATGTCGGGAAGTGAACAACATATGTAAAGTGCAGTGTCGAAATAACCTTAGTGTAAAAGAAACATTTGTAGAGTAAAGACATCATGTCATTTCTAACAGATACTAAGTGTAACGCAGTTGAAAAGGCGATCGTAAAGTTTTATGCATGCAAAAAGAAACTAAACACTTTTACTGAAGAAGAGTTAAATGCATTACCAAAGGCATTTTTGGTCAATGTAGCTGCGAATGCTGTAAAGAAGATTTGGGATAAGGTGCCTCGTGAGTGGACTCAAGATCCTGTTTTGTCAGAGCTTCAAACGTGTAGTTTACATCATGAACACGTGAGTTTAGCTAGAAGACCTTCTGTGAGACAGTGCCGTACATGTCAACTAATTAAACTGTATCATGGACCTAAAACTAACGAGTTGTCTTCGCTTATAAACACTTATCATGGCTGTGGAGAGAGTAAACAAGGAAAAGGTGAAGAAACGTGCTGGGAGAAAGATGAGGAAGCATGTTGGGCGTGGACTCATCAATAGAGTGATTGATCTTCTTTTCTTCGTGCTTCATCTCCCCTGCGGCCCTAGAACACGTTCGCCTGATACGTAGTTACATGCTGCCTGCATAGAGTGTAGCTGTTAAAATCTGCTTCGTAAAGTTATGCTGTGTGTGTGTGTGTGTATGTGTTATTACCTAGTGCTTTAGCTGCTCAGAAGAATATAGCAGCACTTGTCGTTGTTGGTGCAATAAAACGAAAAACTGAGTGACAAAGACCGTAACATGAACAAAGGATAAAAATGTATGTATATAGTCTAAAATAAATATGAATTGTCAAAACATATTACAGGTGTTGTTTAATCCTACAGCATGTCCTAGTGACTTAGAAGAAAGGAAACGTAGAGGATTAAAAGAAAACACACATAAGATTTAAAGTACATCCTCTTTATTAATCCATGAATTAAAGCTGTTATTAAAACCAAGCCATTTAACATACAGTTTATTACCACGACGTCGAATAACACGTTCAACTAAATAGTGATCAGGATATTTTGTTTTCTGCAGTTCTTCGATGTAGAATCCTCCTTCAATAGGCTGTCCTCTGAGATCGCGAAGTAAATACGTAACTGGATTAGTAAGCTTAACACTTCTGATTTGAAAAATTTCAGTGCTCCAGTTAGGTGTGTATCCTTTTGCAAAGATAGACTTGTGTTTGCTGATGCGAACGAAATCACCTTCTTTAAAGCGATAGCGACGTGGATCAGCTGTTTTGATTACAAGATGAATAGCATCTAGACGAGGTGTATTCTTTGTAACAAGACGTGGCTTTGTTCCGATAGTGCGATGAGGTGTATCGTTGTAGGTAGATAAAAGTCTAGGTAGCAGATCAATCCAACGATATGAACCTTGCGCTGTAAATTCTCGCCACATCATTGTTTTGAGTGTACGATTAAAGCGTTCTACAACACTTGCCTTGAGATTACTGAACGTAGAGTAGTGTTGAATGCCAAGTAACTTGAGGTAAGAAGAAAAATCCTTGTTGTAAAACTCTTTACCTTGATCAGTTTGAAGAAGCCTTGGGCAGCGTTTCGATTCTTCAACAATATGTTTAAATGCTTCTTTAACTTGAGCTGCTGTTTTAGAACGCACGGGTTGTGCAAAAGCAAACTTTGAGTACACATCGATAACAGTAAGTAGATACTTATTGCCCTTATTACTAGAAGCATATGGAATCATTTCTAATAAGTCTGCTTGCCAGAGATCATCTTTTCCTCGTGTAATAACGCGTCTGCGACAGTAGGTGCGACGTGCTGGTTTATGTAACTCATGTGCGATGTTTACCTTTACAGGTGAGATCTTCTCTTGACGAGCCATTATAAAATAATACCGGCATAACGTAGTTCTCTTTCTATTTCTAGAATTTCTGATCCGTGACCAGTGTGACCAGCCTCTTGCTATGCTCTTAAAAGTTGTAATCGTTCAACGAGTAAGTTTGGGTCATTCCAGTATCTTACATCCACATACGGCAACAAAGGCTTGTAGATAACGTCTAGACTACGTGCAGTCGGAAACAGCTTAGAAATAAACTCACGATACTTGTAACTCTTATTCGCATTTACAGCTTCTGTTCTCTTGTAATTACGTCGTGTTGCATCGGTAGCAAAAAGTATTGCTTTATACTTTTTAAGATCATCTTGTAAAATTATATCCTTGTCAGGTATTCGTGAGAAAAGAAGTTCTAAGAGTCCTTTCGTAGGTTTATAGGTAACACCTTTTACAATGAGTTTGTTGCTATTAATCTTAACATTTGAATTTCCTATCCGGAAACAGTCATCTTCGTAGCGAATACCATAGGTAGTGTCAGTTTGTCCTGTAAAAAGTTTTTCTATATAAGGTGCAAAGAGAGATCCATAGGTATCTTGAATAAAAGTTCTAAACTGATTGCGATATTCTGGTGTAATCATAACCTCAGACAAAGATGGTAGATTTTGCGTCGATGTAGTAGGTGTTTCTGCAATAACATCTGTAGTTAAAAACTCAACACGCTTAGATGGTGATGCATCATTAAGTTCTTCTTCTTCTTCTTCCTTATCTTCCTCTTCTTGATCTACATCCTGCTTCTTCTCTTCCGTATCTTCTTCATGCTTTTCTTCTTCATGCTTCTCTTTATGATATGATGTTTGCATAGAAGCAAAACTTGAAGTAGACTGCGGTAATGAAGTAGAATTAAAAATTTCTTTGAGTGGTGTACTTAGTTGTGTTTTTAAAAATAAATCCGTGTCTGCTTGAATACGTTTAAGCTCTTTAAATTTCCGTCGAATATTGTTTCGAGCTTGGATGATATGTTTTGTGATCTCCTTGCTAGATGTTAACATGATGGTGGTTTTTAATCAAGTAGTTACTGTAATTCTGTGTTAATGCATATAAAATGATCGAAACCCATGCGATATCGTCCATGCTGTACATCACTTTCTTTATCAATAACTAAAAAGCTGTAACGGTGTAATGACCAACATTTAGCACACATACGTTTAAAGTCATCGAATGTCATATCAGTGTTAACATGATCGTTATACACATGTCGCATGTTGCGCTCATCTTGCCGAAAAAGCACAATAACATTTGCGTTGTCGCGTATCAACTGCTTGGGCACACGAGAATAGGTTTGGCACAAATAGATGCAATCAACATATTTATGTCGACCCATACTAAAGAATGCACGAATAACGTTTTGCTGTTCTGTTGCGACATCATCAAAGATCATTAGAGAATTAGGAAGCACATCGTCTGGTGATGGTACTTGCTCATGTGAATTAAATTTAAAATATCTTATTCCATCTTTAACTAGATCGTGCATTACAGTTTGTAGAATAGTATATAGCGGCTGATAGAGTGACTTTGCGAAAACGTAAATATTCTCGAAGCGTATACCATTTACAGAAGTAATAAGTGTGAGTAAAAGATTTGTTTTACCGCATCCCGACGGACCTGATATAATACATCGCACAGTAAAAGGAAACAACGTTCCATGACGTTTTCTTGTAGTTGTACTAGAACTAGGTAAGAGATGTGGTACAATGTCGGTAACAGGTAGCGTGTCTTGCTGCTTTATAATCTTCATGATAACTGAATCATAAAGTACGTAATAGTAATATATATATTAAACGAAACAAGAGGCAACGGTTAGTTTATGATTTGCTCTTGACTAGTAAAGTCGTGTCCAGCATGGTGAAACAACGATATCCAAACGACATGAAGAAGAAGAAGAAAGTAAAAACTGTTGGATGGAAAGATGTTATAAAGGCTGCGCAAAAAGCTATTCGAGGGGAATACAATCCTCGTGTAGCTATTACTAAGGCGTTACGCGCAGCAAGAGCGAGAATTTCTCCAAAGTGCAGAGCAATATTTAGTAAACGTGTGCGAATTATTCCTGTACCAAAACGAGGAGGATTTCTTCCTGCGCTGTTTGCTGGCTTAGCAGCTTTAGGGTCATTGCTAGGTGGTGCTAGTGCTGTAGCGAGAACTGTCAAAGCTGTAGAAGAAGCGAAACAGCAGTTGAAAGAGAGTGAACGTCATAACAAGACGATGGAGGCAATTGCGTTACAAGGCAAAGGTGTGAACATGAAGCTAGCGCCATACAAGAAAGGGCTTGGTATCTACATTTCTCCAAAAAACGTCTACTGAATGCACTGCCATATCGAGCTCTAACGCATGATGAAGTTTTTACGTTTGCTAAACAACTAGGAATTCATTATTTTCGAGGAGTGTATATGCGTGATCAACTACCAGCACGTCCACGTGAACGTGAAAGTGCCGTAATTAACTTGGACGACAGTCGTGGACCTGGAACTCATTACGTTGCTTATGTAAAACGTAAATCTAAAGTATGGTATTTTGATAGCTATGGAGATTTACCTCCTCCTTTTGAGCTCATACGTTATTTCGGAAGCAGTGCAGACATTGTTTACAATAAAAACCGTGTGCAAAACTTTAATACACGCATGTGCGGACGATTATGTCTTATGTTCTTATATCAAACCCAGACAGTAGAGAAAGTGTATTAGTGTCTACGTGATGACGAACAGTGAAAGAACGTTTGCTGTACGTGGAGAAGGACCTGAAACAACCATCTATTTTAATCCGCCAATCGAACTTGGTTATCAGCCGCATAGTCTTGGACTAGTATCGTTTGAAAGCTACAATAAAATCTATAATGTGCGTGATGGTTTAAACAAGTTCTATTACGATGAGTATGTGCTAACACTACCCTCAGGTAGTTATACAGTAGATGATATTCACGACTATATTGAAAGTACGTTAATTGATCAGTTTGGGGAAGATAGTTTTAGTAATCATAATTACAAGTTCTCAATCACTATAAGCAACATTACGCACAAATGTGTTATTGAATCATCATTTAAGATTGACTTCAAATCACAACCTGATTCGATTGGTCCACTGCTTGGATTTTCATCGAGGGAGCTCCTACCGAACGTACGTTACGAGTCTGATCAACCTATAAAACTCTTCGATGATTATAATGTGAACATTACTTGTAATATTATTACAGACTTGAATAGTAATCTACAACCTTCGCACGTCCTGCACGACTTTATTGTTACAGAGGAACGTGGATATACTATTTGTGAGAAACCAGCAGTAGTTCTTTATCATCCTGTGTCTGTAAAACACATTAGCAACATTACTCTTAGACTTGTAAATAAACATAATCAGCTTATTCATTTAGATCAGCACGCGTACGTAGCTTACAAACTACATCTTAAACCAGTATGAAAACCATCTATAAAACACGGTGTACATTCCGAAGGCATACTACATGTGTGCAGAGACTCATCGAGTTAACAGATACCCATAAGCAGATACTCCAAGATTTAGGATATACACTACTACAACAGAATGGAAGAAATGCTAGACATTACGAATACAGTAGAAAGTCGTGAAGGTGTAGTACGAAGTGAGCTTCATTCTTATCAACCTTTTACGTTTGGATTAAATAACAATGATGAAATTCATTTTATTATTAATCAACAAGATGTTTACACCTTACCACACGAAAGCTACCTCTATATTGAAGGACGATTAGAAAAGTCTGATGGAAGTGGACCAAGCACTTCACAACTAAACAACCATGCTCTAGCTTTTCTCTTTTCTGAAGCGCGATATGAAGTAAATAATGTTGAAATAGATCGAACGAAGAATGTTGGTATTACAAGCGCAATGAAACTCTACCCTTCTTTCTGTGATGAAGAAAGTAATCTTTTGCGGATGGCTGGATGGTGTCCAAAATCTACTAACAACTGGATGATTAATGAGGATGGAACTTTTACGGGTATGTTATCACTGAAACATATTTTTGGATTCGCAGAAGACTTTACACGTATTATAATCAACGTAAAACAAGAGCTTATTCTAATCCGTGATCGAAGTGATTACAATTCTCTTAAAGCAGTAGAAACACCTAGTGATTACAATTCTCTTAAAGCAGTAGAAACACCTGTAGAATCGAAAATAACACTGCATCGTATACTGTGGCGGATCCCACATGTAACCTTATCTGATCGTGAAAAACTTCGATTGCTCAAGATTGTAGAAAATGATACACCATTACCTATACGTTTTAGAAGTTGGGAGCTGCATGAATATCCTGTGTTACCACCTACAAACAAGCATAGCTGGGCAGTTAAAACATCACGTTTTACTGAGAAGCCCTTGTACATTATTTTTGGATTTCAAACTAATCGTAAATTCAATCACGAAAAAGATAGCTCACTGTTTGATCACTGCAAATTAAGACACGTTAGACTATATCTCAATGGAATTACGTATCCCTACGAAAACATCGACATTAACTTTGAGAAAAATAAGTTTGGGATGCTCTATGACATGTTTTGTAAATTTCAATCATCGTATTATCAGAAAGAAGATCGTCCGCTATTTACACCTCAAGAATTTAAAAATAAAGCACCGATTGTAGTTATAGACTGCTCTTATCATGAAGAATCTATAAAAGAATCTCCAGTTGATATTCGTTTAGAATTTGAAACATCTGAAAACATTCCTGCTAACACAGCAGCCTATTGTCTTATTATTCATATGAGTGATGTTACTTACCATCCGCTAACGAATATTGTTACGAGACTATAAATAAGAATAGATCTTTATCATTTTCATTAGTGTGTGCTTCGACATCGTACGCTATGGAACAAAACTGTAAATGTGCATGCTGTTTGCATGCTCATACGCAACATCTTATTTATGTTTCACGAGTGAGTGAGGCTATTAAGATGTTCTATAAACGTAGATCATCGATGCCGAAACATCTTATTCAATACTTACCACCAGGATTTTTATATACGTACGCTGCCTCTTACGTACATAATTTTTGGGACATCCTTCCTCTACACAGTAAGATGTCAATCGAAGTAGCTTTATGCAGAACTTGTGAGCGACATTACAAGCATCGAGGAGAAAATGGTGATGATGATTGGGATGGACCAAATCCGAGGATTGAACACTGTACACAGTGTATGAATGAACTTTCTCTAGTACTTCATGATGATGATGATGATTCCGAAAAGGAATAACAGCAAGGTAAGAAGTACATGATCTTCTCTGTAAAGCATAACATACTTAGTATAATATATTTCTAAATGCTTTGTTTAATTTGAATGTTGCAGGAGGCATTTCGGAAGCATACGTTGTTAAGAAGCACACCAACCTTGTCAGCAGCAAAAACGAACACTGTTGTAGTACATTTGTAAATAAATATTTGATCGCATTCAAAAAATGTTGTACTTATTGCATTGCTTTACACCGACTTACTCTTAAGAAAACGATCAGGTCTAAACATGCACAATGACGTCATCACAACAGCACTTGCTTACTCTAGCTTTCCCGATGCATGTTTAAACTCGTTCGAATTTACCGCTACCACATTCCTTTACATCGACTTACTCTTAAGAAAACGGACAAGTCTAAACATGTATGATGATGTCATCACAACAGCACGTGCTTACTCTAGCTTACCCGATGCGTGATTAAACTTGTTCGAATTAACCGCCACCACATAGAGTGCAGCAGCGAGGTAAGCGATGTAAGATGGTGGTAGCTAAAGATGTCAGCACGGTGCTCTGTTGATTAAAGATGGCTGCTTGTCAAAAAGATTTTTTCAAGTTATCCGCCACCACATAGAGTGCAGCACTGAGGTTTGCGATGCAATATGGCGGGTGACAGCTTGTCAAAGGTAAGTAGCTAAAGAGGGCAGCACTAAGGTTAGCAATGCAAGATGGTGGATGACAGCTGTGACGTAAAATATTACCCGCAAGATAGCACCACGATGCCCTTTTCATTAAAGATGGCAGCTAGAATTTTTCAAATTAACCGCCTCAAAGGTAAGTAGCTAAAGAGGGCAGCACTGTTCTCTCTGGATTAAAGATGGCAGCTTGTCGAAAAGAATTTTTCAAATTAACCGCCTCAAAGGTAAGTAGCTAAAGAGGGCAGCACTGTTCTCTCTGGATTAAAGATGGCTGCTTGTCGGAAAGAATTTTTTCAAATTATCCGCCACCACAAAGAGGGCAGCACGGTGCTCTCTTGATTAAAGATGGTAGATGACAGCTGAAGAGCGAGTAGAATTTGTTTCCAAATAAGAGCACGTAGAATTTGCCACCACCACATAGAGTGCAGCACTGTTCTCTCTAGATTAAAGATGGTGGATGACAGAAAAGCGCATAGGTTTGTAAAGCACGTAGAATTTGCCGCCACCGCATAGAGTGCAGCACTGTTCTCTCTAGATTAAAGATGGTGGATGACAGAAAAGCGCATAGGTTTGTAAAGCACGTGGAATTTGCCGCCACCACATAGAGTGCAGCACTGTTCTCTCTAGATTAAAGATGGCGGATGACAGCTGTCAGAAAAGCACATAGGTTTGTAAAGCACATGGAATTTACCGCCACCACATAGAGTGCAGCACTGTTCTCTCTGGATTAAAGATGGCGGATGACAGCTGTCAAAAAAGCACGTGAGTATGTTTTCAAACAAGAGCACGTGGAATTTACCGCCACCACATAGAGGGCAGCACTGTTCTCTCTGGATTAAAGATGGCGGATGACAGCTGTCAGAAAATAGCACGTGAATTTGTTTCCAAACAAGAGCACATAGAATTTACCGCCACCACATAGAGTGCAGCACTGTTCTCTCTGGATTAAAGATGGCGGATGACAGCTAACGAAATTGCCCGCATGATAGCAGCACAGTGCTCTATTGATTAAAGATGGCGGATGACAGCTGTCAAAAAAGCACGTGGCTTTGTTTCCCAACAAGAGCACATAGAATTTTTCAAATTGCCGCCACCACATTTCAAAGGTATCTAGCTAAAGCGTACAGCACTGTGCTCTGTTGATTAAAGATGGTGGATGGTAGCTGTCAAAAAAAAGCACGTGAGTTTGTTTCCAAACAAGAGCACGTGGAATTTGCCGTCACCACATAGAGGGCAGCACGGTGCTCTCTTGATTAAAGATGGCTGCTGTCACGTGGAATTGTCTGCTACCACAGGTATCTAGCTAAAGAGGGCAGCACTGAGGTTTGCGATGCAAGATGGCTGCTGTCAAAAAGCATTTTTCAAATTATCCGCCACCACATTTCAAAGGTAAGTAGCTAAAGAGGGCAGCACTGTGCTCAAAGATGGCGGATGACAGCTGCACGTGGCTTTGTTTACCTCGCGCTAGTTAGGTTAAGTTGGTAGCACTAAGGTTTAGACCCGTCAAGATGGCAGCACTGTCGATGACAGGTGACGAATTTTGCAGCTACTGCGATATAGAGGGCAGCACAGTGCTTTGTGGTTTAAAGATGGCGGATGACAGCTGTCAAAACAGCACGTAGCTGTCAAAAAGCACGTGGCTTTGTTTACCTCGCGCTAGTGAGGTTAAGTTGGTACCACTAAGGTTTAGGTCCATCAAGATAGCAGTACTGAGGTTTGCGATGCGTTGTTGTCTGTCAAAAAGCACGTGGCTTTGTTTACAAATCTGTCAAAAAGCACGTGGCTGTCAAAAAACACGTGGCTTTGTTTACCTCATGCTAGTTAGGTTAAGTTGGCACTACTGGGGTTTAGGCCCGTCAAGATGGTAGTACTGAGGTTTGCGATGCGTTGTTGTCGATGACAGCTGTCAAAAAGCACGTGGCTTTGTTTACAAATCTGTCAAAAAGCACGTGGCTGTCAAAAAGCACGTGGCTTTGTTTACCTCGCGCTTGTGAGGTTAAGTTGGCACTACTGAGGTTTAGGCCCGTCAAGATGGCAGTACTGAGGTTAGCGGTGCGTTGTTGTCTGTCAAAAAGCACGTGGCTTTGTTTATCTCGCGCTAGTTAGGTTAAGTTGGCAGCACTGGAAGAGGCCTCTGGCTGAGGTGGAGGAGGCCACTGGGAGGCCACTGGCTGAGGAGGAGGAGGAGGTGGCCACTGGGAGGCCACTGGCTGAGGAGGAGGAGGAGGCCACTGGCTGAGGAGGAGGCCTCTTCCGAGAGCCGGAGGAGGAGGAGGCGCCAGAACCCGTCTATTATACTACTGATAGCGCTATCAAACTAAAAAAAAGTAATCGAAAATCACTTCCGGCATAAATGCAATTCCAGAAAAAACAGGCCAAAATCGTAAATCGTTTGTTTCTTTAGCCGTTTTCTTCTTTATTCAGATCCTAGCTAAATTAACTTAAGCCTACTTACATAATTCTTTCTGTAATCTCTTCCTTGGTTCATGATTTTTTGAAAAATGTCTAACCCGAATATAGTTAGTTATACGGGCTTAAGTGAAACTCTGCATTAACTCACATTAGCGCTCGTAGTAGGGCTTAAGTGAAACAATGCATTGACTCACATTAGCGCTCGTGGTGGTAGAAAAAGCAAACTGCTAATCTAATCGACCAGATAACGATGATTAAGAAAAATATTGTAATTTTTAGAAATAAATAAAGAACATGTTCTCGTGATTTATTATATTTTATCTCTCTAAAATTCGTAGCTCATGCCCCTAGGATGTTTTCAACATTGAGTTTTTAAATCTAATTTTGGCTTCCGGTCCTATCGAGCATGCAGCCGGATAGAATTTTGTACTATTCTTATTATTAATTATGATGAATTGAACTTGTACACTTTAAGACGCTCACAAACACCCAGGCCCCGAGTCAGAGAAATTAACCAGATGACGATGAAATCCCCAACCCAGTCGGGAATCGAACCCGGGCACCCGGAACCGAAGGCCACTACGCGGACCATTCAGCGAAGGAGCCGGACAAGGAAATAAGTTCGATGGTATGATTTACGCAATAATGCGGGTGCTGATTATTGTTTTAAAGTGGAAATACTGGTGGATAACTGGAGAAACCACACTGCGCACAATTTTAAGATATTTCTCTTTCTAATGGTGACATAGCCGGCCCCGTGGTGTAGGGGTAGCGTGCATGCCTCTTACCCGGAGGCCCCGGGTTCGATTCCCGGCCAGTTCAGGGATTTTTACCTGGACCTGAGGGCTGGTTCGAGGTCCACTCAGCCTACGTGATTAGAATTGAGGAGTTATCTGACGGTGAGATAGCGGCTCCGGTCTAGAAAGTCTAGAATAACGGTCGAGAGGAATCGTCGTACTGACCACACCCCACCTCGTAATCTGCAGGCCTTCGGGCTGAGCAGCGGTCGCTTGGTAGGGTAAGGCCCTTCAAGGGCTGTAGTGCCAGGGGGTTTGGTTTGGTTTGGTTTGGTTTGGTTTGGTTTGGTTTAATGGTGACATAGCGAACATAGTTATTTTAAACATGAAGTCACATAGCGCACACGGTCAATTGTGCCTCTTGCCTCTCGACGAGGTACAAGACGCACTTAAAGACGACTTGAGGCATGAGCCACCAGAACAGGCTACTCCGTTTGCCAATTATTTAGTAGAGAATAATATCGACTCGAGAGGCGTTTCCCTTCGGCCATGTGGGCATCCAGGGGCTTCCTGCCTGGCATCCCACCAATGAGGTAAACATGAAGTTAAGAGCAGCCCAACATCCAGGAGAGCGACTCATTTACAGAAAAGGTATTTTTTTACAATGTTCTTTACGTCGCGCCGACACAGATAGGTCTTATGGCGACAATAGGAGAGGAAAGGCCTAGGAGTGAGAAGGAAGTGGCCGTGACCTTAATTTAGGTGCAGCTCCGACATTTGCCTGGTGTGAAAATGGGAACCCACAGGAAACCATCTTCAGGTGTGCCGACAGTGGGGGTTCGAACCCATTATCTCCTGGATGTAACCTCACAGCTGTGCGCTCCTAACGGCCCGATAGACAAGGTATTAAAATTGCTACTAAACCATTACCATCTATTAACGAACCGGGCAAGTTGGCAGTACGGTCAGGGGCGCGCAGCTGTGAGCTTGCATCCGGAAGATAGTGGGTTTGAGCCCCACTGTCGGCAGCCCTGAAGATGCTTTTTCGTGGTTTTCCATTTTCACACCAGACAAATGTACCTTAATTAAGGCCACGGCCGCGTCCTTCCCACTCCTAGGCCTTTCCTATCCCATCGTCGCCATTAGACCTACCTGTGTCGGTGCAACGTAAAACAAATTGTAAAAGAAATTGTCTATTAATGACGTGTATTACCAAATAGACCTAATATTTTTTCGAAAGAATTTAAATATAACATACGCAGACTTTTTTCATGAACAGTAACTTACATTTTATCAACTGAAATGGGGACACTTCTGTGTAGGCCTGTGTGCAGCTTCCTCTTTCTCCATATGCTGCCCACAAATTGTAACAAAATAAATACATCTATAATAATGAAATTAAGTGCCTGTCTGTGTGTGCGGGATGCCCAGCCAAATCTACGGCACGCAGAGATCTGAAATTTTGAACATACGTTGATACAGCATTTCACCAATCACTCATGGCTGTGACAAAGAGCAATTCTTGCTCCAAGAAATAAAGCTGTCAGCGTCATCAGCATGCAGCGTTTACAAGAATTACCCGGTGTTCTACAAATTTACAACTTATCGACACGACGTGTGATACAGGTGAGGCTGTCAACTACACGACGGAGCTTTTGAACAACTTAAAGTCACCTGGAGTACCCTCGAATATCTTCGAGTGGACGATTGTGGGCACCGATTGTCCTTCTCAGGTATATTAATACTATATTAATGCTATGGGACACGACTCTCAGTGAAGAAACTGATGCTGAATATTGTTGAAGCCACCATCATGATTGGACATAATGCGGGCGAAGTAGTATACATTCCTCGGATTCAAATCTTCCCTTCGGATATACCGTTTCAATTTATGGTCTGCAATTCCCTGTTCGTTTGAGTTTCTCTGTGTGCATCAAAGAGGCACAAGGGCAATCGCTTAGAGTTGTAGGATTCGATCATCAGAAACTGTGCTTCTCTCATAGTAAACTGTACGTGGGTTGTTCCAAGAGTCGAAAGGTAAACACACTATTTATCTTAGCTCCAAATGAAAGGACACTTAATATAGTTTACCACGAAGCTCTATAATGCAAAAATAATTTGTTTTAAATATAACATGATCTTTTATACTGTTCTAATATCATTTGTACCATCCACCAACCTGGTATCATAATCATTAATAACATATGTGTTAATAAATATATTTTTCTTTGCTTTTAAACAAACGGTTTAGAAGCATCTAACGGGGTTGAGTTAATGAACTTGGGCGAAGCCGTGGGCACATGCTAGAGAATAAATAAATAAATAAATAAATGTATAAATAAATAAATAAAATAAATAAATAAATAAATAAATAAATAAATAAATAAATAAATAAATAAATAAATAAATAAATAAATAAATAAATAAATAAATTTTCTTCAGACAAGAAACACCTGTGAAGCTTTCCACAGTGCATTATGTAAACAGTTTAGTAATTCACAATGAAATACAGTATTATTGTTTTTATCAACGTTGTAAAAACTATTCAAGTAGAATTTTAATCTATAGTTCAGGTCCATTTTCGATTTTATCTCCTTCCCATCTATATATTTCTCTCTGTTGTTTCTTGTTTCCTTACTGTCTTTTAGTAGGCGAGTTTCTTCCATATCTTTATTGCATAAAATGCTTCGATTTTCCTATTTTTTGTTCTGTTTTATAGCTTTATTCTTATATACTCTTATATATTCTTATATACTCCCATTATAGTTGTGTAAAGTGGTGGTCCAAAGAGTGGAAGACAATGAAATACAAACAATGAGGACAGAGAACACTTGTTGAATTTTGTAAAGTATGAAAAAAATATAGCAGTGAAATGTTAACACAATTGGGAAATGAGAGGGATAATTTAGTGGCTGATGGGAGCATATAAGAATAAAGCTAGAAAGAAAAAAAAGGAAAATCTAAGCATTTTATGCAATAAAGATATGGAAGAAACTCACCTACTGAAAGACTGCAAGGGAACAAGAAAGAACAAAGAGAAATATATATAGATGGGAAAGAGATAAAAATCGAAAATGAACCTGAACTATACATTACTGATATTAAACAGAGAATGGAATGGAGGACACCAGAGAAAACAGCAAAAATACCGTATGTAGTATTATAAGAGGGATGTGGGAAAACAAATTATAAAAGGACGAAAATATAGAAGATTCGTATAACTAGTAGTAAGAATATGCAAGTTTTACTATCCTAAACTCTATGGCATAGTTAAAGTCTAGGAAGTACCTCAAATGGTAAGTTTATATACTAATTACTTGAAGATACGTACAAGTACTATTTATGGGAAATACTGTATATTTAAATATTTTTCGTAAGTGGATTATCTTTAATATTGCATATTGTAAAAAATAACTGCATGTATTATAATTACAATAAGTGAATACTCTCTCTCCAGTAGGTGACCATCCATGACTGAGAGAGAAGAGTATTCATTGATTCATTCATTCAGTCATTCAAGTAGAGTATATATCAATCAACAGCAAGGAGGAAAGACAATCCAAAGTCTTGCCGTTGTGAAATGATCGAACTCTGCCAACTGGGACAAATAATTAGCTTTAATTTAAAGAAGGGCATCTCTGGAGCAGTGCAGCGGATAACCGAGGATATGTTGAGATACGTCTGGGAAGAAATGGGCATCGGCCTGTCACCCATCATGCTCATAATTATCCAACACTTGTGATGTCCATATGAATCGTACGAACAACAACAGCACCTCTGGTGGTGAGTACGTTAACTAGGCAGGTGAATATGAAAATTACGCAGGTCACGTATCATTGCATATAGTTGTGGGTGGGGTATGTCAGTTCCACAAAATACTGTATAAATCAACTTTACTTTCGCACCATTCTTTTTTGAAGAAGCATTATTACCGATACGTGATGTAGGGGTAGCGTGCCTGCCTCTCGCCCGGAGGCCCCGGGTTCGATTCCCGGCCAGGTCAGGGATTTTTCTCTTGACCTGAGGGCTGGTTCGAATTCCACTCAGCCTACGTGATTAGACTTGAGGCGCTATCTGACGGTGATATGGCGGCCCCGGTCTCGAAAGGCCAGAATAACGGCCGAGAGAATGCGTCGTGTTGACCACACGACCCCTCGTAATATGCAAGCCTTCGGGCTGAGCAGCGGTCGCTGGGCAGGCCAAGGCCCTTTCAATGGCGTTAAGTGTCGTGGGGTTTGGTTTGATTTATTACCGATAACATAACAGCCGCAAAGATAAAATACGTTAATCGGATTTTATATCATTGTATTCGTTATTTATTTATTTATTTATTTATTTATTTATTTATTTATTTATTTATTTATTTATTTATTTATTTATTTATTGCGTACTAATATTTAATATTTCTCATACTATATTACCTCGGTCAATTGTTAGCCTAATAAAATTGTATTGAATTTACTGTTTAACGCATTTTTTCATCTATCCTTAAAGTCACACTTCCACCGTACAACGTTGTCACTAAAATCCAATGGGACAGTCTCTACACCTGTCCCCACCTGTCCTTTTTGTCACGTAATTAAGCTCGGGATGGTTGATATTTCTCAACAGTGTGTTGTGTGAGATTGTGAAACTGCTAAACCCACAACCAACGATCTGGGATATCAATTTCATTCTGACCTTTCTGTGGGCAGAAACCTAGGCCTATTCATTCTGAATTTTCAAATTGTACACATGATTATTATTACAGATTATTTTTAAGAAATGTAGAGAGAACATCATCTGACGTTTCTGATGAACTTAACAATTGGTGTACAAATGGTGGTGGTGGTGGCGGCGCTATCTTATTTAGAGAAAATCAAACTGGGCAACCATTCGCAATTAATATTAATCGGAAGGAAAAAAGAAGGAGGTCCGAAACTTCGAAGAATGAAGGTATCGGCAAAAGAAAGGGAAATTAAAGACTTCCTAGACCTCGAAAACCTAACACCATCAGGTTCGGAAAAGAACAAGAGTTGACGAAGTCAAGTCGGATAGGAAATATAAAATGGAGGAGGCTGACACAAGTCAAGTGGGAGCAATGCAAGCCTAAAGTCATGAGCCCCTTTCAGTCTCCTCTTACGACTGGCATGGGATACCATGGGTGTGTTCTACCACCACTGAAGTAGTGAAAACGAAAGACACTCTAGGCCTCGCAAACTGAACACCGTATGGATCAGAAGAGGAGAAGAATTAACCGAGGGAGGTCAGATAGGAAACATAAAAGTGAGATGCCTGGTAAAAGTAAGTGGAAGAAACTCTGGATTCAGTTAGGTCCCCCATGGTCGCCAACCCATGTTCCCGAATTGATAGCTCCTGGGGGATTTCCATTTTTATCAGATCTTAGGCCAGGCAGGGGATAATAATAATAATAATAATAATAATAATAATAATAATAATAATAATAATACTAATAATAATAATAATATTGGGTTTGCATCCCACTAACTACTTTTACGGTTTTCGGAGACGCCGAAATTTAGTCACTCAGCCCGGTTTTCCAGCTGACACCGGGTGGGAACAATGATGGTTCCTCTCTCTCCACTATTCCTCATCCAACACTATGATCCAGTCCAGGTTCCGTTGTCATATGCTGTTCTTCATAGAGTCTAACCATCGTAATCTTGTTCTTCCTCGTCCTCTCTTCCCTGTCACCTGTCTTTCTAGTGCTTTTCTTAGAAGCCTTTCTTCTTTCATCCGCTTGACATGTCTAAACCATCTCACTAATAATAATAATAATAATAATAATAATAATAATAATAATAATAATAACGGCGTGTGTCTCCAGAGAGGCCTGGTGCATATCAACTGTGTCTCAATTTGCGCTCGGCCTGAGCGAACGCGTATGAGGTGTTGCCTACCTGCTCGGCGTAGTCCATTCTGAATGCGCCATTCTGTACTCACTCTCAGTAAGTCCAGTGTTCCGCAACTGGTGAGCCTCCACAAGGTGAAAGGCGTGGCGCGAACTTCTACCTATTGACACAAATAGGTCATAGGGCTCGGGCTCATCCGAAAATTTATGTAACGTGACGCAACAAAATGTGTGACGGAAGCGTAGCCATAGCAATGTTGCAGGCAGTGATGTGAGGTAAGGTTGGATGGCCAGACAATGTTACCTAGCAACCGAGGAGGCTATGTCTTATAGCTGGTTGCCATCTGAAATTAGCAGCCGTTGATGTATGGCCATGGCCGGAAGACATATTTATCATCATTTTATTTTCGCAAAAGAAGAAGTGATTTCTTTCATTGTAAGAAATTGACTGTCGAGATTGTTGAAAATTGTGCTGTTTCATATTCTTGGACTTGATTTTCTGCCACTGTACCGATTAAGTAAGATGATCATAGATTAAATGCCGTATGGCTTTTAGTGCCGGGAGTGTCCGAAGACATGTTCGGCTCGCTAGGTGCAGGTCTTTTGATTTGACTCCCGCGGGCGACCTGCGCGTCGTGATGAGGAGCAAATTATGATGAAGACAACACATACACCCAGCCCCCGTGCCAGAGAAATTAACCAATGATGGTTAAAATTCCCGACCCTGCCGGGAATCGAACCCGGTACCCCTGTGACCAAAGGCCAACACGTTAACCATTTAGCCATGGAGCCGGACATGATCCTAGATTATTCTTTATTACATACCGCAAATTTTTTTGTTACTCTTGCGCCAGGCTGAGTGGCTCAGACGGTTGAGGCGCGAAATCTCACCTTATAAAAGATGCTGGAAATGCCGTCCTTCCTGTGTTATACAGGCATTGTACCGCATCTGGTAACCACACTCTGGCTGATGCGAGTGAGTTCTGCCACTGTAACGTTTCTGATTTCATTCATAATATTTTCTTCCAGTTCCTCCAATGTGTGAGGATTTGTTCGATACACTTTTGAAAAAAAAAAGGGAATCTTTTGCTGTATGAGGAGGCGCTGAATCTTGTTGAAACCACCCATGCGATTTTTCTTGCTCTGCATCAAAATGTAATCTTGGTATTTCTCTGCATTTACTGTCGTCTCGAAAATAATAGGCCCAATTATTCGTCTTGCACTAACAACACACCAAACACCAATCTTCCTATCATAATGAGTAATGAGGGACTTCATAAACACCATTAGGATTTTCTACACACCACTTGCTACAGTTATGACTGTTCATACGACCATTAAGATGAAGCCAGAACTTTTACACACGAAAATACGGCGTTACAATGATAACTGTCTCACCATGTTAACAGCCGAGATTCAGACTGGCGACTGATGCTTGCCAGGTCGAACACGTGCAGGCTGTTTGCAAGGACAAGAAGTATACACGCGCCTCACATACACCAGCTTACGTATCGCAGAGTAAACATACCGCTTCGACGGTCTTAATTTATATTTGAGACCCTGTATTTGGTATGACTACCGTAGTTAATATCTGCTCCGTAATGAAGTAAAACAAGGATTGCGTTAGTGTTCGTACAGACGAATCCGCTTCTATGAGAGGCTGAATGAAAGGATTTCTGGCTTAAGTAGTAGTGTTAGTATCATCTATTTTCCATAAATTGTTAATAGAATATAGGGATGGTCAAAGGACATGCCCCACGTTCATCTCCATCCCTACTTGAATTACAGCATATTAAAGTTACCGAGCTCGATAGCTGCAGTCGCTTAAGTGCGGCCAGTATCCAGTCTTCGGGAGATAGTAGGTTCGAACGCCACTGTCGGCAGCCCTGAAAATGGTTTTCCGTGGTTTCCCATTTTCACACCACGGCCACGGCCGCTTACTTCCAACTCCTAGCCCTTTCCTGTCCCATCGTCTCCATAAGACGTATCTGTGTCGATGCGACGTAAAGCAACTAGCAAAAAAAAAAAAAAAAAAAGCATTTTAAAGGCCACAAAATGTGCTTATTTACAATCATTGTATTTACATGAAAACGAATATCCTCATCCAGTTTCCAGTCACTCGACCGAGTCAGGAACGGAATGAATGAAACCCCCATCTAGCGACGAAGAAAGGAACTGCGCTGGGCACGGAAGCCTGTCACACCCCTCTGGGGCAATGATTAATGACTGACAGGTTAAAATAAATTATACTGGAGAGTGTTGCTGGAATGAAAGACGACGGGAAAACCAGAGTACCCGAGGAAAAAATGTCCCGCCTCCGCTTTATCCAACATAAATCTCACATGGAGTGACTGGGATTTTAACAACGGAACTCAGCGGAAAGAGACCGGCGTGCTGCCGCCTGAGCCACGGAGACTCACTCTGTTGTACATTATCAAGTAATTTACTTGCAGAACCGAGTGAGTTGGCCGCGTGGTTAGGGTCGCGTAGCTGTGAACTTACATTCGTGAGATGGTGAGTTCGAGTTCCATCGCCGGCAGCCCTGAAGATAGTTTTCCGTGGTTTCTCATTTTCACACCAAGCAAATGCTGGGGCTATACTTTAATTAAGGCCACGTCCGCTACCTTCCAAACCTATCCCTTTCCCTCCTTGCGTCGCCGGAAATAGCAGTAGCAAATACGAATCTACTTACGCACTCTCAGATCCTCACATATAACTTACTCCAGCTAGTTCGACTGATTCACGTTCTCTCTCACGCACACACACGTGCTTGGGATCACATAAACACCCCACGCTCCCAGACATGGAGAAACATTTTTTTCTTCTTTATTTTGACCTTCGTCCATAGGACATTTGGCCATCAATAATGTACAATGATAAAAATTGTTACAGAAAAGAGAAATAAAAAGGGACAACAAGTTAAAAGACATACAAAATAACAGAAATGACCTAGAACAGAGCAAAAAGGAAGCAAAACACACTTGAAGGAGAAACATTTACACAAGTAAGTAAACAACGTTCTGCACAGACGGTTTCGTTCAATATACATTCTTTGCAGCTCTTTAAAAAAAATTGCACTAGGAAATATTTGTTCCGTGGTATGAGTTCTTTCCACAGCCGAGCGAAACTAAAGGAAAAATAAAGCCACTTTACAAGTTCTTGTTCTTTCAAGTATATGGAAAGTGAAGTAGGAGAAGAATATCCTAACATACGAAGCTATCATGGTCTTATCCATCGTTAAGCCATAGTTCCTAAGTCTGAGCCACCTCGTCTGGATGAAGTAGTAAAAGTTGTGAACTTGATAAAATCGCAGTTCCTAAATGCACGTTTTTTTCTGCTTTGTGTCGGGAAACGGGATCAGAGCACAATACACACCTGCCACATCCACAAATACCATGGATGTCACGAGGGTAAATATTAATGTGAATGTAAATCTTGAAGAGATACATGCTTTGTTTTTTATTTAGGGGTATGTGTTCGCATATTTATTTGCAGAACATAAACGGGTACTAATTTGGCATAACTTTACGATATTTTCGCACACTTGTATGAGCTGAACAGAGGCAGCTGATTCGGTCACTGTCATGATGCTGACCACGTGACACTCCAGTACTTGTTGGCCACCTGCCTAGCCGGTCAGTCGTTGGCGAATGCAATAGAAGATAAACTCACCGGACAAGAGAATTAATCACCCTATTGCGCACGCACAGATGGATCGTTAAGCCTGTACAGATGGCTCAGCGAACGAGTCTCGTGCTCAACCGCACAGCCTCTACGTGAGCATAAAGCAGTAGCGTTCAGTGAGATTGACGTTTCAAGCGGACAGTGTACGTCAACATAGGTAGATGTAAGGATGTGACAGAGTGGCTAAAAGGGGCAATCGTGTTTTTGCCGAGCCCATGGCCATACGGTGCATGTCGTAGCTGGATTTGTTGGTGTTTAGCAGCGGACTGTTCAACGTGTGATGTACTGCACGTGGCCACGAAACACGACGTCAGAATTGTGGTCGGAAAAAAAAATCCTGACTGAAAAGGACGGAGACGCGCTTCACGCCTTGTGAATCAAAATCGCTGCCAAACCCGACAGCAATTGCGGCAGTCAATGAATGAAGGTCCATCTCAACCTGTTAGCGAGGGAACACTGCGACGGGAGCTGCATGCAATGAATATTTGGAGTCGGTCACCTCGCAAGAGGCCATTGCTCACACAGGCACATAAAACTGCGCGCGTATTCAATGGGACATGGACAGTAGCTGACTGGTGGAAGGTAATGTTGTCTGACGAATCACTTTTTCCCGTATTTCAATGACGCGGTTCGTCGAATGCACCGAAGATCAAATGAAGCATTTCATCGTGGATGTGTGGAAGGTCAGGTTCAAGCCGGAGGTGGGTCTGTGATGTTTTGGGGTTGCTTCTGATATCATGGATTGGACCCGCTCATTGAGGTAACCACTAGCATGAACCGGAGTGTTTATTTAAACATTCGGCATGACCGGGAGTTGCCCTTCAGTCAACATTTGCATGATGAGTATGCTATTGATATCCCGATTTTTTCAAGATGACAACAGCAAAGTTCATTGAGCTGGAAGCATATGTGACTGGTATTATGAACACTCCTACCCTATTACATCTCGATTGGCCTGAATAATCACTTGACTTGAACCCCATTGAAGATCTGTGGGACATTTTGGAACAGCGGGTAAAACGGCCACATCAGCATCCCCGCAATTTGGTCGAATCGCGCGATCAAATCCTCAGCAAGTGGCTTAATCTGGATGCGACGTAGCTGCACAACCTTGTGGACTCGCTTCCTAACCGAATTCAAGCGGTTATCAAGTTCAGAGACGGAGTTACACGGTATTACATGATGCTTGTAATGATTTCCCAGGGGTAACTCATTTTTTGTCCGGTGAGCTTACGTTTTCTTTGGATGAAGGTGTGGAACCAGACGACGCAAGATTGCCATAAAGCCATGCTTGAAGGAGGTTAAAAGGAAGTGCTATTGGAGAACGCTGAGGTATGGCTAGAAGCTGATGAATATGATCCTGATTTTAACAGAAGATGAGATATTGGACAGTGTGATAGCAGCTGAGATCTCTAGAAACGAAGGAGGAGATGGAGAAGATGGAGAGGAAGACTCCAGCAATCCGCCAAATATAAAGTTGAGGGGTATGAAAGAACGTTTAAACAGGTAATACAGTTTGTTGAAGAAAGTGACAATGAGAACATATCTGCATACTCGAGACATCACCGCCAATTATCAGTGAAGGTAATACACTCCAGACTCTCCCAAGAGAATACAAGCAGGGTGTAGCAGAAAGGTATGGCCAATCTTCCAGTATACATTCTTCACACGTAGAAGAAGATACACTGCTGTATATGGACATGTGTCTGGAAACACTTTATTTCTATATTATAATTCATTTTCTACAACTCCATATCACGGATCGCATGCACCATAACAGAACGTAATATACTCCCCACTGCTTTTGGCTCTGACTGGTGGTTATGTGCTGAAACATAGACATCCAACAAATCCCAAGCTGCCATTCATATCGACTTATCTGTCTAGTATACAGTAGTACAGTATAGCGCAGTTTACAGTTTAACATAGTATAAATTAGTACAATGCAGGTTTAATAGTCAGTGTGTAAATTTTTTTTTTTTTTTTTTTTTTTTTTTTGCTAGTTGCTTTACGTCGCACCGACACAGATAGGTCTTATGGCGACGATGGGACAGGGAAGGGCTAGGAGTGGGAAGGAAGCGGCCGTGGCCTTAATTAAGGTACAGCCCCAGCATTTGCCTGGTGTGAACATGGGAAACCACGGAAAACCATTTTCAGGGCTGCCGACAGTGGGGTTCGAACCTACTATCTCCCGAATACTGGATACTGGCCGCACTTAAGCGACTGCAGCTATCGAGCTCGGTGTGTGTAAAAATAGCAGCCGGCCTCGTGGTGTAGGGGTAGCGTCCCTGCCTCTTACCCGGAGGCCCCGGGTTCGATTCCCGGCCAGGCCAGGGATTTTTACCTGGACCTGAGGGCTGGCTCGAAGTCCACTCAGCCTACGTGATTAGTATTGAGGAGCTATCTGACGGTGAGATAGCGGCCCCGGTCTAGAAAGCCAAGAACAACGGCCGAGAGGATTCGTCGTACTGACCACACGACACCTCACAATCTGCAGGCCAAGGGCTGTAGTGCCATGGGGTTTGGTTTGGTTTGGTGTAAAAATAGCTGTAGTTTTGTTCACATCCGTGTATTGGTTAGTGTACTTAGTTCGTCGTGTTTAGCATGTCTCAGTGTAGTTCGGGAAAGACAAGTTGCAAGAAAGTGACTTGAGATCAGTGGAGTGTTCCCTTTGTAGGCCATAACCTCCTTCCTGTGCCAGCCATTAGCGGAGAGTAATGTGTTATTTCATCATTCTCTTTTTAGTGTCGGATGTTGTTAGTAAGTGTAGTTTTTGTGAATTTGTTTTCAATCTCGATTCATTAGCCTTTCTGAGTACGGTATTATATTTCACGAGGGCAGTTTATTGCGGTCGTAATGCATCAACTGTTCTCGCTGTTGTAACGCGCTGGCAACAGAGGTAAGGCGATGCTCTATTGTTTCGCGAAACGCTCATTTAGAAGTAAAGCTGTGCGGAGTATAGCATTTCACCTGAAACTCTTCCTTACATGAATCTAGGCTGTTATTTCATCAGAGAAGTTTAGTTCGGTTCCTTGGCTGAATGGCCTGCGGTTCAAAGGGTCCCAGATTCGATTCCCGGCCGAGTCACGGATCTCAATCGCGTCTGGTCAATTCTTGAGATTCGGGGACTGGGTGTTTATGTTCGTGCACACACTGTCTTATTCATGTATGCACAGCACATCACACTGCCAACCACCACAGAAACACGCAGTAATGGATAAGTACCTCTCCCGCCGCCTTCCCTGTGGGTCGGGGCGGTAGAATACACCCGCGGACCGTGCTGAGTGGCTCAGACGGTTGAGGCGCTGGTCTTCTGACTCCAACTTGGCAGGTTCGATCCTTGCTCAGTCCGGTGGTATTTGAAGGTGGTCAAATACAACCTCGTATGGGTAGATTTACGGGCACGTAAAAGAAATCCTGCGGGACTAAATTCCGGCACGTCGGCGTCTCCGAAAACCGTAAGAGTTGTTAGTGGAACGCAAAGCCATTATTATTATTATTATTATTATTATTATTATTATTATTATTATTATTATTATTATTATTGTACCGGGCGGTACACCTCCACGCCGCTAATTCAAACATTGCGCTAGTTGTAACTCCTCTACTGCAGGAAGCCTGAACTTTAACAACCATGTTAATTCTAAAGTTTCTCAGAAGATGTCGCTATTGTAAATTTTGAAGAGTTCTGAACTGTGTCTTTTTCGATTTATATTTGTTTTCTCTGTAGTGAGAAGTGTGAACATTCTCTTCTAGATGGCACTACTGAAGAACTACAATTGTGCACCCTGGTGCGAAGTGAAGGAACTGTTTTTTTGAGAAATTTTGTGTTTATAAGTTTGTTCTTTGTTAAATTTCTTTCAGTCATTTTTTGGGTTGGCAGTATAACCCTTCTCTTTCCGCTTGTTTTGAAATTAGCCAATCCCGAATTTCTTAAATTCATTTTCGACCAATCGGGGCTTTCTTCCCCAACCTGCTCTAACTGTGTTCGGTAACCAATAAAATTTTGTGGGCGGGTTGTAATCATTCATGAAACGTCTCGAATCTTCCACGAGGATATATATATAATCTGCTGATTTTCTGGTCTCGGGGCCACTTCAGTAACATCTTTCCTAGTGTGATTATATAGCAGGGGGCGGGAAGCGCCCCTTTCTTCAGGCGGCAGTTCATCCATCAGGTAATGGCCTTTTAATAACTTCTTTGTTTGCTAGCTCAGCAGTTTAACCCTCGGGGCAGGTTCGAAACTTTTATCATGTAAACTTCCTTTAAAATGTAAAAGACACTTGGTATAAAGTTCTGTCTCTTTAACTACAAATTGGGATAGAGAGTGCCTTACCCTCTCGAGCTCCCACTCATATTGTTTTGAGGTGACTACATTTTTATAACAGTTTCCCATCTCTTCGTAATGTAATAAAGTTTTATTTCGTGTCACCTCCGTAATATGGGATTAGCACTTGCATAAGCGGCGTAGGGCCAAATTAGGTTTTAATAAAGTGTATTAGGAGTGCTGAGTACGCCTCCACTCAAGTTGGTATTTTGGGGCCATGTCATTGTCCTGTTTCTTTACTGAATAGGCCTCAGTAGGTTGGGTATTTTTACCCCTGTTTTTATGTGTCCGGAGGACAGCTTGAAGGTGGAGTTTGGTGTGGCCGTTGATGGGCTTGAACTTTGAGAGCGTGTTGCTCTTTCTTAAATTTGGGTTCTGTGTGCCTCGAGGAGGCTTTACTGGGTAATTGGGAGCTAGTGCTTCTTGGTATGATTGGGGTTTTCTGCCCCTTTGTTGAACCTTACACATAAGTAAAGTTGGGCTAATTGCTCAAGAATTGTGAATCTGGGGCTCGAAGCCCAAAATCCGTTAATAAACTGTAATTGTACTTTCTTAACTTGTTGATATACTACTGAGTTCCTGTTATACTTGTTATTTCTTGACCTCGAAAAGAAAATATAACCTTTGTTAAATTTTAAATTAACTTTAATTTTGTAAGTTGAGACCTGTTCATCCCAGCACCTTCTTTCACCTCTAACTACCACGGATAACTCCGTAACAATTATTATTATTATTATTATTATTATTATTATTATTATTATTATTATTATTATTAGTATTAGTATTATTGTGCCGGCTGGTACACCTATACGCCGCACATTTGAATTTTCCGCCTTTAAGTACTCCTCTACACGAGAAACTCTGAACTTTAACAACTGTATCAACTTATAAGTTTTCCCAGAAGATGTCATTAACATAAATTTTGTGATTACAAAGTTGTCAATACTGTGTGGATTTCAACTTGTTTTGTTTTCCATTAATCAAGAAGTGTAGGGATTCTCTCATAGATGTCACCGCCTAAGAACTATGATTATGCACCATGGTGCGAAGTGAAGGAACTTTCCCGAAGAAATTTTGGACTCATAAGTTTTTGGTTTTACTAAATTTCGTTCTTCATGCGTGGGTTGGCAATATTTATCCTTTCTTTCCGCCTGTTTTGAACTTAGCCAATCAAATATTTCTGTGATTAATTTTTGACCAATCGTGTCTTTCTTCTTCGATTTTGTATGTAACTGTGTACTCTAGCCAATAAACGACTGTGGGTGTGTCTTAATTATTCATGAAAGGTCTCGAATCTTCCCCGAGAGTATAAAAACTGCTGATTTTCTCGTCTCTCGGCCACTCGAACAACATCTAGCCTAGTGTATGGAAGTGTAGCAGGAGGCGGGAAGCACCTCTTTCATCCGGCAGCAGCTCTTCAACAAGGTAATGGCCACTTAACATCTTCATTTCTCGCTAGCTTAGCAGTCTAAACCGCGGGAAAGGTCCGAAACCTTTACTATGTAACCTATCTTGAAACATGTAATTTGCTGTCGCTTTGGTAAAACTTCACATATCTTTAACTGTAAAACGGGGATAGAGAGTGCTTTACCCTCTTGAGCTCCCCTTCATTTTTGGTTTGAGGTGACTATGTTTTGTAACTGTTTCTTCCCTTCTGTAATGTCTTAAAGTTTTCTCATACGAGTCACCTCCATAGTTTGGGATTAGCCCCTTTTTCTTCGGCCTAGTGCCTCTTAGGTTTTAAAAAGGTTTCATTTAGGAGTGCAAGTACACGCCTCCATTCTGTTTTGCATTTTGGGCCATTTACTTAACCTATTCTTTTTCAACGAAGGCCTAGTAGGTTGGGTACAAGATACCCCTGTTTCTCTGTAAGTGTGCCTTGAGCGCATTTGATAGTAATGTTTGTTGTTGCCTTTGATAGGCTCAGAAATTTGAGAGCGGGTCAGCTCTTTCTTGTGTTTGAAAAGTGCCTCTGGGAGGCTTGAGGTTAAAAGTTGGGAGGAAGTGCTCCTTGAATGAAGGGGTTAAGGGATTTTCTGCCCTTTGAACAAATGTATGCCTGGGTAAAGTTGGGCTAGTAGCTCAAGGATTGTAAATTGGGGTTCGAAGCCCAGAACTGGTTAAGATCCCTGAACTTGTGCTTTCGTTTGTAAAAAGTATATCTTGTACCTGATTTTTGTTATTTCACCTAGTGAAAATTTGTTAAATCTTCTTGTCTATTGAAAATATAATCTTCGGTTAAATTTTTTAAGTTTTGGTTTCATATTGTGGATAGACCCATTCCAGCCCGCACCTTCTTTCACCTCTGCATTCCACGGGTAACCCCGTAACAATTATTATTATTATAACACCCACGGTATTCCCTGCCTGTCGTAAGAGATGGTAAAACAGGGCCCGAAGGCCTCTCGATTTGGGAGCGTGGGATGGCGACCACGGGGTCCTTTCATTGGTTCCACTTACTTGTGCCAGGCTCCTCACTTTCATCTATCGTATCCGACCTCACTTGGTCAATTCTTCTTCTTTTCCTACTCCTACGGTAAGGTATCAAGGCATAGGGTGTCCATTTGCATGCCCTTCGTGGCCCTTGTCTTTCTTTGGCCGATACCTTCATTTTTCGAATTTTCGGACCCCTTACATTCCCCCCGCCTGATTAACGTTAATAGAGGATGGTTGCCTGGTTGTACTTACTCTTATAAAGTAATCACCACCACTACTTCTACGTAGGTTTTGGCGACAAGAAGGGATCCCCTGCCTATCGTAAGAGGTGACTAAAAGGGGCCCCAGGGGCTCTTAACTTAGGAGCGTGGGTTGGCGACCGCGGGGCCCTTAGCTAAGTTCTGGCATTGCTTCCATTCAAATGTGCCGGGATCCCCATTTCCATCTATCCTATCCGACCTTCCTTCGCCAACGCTTGTTCATTTCCGACCCCGACGGTATTAGGTTTCCGAATCCTAAGGAGACTTTCATTTTCACGCCCTTGTCTTTCTTTGGCCGATACCTTCATTTCTCGAAATATCGAATCCCTTCCATGTTTTCTCTCTCATTAATGTTAATACAGGATGGTTGCCTAGTTGTACTTCCTCTTAAAACATTAATCACCACCACCATCAGGAAGGGCATCCGGCCATAACATACGCCCAAGTCTATATGTGCGACACAGTTCGGACCCGCGACCCCACTTAGTTGTGGGGAAAAAAAGTGGTAGAAGAGAAGGAGATTTATATTTTCTTGAAAATTTTGAAATTACTCGGCAGTCTTCGTTTTAGTTGTTTGAAAAGTTTTGTTGTGAATTACAGTAGATACAGTGATCCTTCCTCTTGAAAATGAGGCATTGAATACTGTCCTCACACGCGTTCTCCAGAAATTCAATTTCAATTTAAAAACGTTCAGGATTTTGTAACACTCCACGTCCCCAGTACCGTTTCGACGTGTCATACGTCAAAAGTATACTGTACAGCTTTCTCGCTCGAGGGATTCCATTATAATTCAGCTTAGTGAACTGTCGAATTGATTCTGAATGCCTGTTTCTTTTAATTCATCCAAGAACCACACGAGCTTGCGCATGACAGGTGGTATGATAAACTCGGGAGCCGACTGACATAACCAACAGGTTGCTAGGCAAGGGGCGATGACAAGCTAGCCTTGTCAAGACTTGACAAATAGTCTCCTTTAAAGAAGATGTGGAAGTAAGTCTTGGTATTAGAGAAGTTCCCAATTTTATCAGCGATGAAATCTTGAAGGGGGCGAGCTATGCTCTGATAGACCAAGAGCAAAAGAGAGAGATAGTGAAAAAGAGAGCAAGTAAAAAAAAAAGACAAGATGCTGACCCGGGCTATATATTATACTGCTAACACGTGGTCGAACTTTGTACAAGTTGCCATAGCTCGCAGTACACCTCCATGCCAATAGACAAAAGCTAAGATGTCCCATAAGTAACTTAGGTAAGACACCATATACATTTATTTACGGTTTTTCATTTATTTTTTTGAAAAATACCGAGCTCGATAGCTGCAGTCGCTTAAGTGCGGCCAGTATCCAGTATTCGGGAGATAGTAGGTTGGAACCCCACTGTCGGCAGCCCTGAAGATGGTTTTCCGTGGTTTCCCACTTTCACACCCTTAATTAAGGCCACGGCCGCTTCCTTCCCATTCCTAGGCCTTTCCTGTCCCATCGTCGCCATAAGACCTATCTGTGTCGGCGCGACGTAAAGCAACTAGCAAAAAAAAAAAAAAAAAAAAAAAAAAAAAAAAAAAAAATTGAAAATATTTCTTAGTAGCATACTACATGAACGTTAAATTAAGTAATTTCCTCAATTGTGCCGAAAGATGAAGGAGTAAAGGGCCCGGAAAATCACTCTTAGCCTAAATGCAGTTCCGGAAAAACAGCCTAAAATCGGTTGTTTCTTTACTAGTTTTCTTTTTTTAATCCTAGCCAAATTAACTTATTTATATAATTCTCTCTGTAATGTGTTTCTTGGTTCAATAACCTCAGGAGTTTTTAGAATTTTTTAAAATGTCCACATCGAATGTAGTTATAGGGGCTTAAGTAAAACTCTGCATTGACTCACATCAGCGCTCGTAGTGGTAGAAAAAGGCAAACTGCTAATCTAATCGACCAGATAACGATGATAAGGAAAGGGATTGTAATTTTTAGGAATACATAAAGAATATATTCTCATACTTTATTATATTTATTAGAAATTCGTAGCTGATATCCCTAGGAATTTTTCAAGATTCATTTGCTTGCCTGAAGGGCTAGAAATGTCGGTTTATTTATTTATTTATTTATTTATTTATTTATTTAGCACCGACTCACATAAAGTCTTCCGACGACGACGACGACGACGACGATGGATTGGAAAAGGCCAGGAGTAGAAAACAATCGACGATGGTCTTAACTAAGCACCATAGCCTATACACACGAATTTCTTCTCTCTTAAACCCAGCTAACAACAAAAAGGCTTCTCCAAGTACATACAAACAGAATGATTGGGATAAAACGTCATGCCCTCATATTACAATCTGCTCATATACGCACTATCTTCAAACTGCCTATTTCTTGAAGACGCAGTATATAGACCTATTTTGTAAGGTGTCCTTCTCAGCAAGGAATCCAGCGTAAACAGTGCGTGAACCTAATCGTGAAGAAAGCTGCGCAAGTACAATTTTCCTTTACGGCGCACCGACACATACAGGACGATGGGATAGGAGAGTGGGAAGGAAGCCACCGTGGCCTTGAGTGAGGTTCAGTCCCAGAGTTTGCCTAGTATGAAAATGAAAAGAAACGGAAAACCATCCTCACGGCTGCCAACAGTGAGGTTCGAAGCCACTATCTCTCGAATGCAAGCTGACAGCTATGTGACAGCTGTGCAAGTGATGTAGAGGAATGTGAATCGGCAGTCATTCACTAGCAGCAGTTTCCGACCGTCTTATCTACACTCTTGTTCCTTAAAACAGAAATATACCTTGCAATCATCCAGTATCGTGGCACATCCTTGAATTTGAATTTACTATATTAGTGGTTTTTCCATCGAAGGTTCTCGGCGGTGAAAGATTGGGAAAGCCCTAGGATTGGGAAGATAGCAGCCGTGGCCTTATTTAAGAAACAGACCCACCATTTGCCTAGTGTGAAAATGGGAAACCACGGAAAACCATCTTTAGGTTTCGAACCCAACATCTCCCGAATGTAAGTTCACAGCTACACGAACCTAACCGCACGTCCAACTCGCTCAGTATAAAAATACTTGTTAAAAAACGTTAGCTAGGCGCCGTGCCCCACGCATTGGACTGCTGGAGTGGGTAGCTACAAATCGTCATTACTGTTGTATCAGACAGATCATCGTTAGAAGAAGGCAAAATAAATCTATACACTTAAAATAACTTACAGTAATTTAGTAATATATGCAAAATATTCTTCTTGTTCACGAAACATGATTATGTAATCATGATCATGGCCTCAATCTTTGAAGATTCAATGCCGTAACGCTTCCCTTTGCAGTTCTATGTCTGTAACATGTAGGACACGCAGGACCTACAGTTTCCTATTTTATATTCAGTCGTAAATTATTTGTAATCGATCTAAACAAGAACAAAATACTTCTGCCATGAAATAAGTGAGTGTGTCAAAAGAAGTTCAGAAATCAATTCATAAGAGAGTTCAGTTTTGGAAAGAAGTTCAACATACATCCTGAAATGTTAAAGATGATTTCTAAGGATCCAAGAGGATCACTAAATGAGAAGAAACGCTTCTTTGATTGAAAAGAGTTATGAAAACCGTTACGTATAGAAGTAGAAATGTGTAAGGCGAAAATAAGAAACAAAATGTAATTGTAAGGTATGTTTCAGAACTTTAGAACTTCCCAATGCACGTCTGAATGCAATTACATTCTTAGGCATCGTATTGTTTGTAGGTATTTAACTCTGTCTATAGGCCTATTCGACAGTAAGTAAACACAGTATAACCTGTAAACACAAATCGACAGTTCTAGTGCTGCAGGCAAGCAACTCAATGCTGAAAATATCTTAGGGATGATGATGACACGCGGTAGACTGATGATTGTTCACTGGAAACTCAATCATATCCGGTCGCCGGTCGATTCACTTACCAGTTTAACATTTTCTACCACAACGAGCGCTAATGTGAGTCAATGCAGAGTTTCACCTTCATTAGGTGTGGACATTTCTCAAAAAAATAAAAAATAAACGCCTGAGACTATTGAACCAAGGAACACATTATAGAAAGAATTATGTACATATGTTAATTTGGCTAGGATTTGAATTTTTTGCTATTTGCTTTACGTCGCACCGACACAGATACGTCTTATGGCAACGATGGGATAGAAAAGGCCTAGGAAGTGGAAGGAAGCGGCCGTGGCCTTAATTAAGGTATAGCCCCGGCATTTGCCTGGTGTGAAAATGAGAAACCACGGAAAACCATCTTCAGGGCTGCCGACAGTGGGGCTCGAAACCACTATCTCCCGATTACTGGATACTGGCCGCACTTAAGCGACTGCAGCTATCTAGCTCGGTGGATTTGAATCAAAAGGAAAACAAGTAAAGAAACAAGCGATTTTAGGCCTTTTTCCGGAACTGTATTTAGGCCGGAGGTGATTTTCGAATTTGTTTTAGTTAGATAGAGCTATCCATGACTCACAATTTGAAACCTCTCCGGACCCTTTAGCCCTTCAACTTTCGGCACAACTGAGGAAATTGCTTAATTTTAAGTTCTTCGTAATATGAGGACCCCTACTTTGTTTGCTAAGAAATGTTTTCAACATTGACAATAGACAATCTAGAATATAAATGGACCAAGCACTCATTCAGGCAGAACACTGCCTTAAAGTTACGAAATTACCGGGAATTTAAAACCTATTTTCGTCCTCTACTGTGTAATGTTTATGTTAGTTATTTGACAGGTAGTATCTTACCCACGGTCCAAGCACAGCCCTCTGAAACGGCAGACGCACACGCCAACTTGACAGCACGAGACAAGACACACTACTGCACGTGCGGAATACGATGGATCCACCGGCCAATACGACCTACCCCATGCAACAAGATTTCCCGGTTGGCTTGTTCCTTCTGTTGGCCAGCCAGCTCCGAACAGCTGATCACTCGCCCAGAGAGCGAGCGAGACAGACGGAGAGAAACAGAACATAGACAGAGAGTGACAGAGAGTCTCATCCTGCTACCAGATTTCAACTGTTACTAGCTCACTCAGATTATTACACAGGTGTTCATTTTTACGTAAATATGCACAGAAATTATGCAGGCAGAAATTATTTTACATAATATACAACAGAACGTCTCATTCGTCCCTAATAACTTACGTATTCAGGTCAGCACGAGCAAAGCCGAAGTGCAGGACAGTTTAGGAAACGCTTTCCTCCCACTAACACGGAATACATGTCATCCTTGTTCTATAGAAACAATCTATTAAAATATTAAAAGACTTTACTAAAAACAGTTTTGGCAAATCCGTCGTCCGTTCTACTGAACCGAACTGCTTCATTTTTGTTTTATTCTTTGCGTTATTACTGTACCTGCCGGTGAATCAAGAGACGTTGATAGGTGTCTCTAAGTTCAGCCAACTTTGCGTAATCATAAAATAATTAAATAACCACTCCAATAATTGCAGGCGAATGCTTACTCTAACCCGCAATACATTATGTACTTAGCAGGTTGCTAAGCGACCAACACTTTCATTAATATGCCGATTCATGTTTTTTTTTTTTTTTTTTTTTTTTTGCTAGGGGCTTTACGTCGCACCGACACAGATAGGTCTTATGACGACTCTTTTACGACTCGGTCTACTAGATATAGACAGTCATCTGTTGGATTAACCTGCCTTTGCTGGCAAGTCATAGTGTTTTCAGTACACCTACGTCTTCTAGTATGGGCTTTAACAAAATTAAAATGAAAATCCACAGCCTGTTTCAAGTTTCAACCCGGTCAGGAATGGAATGAATGAAGACCTATCTAGCGGCGAGGATAGGAACTGTGCCGGCTGCCGAAGCCTGTCGCACACCTCTGCGGCAATGATTATATCTGAGAGACGAAACGAAATTATATTGGAGAGTGTTGCTGGAAAGAATCCTGTCCCACCTGCGCTTTGTCCAGCATAAATTTCACATCGAGTGACCGGGATATAAACCACGTAACCCAGTGGTGAGAGGCCGGCCTCTGTGTTCCGTGGTTCAAATCCCGGCCACTCCAGGTACTCCGAGTTTCCCTGTCACCTTTCATAACAGCAACACTCTGCAATATCATTTCGTTTCATCTGTCAGTCATTAATCACTGCGCCAGAGGAGTGGGGCAGACTTTGGCAGCCGGCACAATTCCTTTCCTCGCCGCTAGATGGAGGCTCTATTCATTCCATTCCTGACCCGGTCAAATCACTGGAGCATTCTCGCAGTTCGGATTATTTTTGTTCCGCTTCGTGAAGTTCCCTGAAAAACCGATAGAGATTCCAAAATCAAAATAGCTGTAACTTTCAGTTCAATAAGTCCGGTCGTTTTAGTGCCCCCCTAGGAGTTTACCGTCGCTCTAACTCATTGAAGGTTTTCGGCAAAGGAATAATGAGAAAGGGCTAGGATTTGGAAGGCAGAGACCGTGCCTTAATTTACATACAGCCCCAGCATTTGCCCGTTTTGTAAACGGGAAACCACGGAAAAACATCTTCAGGGCTGCCAACGGAGGGGCCAATTTGTTGCAATGAACAGTCGCTGAGGGAAAATAGACAGACGGACAGACATAAAACCACTATGAATTTATTTATATAGATTACAGTTTAAAGTCTGACTAATAAGCTATGAGGCTGTATATGTATTGGCATGAAAATTTATAATTCTTTGGGAGCTACGTTCAGATGCGCCGAGGCACCACCACCTTCGCATTCACCTCCTATGCTCAACGTTTCTCACCTTATATTCAGGACGTGGTCGACTGTCACATTCATATTATTTGTTAATTCCTTCATAGCTTGCCATTACGTTAGATACTAATCCACTCTGTTAGACATTAACACTACAACCGCGGCTGGATCATTTGAGACCCAGCTGTTAGTTCTTTCTCTCATATCTTCTATTTTTTTTAAAAACCTATTTGTAGCAAGTGTACAGCCAAGGAATATACTGGTACCTGTGCTGGACATTTTATTTGAAATTTAATACACATGGTGTATTTTAATGGTAGAATATTAACCCTCAACTGGTATCATACGTCTGTAAGACGGCTGAAAATTTTCCCAAGGCCATCCCCTCTCCTATCCTCAGCCTACTGCTTTCTTCCCTTGTGTACCTTTCAGTTGGAATGTTGTTTCCCTGCAGGGAAGGTGATGTACCGCTCGCTTTGTTTCACGTTGAGTAAGTGCGTATTAAACTTATCGCGCCGTCTGACAGACGTATGATACCAGTTCCGTGACTATTGTTCGCGAATGACGTTATTCAGTATTGAGTGTTTATTGAGATAATGGCTAGGCTTGATTTTATGAAGACACTTGCCAAGTCACTGGTATATCCTCAAATGCATCGGAAGCTTACTGAGGTGAAGAAAATTCCACGTGAACTGACATTCTGGATGAGGAGGATTCATCAGATTGATGACGAACAAGAGGAACCTGAATTCTTCGAGGTTCGTAAAACCTGCTACTTTTGCGATCCTCAACTGAAAAGAAGAACGAAGTACCAGTGCTAGAAGTGCGGAAAACCGATCTGCTTGGAGTGCGCCAAAAAAAAAAAATAAAGTAACATATCCTGTGATAAGGAAAATTGTGCTTTCTAACAAGCAGTGACTTTGAACCTTAAAATTTAAATTTATGTTTCGAGTTTTCCAGTAATTTTATGTTTTATTTGCTTGGATGGTGTTTGTATAGTACTGATATATCAGCGAAATAATCGTAATAATCATATTTTCTAGATTTTTAAGAAAAGCAGAAGCGTCCACATTTTTGGAGCATCATTCTAATATTTTTTTATTTTTTTCTGGGTTTGTAATTTTTTTCTTCTACTGTTTGCACTGACATATTTGCAAACATATATTTAAAGGAATTAAGTTGAATAAATAACAAAAAATTAAGAACAATTTTTTTAATTTAAAAGTAAATATCTGGAGTCTGACAGACGTATGATACCAGTTGAGGGTTAAGCATACAAATAAGGAACGTGTAGACAATAGGATTGCTCCACTTCGCTGTCCGCAATGAGTCCAGTTCCAATCCCTTGCTCCAGTGACATCGCGAATGTACAGTATAGCAAGAAAGGTTTCCATCTCTTCAATTTTTAGAGACCAATCATCTGACATCAGTACAGACGATGCATGTTATGCTGCATATAGTTTATTTGTTGGAATGGCACGACACACGTTGAGAATACATAACATTTCTTGGCTGCACACCTGCTACAAATATTTTTTGCAGAAGATAGAAAAGAAAGAATTAACAACTGGGTCACAAATGACCCAGCCGCGTTTCGAGTGCTAGGTCGACGACTATACCCTTCTCTTACAAGGCACTTTTAACATTTCAAAGTGAGTCACGAAAATATCAAGATTATTATCTCTTCGAGGAGGAGAACCAAAATCAATACACTGAGGCGTGCCCTTGGAGGACATTAACGCCTGACTCACTATTTTGCCCATGTCCTCCATGACTAGTGCACTATACTGCATTAAACCGCAAGTTATTTACGGCAAGATAATACTGAAAATGTTATCTTTAGCCTGCTCTTCTTCTTTTGCTCCCAGTTTATTGGGAACGGCACTTGATGTGAATGTAGCCCAGTTTTATGGCCGAATACCTCACCACTGTTTTGCACAGTTTTCCTTTAAACGTGGTTGGTACTCTTCTGTTACACACTACTCCTGTTATCCTCTTCCAGTTCTTCCAGCCTGCCTGAATTCGGCTTGTGAGTTCCAATACCAAAACCAATCCCAAGAATTTGAAGCGGCCCACACTCTTAACAATACCTAATCGGTTAGCATAGTCCCTGGAAGGTGCTCAACTACAACCGGCTGCCGTCATCCAGACTGTGTCGAGAGTGAAACTATACTACACGTGCTTGGTATATGTCCCAAGGGAATAATCGTCATCACAGGGTTAGATCAGCTCCAGCAGCATTACGAGAAATGAAGTGGTACGTTTATGAAGCTCACTATGTTTCTTCTACGGGCTCGAATAGAAGAGCCAACATCATTGCCATTCATAAAATAAAATAAAATAAAATACTGCTTTAGTATTGGATCTCACTATTCGTTTTGAAAGAGACATTAATTATTCAATTGAGGTTGACAGAGAAAAGAAAGATATATATGAAGCATGCCTCCCCTATTTAAGCGAATATTACAACATCCGGACTTGAGCATTGGGCAGTTAAAGGGCTGCTTGTTGGTTGCAGGGAGATACTACAAAATACACCTGGAATATCTTGAATACTCAACAATATCATAATGGGCATTATCAAAGACTCGTTAAGCATTTTGCATCACCATCTTTATGTCTCATCATTGTTAATCTAGGCCACTTTGTGTGATAATCCCCTATAAATGTGTTGCATTCCGTAAAGGCCAAACAGTCCTTTTTGGGCATACGAATAGTGGTTTCTTTTCCTAGTTGTAACATTACGTCTACAAGCGTTTTTTAAAATAAAATTTAGCATCCTTCTGGTCACACACAGTGCATGTGTTCGCTGTGCCAGCCTAGACAAGGAGCAATGAGCCGTTGCTCTTGTTAATTATTCTTAAAACTTTACACTCAATTTAATATTTATACACACCAACAAAAATATCAAAATACATTAAAACACACCTTAAACTTTAAGAAAACATCATTAGGAACAAAATTATTTGAAATACCGACAGAGGAGTGCACAAGCGCACCGGTATCGATAGCTTACAAACCACCTATCTGCACGTGGCTCATACGGATCACCAGGGCTGATATTCTTGTGAATATATAAGTTATACTCTGTCTACGATCTGCTGATCTTTAACCCTCTCTCTTTCAGTGCTGTGTCCCACTGTTCCAGTTTTCTACGAAGCCCTTTTTTAACTTTTGAACAGAGCACATCATCATCTGCAACTTCTCAAACCCATCACTGAGGGAACATCGAAGAAGATGATCTGTGGTAAGACCTAAGAAATCCTGGTCCAAGGACGAACATCTTCCGAAATCTTCAGAGCCGCTGTTCAACATGCAGTCTTAACCAACTGGGTCGCCAAACGTCGGAGAGGGGAGGTGTCCTAAGCAGAAGAAGATTATTTAAAATTTGCTTTACGTCGCACCGACACAGATATGTCTTATGGCGACGCTGGAACAGGATAGGCCTAGGAATGGGAAGCAGCCGTGGCCTTAATTAAAGTACATTTGCCTGGTGTAAAAATGGGAAACCACGCAAAACCATCTTCAGAGCTGCCGACAGTGGGGTTCGAATCCACTATCTCCCGTATGCGAGCTCACAGCTGCGCGCTTCTAACCGCACGGCCAACTCGCCCAGTAGAAAGAGAAGAAGAAGAAGTTGTTTTAAGGGGCCTAACATCGAAGGTCATCGGCAAAAAGAAGAAGAAGTGTGCTTGTCGATATTCACTTGATCACTGTCCTCAATATTTCTTGAGCATCCAGCATTAGCTTTATTGTTTTAATGACGGTTTATAAAGAACACAGTTACTAATGAGATGATCATATTCATGACGAAAAGGTTTCTAGTACCATCTTTACTAAAAAGAAATGTATGTAATCCCAAAGTAGGTGGCACTTTAGTAGATATGTCTTAAAAAGTGTTCATGCGTATTTATTTTCCTTCCAGGCGATACAGTGCTTTCTCTGTTGCTGTATTGTTAGAAGTAAAAGTACCTTGGCTGACAGATGCACAACGGCCATTCGCGTACCTTTATGTTTTATTGGTTCTGGCAAGATTTAGGCAATTGAGATTGCACATAATTTATTAATATATATTGAACCCATGACCTTTATGTCCCAAGAAATTTGAGTCTTAAAGTTACCACATGAGGCCCCATATTAATCGTAATGAGAAGCTCGAATATATATTTATATCGCAGAGGCGACACGAGGCAGGAAGGTTGCCACTCTCTTTCCACGCTACGAGACGTGACGTCACCTGCACGTGACAAAGGTGGACGGATACAGAATAAAGTGTTGGTTAAATAAATATACTTAATAAAAGGAATTAGCAGTGAAAGTACTGTAATGAGTGTCCTGTAATTATCTGTAAGACACTTGGTCTTTAGTAATACAGATTTGAGATCGCTAAGCAGTTTCCGAGAATATTTCATGAAAAGACGCGCGTGTCTATTCAATCCACGCCACATCGTCAGAATATAGTGCCTATCAAATGAGGTCATTTAACCAGTTAATTTGGTACGAGATAATTTTAAGTGTTCATGAACAATGTCACTAGCAATTTAGCAAGTACTTGGTTACGGTAAAAACTGCTTTAAACACATTTCCACAAAGTCGGAAAAAGTACGCAAAATTTCTTGGCGACAAGAAAAATGCCTAAGAGAGGGGACGGAAAACTATAAATAAAGGGAGGCGCCATCTTGAAATCATCCTACATTGAATCATTAGAGGTCGCGAGAGAAGGTTATATTGTTGAATAAATCGATCGGCGAGTAATAGACAAAGTCCAGCAAGACTTAGAATTTGGCCTATGTGGCTGGGGTATTGTCTCCAAGTGGAGATTGTTTGTTCATCGCAGTACTAATCAGATAAAAAGACGGTCGTCAAACACTGAAGTAGTAGTAGTGAAATCCTAATAATATTGTGTCGTAAAAGAAATAGTATCTCAGCTCCGGGCTGTAGTCCAAACATTCGAGTTTGGTCCGCGAAAATACCGAGTGAAGGTTATTCTTTCTTTGTGCTTTATTTTTCAGGAAAGAAATATGAATAAAACAAAATATGAAGCCAGAAGTGTTAAAATGGCTAAATAAACATCGGAAAGTTACTGGTGAAAAATGGAAGCTGGCGTGAAATTAAGGTAGGAGGAAGGGAAAAGGTAGGAAAGGAAAATGTAGAGTAGATGATAGGAAAAGACAGGTGGAACAGGGTCATGGGAAGGAGAAAAGGAAGGAGGAAATAGCTTCTGCAATTATCAGGAAAGATAGGGCTGATCAGGAGGGGAGGGGATCAAACGAGGTGGGTAGGGTTGAGGCTCTGGTCATGGGAGATTCCATCGTTAGACACGTGGGGAAAGTGTGTGGAGGAAAGGGTACCAGGGTAGAGTGTTATCCAGGAATTAGGTTGAGGCAGATGTTGAGGAAAGTAGAACAGAGGGAGGAGGGGAAGGAGAAGGTGGTAGTGTTTCACGTTGGTACCAACAACGTAAGGCAAGCTGATATAAGTACCAACATAGTTGGAGATGTGTGGGATCTGGTAAATGCAGCACGGGTGAAGTTTAAGAAAGCGGAGATTGTTATTAGTGGAATACTGTGTAGAAGGGATACTGACTGGAGGGTGATTGGGGATTTAAATGAGACTATGGAGTGGGTATGTGGGAAACTGGGAGTGAAATTTCTAGATCCAAATGGGTGGGTAGGAGATAGGGATCTGCGCTCAGATGGCCTTCATTTAAACAGCAGTGGTACGTATAAGTTAGGAAATTTGTTTGGAAGGGTAATACGGAGGTACATTCAGGGAAACGGGATGACCTAGGGAGCGGTGATAAGGGAACAGGGAACTGGAAATCAAGTAGGGATGACATAAAATTGTTAGTGTTGAACTGTAGAAGTATTGTAAGGAAAGGAATAGAATTAAGTAATTTAATAGATATATATTCACCAGATATTGTAATAGGTGTTGAATCATGGCTGAGAAATGATATAATGGATGCAGAAATTTTCCCACGGCACTGGAGTGTGTATCGTAGAGATAGAATAGGAAGGGTGGGAGGCGGAGTGTTCATTCTGGTGAAAGAAGAATTTGTAAGCTACGAAAAAGTTAAAGATGAGACACATGAAATTCTAGGTGTAAGGCTCATTTCTAAAGATAATAGGCAACTTGATATATTTGGAGTGTACAGATCGGGAAAGGGTAGCACTGACGCGGATTCAGAATTATTTGATAGGATAGTCAGCTATGTGGGAAACGACATGGAAAGAAATGTGATTGTAGCGGGAGATCTGAATTTGCCAGATGTCAATTGGGAAGGAAATGCGAACGACAGAAAGCATGACCAACAAATGGCAAATAAGTTAATATGGGAAGGACAGCTGATTCAGAAAGTGATGGAACCAACCAGAGGGAAAAATATCCTGGATGTCGTGCTGATAAAACCAGATGAGCTCTATAGGGAAACTGAAGTAATAGATGGTATTAGTGATCATGAAGCTGTTTTTGTGGTAGTTAAAAATAAATGTGATAGAAAGGAAGGTCTTAAAAGTAGGACTGTTAGGCAGTACCACATGGCTGATAAAGCAGGCATGAGGCAGTTTCTAAAAAGTAGCTATGATCGGTGGAAAACGGTAAATATAAATGTAAACAGACTCTGGGATGGGTTTAAAGAAATTGTTGAGGAATGCGAAAACAGGTTTGTACCATTAAGGGTGGTAAGGAATCGTAAAGACCCACCTTATTATAATAGAGAAGTAAAGAGACTAAGAAGGAGGTGCAGACTGGATAGAAATAGAGTTAGAAATGGCTGTGGAAGTAAGGAGAAATTGAAGGAACTTACTAGAAAATTGAATCAAGCAAAGAAGGCAGCTAAGGATAATATGATGGCAAGCATAATTGGCAGTCATACGAATTTTAGTGAAAAATGGAAGGGTATGTATAGGTATTTTAAGGCAGAAACAGGTTCCAAGAAGGACATTCCAGGAATAATTAATGAACAAGGGGAGTGTGTATGTGAGGATCTTCAAAAGGCAGAAGTATTCAGTCAGCAGTATGTAAAGATTGTTGGTTACAAGGATAATGTCGAGATAGAGGAGGAGACTAAGGCCAAAGAAGAAATAAAATTTACATATGATAACAATGACATTTACAATAAGATACAAAAGTTAAAAACTAGAAAAGCGACTGGAATTGATCAGATTTCTGGGGATATACTAAAGACAATGGGTTGGGATATAGTACCATATCTGAAGTACTTATTTGATTATTGTTTGGTCGGAGGAGCTATACCAGATGAATGGAGAGTTGCTATAGTTGCCCCTGTGTATAAAGGAAAGGGTGATAGACATAAAGCTGAAAATTACAGACCAGTAAGTTTGACATGCATTGTATGTAAGCTTTGGGAAGGCATTCTTTCTGATTATATTAGACATGTTTGTGAAATAAATAACTGGTTCGATAGAAGGCAATTCGGTTTTAGGAAAGGTTATTCCACTGAAGCTCAACTTGTAGGATTCCAGCAAGATATAGCAGATATCTTGGATTCAGGAGGTCAAATGGACTGTATCGCGATTGACCTGTCTAAAGCATTTGATAGGGTGGATCATGGGAGACTACTGGCAAAAATGAGTGCAATTGGACTAGACAAAAGAGTGACTGAATGGGTTGCTATATTTCTAGAAAATAGATCTCAGAGAATTAGAGTAGGTGAAGCTTTATCTGACCCTGTAATAATTAAGAGGGGAATTCCTCAAGGCAGTATTATCGGACCTTTATGTTTTCTTATATATATAAATGATATGAGTAAAGGAGTGGAATCGGAGGTAAGGCTTTTTGCGGATGATGTTATTCTCTATAGAGTAATAAATAAGTTACAAGATTGTGAGCAACTGCAGCGTGACCTCGAAAATGTTGTGAGATGGACAGCAGGCAATGGTATGTTGATAAACGGGGTTAAAAGTCAGGTTGTGAGTTTTACAAGTAGGAAAAGTCCTCTCAGTTTTAATTACTGCGTTGATGGGGTGAAAGTTCCTTTTGGGGATCATTGTAAGTATCTAGGTGTTAATATAAGGAAAGATCTTCATTGGGGTAATCACATAAATGGGATTGTAAATAAAGGGTACAGATCTCTGCACATGGTTATGAGGGTGTTTAGGGGTTGTAGTAAGGATGTAAAGGAGAGGGCATATAAGTCTCTGGTAAGACCCCAACTAGAGTATGGTTCCAGTGTATGGGACCCTCACCAGGATTACCTGATTCAAGAACTGGAAAAATCCAAAGAAAAGCAGCTCGATTTGTTCTGGGCGATTTCCGACAAAAGAGTAGCGTTACAAAAATGTTGCAATGTTTGGGTTGGGAAGAATTGAGAGAAAGAAGAAGAGCTGCTCGACTAAGTGGTATGTTCCGGGCTGTCAGCGGAGAGATGGCGTGGAATGACATTAGTAGACGAATAAGTTTGAATGGCGTTTATAAAAGTAGGAAAGATCACAATATGAAGATGAAGTTGGAATTCAAGAGGACAAACTGGGGCAAATATTCATTTATAGGAAGGGGAGTTAGGGATTGGAATAACTTACCAAGAGGGATGTTCAATAAATTTCCAATTTCTTTGAAATCATTTAGGAAAAGGCTAGGAAAACAACAAATAGGGAATCTGCCACCTGGGCGACTGCCCTAAATGCAGATCAGTACTGATTGATTGATTGATTGATTGAAATGCCACTATCCCCGCCTTTGTATCTGTTTTATGATGTCACACTTATATGTATTTGTAATGGGGATTTATGACGCAGTTTGGTCACCCATTTCTTTCGTGAATGTCAGAAATATGACGAAAGGTTACTTGTTTTCATGCTTGGATAAAATGTATAAATTATTACGAGTGCCGTGTAATGTGTTGTAAATAGTCAATAATGAGGGTTACGAAGCGATATAACGTCCAAAGTAGATCGTCATTTCCGTGAATTTATTGCCCGTATTTTGTGGTGTCAAGTTAAGATTTGTTTAATTTGACGTAAAATTTGTCTGTTTGAATTGAGATGGAGGTGGTGCAAGACATCCGTGGTTACCCAGTTTCAATCGGGTATAGGTGCGCTGTCGTGTTGAGCAATGTATATCGGTGAATATCTGTCACGAAGGCACTGATATTCTATGTCCGTTTAAATGTGTCTGATTGACAATAAATAACAGTAAAGTTTGTCAATCATTTTTGTGAAGTCCAGTCTAAAATACGAGGTCATGTTATGCGAAGATGTTCATTATTGGAGTATTGTGTGTAATTACGCGTTGTGGATTCTAAGGATTATAATTCCATCCTTTTGTCATTGATATTCGTCGAGTTTGAGGCAAGAGGTTTATGTGTGTTAAGGTAGGATTTTGTGAATCAGATGATTTGAAGCCTGTAATGATGGCGGGAGATTCTGCGTGAACCCGAGGAAGATATTTGTATAATGTTTGAGATGAGAAATCGTGAAAGAATCCAGGTGTCAGTTTGTGACGTGTATAATTATTGAATGACATCTTAAAAGTAAATCTCTGTGCATATCTGTTTGGGCCGGGAATGTCGTATTTGTAATTTTATTTGTGAAATCATAGATTTCATTCTTTCAAGACGAGTTAAGCGTCAATATATAGGACAGGTGTTTTCATTCAAAGCTATGACAGGGGAGGGTAGCTTGATTCCGCTACACCAGCTGATCGAGAGTTCGCCGCTCAGAGTAACGGTATTTGTGCTGCCTGTTACGTGTTGAAAATTCGATTGTCTTCTTTAGAATAGAGATCCTAAATATGCAAGAACTATTTGAAATTTTCATCCATGAGTAACCTGTACTGTATGTTATTAGATAGCATTCGATAATATTAACTTGTTTAACCGAGATCTGAATGTATATTTGAAACCACGAAGTTAGACTATAATGAGCGAAGTCAGCCATTTTCAGGGTGTCCAAAATAGAGTGTTGGTAGCAGTTATTGATTTATTTTTTGAGGGGTGAACAAAGCCTTATTTAAATGTCATGATGGGATATGACACAGTATTTGGCTTACATTTTACGGCGAGTTACTTATGCAGATTTTTAGTACTTAATAATGAGGTTTATCCAAGTGTTAATAATTGTAGGGTTAGATTAAACTTATGGTGTGATGTCATGAAACGAGATATAATACTGGAAATAAATGATGCAAATTTCTTCCAGCTGCACGATAACAAACTGCGATAAACATTATAAAGGAGTTATAAAATATGACTACGTCAGAATTTGAGTAGGAACTTGTTAAAGAAACCATTCGTCCTCGGAGACAGAATTTGTTAATTAATTAAGATTTGTAAAATCATTTCAATTTATTAAATTATTAAACTCAGTGGAAACCGTATTTGTGAAATAACTTAAAACCAAGTGAATAACTTGAAGGTGTATTCTGGAAATCTTAGTTTATTTTGCTGGGAAAAGTTCAATTATTAATGTAACGCTTAACACCTTGAGTGCTACGTGAGACCAACGTTGACTCACAGAGCTTAATGCCATTCGGGCCGCGTGAGTCCGCTGTGGACTCACGCACACTCTCCAAGTCTCCGACCCCGGGGTGCCATACTGTCAGGACACCTGACATGTAAACGTATGTTAAATGAAAGTAGGTGGCCAGTACGTCATGAATCTATTCTAGGCCTGTTCGATTTGACACCACGTAGCCTGTACATCACTGTAATATATCAACCACACTAAATAAATTACGACGATATTATTTATTGTTTTCAGATCGTGTCATGTTTACAAATAACAAAAGATTGTACTGTATAGTGTATTCATTGTTCATTGTCTGATAAAGTTTATAGACGAATTGAAAACATAGGACATAAAAATTACATGAACTTTCTAGAAAAATATTTGTAACTTTGTCTCATTCGCAATCACACCACAAATTGGTACAGTTTTGCATATGAATTTAAAGTACCTACAGCAAATGAGACTTTCTGAAGAAATATAATTCAGACTGTGTTTCACAATCACAATCACACTACAAATCTGTGCACTTTGAAGAAACAGTCCAAACAGAAGAAATTTTCACAGACTGGTCATTTGAACTTAGACTGTAGAGTCTTCCTCATGGCATATTGCCTTCCTGATTCCCGATGGTTCTGTTCATAACACTTACTGCATCTCCGTCTTCCCTGCCGGCCTACATCCTCCAGTCGGTGGGGTAATACCTGTTTCTTTGGTACTTGTGGGGGAATGTGAAGATCTTCGACACCGGTACCTCTTAACTATTCAACAATGTCCTCTTTGAACTGGGTACCAGATATACTCTCATTCCCAAGTTGATTGGAAATATAGATGGCATTTACTGTACTTGTGTCGATCAATATCTCTATAGCTATTTTTCTGTACCATTTTACTCCCCGTCTCAGGGAAGTACTATAGCTCTTTTTATGTTCTGATAAATCAATGTACGGTCTGCATGTGTTATACTCTAACACTCCGTGGTTTTTGCACTTCACCATTGCTCCTCTGAATAGTGACCATCTCACCAGTGTGTTTAGTTGTCAAAATTAACACGTCTCTTTTATCATGCCATTTCTGAACAACCACACCAGTGTTACTTTCACGGGCTCTTGTCTCTCCTCTTGTTAACTTACTTTTAGTAACATTGGTTGGATTATACTCCCGATTAGATTTCAATGTTCCATAGATATGAGTTTTATTCTTTAGTAGTTCAAGAGCTAATGAGAGAGGTGTATACCAGTGTGTCAGGAAGGTGAGAACTGTGCTAGGATACGTGGTGACACATTGGTCTCACGCGGCCTATACAGCTGGAAGGTGGTGTCAGTGGCCGCGTGAGACCAATGTGTCACCACAGTTTCAACACAATGTTATGACTACAATTTTGGCCCAAGATGACTAAGAGGTAACTCAGTTTTGGGGTGAGCTTTTATACTTTAGGGATTCTCACATAATGTCTTAGTACAATGCCGAGGAACGATTACTTTGATCAAATTACGAAATCCACGCGAGCGAAGCCGCGGGTAATTGCTAGTATTGTATAAGCATCTATTTAAGCAGTGTTATGGCACTCTGCCTCGGCTGTACCCAAGGTTCCAGTGCTTCCATTATGGTTAGGAAGTGAGAACATATGGGCTTGGATCGTGGTATGGATGTTTTTCTTGGTGTGTGTGTGTGGGGAGGGGGTGTTAAGCGTGTAGACTGTGGTGTTCACTTGATGGGGTGTGTGGTAGGGATCTGTTTTTGGCCAAAAGTAGATTTAGAAGTAATACGTGGAGGAGGGTGGATGTATCTTGGCTGGTGAGTGGGAGAGGTAGTGAAAGGACTTGGGTTCGAGGGTGGTGAGATTGAGAGGCTTAGTAGAGGGAATGGCTTAGTGTACGTGTTGAAATGCTGTGCAAGTCTGCAGTAGGAGGGGAGCTTATTGAACATACTGTAATCAAACCATTGGGTGTTTCGTTTCCTTTGTTCAGCAATTCATTCCATTTACAATGATGTGAGTGAAGGAATGCACAATCGTGGGGCGGCAGCGTGTTAAAAATAAAGAACGTTACTGCGAACAACAGACGAAAGGGGAAACTACCAGGTGCATTTCTTGATTGACAAGTGTGTCTTAATTACAGCGTGTTCCTGTACCATGTGCAGTTACTGCTGTTTAATAAACGAACTGTGGACATTGCCTGTAAGATACAAGGCCAATCCTCTGCGAGTCGAACGAGGAAACTTGTGAATATGAGTGGAGCATTAACTCTGTCTCCATAATACACCCCACTTCCCCTCTCTCCCCTTCTCTTCCCTTAAGCACGGCAGGTGCTTGCGCTCTGGCATAGCAAATACGGCGAGTTCGTCAATTTGAATCGCGCGCCCGGAAGTAACACTTTCTCGAAAACAAAAATGCTCTCCGCCAATCCGATTGCCCCATCGTTCTTTATATACCACGAAGAGCATCCCGAATATTTCTGTCGATATAGTTCTGATACATTCTGTATATACATTTATTGTTACATTGCAGTTGGTGAAAAAAATTCCCTGTAAAACGAAAGTAGAATACTCAGAAAACGTAATCCTCTCTTCAAGACTGTACTAGTTTCAAACCGGGTAACACCCAGGAATTTCCCACGCCATGCTACTAATATATGAATATATCATGGAAGTAGGCTTGTAAGACTACTATGTAACTTATTGCGAAAAGCTAAAGCGTTATGTAGTGTGAATTTTTATTGCTCGAATTTCAAAAGAATGGTATTCCGTAACAGTTATGTCCGCAGTACCAGGGAAATGCACGTTTTACTTTTCCGTTATTTCTGTCTGTCTGTCAGTCAGTCTCTATGTACATGCATCACGAGAAAATGCCTGAAGAGAATTTAATGAAAATCGGTATGTAAAGTCGGGGGATGAGCCACTACAATCTAGGCTATAAATAATATTATTAACGCTGAGTGAAATGGTAATTTAGGGAAAGGCCTAAAATTTAATTCTCAAATATTTATATTATTAGTGGTCCTATCGATAAATACTAGATAACTAAAGTTATGTAGAATTACATTTCCGATCATTTATGTCTTATACACTTTTACCGTAACGGCTATGATAACACAGAAATTCATGAATTTGTATTTTTGTTGCTAAGTCCATATCAACACCGTGCCACGAGAAAGTGGGTAAACATAATGTAAGTAAGTAAGTAAGTAATTCGTCTTTATTCGTGGCGAAGTTAGGGCTCAAGGCCCTCTCTTACACTTAACCACAATATTTAAAATGAGTAACGTACATATAATATTTAAATACAACAGATCTTTTAAAATAATATGGTACTAATAGAAAATTTTGAGATTGTAATAAAAAACTATTATAGAATGTACAACACTACAATCTAAGTGTACATGATAATAAATATAAAACTAACACTAGTGATAATAAGAGACGGAAACACAGAAGAAAAAAAACCTATAACTAGCAAATATATTTCTAATTTTTATGAATATATGCTCATTCACGCACTCATTCACACTACACACATCGAAAGTCAGCTAGAGGTATTCAGAAAGTGATTTCGGCAATCCATCTTAAATCTCCTACGAGAACGCAAATCCCTAATGGTAGCAGGTAGGGTATTCCACAGCCTCGCGGCAGTGACTACAAAGGAGCGGTTGTACGTCCTGGAGTGACAGAGATATTGTTAAACAGGAGCCAGATCGTGTATCGTGGTTATGATAGGAGAGGTAATTAAATTTTGAAGAGAGATAATTTGGTACACCTGTGTTTAGAACTCCATGCAGAAGAGACAACATGTGGAGACTGCGACGCTCATGAACACGAAGCCATGACAACTCCCTGTAATAAGGTGAAATGTGAGAACCATATCGCAGCTTAAATATGAATCGAATACAGGTGTTTAAACTCCGTTCAAGCATCTTGTTACTGTCTTGAGATATGTCCGTAAGTACAGTGTCGCAGTAGTCTAGAATTGGTAAGATTAGGGATTTTACCAGTTGTATTTTAAGATTTTTTGGAAATATAGTAGAGTAGCGTTTGAGAGGAAAAAGGGATTTCTGCACTTTACGGCATGTATTTGTCACTTGTTCAGTTCAGTTGAGGGTCTCAGTCATTATAACGCCTAAGTTTCTCACTGACGTACAATAGGGCACGACAATGTTATTTAAACTAATTGGGGGTACATGTCTACTTTTTAACAAGTTGAGGTTTATTTTGGTACCAAATATAATAGCCTGAGTTTTGTTAGGATTTATTAACAAGCTGTTATTTTTTGCATAGTCATTCAGTCGTCGTAAGTCAAAATTTACTCTGTCAATGGCTACATCTATGTCTTGTGGATATGAGTGAGAATAAATCTGAAGATCATCTGCATAGATATGGTACTTGCTATATTTCAATGCGTCCCCTATGTCGTTCACACTAACAACAAATAAAAGCGGGCCCAAAACCGACCCCTGCGGGACACCTATTGATTTGTTGTGCCATCCTGAGTACATTGTTCCTACTGATACTCGTTGCCGACGGTCAGTGATGTAGGAGCTAAAAAATTTAAGAGATGTCATATTAAAGTTGAGACTACGGAGTTTCAGCAATAGTAACCCAGGGCTAACTGTGTCAGAGGCGCTGCTTAGGTCTAGTAGTGTTGCTACAGTCACATATCGTTGGTCTATCGCTTGTCTGATGTCGTCCGTAACTCGCAGTAATGCTGTCGCGGTACTATGTCCTTTTTTAAAGACGGATTGAAAAGGGTCAAGGAGGGAATTTTGGGTCAGGTATACAGTGATTTGTGCATGAATCAGACGTTCGAGTGCTTTTGCGAGGGGTGGCAGGATGGACACAGGGCGGTACTCTGATGGAGAATCCAAGGTATTGTTTTTCGGGATAGGCCTTATTAGTGCGTCTTTCCAAACGTTAGGGAATACTCCATTGGTCAGGCAGTAGTTGAATATGTGAGTCAGTATTGGTAGTACAGCCCCGATGATGTTTTTAATTAATTTTATAGAGATACCGTCATTACCTGTCTCATCGGAAGTGATAGAGTACAGTACACGTTTAACATCATTTGCGCTAACGGTGTGGAAAGAGAACTGGTCGCACTCGGAAGAGCGTGCTAAGTTTGTGGGATTAGCTGGTAATGGAACTGGTCCGACTTTAGGCTGAGAAAAGTAATCATTTAAGGTATCTAGAGATATGGTGGGAATGTGCTCTTCTACGGCTTTGCCTATGCCCAGAGATCGTAACTTCTTCCAGGTTTGGTTTAAATTATTATTTCCCGCTAATTGTTGAAAGTAGCGGCATTTACTGTTTCTAATTAGCTGTTTAACTTTGTTTCTAAGTATCCTGTATTGCTCAAAGTCATATTTGTCACGTGAAAATCGGTATATAGAGTCGGGAAATAAGAAACTACAGTCTAAGCCAGGGCCTCTCAGAGTGCATGCGCCTGGTGCATGCACTGTGCACGGTGCAAAAGACGACTTCGCTTGGTTGACCAGAGTGCCGACCCCCCACTCCTCGATTTGGAGCAATAGCGCTTACTCTCTCTTTCCTCACAGCTATCTCGCTCGCTCCCCCTGTCTCCCTCTTCCACACTTGCTACGTAGCGCTCCAAATCCGAGCTGAGTTGCGCCGAGTAGAGCCGAGCTTAGGCGAGCTTAGCCGAGTAACCCAGAGACGAAGCGTTGGTCCAAGTCGAGCCGAGCGGGAACGATGCACAGTGCACAGAGCTCTTGCTCCTCGATTTGCACGCGTGAGATTTTGGGCGTTTGAGAGGCCCTGGTCTAAGCTATAAACAATTTTATTCACCCTGGATGAAATAGTAGTTTAGAGAAAGACACCTAAAATTTAATTTTTAAATACCTATGTTAATGGTTCTATCGAAAAGTACTACATAACAAAAGTTATAGAGAAAACAATTTCCGATCTATTATGTTTTATTCAGGTTTACCGTACCGACTATGATAAGTGGTAGTCCCCAGTCGGAGGAAAACTAAATGTGAAGGCCTACAATATCGAAACATTATTAACATTCATCAACAATAACATTGACCATCGTTTGTTGTGATGTTCTTTATCTCTTATGCTACCACACAACTCCGATAGATGGGATTACTGCTGCGTACCGAGTAGGCTATAACAGCTTGCCTGAATATTGGCGGGAAATAGCTGAGGAGTTAGATAACTTTCTTCTTTAGCATGCCATACCTCTGGCTCAAATATATTCTGATACTGCTGGTACTTAACACATTGGTTTTTCATAGTATCCCAGCTATTCGATCCCTACTCTGGAGCGCTGTTTTGAATGAGCAGTGTGCACACTTAATGCAGAGGCTCACTTAGAAAGTATGACCTGTATACATTTTTTTACAAGTTGTTTTACGTCACACCGACACAAATAGGTCTTATGGCATGATGGGAGGGGAAAGGGTTTGGAGTAGGAAGGAAGCGGCCGTGGCCTTAATTAAGGTACAGCCCAGCGTTTGCCTGGTGTGAAGATTGGAAACCAAGGAAAACAATCTTCATGGCTGCCTACAGTGGGGTTCGAACCCACTATCTCCCGAATACTGTATACTGGCCGCACTTAAGCGAATGCACCTATTGAGCTCGGTGGAATTACAATTTAGGCCTATTCCAAATTATAGCACTAAATTTCATTATATAACTTAAAATTCAACCCTGACAAGAGCCGTTTCTTAAGAAAATCTTCTTCCTCACTTTTATTAAATTCTACATTCATTTTATTTCAAATTAGCAGCAAAGAGGGGGTTTCTCCTCGGGCTTGGAGGAAAAATTTGCCTCCAAGTCAGATAGTCCCCCCCCCCCCTCCCCCAGCCAGTGCAGTGAATAGAGATTTTCCGACTCATCGGGTTCTCCTAGGAAACAGATTAGTAAAAGGCCACAGTTTTTGCTCTGGGCCTCTCCACTAATCGACACTACCCCCACCCTGGCGCTGAAAAAACCGAAGAGTGTTCACGGATCACGGCTGCCTACGGCTTGGTCATTCCAGCTCTGGAACTTTGGATTGTTAGATCGGCAGATACAGTTACACATTTTATTAATGTTAATTCGTATTTAATGTCATATAGTGCTTATAATCTTTTATTTGCTTACACAAATATGAGCATTTAAAATAATGTTATAAAGTTTAAGCGAGCCACAAAATAAATACGAACTATTTACAGTTGATTGTTGTTGGCAATATGGGTAGTACAGTGGTGCCATCTATAAGTAGCTTGACTACCGTATTGAAGTGTTGCCGTTTTGCCTGTCTCCACTAGCACGTGGTCAGGTGTCATTCGCGCGCTTATTAAAGTTTTGTTTTCGTTGTGAGATAATTGTGAAATTTTATTTTAACGAATGCAGTGCGATGTCTCGGAAACGGCAACATAGTAATGATGATGCCTGTTGTTTAAAGGGGCCTAACATCGAGGTCATCGGCCCCTAATGGTACGAAATGAAATACCAAAAAAATTCAAATTCATCCACTGACCAAAATAAAATAAAAAATGTCATGAAGAATGAATGGATGGACATGAACCCTACAAAAAACCAACAAAAAACAAACAAAAACAGTGGATCAGACTCAAAAAGAAGGTAGTTAATTAGAGTATTACTGACCAAGGGACCATTTATTAAGCACAATGATGCTTGATGTCTGAAGGGGTGCTAAATTCACATCTAAGGCCCCACAGAATGGTACATGTCGCGAGTAAAGTAGAATCATGGTATTTGTCTTTTTGGGGTACTGATCAAAAGTAGCGAAGACACAAGATGGTACTACTCACAAGTATTGCAATTCGTACAGGGAACGTAGACCTATGGTGTTGCTCACACAATGGCGCCACTCATAGCCAACGCAAACCGGTAAGGTTCCTCACCTAGGTGTACTAGTCAAGGGCGCCGGTATTCCCGTGGTGTTCCTCACATAGTGGGTACCAAACACAGGCAACGCTGACCCACGGTGCCGCTCATATAGCGGTACAACTCACAGGCTATGCCCAGACCCGCGGTGTTGCTCACATGGGTACAACGCACGGATACTGGAATCCACCAGGCCAGGCTTTTTACTGCAACTAATCACAAACCTATTTCGTGCCAATTTAGTGATACTACTCGCAAGTACATGCAATCCATGGTGTTCCCCGCATGATGGTACGAATCAAGAGTAGTTTCATGGTTCTAATTCAATCATCCCTTGGTCGCACCTTGTAGTCGCCTCTTACGACAGGCAGGGGATACCGCGGGTGTATTCTACATGTGCGTCCCCCACCCGCAGGGGTAGTGTGTTTGGTCCGCGAGAGGTATTTTATTTCCCTCAAGTCCGCCGGCAAGCCGGTTAGGACCCCCCTATCCGCCACCTGGGACGCGCCACGTGGGAGTATCACCTCTCCCCCTGCTACGCCTGCGTAGCAGGTTCGTGGAACATAGTAATGAAGCGCTGAGTGTCCCTTAATAGTCAGGCATTAGAATTAGTGCGGAGAACTCGCGAGTTTTACGAGAGAGGAAATTCGTACGCTAGCCGTCTCTCTGTTCCTGCAGATCATAGTGTGGAACGCATATGTCAAACATTAGGGTTTTCAAATCGTACTGTTATTCAGAGAGGTGTTCGCCTCCAAGAACAGAAGTAAAAAGGGACTGACCGAGCTCGATAGCTGCAGTCGCTTAAGTGCGGCCAGTGTCCAGTATTCGGGAGATAGTAGGTTCGAACCCCACTGTCGGCAGCCCTGAAAATGGTTTTCCGTAGTTTCCCATTTTCACACCAGGCAAATGCTGGGGCTGTACCTTAATTAAGGCCACGGCCGCTTCCTTCCAACTCCTAGCCCTTCCCTATCCCATCGTCGTCATAAGACCTATCTGTGTCGGTGCGACGTAAAGCAATTAGCAAAAAAAAAAAAAAAAAAAAAAAATGGGACTGGGACTGGGACTGGGGTATCGGTACATAGCAGTAGCGGAAACGGGGCTGATAGTAGGGACTTGTTTCACAGCACTCCGGGGAAAGAAACGAATTAAGCTCTCTCCTGTAACAGGAATTATTTCCAGTCTTGTGTAATACGAAGACACGAGTACGATTATTACAGCTCAAAGTCCCTTCTGTCATTGGCATGGACAATGCACCTTATCACTCCGTAATAATGGACACGACCGCTACTTCGAGCGCCCGTAAAGAACTGTTAGTAGAATGGCTTGCGGTAAAGAAATACCCCAGCGCATATGTGTATGACTAAATTAGTCGACGAGGTAGCGAAGGAACAAGGGCACGAGGTGATTAGGTTGCTGCCGTAGCACTCATTTTAACCTCATTGAGTTGGTACGGTATGGGGTGAAGTAAAACATTACGTACGCACTAATAAGTCCTTAGTGAAGTGGAAGGACTGTTCGGGAGAGTATTGCTCGAATGGATACGGCTTTGTGGGTGAAGAAAGTTAGCCATGTCGCAACGTTCATTAATTCGGCAATGGCGACACATGGCATCATCAGAGACTATCAGGAGTTGATGATCTGATGGCAATGACAAGGAAGGCGACGATAGTGATCTGGAGTATATCGAGCCTCTACCTTTGTAAATCAGGTATGAAAATAAGGTTTCTGAATTTTCGTAAATTTTATAGATTTTACTTGAAACCTTCTGTGTTTTTTTTTTTTTTTTTTTTTTACTAGTTGCTTCACGTCGCACCGACACAGATAGGTCTTATGGCGACGATGGGACAGGAAGGGGCTAGGAGTGAGAAGGAAGTGGCCGTGGCCTTAATTAAGGTATAGCCCCAGCATTTGCCTGGTGAGAAAATGGGAAACCACGGAAAACCATCTTCAGGGCTGCCGACAGCGGGGTTCGAACCCACTATCTCCCGAATACTGGACACTGGCCGCACTTAAGCGACTGCAGCTATCGAGCTCGGTAAACCTTCTGTGTAAGCACCGATGTAAATTATTCTAACATTTATTGGTGTATTTAAAGTGAGATTCTTGTCGACCGATTTCTTCCGTACCTTCTAACATCGCGATAAGAAGAACTTCGTAATATATTTATCTCGTAGCATATTGTGTGATGAATAAACGGTGAGTACAAAGTTCGATTTTTGTCGGCGGATTTCATTTGCATTATGTATCATCGCGATGACATTAAAAATTACTCTCCCATGTTTTTAAAACACACGTGTCGTGCAATCAGCTGTTCTTACTGCGGCAACATCGCTTCGTGCGCCATTGCAGTGCAACCAACATTGTGCACAGCTGTCACGTGCAACCTTACGTCGGCCCACCTATAGGCCTAAAATACTCGATCAAATGAATAACCGCACATTTTCTCACTTTTAACGAACAGTACTACGGTGCCGATCTAACAGCCCAAAGTTCCAGTGCTGGAATGACCAGGCTGCAGACAGCCGTGAACACATCTCTGCCATTATTCCGTTAAATATGCACACTGCTCATTCCAATCAGTGCCTCAGAGTAGGAACTGAATTGTTCGCATGCTATGATGAACCAGTGTGTTACGTACCAGTAGTATCAGAAAATTTATAAACCAGGGAATGGCATGCTAAAGAAGACAGTTAACAAACTCCCCAACTACTTCCCGTCAATATTCAGACAGGCTGTTATACTCGGTCGACTGGTCGAGTTGGCCGCGCGATTAGGGGCGCGCTGCTGTGAGCTTGCATCAGGGAGGTAGTGGGTTCGAAACCCACTGTCGGCACCCCTGAAGGTGGTTTTTTGTGGTCTCCCATCTTCGCAGCAGGCAAATGCTGGGGATGTACCGTAATTAAGGCCAGGACCGCTTCCTTCCCACTCCTAGCCCTTTCCTATCCCATCATCCCCATAAGACCTATCTGTGTCGGTGGGACGTAAAGCAAATTAAGAAAAAAATGCTCTGTATACAGCAGTAATCGTATCTATTGGAGATGAGTGGCAACAGAGACAGAAAGCACATCACAACAAACAATGGTCAATGTAACGTTATTGTTGATCAATGTATGCTTTCTGTATTGTAGGCCTTCACATTTAGTTTTCTTTCGACTCTGTGATATTAGAACGTCTTACAAAATTATTTATAGTGTAGACTGTAGTTCCTTAGTCCCCGACTTTACGTACCAATTTTTTTCTTCTTTCTTCGATGCTGGCCATCTAATGACCACGGAAAGTAAGCATGTACATTCATCTTAATCCTTCTTTTCTTGACTTCCAATAGTTCTTTATCCTTTCACTTTGCTGTTTCCTCCTCTCTTGTGTCCAGATGTTATTATTACATTTCCTCTTTTCCTTCCCTTGGAAACCATTGAAATTTTGTATCAATCTTCTGAAAGTTGTTCTGTATTGTATTGTATACAAATTTTTATTAAATTCTGTTTACCCATTTACTCGTGACTCGACACTGGTATGGACTTACCAACAAAAATCAAAATTCATGAATATCTCTGTTATCATAGCCGGTACGGTAAAAGTGTATACGTTGCTATAAGTTATTTAGCATTTGTCGATAGGACCACTAATAACACAAATATTTGACACTTACATTTTAGGCCTTCCCCTAAACTACCATTTTTCTCAGCGTGAATACAGTTATGTATAGCCTATATTGTAGCGACTTATTTCCCATCTTTGTCTACCGATTTCCATTAAGATACGACCACTAATAATATCAATATTTGAAAATTAAATTTTAGAAATTCCTCTAAACTGCCATTTCACTCAGCGTGAATACAACTATTTATGGCCTAGATTATATCGACTTATCACCCCGACTTTGCATACCGATTTTCATTAAGACACGACCACTAATAACGTAAATATTTGAGAATTAATTTTCAGGCCTTCCCCTAAACTACCATTTCACTCAGCGTGAATAAAACAATTTATAGCCTAGATTGTGGTGGTCCATCACCCGACTTTACATTCCTATTTTCATTAAATTATCTTCATCCGTTTTCTCGTGATGCGTGTACGTACAGACAGACAGACAGACAGACAGACAGACAGACAGACAGACAGACAGACAGACAGACAGAAGACATTACGGAAAAGTAAAAAGTGCATTTCCTTGTTACTGTGGACATGACCGATACAGAAATACCATTCTTTTCAAATTCTGAGCAATGTACAGACAAAACTCTTATTTTATATGTATAGATTCATCCCGAGGAAGGTTTTGATATGCATATGACTTAAAATGTCTGAATATACGGGGGGTTTAAAGGAAAACCAAACCAGTTTTCTTCCATTTTCTCTTACACTATTGATTTTCTGTAAAATCCGTGGACTACATGTGCAACGTTCCTTCATTATAAACAACTTTTTTTTAATGTACATTGTACCGGGCGGTGCACCTCCGCTCCGCTAATTCAAACATTGCGCCAGTTGAAACTCCTCTACTGGAGGAAGCCTGAACTTTAACTACAGTGTTAATTCCCTAGTTTCTTAGAAGATGTCCCTACTTGTAAATTTTGAAGTGTTCTGAACTGTGTCGTTTTCAATGTATTTTTGTTTTGCCTGTAGTAAGAAGTGTGAACATTCTCTTCTAGATGGCACTACTGAAGGACTACAATTATGCACCCTAGTGAGAAGTGAAAGAACTGTGTTTTTGGAGAAATTTAGTATTTATAAGTTTGTTCCTTATTAAATTTCTTTCAGCTTGTGTTTAAGTTGGCAACGTTAACCCTTTCTTTCCGCCAGTTTTGAATTCGACCAATGAGTAATTTCTGTAATTAATTTTCCACCAATCCTGGTTTTCTTCTTCACTTCTGACATGTAATCTTTTGGTCGTCCAATAAAAGGCTTGTGGGCGGGTGTTCTCATTCATGAAAGGTCTCGAATGTTCCGCGAAGGTATATAAACTGCTGATTTTCGGGTCTCTGCGCCACTTCAGTAACATTTATCAGTGTGTAAATTATGTAGCAGGGGGCGGGAAGCGCCTCTTTCTTCGGGCAGCAGTTCAACCATAAGGTAATGGCCTTTTCATAACTTCTTTCTTGCTAGCTCAGCAGTTTAACCCTCGGGGCGGGTTCGAAACTTTTATCATGTAACTTTCCTTTAAAATGTAAAAGACTCTTGATTTAAATTCTGCCTCTGTAACTACATATGGGGATGGAGAGTGCTTAACCCTCTCGAGCTCCCACTCATATTGCTTTGAGGTGAACTTATTTTCACAACCGTTTCTTCCCTTCTAATGTAATGTAAATCTTTTTCTCATATAAGTCACCTCTTTAGGATGGGATTAGCCCTTGCATTAACGGCCTAGTGCCAAGTAGGTTTTAAAAAAAATGTTTTAGGAGTGCAGTTTCGCCTCCTCTCAAGTTGGTATTTTTGGAGGCCATGTAATTGTCCTGGTTCTTCACTGAATAGGCCTCAGTAGGTTGGGTATTTTTACCCCTGTGTTATTGTAATTGGAGGACAGCTTAAAGGTGGAGTTCGGTGTGGCCTTTGCTAGGCTTGAATTTTGAGAGCGGGTTTGCTCTTTCTTAAAAGTTGATTTTGTGTGCCTCGAGGAGGCTTTATTAGGTAATTGGGAGCAAGTGCTCCTGGGCATGATTGGGGTTTTCTGCCCCTTTGTCGAATCTTGTATTTGGGTAAAGTTGGGCTTACTGCTCAAGAATTGTGTGTCTGGCTCTCGGAGCCCAAATCCTGTAACACTGTAATTGAACATTTTCGATTTGTTGTTAGGCTACTGAGTACCTGTTATATTTGTTATTTCTTGATCTTGAAAAGAAAAATATAACCTTTTAAATTTTAAAATTTAACTTTAATTTCGTAGATTGAGTCCTATTCATCCCAGCACCTTCTTTCACCTCTAACTACCACGGATAACTCCGTAACATACATAATTTCACTTATTCTTCAAATGAGGGAGAAACACTATTTTCTGCGGGTCTCATGCTCTGCATTGAGTGACCGACAGACTGACTACGAACTTACAGGTTACCATAGCAACGTCTCTGACTGCTTGCCAGCAGGGAAGAGACATATTGCCATTTTCGTCACCATTCCTGTTAACTCGTAGTTGTTTCTTGGGTAGAAAGCAAGGGAGACGTTAATCGGCCATTTTGCGGGATATTGGCGGAATACCGTTGGTAGTTACACATTGTCCTCGGATAGCACTAAGAGCCGTGGTTAATATACTACTGCGGAGTGTAGCCCATCATTTCACACCGTAAAGTGTTTTCTGGTATTTGCTATCATTTTTACTGTATTTCTATTCTACTTCTGTTTTCCGCTTTAATTTCTTGCCTCTGCCTTGCCTCTTTAGGATTAAGTCATCCTCTTATCTGTTTATTTAAGAATCCATGCGCCTAAATTTCTCCTCTATTGCCGCCTTCTTATATCCGTAACTCATACCATCACAATTTATTGAGGGGATATTTTATTTTCGAATACATCCACTTGGTATTTACGTTTTTGTTCTATCCGACTATTCTCAGTTCTAATCCCATTTTCTATTAATTTCAATTTTCTTAACTGTATTACTTTCTTCCTGTATGTAACTGCTAATCCCAAAATCTGACACTCTGTTCTTTGAAGGAAAATTCCAAGCTGTTCAAGAGTATAACTTTTGGCCCCGGAAAAAATACCGAAATATGGATCCATTTTAATGACGGTGCAAATATTCGTTTCGGGGTAGGTTTTTTTCTAAACGTCGTATTACAAAACTGATAACACAATTGCAGTTCAATTTGGAGAGATATACAGTAATGGTCCTATGATTCATTGTCGTGTTTCGATTGTTGATACGTTAGATAGCGCAGCATTTCTCGATTATAATCAAATATCTCCAACTCGACTGTGACTGGCATTAGGAAAAGGGGCCTGTCTTTGTTATGAAAACTCCATCTCTACTGTGAATGGCAGTTGCGAAGTGAGCCTGCGTTATAGTAGAAACTCCCGAACTCGATTGTGATGGCAGTGGGGAATGTGGCCTACCATTATTGTCAAACTTCCCCAATGCCTACCTTACATCGGAAACAATGTATGGCGTCCTCCCTGTTTTGTTTTTTTCGGATAGCGCAAAAAAGACATGTAATTTAACATAATCTTACTCACTGTCTTTACAGTAATTTACGGAGAAATCCGTATACAATGTAGAATACCGTAGCGAAGCACGGGTACACTGGCTAGTAATAATATAAGTCTTTGACGTTATCGTGTTTCAATTTTGTAACATACAGTCTTGGCAGAATGGGCACAGCCTTGTAAATCTGATAGGTGGAATTCCCCGCGAACATTATTGAAAACGTGTCGTGCCATTTCGTCCAGGTGCCATTTCGTCCAAGTGCCATTTCGTCCAAATTCCACGAACAGAGGCAGGTAGTTAACTCTCTACCGGCCCACTAGTGCTATTTCGTCCAAACACACCTATGGTTAACAGTTTGACAGGTCTACAATAACTGTTTCATTTCATTGCGTTCCTTGTTAGAAATGGTAATTTTTTGACGTTTGTAATAACGGACGTTACTCAATCCGCTCGTTTGCCAGCAGTCAACTATATTTTACAATGAAATGCTTATAATGTAAACAACATAGTGAGAATGAAAACACATATTTTCACAAATCAGGTGATAATTAAAATATATCCGAAGTTGCATTACTAAAACATCTGTTTAAATAAATATCTTATCATATATCAAGCAGGAATATTTGTTTATTTCATTAAAATTACATAGGGACTTTGAAGGGCTTTGAAGAGGGATCCCTAAGGGAATTTAGGGAAATCATGTCCTTTCGAAACATCTAGGGAAAGTTCCCTTTATTTTGACACCTCAAACATCAAAATCGGACTTATAATAAAGAAGTAGTTCACTGGACAAAAAAATTCCTAACGGAATTAAATATAATATACACACTATTAACTGCGTTCCTAGAGACTGCTATGAAGTCACGTTCAGCCAATTTTCACATTACTACAAAGGTTACATTAAAAACACAAACCAAATCTGGCAATGGAAGAAGCGGCCTTTCAGCCTTGTCAAGTTTTGTACCTATTTACAAATATATACAGTGTGTACAATGTATGCAGCAGCTAATGCGTTGTCCGATGATGCAAATCAGTAACTTTTTTGTTCCTTTTAATCCATTTCAATTATGTAGGAGGCGTTCCTTAAAAACTTTTCAATGTCTCGTGACTACTCCAATTTTTCAATTGCTCTTTCTATTCTGTTGTCCATTACAATGTACTTGTTTCTCCTCTTTAGACATTCTAAATTTAGGTAAATCCTGATTATTTTCGTGTCATAATAATCTGCTTCTTTCTTTAGTGCCACAATTAGGTGTTTTATCCGAGGGTGTGTTTTGCCTACGATTGCATTCAAGCGATGGTTCCATCTTTCCACAGCGTTGTTGGTACGATGTCGCCTGCCGGTACAATTCCATGCATCAATTGGGAAATGAGGGGTTTTCTAACCACTGGTCAACGAAATAGTCGAAAAACTCATTGAGTTTCTCATGTGCTCCAGCAACACTGTGGATGTGTAGCCAGCCTTCCTCCACATCTGTCGTCTTTAAAAACGCCAGAGCAGCGCACATTCTCACGAAGTCTCGTATTTCCTGCCGTGTGCTGTAATCTTCGTGAATAATGAAAAAAGCACCCGTGAAATTCTGCAGCAGGAAATACAATGTTGATTGTTTCCATCACTCCAGCTTCATAATCTGCGTTTACTGTCTCAGGGGACCAGTCTGGAATCACCCGAAGAATGGCGTTAAACAGGCGAATGTAAGTTGGCTTTCTCTTGTCTGGAAGTAATGCGAAAACTATGGGGGTTACGTTCGTTTCTTTCACAGTGCTTCCTAAATCTACATGGATGGTGTTCAACTGAGAAAATGGTTTGCTATCACTCTTAAAGGTACCATCCATGAAAAAATTCTTATTTTCTTTTAATGCAGTTTTTCCTGTGGAACTGGCAAATATAAGTATCCGCTCACCACCACAGTCGTCAGCTAGTAAGATATTATTTCCATCTGCCATCTTCAAACCTTCTGAATCCAACTCAACTTCATCTCGATGATTGGGCTCAGCCTGAATTCCCTGAGCATCCCTTCGCTGTCTATGCAGAGTAGACTTGCAGTTATATATTTGAGGAAAATACTGGTAACTAGTTCAAATCCGGATTGTAGAAGAGGTTTGAATTCGTCGTCAAAAATCCGAAACCAAAAGGAACTAACTGTACTATCTTTATGAATAAAATAAGAGTTATGTCATGTCTATATATTTCTTGGAATAGTGAAATTTTGGCATAATTTCATGTATTATACATCGTAGAAGCTGTATCGAACTTTATCTCAATTTCTGTCTGTCTGTCTGTCGAGCAAGACGTCGCTCGCAGAATGTAAATTCGCTTCGCTAGTTTACTTCCTTCGGCCTTCAGCCTCAGGATTTGCAAGGAGTTCAAACTCAAATTAATATATGCCCATTTAAAAGCCGGTGGGGCGTAGCCCTAGAGTCTAGGGCGTAAATATCGTCCCTGTTCGTGTCAAAACGGCGAATGTGACAATGCTCTTCCTATTTATTATTTCCCTTAAGACTGGTCACGCCTTCCAGCTATATATTGATATGCGGTCCATCAGAACAATTTTCGTTGAGTTCATTTTCCTATGCGGGCGTGTAAAGGAAAATGAACCTTAAGTACATCACACTCTAGGAGTGGGTAAATGTCATGCAAACATACATTCCTTCAGTATCGTACAGTAAGGTTCATTTTCCTTTACACACGCACATAGGAAAATGAACTCAACGGAAATTGTTCTGATGGACCGAATATTAATATGTGGCTGGAAGGCGTGACCAGTCTTAAGGGAAATAATGGATAGGAAGAGCATTGTAACATTCGCCGTTTTGGCGGAACAGGGACGGTATTGTCACTAATAAAAATATAAACCTACCTGTGCAATCGATTTATCGGTTTCTTCGCGGGCTCTCTTCTTTCCCTGTACCATAGCCTTGTGGACTTCTAGTGCAGCCACATCAGGAACACACGTATTCTGGGTTTCTTCTTTAATAATTTCACGGTTTATAGTATTCACTTTTCCACTACAAAAACGGTTAACACAACGCCACACAAACATTAGAACGAATGAATTCTCTGTTCATAAACAAAGTTGGGTAGGGGAGGAATGGAATTTCACAGCAGCGGTGAGTGGGAAATACCACAACCTGTGGTTGTGCACATAAGCGTTAACCTGCATTTCCTCAACCCTTGTCAACATTTCGTCTGGACGAAATGGCACTCATTAACTTGTGTAATAATTTGTAAAACCGAGCCGGACGAAATGGCACGTTTTTCAAGGAAATTTGTTGCTGGACGAAATGGCACCTGGACGAAATGGCACTAAACCATTGAAAAGACAGGCATATGAAAATAAACTGCTAACTGGTTTGAGACTCGTAAAAGTAGATAGATACTGCTGGGTAGAATTTGTTAGTCAATTTCCCTTTCCTCTGCTCAGCAATCTTTTCCTTAAATATTTTGTCTACCAAATCTAAGGGTTTGGTGTTCTGTGAAATATACAACACACCAGTAATTATCGAGTAGAGAGACATATTGATCTTATCACACAAAGTTAACACGGCCCAGTTAAGTACACCATTGAATAGTAAACTCCATGGTTACTTACGAGAGTTCGGTGCTCATGTATTTTCAACTAACGGAACACTTTCATTGAGTAACGTCTGGGAAGAAACAGATAATCATGAAATAAAGTACTCTGTTACCCCAACACATTTCCACTAGTTAGTATGATATACTTTAGGTAGGCCGGCTCATTCATATCCACATAGAGTATCTCTCACTCGGGATCACATAAACTTTCATCCCTTCTCCCACGCATACTGAACATTCACTCAGTAGAAAATTATCCTATATACAGAAGGTGAGGTGTAGTGGTTAGTGTGATTAGCTGCCATCCCCGGAGGCTCGGGTTCGATTCCTGGCTCTGCCACGAAATTTAAAAAGTGGTACGAGGACTGGACTGGGGTCCACTCAGCCTCGGAAGCTCAACTGAGAAGAGGGTTCGATTCCCACCTCAGCCATCCTAGAAGTGGTTTTCCGTGGTTTCCCACTTCTTCTCCAGGCAAATGCCGGGATTGTACGCAACATAAGGCCACGGCCGTTTCCTTCCCTCATCCTTGTCTGTCCTCCTCCACAAGGCACTAGCAAGTGAGGCCGCCTGGGTGAGGTACTGGTCATACTTCCCAGTTGTATCCCCACGGCCCAAAGTCTCAGGATCCAGGACACTGCCCTTGCGGCAGTAGAGGTGGGATCTTCCGCTGAGTCTGGGAAAAATCAACCCTGGAGGGTAAAAAAAATTAAGAAAGAAAGAAGGAAGGAAAGAATCTCCTCGTACGCTGCCGTTTCATTCATGTTATTGTGCTACTCTACGGAATGCGCCTCGTACTTAACAATTAACACACACACACAACATCCCTCGGCCATGAACACGAAGCCATTTTTGTTGTTTTGATTCCTACATGCCTGCCATCCTAGCACGCACCGTGAATACTCGAATTCCACCGGTAAATGAAATGGCGTATGGCTTTTAGTGCCGGGAGTGTCCGAGGACAAGTTCGGCTCGCCAGATGCAGGTCTTTTGACTTGACGCCCGTAGGCGACCTTCGCGTCGTGATGAAGATGAAATCATGATGAAGACGACGCATACACCCAGTCCCTGTGACAGCGGAATTAACCAATTGTGGTTACAATTCCTGACCCTGCCAGGAATCGAACCCGGGACCCCTGTGACCAAAGGCCAGCACGCTAACCATTTAGCCATGGAGCTGGATATTCCACCGGTCAATTCTGTCAAAGACATAGCAATTCTTTGACCGATTAAAACATGTTCAGTTCACCTTCAAGACTTTGGAAACCTCTCAAGACTTCTCAACAATTGCAGGCGATTCGACAAGTAAACTTGTGAAGTACTGAAAATTCTTGTGAAGTCTTGAATTTGCCAACAGGCTTGAAGGTTAGTTTTAGAATTATTATTTTTGTGATTATTATTAGTAGTTTCGCATGGTTTAATTTCTGCAGGATTCTATTAGTGTGATTGCAATAATGGTTAAGTATAAGAAATGGCCTAGAGACTTCAGTGCTCCGCGAATAACATATATTCTAATCTAATCTCATTAAAGATGGATGCGTCGTAATAATGAAGAAGAAAAATCATTTCTGGCGCTAAAAATTGTTTTTCAGCCTCAGAGTGGAACGTGATAGCTGAGTGAAACCATCACTGTCTGCTTATCAAACCAGTCATGCTTCGAAATCCGGCCGGTGCATTTTTTATAACCCACGTCCCTAGTTTTAACATTATTTCGATTCCACATAAACCTACAGGTCCCATGATTATGATCACGACATAAATATGAAACTGAAAACTTCCTTGCTTATTATTTTTGAAGTCGATGACCTCGTTGTTAGAACTCTTAAAATCCGAGCGTCTTGGCTGCGGGGTTCGCGTCACGCTCTGTCAGCTAGTATCCGGGAGGTTTTATTTTTTCCGTGGCATCTCAGAACTCACGAATTCTAAGAGGATTAGTATGAATAGGTTTCTTTACCTGGGCCAATCTCAAAACTCACGAGCTGGGCCAGTTCTTCTTTGAATGGATAAATGCCCACTCTACTCACATAACGACTGTAGATATTTGAAAATGTAATCGGAATTGTGCGAAAAGGTCCATTGTTAGCGCCAGCTGAAACTGCGTGCCCTCTTGTAATTGGCACTTCTCTCATCAAGAGGTGGGTCTGTCGTTTAGCCTCGCACAGAACAGGAGGTGGAGAAATCCTGGTACACACTGGTGGACTGTTTCACTTAAAACGCTATTGTCACTTCAAATTATGTACGACTCGTTGACTGAACGGTCAGCGTACTGGCCTTCGGTTCAGAGGGTCCCGGGTTCGATTCCCGGCCGGGTCGGGGATTTTAACCTTAATTGGTTAATTCCAATGGCACGGGGGCTGGGTCATCGTCATCATGGCGCGCAGGTCGCCTACGGGAGTCAAATAGAAAGACCTGCACCTGGCGTTCTGGGATATCCCGGCACTAAAAGCCATACGACATTTCATTTCACTTCCAAATATAACTATACGGGCACATGCGGATGTTAATCTGTTATGACAAAACCATACCGTTTCGCCCGAATTGTTTTCTCTCTGATTATAAAACCTATAACCGTAGTGCATTAAATTTAGTTTACCCTTTTTGCGAAGTAATGAATTTCATGTTGTGCACTGCTCGATGACACCAAGCAGAATAACTGAGTAAAGATCCGAATTATACTCGGAGAATTTGGTCTATAGTAGGGTGACAATTGCTGTTAACAATACATGGGATAGATGTATGTCCAGTCTTCAGCCCTAAGGCTGGTTGGATCCTCAACAGCTCCGCCATCAGCTGTCATAGATGGCCTAGGCATTACTGAAGGGGCGTACTAGGGAAATGAGGAGCGATGTAGTTTGCCGTTGCTTTCCTCACCGAGCCAAAAGTTGCAATTACATATCAGTCTCTCAAGCCCACTGAAATGCGTGTACCAACCGACCTTATGAGCAACATTTTCACACCATTCGTAACAGGGACTGGCTGCAGAAGGAATGGCATTACTAGCATCGCTCATACCTCAGTCACTTTCATTATTGTCAAAGCCAAGTATAAGACAGAGACAGATCTATGAAAGTAACAAAACTGCTCTAGCCTATAGCAGAAGACATAGTGCACTGTAAACATTAGGTCCTGCCAGCAAAGGCATATGGGATAGATATCCCATTCTAAGAGCCTCCGTGGCTCACATGGCAGCGCGTCGGCCTCTCACCGCCGGATACCGTGGTTCAAATCCCGGTCTCTCCATGTAAGATTTGTGCTGGACAAAGCGGAGGCGGGACAGGTTTTTCTCCGGGTACTCCGGTTTTCCCTGTCATCTTTCATTTCAGCAACACTCTTCATTCTCATTTCATAGCATCTATCAGTCATTAATAAATCACTTTGGGAGTGGAGACCCCATCGTATTAATAGCCTATATATATATATATATATATATATATATATATATATATATATATATATATATATATATATATATATATATATATGATTCACTCATTTCATTTCTGACCCGGTCAATGACTGGAAAACAGGTTGTAGGTTTTCATTTTCATCCCATTCTAAAAGTGAACTGGGTTGAAAGGCAGCATGAGTCACCGCGCACCTCATCCCTCCTGCGGACATCGCAGGCATCTGCTGTCTGGAGTCGTGAATTTTGAGACTCATTAGAATGTTAATTAGTTACTAATTTTGCAGTTGTGAGTTTTGAGACTCGTGAGTTTTGAGACGTAACCTTTTTTTTTAACATCACTGTCGGAAATCTTGAAGATGGTTTTCCGTAGTTTCCTATTTTCACAGCAAGCAAATGCTGGGGTTATACCTTAAATTAAGACCACGACCGCTTTCTTCCTAACCCTAGCCCTGCCCTACCCCATCCTCACTATAAGACCTGTCCGAGATGGTCTTGACCGGGGCCGGTATATCACTGCCAGATAGCTCTACAGTTGTTTTCATGAAGGCTCAGTGGACCTCGAGCCAGACCTCACATCTATGTAAAAATCCTGACCTGGCCGAACCCGTGTCCTGCAGGGGAGAGGGAGGCTTGCTACCGCCAGACTCCGAGGACGGCACATTTAAATTGGTTTAATTTATGTCTTTATACAATAAACCAAAAATTAAAAACACATTTTTTTTTTTGCAATTATTAATTGAATTCTATAATTGTCTCCGATTTCACTTTTCGTCTTCGGAGGAAGTCTGTCCCTGGAATGTCCCCGGATTTTGCTTTATGTCCCTGGAGGAAATCTGTCCGTGGAATGAACCTGGATTTAATAACTTGTCCCCAGAAATCACTGGATTTTCCGTGATCATTTTTAGTACGGTTTCACAAAATATGTTTTTGAGCTTAGAAGACGAGAGAACGATACAGACTATTTGGTTGTCCCCCCTCTTATTAGCCTCTTACGGCATGCAGGGGGTTGGCCGTGCGGTTACAGTCGCACAGCTGTGAGCTTTCATAGTGGGTTCAAACTCGATGGTCGACAATCCTGAAGATGGTTTTCCGTGGTTTCCCATTTTCACACCAGGCAAATTCTGAGGCTGTACATTAATTAAGGCCACGGTCGCTTCCTTCCCGTCATTAGCACTTTTCTATCGCATCGTCGCCATAAGACCTATCTGTGTCAGTGCGACGCGAAGCAAATGTATTATTATTATTATTATTATTATTATTATTATTATTATTATTATTATTATTATTATTATTATTATTATTATTATTATTATTATTATTAACACTTAGTAATTGTATTCACTTCATTACGAGTTAAAGGTAACGTGGAAGAAGCAAATATTTACCATTTTTGTAAACGTATGTTTTCCTATATATATATATTTTTTTAGTCATTTTCTCCCACATTTAAAGTTATTTTTGGAGGATTTTTAGGTCATTTGCTTAGTGCATTATTAAAATGCGGGCACTGTTCATTAATGACATTAGAAATATACCTTAAAGATTTTCAGTGTATCCAAGCCGAAAATAACACTCAGAACACTATAAAATTCGTGGAAAAATGAACTGTGTGGAATGATTAATTTCATTCTACAAGAAAATCCTCAGATTCTTTCTTTCTTTCTTACTTAATCTGTTTACCCTCCAGGATTGGTTTTTCCCTCGGACTCTACCGCCTCCTGGAGCGTGTCCTGGAGCGTGAGACACTGGGTCGGGGGTACAACTGGGGAGGATGAGCAGTACCTCGACCAGGCGGCCTCACCTGCTATGCTGAAAAGGGGCATTGTGGGGGATGGGAGGATTGGAAAGGATTGACAAGGAAGAGGGAAGGAAGTGAGCGTGGCCTTAAGTTAGGTACCATCCCGGCATTTGCCTGGAGGTGAAGTGGGAAACCACGGAAAACCACTTCCAGGATGGCTGAGGTGGGAATCGAACCCACCTCTACTCAGTTGACCACCCGAGGCTGTGGACCATGTTCCAGCTCTCGTACCACTTTCCAAATTTCGTGGCAGAGCCGGGAATCGAACCCGGGCCTCCAGGGGTGGCAGCTAATCACACTAACCACTACACCACAGAGGCGACTCCTCAGATTCTAACAAATAAGTTGTTTTTTTTGCTAGGGGCTTTACGTCGCACCGACACAGATAGGTCTTATGGCGACGATGGGATAGGAATGGCCTAGGAGTTGGAAGGAAGCGGTCGTGGCCTTACTTAAGGTACAGCCCCAGCATTTGCCTGGTGTGAAAATGGGAAACCACGGAAAACCATCTTCAGGGCTGTCGACAGTGGGATTCGAACCCCCTATCTCCCGGATGCAAGCTCACAGCCGCGCGCCTCTATGCGCACGGCCAACTCGCCCGGTCAAATAAGTTTTAACCAGTAAAAATTAATGTACTGTATATGCAGGGTTAAAATTAATTTGTTAGAATTTGAGTTTGCTCTTGTAGAATGAAACATATCGTTCCACTTACGATTTGTTCATTTTTAAATGAGTCAACACTAAAAAAGTATTTTTAGAAATAAAAAAGAGAGCAATTAACTTTCTATTCATAACTCGAGAATTAGAGGATGCCTCTATGTAATGCAGTATATATTTTTTTATCTGAAAACTTTAGCTGTCAATATCTGTATTTCATGTTTCCGGTGTTACAGAGTTATTGTAGACAACTCCTCAGTTACAAAAATGAAATGGCACATGGCTTTTAGGGCCGGGAGTGTCCGAGGACAAGTTCGACTCGCTAGATGCAGGTCTTTTGATTTGACACCCGTAGGCAACCTGCGCGTCGTGATGATGAAATGGTGATGAAGACGACACATACAACCCCAGCCCCCGTGCCAGCGAAATTAACAAATTATGGTTAAAATTCTCGACCCTGTCGGGAATGGAACCCGGGACCCCTGTGACCAAAGGCCAGCACGCTAACCATTTAACCATGGAGCCGGAATCCTCAGTTAAAATGTTCGTTTACTCACCGTCCTCCCTGAAGGTTGGTAGGCACCAGTCTCGTATGATCCATCTGAGCACAACACAATCAATAAGACAAGGCTGAATTGAGTTCCGAGCTGCAAGTGAAGGGTGATCTGGTCTGTCACTGGGAATCCCAACCCACACGAGACAGGGTGCGTGAGATAATGGCCCCTTGCACTCTGCATACAGCTCAAGTTCTCTCCAATTCCTAGAACGCTATCAATGAAATTTCTCAATATACTGCAGATCTGTAAACAGGTCCACCCGTTGGTACACAAACTTAGGTAATAAACTAGAGCCCAATAACATGTTATTGTTTGAGTCATCAGTCCATAGACTGGTTTGATACAGCCTTCCATGCCACCCTATCCTGTGCTAACCTTTTCATTTCTACGTAACTATTGCATCCTACATCTGCTCTAATCTGCTTGTCATATTCATACCTTGGTCTACCCCTACCGTTCTTACCACCTACACTTCCTTCAAAAACCAACTGAACAAGTCCTGGGTGTCTCAAGATGTGTCCTATCATTCTATCTCTTCTTCTCGTCAAATTTAGCCAAATCGATCTCCTCTCACCAATTCGATTCAGTATCTCTTCATTCGTGATTCGATCTATCCATCTCACCTTCAGCATTCTTCTGTAACACCACATTTCAAAAGCTTCTATTCTCTTTCTTTGTGAGCTAGTTATCGTCCATGTTTCACTTCCATACAATGCCACGCTCCACACGAAAGTCTTCAAAAACATATTTCTAATTCCAATATCAATGTTTGAAGTGAGCAAATTTCTTTTCTTAAGAAAGCTCTTCCTTGCTTGTGCTAGTCTGCATGTTATGTCCTCCTTACTTCTGCCATAGTTAGTTATTTTACTACCCAAGTAACAATATTCATCTACTTCCTTTAAGACTTCATTTCCTAATCTAATATTTCCTACATCACCTGCCTTCGTTCGACTGCACTCCATTACTTTTGTTTTGGACTTGTTTATTTTCATCTTGTACTCCTTACCCAAGACTTCATCCATACCATTCAGCAACTTCTCGAGATCTTCTGCAGTCTCAGATAAAATAACAATATCATCGGCAAATCTCAAGGTTTTGATTTCCTCTCCTTGGACTGTGATTCCCTTTCCAAATTTCTCTTTGATTTCCTTTACTGCCTGTTCTATGTAAACATTGAAAAGGAGAGGGGACAAACTGCAGCCTTGCCTCACTCCTTTCTGGATTGCTGCTTCTTTTCCAAAGCCCTCGATTCTTATCACTGCAGACTGATTTTTATACAGATTGTAGATGATTCTTCGTTCTCGGTATCTGATCCCTATCATCTTCAGAATCTTAAATAGCTTGGTCCAATCAACATTATCGAATGCCTTTTCTAGATCTACGAATGCCATGTACGTGGGCTTGTCCTTCTTGATTCGATCCTCTAAAATCAGACGTAAAGTCAGGATTGCTTCACGTGTTCCTACATTTCTTCTGAAGCTAAACTGATCTTCTCCCAACTCAGCTTCAACTTGTTTTTCCATTCTTCTGTAAATAATACGTGTTAAAATTTTGCAGGCATGAGATACTAAACTAATGGTGCGATAGTTTTCACACCAGTCAACACCGGCTTTCTTGGGAATAGGTATAATAACATTCTGCCGAAAATCGGATGGGACTTCTCCAGTCTCATAGATCTTGCACACTAAATGAAATAACCTTACCATGCTGGTTTCTCCTAAGGCAGTCAGTAGTTCAGTGGGAGTATCATCAATTCCAGGTGCCTTGTTCCTATTTAGGTCACTCACAGCTCTGTCAAACTCTGACCTCAAAATTGGGTCTCCCATTTCATCAGCATCAACAGCCTCTTCATGTTCCAGAACCAAATTATCTACATCTTCACCTTGATACAACTGTTGGATATGTTCCTGCCATCTTTCTGCTTTGTATTCTTTCCCTAGAAGTGGCTTTCCGTCTGAGCTCTTAATATGCATACACCTAGATTTCCTTTCTCCAAAGGTTTCCTTGATTTTCCTGTATGCAGCATCTACCATTCCCAGGACCTTACAGCCTTCGACATCCTTGCACTTCTCCTTCAGCCATTCTTCCTTAGCTACCTTGCACTTTCTATCCACTTCATTCTTTAATCGCCTGTATTCTTTTCTGCCCTCTTCATTTCTAGCATTCTTGTATTTTCGTCGTTCATCAATCAGGTCTAGTATTTCCTGAGTTATCCACTGATTCTTAGTTGATATTTTCTTCCTTCATAACATTTCTTCAGCAGCCCTACTGACTTCATTTTTCATGAGTCTCCACTCTTCTTCTATAGTGTTTCCTTCAGCCTTTTCATTTAGCCCTTGTGCAACATGTTCCTTGAAAAAATCCCTCACACTCTTTTCTTTCAACTTGTCTAGATCCCATCTTTTTGCATTCTTTCCTTTCTTCAATTTCTTCAACTTCAGATGGCATTTCATGACCAACAAATTGTGGTCAGAGTCCACGTCTGCTCCTGGGAAAGTTTTGCAATCCAACACCTGGTTTCTGAATCTCTGCCTAATCATAATGAAGTCTATTTGATACCTTCCAGTGTCTCCAGGTCTCGTCCAAGTATACAGCCGTCGTTTGTGGTGTTTGAACCAAGTATTGGCAAGGACTAAATTATGTTCAGTGCAGAATTCAACCAGCCGACTTCCCCTTTCGTTCCTTTGTCCCAATCCACATTCTCCTACTGTACTACCTTCTCTTCCTTGGCCTACCACTGCATTCCAGTCTCCCATCACAATTAGATTCTCGTCACCTTTTACATATTGTATTAAATCTTCTATCTCCTCATATATTCTTTCGATTTCTTCATCATCCGCTGAACTAGTAGGCATATAGACCTGCACTATTGTGGTGTGCATTGGTTTGGTGTCTATCTTGACGACAATAATTCTTTCACTATGCTGGTCGTAGTAGCTTACTCGCTACCCTATTTTCTTATTCATTAGTAAACCAACTCCTGCATTTCCCCTGTTTGATTTTGTGCTGATAATTCGGTAGTCGCCTGACCAAAAATCTTGTTCTTCCTGCCAACGTACTTCACTTATACCAACTACATCTAATTTTAGCCTATCCATCTCCTTTTTCAGATTCTCTAACTTACCACAACGATTCAAACTTCTAACATTCCACGTTCCGACTCGCAGAATGTCAGTATCCAGTATCCATCTTCCCGGAGATCCGAATGGGGGACTAGTTTACCTCCGGAATATTTTACCCGGGAGGAAGCCATCATCAGTACATCATTCATACAGAGAGAGCTGCATGTCCTCGGGAGGTAGTTACGGCTGTAGTTTCCCGTTGCTTTCAGTCGTGTAGCAGTATCAACACAGCTAAGCCATGTTGAGTATTATTACAAGGCCGTATGAGTCAATCGTCTAGACTGCCGCCCTTGCAACTACCGAAAGGCTGCTACCCCCCTTTCGTTGAACCATTCGTTAGTCTGGTCTCTCAACAGATACCCATCCGATATGGTTGCACCTACGGCTCGGCTATCTGCATCATTGGGACACGCAAGCCTCCCCACCGCGGCAAGGTCACATGGTTCGCAGAGGAATAACAATAACATATTTTTCTCAATTAACATTATTTGGCTGATAAGAGTCCACGCTGACTGGAGAACTGTTTTGCGTGTTTGGAATTAGGATAATCAGGCCAAGCCAACGCAATCCCAGCATGAGCAGTCTGTAGTATTGAAGTATGACTTCTTGTCTGAATGCTTAGCGTACTGTACTTCGGTTCGGAAGTTCTTGATTTCGATTCTCGGGGACTTTAACTGCGTAAAATTAATTCCTCTGGTTGGGGAATTATGTGTATGTCGTCATCTACAATTCTACATAAAACTTCCTGTACCACACTACTAGCCCGCCTGCTGGCCATGATTGTTAAGGCGCTGTGTCTTTATGGCCTGACGGGCTGAATGGTTCAGACGGTTGAGAAGCTGGTCTTCTGACCCCAACTTGGCAGGTTCGATCCTGGCTCAGACCGGTGGTATTTGAAGGTGCTCAAATACGTCAACCTCGTGTCGGTAGCTTTATTGGCACATAAAAGAACTTCTGCGAGACAAAATTCCGGCACCTCGGTGTCTCCGAAACCGGTCAAAAGTAGTTAGTGAGACGTAAAAACAATAATTATTTATTCTTTATGGTCTGATGCCATGGTTAGCTGATTCGAGTCCCTTTCACGGAAAAAGTATTCCACATTAGGAAGTTGAGCAGTAGGGTAGGGTAGGGTAGGAATGGAATGGAATGGAATGGAATGGAATGGAATGGAATGGAATGGAATGGAATGGCGTATGGCTTTTAGTGCCGGGAGTGTCCGAGGACAAGTTCGGCTCGTCAGATGTAGGTCTTTCAATTTGATACCCGTAGGTGACCTGCGCGTCGTGATGAGGATGAAATGATGATGGAGACGACACATACACCCAGCCCCCGTGCCAGCGAAATTAACCAATTATGGTTAAAATTCCGCACCCTGCCGGGAATCGAACTCGGGACCCCTGTGACCAAAGGCCAGCACGCTAACCATTTAGCCATTGAGCCGGACAGTAGGATAGGAGAAGTTCTGGTATACAATTTCTAGTCGCTAGATTGCGTTCAATTCCAAACTTATCCGCATTGGAGAGAGGACATATGACACTGTTGTTGGAGATTCGTCCGTCGGATGGCGACGTTAAGTGGTGGTGGTGGTGATTATTGTTTTCAAAACAAGTGCAACTGAGTAACCATCCTCTATTAACACTAATCAGAGGGAAAAGAAAACGGGAAGGGGATCTGACACTCTGAAACAAGATGATGTCGGCCAAAGAAAGAAAAGGGCCACGAAGGGCGTGAAAATGAAAGACTCAGTAGGCATCGCAAACATAATGCCATCGGGCTCGGAAAAGAACAAGAGTTGACCAACGGAGGTCGGATAGGATAGATGAAAGATGGAGGCACTTCCGTGTATGTAGGGCTTGCCCTTTCTCCATGTACTACCCTTAATTGTACATGTACAATTTAAGGAAAATAAATAATTAGAAGATATGCTAGACCCAGCTAGGCGTCAATCCACGTTCACAAGTTCAGAGCCCCTGGTCCACCATTTAGTTGCCTCTTACGAGAGGTAGGAAATGCCGTGCGTGTTATTCTATCCACAGGGGAATGGGGACATTAAGCCTTAAGCAGAATCCCTTCTTGTTTTGTTTTTCGGCAGAAGTAGGCTATGTGCTGACACTGGATTTCACCTTCTCTCTATTCCATAACCACCAGCTCCACCGCAACACATCCAGACGCAAAGGTCGCCCATAGATGTGAACTACGAAGGCCTACACCAGGCCACTCAGCATCACATCTCGGTGTCCGGACATTTCGTACGACGGGCTTTCCGTACCACTTGATATTTTAGGACATTTCGTACCACCTAGGTCGTTATCTATCTGCGAATGGTTTTCCAGTAATGCTCAAATGTTTACGCCAGGACAATCCGTACCACTTGATGTCAAATTGGAAGTTCATTTCCACGCCAGCGGGCGTTATGAGCCTGACAGACACACTTAAGAAATCACAAACAAAATAATTACATCATTTGTTGAAGAAAACTTCTACTATATATTATTTTACTAATTGCCCTTTAAACTATGCTTATCACTTATATTTACGTAATTATTATCATAGGGAAGTCGGTTTTTTTAGTATAAATCCTGAAACAAAACAATACAATAGAAACACATATCGTGTTCGGGCGCAATGTGCGCCTGACGAGCACAAGGATGGATAAAATTACTATTATTGTGAACATTTATAAACTACCGCATCATTTCATTATCAAGTAAATAAAATAAAAGATTCTGATGAACTGGCCGATATGTGCTTGAAGGTCACGCGGAAACAGGAAACTACTGAAAGGTGGAAGTAGCTAGGTCCCTGCGAATGACGAATACGATATAAGAATAATTCTTAGCACACGTGTTAATTATTAACTGCCAATCAGATCAGTTGCGCCCGACGGAAAGTTAACATCAATAATGGTCACACCGTGCGGAGACTTCTGCGCCAGCAGTGGACAAAGGATATACAAATGAATGCATGCATTGGGATATCGTTTTTACTTCGGAATACTTCCCACTGTTTCAAGTGGTACGGAATGTCCTCTCCTAAATATTTTAAAGTCATTAACTGACACTTCGCAGGTAATCATCCGGTCAAGTGGTACGAAATGTCCGGTGGTACGAAATGTCCGTGGTACGAAATGTCCTAGAACCTTCACATCTCATCACATCACACTACCAATCACCACAGAGACATGCCAAAAACAGGAAATACATCCTTCCACAGAAAGCTGCCCTCGAAAGGGCATCCGGCCAAATCCAGGTCAACCTCTATAAACTGGGAAAAAATCCTTCAGGCAAGCAATTCAATGTTGAAAACATCCTAGGGATATGAGCTACGAATTTTAGGTAAATAAAATATAATAAGTATGAGATTATATTTTCTATTTATTCCTAAAAATTACAATACTTTCCTTAATAATCGTTATACCGTCTATTAGATCACGGCCGTGATTAGATTAGCAGTTTGCATTTTTCTACCACTAGGAGCGCTAATGTGAGTCATTGCAGAGTTTCACTGAAGCACTTAAACACATTTGCCGTGGATCTTTTTAAAAAATTTAAAAAAAAAAAGCCTGAGGGTATTGAACCAAGGAACATATTACAGAAATAATTACGTAAGTACTGTAAGTTAATTTGGCTAGGATATGAATAACAAAGGAGTAAAGAAACAATCGATTTAAGGCTGCTTTTCCAGAAATGGAAATAGCGTATGGCTTTTAGTGCCTGGAGTGTCCGAGGACATGTTCGGCTCGCCAGGTGCAGGTCTTTTGAGTTGACTCCGTAGGCGACCTGCGCGTCGTGATGAAGATGAAATGATGATGAAGACGACACATACACCCAGTCCTCGAGCCGGCGAAATTAACCAATGATGATTAAAATTCCCGACCCTACCGGGAATCCAACCCGGGACCCCTCTGACCAAAGGCCAGCGCGCTAACCATATAGCCATGGAGCCGAACTGCTTTTCCAGAACTGCATTTAGACCGGTAGTGATTATCAAAATTTGTTGTATTAGTTTGATAGAGGTACCCAAGATTCTCAATTTTGAGTCTTTCCTCGCCCTTTAGCCCTTCAACTTTAGGCACAATTGAGGAAATTGCTAAATTTTACGTTTTTCGTTCTATGGGGATACTTTGTCTTCTAAAAGTCAAGAAGAAGAAGAAGAAGAAGAAGAAGTACAAAGTGACACACACACTGATTTTGTGGACATTTTGAGAGGTTTTTCTATGTCTTCTTAGCTTTTCTTTCTTTTCTTCCTTTCTTCTTCTCGATATATTGGGGTCGACACTTGGTATGGATTTGTAGGAATAGGAAAAAAAATCTGGCCATCTCTGTGATGTAGTGGTTAGTGTGATTAGCTGCCACTCCCAGAGGCCCGGGTTCGATTCACTACTCAGTCACGAAATTTGAAAAATGGAACGAGGGCTGAAACGGGATCCACTCAGTGTCGGGACGTCAACTGAGTAGCGAGGGGTTCGATTCCCACCTCAGCCATCCTCGAAGTGGTTTTCCGTGGTTTCCCCACTTATTCTCCAGGCAAATGCCGGGATGGTACCTAACTTAAGGCCACGGCCACTTCCTTCCCTCTTCCTTCTCTATCCCTTCCAGTCTTCCCATCGCCCCTACAAGGTCCCTGTTCAGCATAGAAGGTGAGGCCGCCTGGGCGCGGTACCGATCCTCCTCTCCATTTATATACCCCCAACCCGAAGTCTCACGCTCCAGGACTCTACCCTTGAGGCGGTAGAGGTGGGATCCCTCTCTGAGTCCGAGGGGAAAACCAACCGTGGAGGGTAAGCGGATTTAGAAAGAAAGATGATAGATGTACTTAAGGATTCACAATTCTGCACTATAATAGTTTATTTCTTATGTTAAATACAAACTCAAAAAATAAGAAGACAAGATCCAAGACATATACAAGACAAAGCAAAGCAAAGTCACCTCCGTACAGGCCATGAAGGCCCTTGGAGGAGTGGAAGGTAAAGGCTTCCACCATTGTTAACCTCGGCGCGTGATGGGGTAGAATGGTTAGCTCTACGCCCGGCCGCCTTTGCCCCCAGGAATTAACCTGGTACTCATTTTTTGTGTAGGCTGAGTGAACCTCAGGGCCATATGCACCTCCGGAAGTGGAAATCTCGTTTCTTAAATTTTACGACTTCCTGACGGGGATTCGAACCCACGTCCTTCCGGGCGAACCAAGCACGCCTTTACCGCCTCGGCCAGGCAGCCCTTCACATATACAAGGAAACTACGGAAAACCATCCTCAGTGTTGCCGACAGTAGTATTCGAACCCACCGTCTTCCGATTGCAAGCTAACAGCTATGCAACGCTATCCGCACGGCCAACTCCGCCACTAAGGTACAACAGAGATCTCATTTTAATGTAGTAACTGGCACAAGTAATAGTAATGAGGATTATCTATATATATATAAAGTAACTTGTCCTGACTGACTGACTGATTCATCATCGCCGAGCCAAAACTACTGGACATAAATGAATGAAATTTTGAGGATATATTCATATTAAGATGTAGGTGCTCGCTAAGAGAGGATTTTTGGATATTCCGTCGCTAAGGGGGTGAAAAGGGGGTGTGAAATTTTAAAATGAGTGTATCTATATCTCAAAACTTTATAAGTTTACACATGTGAAAATTGGTATTTAGAATCTTCTTTAAAAATAAGGAAACCCTTATTTTTTTATTTTCAGAAAATCCCAATAGGATGGGTGAAAGAGGGTAAAAAAGGGGTTGAATGCCATTTAATCAGGATACCGGTACTTATATCTCAAAAACCGCAGACATTACAGACCTGAAAATTGGAACGTTTGTTCGCTTTTGAAAATTAAGAAACACGTATTTTTTTGTTTTTGGAAAATCCAATTAATAGGAGGGTGAAAAGGGGGGTTAATTTTTTAAATGAGTGCATCTATATCTCAAAACTTTTAAAGTTTACAGATGTAAAAATTGGTATTTAGAATGTTCATTAAAAATAAAGAAACACGTATTTCTTTGTTTTCGGAAAATCCCAATAGGAGGGGTAAAAAGAGGTGAAAAAGGGTTGAATGCCTTTAAAGAGAATGCTTATATCTCAGAAACTGAAGATATTACAGACTTGAAATTTGGTGTTTGGGATCTCCTTTAAAAATAAAGAAACACGTATTTTTTGTTTTTGGAAAATACAATTCATGGTGGGGCTGAAAAGGGGGTGAAATTTTAAAATGAGTGTATCTATATCTCAAAACTTTTAAAGCTTATAGATGTAAAATTTGGTATTTAGAATCTCCTTTAAAAATAAAGAAACACATATTTTTTGTTTTCGGAAAATCCCAATAGGAAGGGTGGAAAAGGGTGAAAAACGGGTTGAATGCCTTTAATGTAGCTACTTATATTTCAGAACCTGAAGATATTACAGACCTGAAAACTGGTGTTTGGAATCTCCTTTAAAAATAAAGAAACACGTATTTTTTAGTTTCGGAAAATCCAATTAATGGGGAGGGTGAAAAGAGGGCTTATTTTTAAAATGGGTGTATCTATATCTCAAAACTTTTAAAGTTTATAGATTAAAAATTGGTATTTAGAATCTCCTTTAAAAATAAAGAAACATGTATTTTTTGTTTTCGGAAAATCCCAATAGGAAGGGTGGAAAAGGGTGAAAAAAAGATTGAATGCCTTTAATGAGGCTAACTATATTTCAGAACCTGGAGATATTACAGACCTGAAAATTGGTATTTGGGATCTACTTTAAAACTAAAGAAGCAGGTATTTTTTCGTTTTTGGAAAATCCAAATATGGGGGGTGAAAAGGGGGGGGTGAATTTTTAAAATAAGTGTGTCTACATATTAAAACTTTAAAAGTTTACAGATGTAAAAATTGGTATTTAGAATCTCCCTTAAAAATGAAGGAAAACGTATTTTTTTCTTTTCTGTAAATCCCAATAGGATGGGTTTAAAAGGGTGAATAATAGGTTGAATGCATTTAATGAGGATACATATATCTCAGAAACTGAAGATATTACAGAACTGAAAATTTGTATATGGAATCTCCTTTAAAAACAAAGAAACACGTATTTTTTTGCTTTTGGTAAATCCAATTAATGGCGGTTGAACAGGAGTGACAAATTGGGGTGAATTTTTTGAAAGACTATATCTACAGAATATCTGAGAAACGTAAATTGTTGCAGACGTAAAAAGTGTGTATTTAGAATCTCCTGTAAATGTAAAGAAACATAGGTGATTTGTATTTGGAAACTCCACTTAAGGGGAACTAAAAGTGGTGAAATTTTAAAATGAGAATTTCTACAGTATATCTCAAAAAAGTTAACATGTTACAGAATTGAAAAATTGTATTCTTTATGTTATTAAAAATAAAGAAACATGTATTTTTAGTTTTCGAAAATACCACTTGGGTGGAGGGGGGGGGGTTAAAATTGACTGAAGATAGTGTTGATTTATTTTAATTAGGCTACTGATATCTCAAAAATGAAGATGTTACAGACGTGAAATTTGATGTTTTGAATCTGCTTTAAAAAGTAAAGAAACACGTAATTTCTGAAAATCCAATGAGGGGGTGGGGTGAAATTATTGAAAAATTAATAGACTTAATTGTATGAGAATACTTACATCTAATAAAAACTATATTTGTTACAGGCGTGAAAATTTGTATTTGGATCTCCTTTAAAATCAAAGAAAAACGCGTTTTGGGGGGGAATAATCTTGGAGGGGGCGGGAGTGAAAAGGAGTTGAGTTCCTTTCATGAGGACACATAAATCAAAAACTGAAGAAGTTAGAGTCGTGATAATTGGTATTTAGAAGATACTTTACAATTAAAGAAACGAGTTTGTTGCAGGAAAATTCACTTGGGGGGGGGGGTGGAGTGTGAAAGATGTGAAAATATTGAATTATTTTTATGGGGATACTTATATCTCAAAACTGAAGGTTATAGACGTGAACAATGGAGTTTGGAATCTCTTTTAAACATAAAGAAACACGCCTTCATTTCTTTTTTGCGTGGGGGGGGGGGATGAAACTAACGACGGTGGGGTGTAAAAGGAGGTTAGACCAATTGATTTTACTGTATATTCATTCCATTCCTGACCCTGTCGAATGACTGGAAACAGGCTGTGGATTTTCGGTGTACTTATTCTGAGCATAAACCGATCATTTTTAATCTTTCCTGGGTTCGTTTTCAAGAGCCATCTTTTCCTTCGGAGAACGTTCTTTGATTACAGTAGATTCTCCTGGCATATAAATAAAAATTAAAAACATTTGAAATAAACGATAGGAATGAGATTGACTGTCCAATTGTTCACCTCTATAATAAGGTCAATAATGCACGGAAGTATGTCATTCGTATCGCCAGAATTTCCGCGTACTTGCCTACGCGCTACATAGGTGCTGGTCACAATGTCAAAAATGACAATGGCAGCAGATGGAATTTACCGCCAATTAGCGGTCTAGCATCTTGCTGTGGGGTCCAGAACATCTATAATAATAATAATAATAATAATAATAATAATAATAATAATAATAATAATAATAATAATAATAATAATAATAATAATAATAATAATAATAATATTCTGGACCGTTGTCAAATGTGCGGACCGCGCTGGAAACTGTTCTGGACGGGTAATGACTACAAATGCAGTCCGGCCGTGGGTTCAGTACTGCCAAGGCACCCAAGAAGACACCACGCCGAATCTCCTCAAGAATTTGATCCATATTAAAAATGCTTATAGGAAAAGATTGCAAACTTTTAGGGACCGAACTGACCGGGTGGAATACATGGTCCTAGCCCGGGAAGTACGAAATCGATTGCTGGAAAGGAAGATTGAAAAATGGGAGGGAACTTGCCGTAATCTCTCAGAAAACGAGTCAGATCTCGAATTTTGACGGATTATATATAAATCGATATCCATTCAATTATAAATTTCAGTATAATACCGTAGCGAAGCACGGGTATCTTGCTAGTTATAATATAAAATGCATCAAACAATTTGGATTACAATAAAAAATCCCCCTCCTCGTCTTTTGGTGATCCGAAACTAGAAGGGAGTATTTTGTTATTTTTAAATGTCATCTGTTGTGGGAGCAGGGTGGACTTTTACGACTGCTCTATTTCTCTTAATCTCGGTGTCAGCTGTATAACCTGTGTTTAATGTCCACAACAGTGATTCCAACCACAGGTGGGTTTTGATTGTGATAACCGGAACATATTGAGGCCGCTGGTCAACCAGCAGGCTTACAGACGCCACAGAGGGCCTTGAGCTGTTTAGCGATGAAGAGAATTCCAATATCTGCGGCTTGTAGCCTGCTCCAGGCATCCAGCAATAAGCTGCACTCATCCCTCCAACTCACCGTTCAACAACTAATTTAAAACCTTCATCTCTTCTCGGGATTGACAACCCGGGAACTCAACTGCTGCCATTTTATTTACTAATCCGCTTCGTGGCCATCATCATTAAGGCGTCAAGTCTATATGGTCCGACACCGGATCGTGTCCCGTTTTAAGCAATCAGCATCAGAATGCTTCTTTTCATACAATTTGTTTTACGTCGCACCGACACAGATAGGTCTTACGGCGACGATGAGATAGGAATAGGCTAGGAGTGGGAAGAAAGTGGCCTTAGTTAAAGAGCAGCCCCAGCATTTGCCTGGCGTGAAAATGGGAAACCATGGAAAACCATCTTCAGAGCTGTCGACATTAGGGTTCGAACCCACTATCTCTGAAATACTGGATACTGGCCGCATTTAAGCGACTGCAGCTATCGAGCTCAGTCATCAGAATGGTGGTAGGAGAGGTGGTGGTTTACAATTTTTTATCACTAGATTGCGTGCCAAAAGCCTGGGTTAACCGGGCGAGTTGGCCGTGCGGTTAGGGACGCGCGGCTGTGAGCTTGCATCCGGGAGATAGTGGGCTCGAATCTTACTGTCGGCAGCCCAGAAGATGGTTTTCCGTAATTTCCCATTTTCACACCAGGCAAATGCTGGGGCTGTACCTTAATTAAGGCCACGGCCGCTTCCTTCCCACTCCTAACCTATCCCATCGTCGCCCTAAGACGTATCTGTGTTGGTGCGACGTAAAGCCACTAGTAAAAGAAAAAACAGCCTGGGTTCAATTCCAAACCTCTCCGCAGTGTTCATGTGGAATCAGGGCATTTGACACTTTTGATAGTGATTCGTCCGACGGATGGAGACGTTAAGCATTGAGTAGACCCCGTGGTGTCATTCGATAAGGTTAGTCTCATGGAGCACTATACACTAAATCTAACACTGCACACAGGATCACCCGGTTTAAGTTCTTGCACTACACCACTATCTGCGCCTGACGAGAAGTCGCGGCTGCTTGTAGGTATGGCACGAGTAACAGCTACTACACTCTTAGCTACAAACATTAGTCGTGAAGACTTTGTGAGCTCTCTGAAGCAGATGCATGTTCATAATTAAACTGTTCATTGTGCAGTACCTATAGTCAATGGGTAACTGACGCACAATTGCACAACCACCTTGAAACTTCACGACAGCACCCTAGTTCGCAAAAGCCATCGCCGACGTAACAGATGTTTATTGTCTGGCTTTGAGACAGGCGCATGCGCCAGCAGGCATACTGTTGGGAGATCAGAAGAATGCACATGCCCGGTGAAGCACGGGGCGAAGGGGTTTTCACCAGCAGAGCCAGTGACGCAATGGTTACCATAGCAACCGGGTTACTACCAATGCGACTTTATATTATCTTCTACTGGCAGCTCTTCGCTCTTGTCAGTTGTAATCCAGCAAACTGCAAAGTGTGAGTCAATGTTTTCGTCTAGCAGATAGGGTTTTATCTTGTAGTCCTTTCTACGGAGCCGTAAGAATTTCTCGTTTGCTGAGAAAGACGACTAAAAGTTAGGAGAATTCATCAGGCGTTGTACAATGTCTTGAAGAGTTATTTCTGTTAACAATGTACATCTTCCCCTTCGCTTCTTATTGGTTATTAACATATAGGCTAATTACAAATACAGTTCACCTTAGGCTTGTTTCACACCTACCCGGCTGCCGGGTAACCAGTAGCCGGCTCCGGCAAGAATGGGAATCCTTTTCACATATACCCGGCAAGAACACGGCAGCAGTTGTGTACACATCGCGTGTTGGAATGGATCGCAATAAATTACTAGCGTTTATGGTCTTGTATAGGCGTTTGAAGAAAAGGAGAAAAAATAGACTGCTATGGGTGAATCCAGTCTATATGGGAAGAGACGAGGTTGGAGCATTTTTTATACTTTTTGAAGACTTAAGAAATGACAGCGACAAATTTTTCAACTATTTTAAGATGAGTGCAAACTTTCTGTGTCAATTTCCGCCATAAGAACAAATACGTAATACACTAGAGCGTAAAAACAAGGAAACGCAACACTCGAGAAGACTAGACACTGCCGTGCTGGCTAGATGTGTAAACTTCCACTGACTCACAGCTCCCACTACCCTCCCAATCCGGTTTTTTTCACCCGGCAGCCGGCCCGTACAGTGGGGGCTGCCGGCTTCCTACTACAATAGCACGGCAGCCGGGTGCCGTTTATACGGCAACGACTTTTACCGGGCAAGTGTGAAACGTCTCGTACACTTCTTGTCCTGACAACCGTGTACCCGGCACCGGTTACCCGGCAGCCGGGTAGGTGTGAAACGAGCCTAAGGGGGCCCTGCAGAGAAATAAAATGTGAAGCAAGTCAGAGAAAAAAGTACGCCAGGGACCCTTAAAAGTGAATAAGCCGCCTAAACGGTTAGTCCTATTAAACACTGAGAAGAACAGGTATACTTAAAATTCAACTCACCAGAAAAGTTAATATGAATTATCTTCGTATCTCTAATAGTCCATACGGTATCTATCTTTCTATACTAATAGTAATATACACAGTTCAAAAAAGTTAGGGGAGCATGTTTTTGAACGTATGCCATGCTCCACAAAACAATATCTCACACCCAGGTATATTACCAACTAAAACTTTATTTTTTACCGTTTAAGTATACAAAGAACATCGATAGATTCGCGTTCATTTTCAGAACATAAAAAGGAAACGTCCAAATAGGGGAGAAAACGAAGTAATAACAGTCCTCCGGGGTGGATTTTTATCACAGTTGGAGAGCTTCAGTGAGGTGTATGTCCTCCACGAGCATTTATCACACCTTGGCAACTTCGTGGCCTGCTCCGTATAGGTCCCATTCTTCAATGACAGCCTTTTCGAGGTCTTGGAGAGTCTGTGGTGGAACAGGACGCCCACGAACACTTCTGTCAAGCCTATCCCGCACATGCTCGATGGGATTAAGGTCGGGACTCACTGATGACCGTTCCATCTCTAGTTCTCACAAGACAGCACTGGTGACGCGCGTTACATGATCCCTGGCGTTGTCGTGCATGAATACGAATTCAGGGCCAACACCGTATGCAGCAACCAACACATGCTGTAGCAGTATCTCCTCGATATACCCCGCAGCGGTAAGATTACCACGGACGACAAACTCCGTACGGCCATCAATAATGATGCCACCCCACACCAACACAGAACTTTGTCCGAATCGGTCGCCTTCCTGGACAACATTAGAAATGTACTGCTCACCACGGCGTCTCCATACACGTTGACGTCCATCACGCTGTGTCAGGGGAAATATGGACTCATCTGTGAACAACACAGGTGTCCATTGGCGAACTTGCCATTTGACGTGAGTACGGCCAAACAGAAGGCGAGCTGCGCGATGTTGTTGCGTTAAACGGGGCACACGAACAGGACATCTGTGTCGTAAGGACACTTTTCTTAACCTGTTCCTTACTGTCTGGTCACACACCGTGACTCCAGTGACCCATCTGAGGTCTTGATGCAGTTCTCTGGCAGTTGCTGAACGACGCCGCAACGAACAGATGGTCAGATATGTCATCATGTGTGGTTGTCATGCGTCACCGGCCTTGTCCAACCATCCTTGTGAACTGGCCTGTCTCACTGTAGCGATTTCACAAGTGGTGAATAACTGACGGAGAGACATTGAGATCCACAGCAACACGACGAAAAGCCCATACTTCATGGATCAAAGTGAAGACCCTTGCGACTTGAACCTTGTTCAGATGTCTTATGGGACGTGCTGGGTAACGTACAACATGCTCAAATAACCGGAGTAGTCTGTGTGCCTCACAACGACATACGGAAACACCGCTATTCACTTTGTTTTGAGGGGTCACCTTATAACTTGATGTATGGCTACGCCTACAGATGGAGTATATCTTCGATTTGACATACCCTGAGTAGCTAAGGTCTCAAGGTATGCTGTACGACCATTGGAACCCTATCTACCAAATTAACGTTCACATACCAGACGTTACAAAACATATTCCCCTAATTTTTTTTAAAGTGTGCATAAAGAGAGGCTGTGTATATGTAACGGGTAATCTACTACTAGACTGATTTTGGAATTTATTTTACCATTTGAAAGATAACATCATTCTGGGTAACATCCCGGAATATCAGAGTGTTTCTCGGGTAAGGCAAAGAGCCATGCAACTTGATTAAAGTTTACAATGTGTAGACTATGTCCTATACAATTCTGTATACAATGTAGAATTCCGTAGCGAAGTACGGGCACGTCAACTAGTCATTAATATTTTCCGTTTCTAGAATTTTTTAAACTAATCTATGAACCGTTCGACTACTTGAAACTCGATTACCTGGCAATTTCTCTTGAAATAATCTTTTAACAACATGAAAGGATTCTGTACTGACATACGATGATGATGATGATGATGATGATGATGATGATGATGATGATGATGATGATGCTTGTTGTTTAAAGGGGCCTAACATCGAGGTCATCGGTCCCTAATGGTACGAAATGAAATGACAACAAAAAGTTCAAAAAATCCACTGACCAAAATAAAAATAAAAATTCATGAAAAATGAATGGATGGACACGAACCCAAAAAACAAAAACAAACAAGAAACAAACAAACAAGCAAAAAACAGTGGATCCGACTCAAAAAAGGTCATAAATAACACTATTACTGACCAAGGGACCACTTATAAAGCACAGTCCTGAATCGAGGGTGCTTGATGTCTAAAGGGGTCCAAAAACCAGGTCTAAGGCCCTTCAGAATGGTTCATGTCGCGAGTAAAGTAGAGCCATGGTATTTGTCATGTTGGGGGTACTAATCAAAAGTAGTGAAGACTCATGGCGTTCCACATATGATGGTACTACTCTCAAATATTTTACTTCGTACAGGGAACGCAGACCTATGGTGTTTCTCATACAATGGCGCCACTCACAGCCAACGCAAACCGATGAGGCTCCTCACCTAGGTATACTAATCACGGGCGCCGGTATTCCCGTGTGTTCCTCACATAGTGGGCACCAATCACAGGCAACGCAGACCCACGGTGTCGCTCATATAGTGGTACAACTCACAGGCAACGCCCAGACCCGCGGTGTTGCTCACATGGGTACGACGCACGGGTACTGGAAACCCACAGGAGAACCCCCTATTGCTGCTACTAATCACAAACCTATTTCGTACCTAATTTAGTGGTATTACTCGCAAGTACAGGCAACCCATGGTGTTCCCCGCATGATGGTACGAATCAAAAGTAGTTTCATGGTCCTAATTCAACCATCCCTTGGTCGCCTCTTTTAGTCGCCTCTTACGACAGGCAAGGGATACTGCGGGTGTGTTCTACGTGTGCGTCCCCCACCCGCAGGGGGTAGTGTGTTTGGTCCGCGAGAGGTATTATATTTCCCTCAAGTCCGCCGGCAAGGCGGTTAGGACCCCCCTATCCGCCACCTGGGATGCGCCACGTGGGAGTATCACCTCTCCCCCTGCTACGCCAGCGTAGTAGGTTCGTGGACTGACATACGAATCGTAGATAAACACTGGATGTGCTATAGAATAACTATGCCTATTAATACTATTTTACATTTATTCTCACTTCACTTTGCACTCACACGAAATAAGCTGCGTTTAGAGACAGAGCCGGAACCGGTAGCCCCCGCAGGCACACGTCCCTGCCGCACAGCTGTCGGTTTAGTTACTCCCAGCCGCCGCTCCTGTTTCAAGATACAGTCGAAATCGTTTATTGCGACATCGCTTTTAACGCCATATTGGATATAACGGTGAAATCTAATGATCCCGTCTAAATCCTATATTAACATTGTATTTTAAAACTCGCTTAGTACGACGTCGCTTATTACGACGTATCTTAAAAAACGACATATTTTGATCACAGTTTCGGAGAAATGTATCGGCCTATAACGTCCAGTGTTGATTTCTACATACATACATACATACATACATACATTATCATTATAGACTGTTATGCCTTTCAGCGTTCAGTCTGCAAGCCTCTAGTTGTGTTGTGGCCTCATTTAGTTTTATACCTCTTATCTTTAAATCGTTAGAAACCGAGTCTAACCATCGTCGTCTTGGTCTCCCTCTACTTCTTATACCCTCCATAGCAGAGTCCATTATCCTCCTAGGTAACCTATCCTCCTCCATTCGCCTCACATGACCCCACCATTGAAGCCGGTTTATGCGTACAGCTTCATCCATCGAGTTCATTCCTAAATTAGCCTTTATCTCCTCATTCCGAGTACCCTCCTGCCATTGTTCCCACCTGTTTGTACCAGCAATCATTCTTGCTACTTTCATGTCTGTTACTTCTAACTTATGAATGAGATATCCTGAGTCCACCCAGCTTTCGCTCCCGTAAAGCAAAGTTGGTCTGAAAACAGACCGATGTAAAGATAGTTTTGTCTGGGAGCTGACTTCCTTCTTACAGAATACTGTTGATCGCAGCTGCGAGCTCACTGCAGTAGCTTTACGACACCTTGATTCAATCTCACTTACTATATTACAATCCTGGGAGAACACACAACCTAAATACTTGAAATTATCAACCTGTTCTAGCTTTGTATCACCAATCTGACATTCAATTCTGTTGAATTTCTTACCTACTGTCATCAATTTAGTCTTCGAGAGGCTAATTTTCATACCATACTCATTGAACCTATTTTCAAGTTCCAAGATATTAGACTGCAGGCTTTCGGTACAATCTGCCATTAAGACCAAGTCGTCAGCATAGGCCAGACTGCTTACTACATTTCCACCTAACTGAATCCCTCCCTGCCATTTTATACCTTTCAGCAGATGATCCATGTAAACTACGAACAGCAAAGGTAATTTCTATCTGTTACGTATTTATGGATTGCTGAAAACAATGTAACGCTTATTATTGTAGATTTCAAATCACTGTCTGTTAAATAGTCAACACAAGCATCGCTGTAAAGATGTCGCAAATTAAAGGGAAAGTGTTGAATGTTGTAGAAAAGTCACACACAATATTTCGATTAGAAGATTAGGAAACAAACGTCTGAATCGTGAAGTATGTGTGTGTCACAGTGAGTGATTTCTAAAATTTTAAAGTTCAGAGAAAAAATACAGTTCTTTTGAAGAAAATTATTTAAAAATCAAGCGTGCCACAATATCTCAGTGCAAAGATATGGAAGAATCTTAATTTAGATGATTCAAAGAGCAAAGAACAAATAATTTGCCGATCAATGGACCTACTCTTCACGCGAAAGCCAATGAAATTCCTGGCAGTCCCATTGCACAAACAGTGTTCTCTAAATACAATACTGTGGGCGATTAAGTCTGCGATCGAATGGTGCAATTCTAACAATAAGAAATCTCGGTTATTAAGTGATTCGCAAGCTGCGCTGAATGCGATAAATAATAAATATAATCTGAATCCAATAGCTGTAGCTATTAGAACCACAGCTCAACAAAGTCCGCACATCTGTTTTAACTGGATTCACGGCCATTGTGGAATATCTGGAAACGAGAAAGCTGATGCTCTGGCGAAAGCAGTGGCTACATCTAATTTGGAAATTTTTTATGATGAAACGTCACCTAGCTACGCTAAAAAAAGACAAAGAAGCTCGTAATCCATCAATGGAACAACATTTGGACTTCTTCCACTAGAGGCCGAGTCACCAAAGAAATATTCTTCCCTGAGGTTTTCAACCGCCTGCAAAGTAAAGTGTTGGTGCCAAACTTTGAAATTACTCAATTTTTGACTGGTCATGGCAAATTTGGTTATTATTTTCATCGATTGAGAATCAATCGTCCTGATGACTATGTGTGTGTTTGCGGATCCTCACAAACAGTGGACCATCTACTGTTTGAATGTGCTGCATTTGAAAGAAGAAGGCATGACTTGAACTCTCATTTGAATTATTGCAACATTGCATTATCAAAACCCCTGTATCGTTTGTTTAAGAAGCCATGCTGTTACAAATATTTTATTAACTTCCACTTCGTTTTCCGTCGATAAATAATTTCGTGTGGCTATTTCCAGCCGAGTGCAGCCCTTGTAGGCAGACCCTCCGATGAGGGTGGGCGGCATCTGCCATGTGTAGTTAACTGCGTGTTATTGTGGTGGAGGATAGTGTAATGTGGGGTGTGTGAGTTGCAGGGATGTTGGGGACAGCACAAACACCCAGCCCCCGGGCCATTGGAATTAACCAATTAATGTTAAAATCCCCGACCCGGCCGGGAATCGAACCCGGGACCCTCTGAACCGAAGGCCAGTACGCTGACCATTCAGCCAACGAGTCGGACGTTTTCCGTCGATTAGATACATGAATTCATTTTCATTGTAAAAGTGAATGTGTATTTTTTTTTTTTTTTTGCTAGTTGTTTTACGTCGCACCGACACAGATAGGTCTTATGGCGACGATGGGAGAGGGAAGGGATAGGAGTGGGAAGGAAGAGGCCGTGGCCTTAATTAAGGTACAGCCCCAGCATTTGCCTGGTGTGAAAATGGGAAACTACGGAAAACCATTTTCAGGGCTGCCGACAGTGGGGTTCGAACCTACTATCTCCCGAATATGTATTTTAACTACAACCCTACTATACTATGTAAAATAGGGTTCCAAACTGCTTTGGATATTCAATAATAATAATAATAATAATAATAATAATAATAATAATAATAATAATAATAATAATAATAATAATAAATGCAGTACTTCTTTCAGTTACGTTTTTTGAAGGTTTAACTTCATTATGTTAATTAATCACGTAAATGTGCAGCCTAAATTTTACAGATATCACCTTTTTAACAACAAAAGAAGCAAAAAAACCTGTTTGTGGGACTATCGGATATAATGACCGTTCATTGACGGTCCTTCGGTGTCCTTATAACCGATTTCGACTGTAATTGGATGACCCAGTCGCTGGGGGCGGACCCACTGTAGGCCCTGAAATAAATAGCACAGTTGCGGATACACGACTAAGTGTAAGAATTCTTCGGGGTTCCTTTCCTCGTACCCGACAAAGAAGTCGATAATAACATAAAATAAATAAGATTGTACTCTTTCGTCCGACGCACTGGCTGAATGGTCAGCGTTGAGGCCTTCGGTTCAGAGGGTTCGATTCCCGGTCGGGTCGGGGATTTTAATCGCCTATGATTAATTCTTTCTGGCCCGGGGACTGGGACCACAGAAACACGCAATAGTGAGTATATCCCTCCATATAGGGTTGCGTCAGGAAGGGCATCCGGCTGTAAAACAGGGTCAAATTCACATGCGCTACACAGTTCGCACCCGCGACCCCACAGGTGTGGGAAAAACGGTAGAAAAGAAAAAGAAGAAGAAAAGAAGATTGCAGTCTTTCAACAAGACGACGAAGCTACACAGCAATTCTCAGATTATGTGTTAGAAAATTAGATCGAGTCTGTAAATTTCCGTCCTCGCTATGAGCAGAATTCTCCCGTTGTCTGGCGCAAACGAGGAATGCTTGCAACAGTTTCCATTCCATCATTCTCACCCTACGATACTTCGATTAATAGCAGCCTTGAGTGAAGTGCAAACCACGTCTTGTGTTAAAATGAATAGCGTGAATTTCAGAAACATCAGGCGAGTCAAGAAATATTCGACTAGGAGGAATTTTTACTACACAAATGACCGAACTTGAACAAGGCGGGCCACACCTCTTCTGACATGCACGTAAGACAAATAGCAATCTATTAATTGGTTTCTGAATAATGAAGGTGTGAAATCATTAATCATCATTCATCTGCATTTAGGGCTGTCACTCAGGTGGCAGATAAGCCCGCCTGGTGGCCATGATCGTTAAGGCGTTCAAGTCTAAACGGTCCGACACCGTGATTAGCCACTTCGAGTCCCGTTGGTCGAAAAGTTTTTCATCATCAGAATGTTGGCCAGCAGAGTAGAGAAGGTGGTGGCGTTAATCACTAGATTGCGTGCCAGAAGCCTGGATTAAATTGCGAAATCTCTCCAAAGTGCTCATGTGGAGTGAGGGCATATGGCACTGTTGATGTTGATTCATCCATCGGATGGAGACGTTAAGCCTTGAGCAGACCCCCTTGGTGCTATTCGACAGGAGTAGGCTACGTGCCGGCACCGGGTTTCACATTCTCGCTTCCTACTATCATATATCACGTCGTCCATTTCATTTCATTAACTCCTCTGATAAGGTTGACGTCAGGAAGGGCATCCGATCATAAAAACCCACCACGACAGATTCATCTGACCTCATATCCGACCCCGTAGAGAAACGGGACAAGGGTTGGACAAACAAACAACTCATGTGGCAGAGTCCCTATCAATTGTTAGCTGGTCTTTCCTTAAATGATTTCAAGTAACTTTCATTCATTAATTAATTATTTACCATAAACCGTCCGGCTCCATGGCTAAATGGTTAGCGTGCTGGCCTTTGATTACAGGGGTCCCGGGTTCGATTCCCGGGGGGGGGGTCAGGAATTTTAACCATCATTGATTAATTTCCCTGGCACGGGGGCTGGGTGAATGTGTTGTCTTCATCATCATTGCATCCTCATCATGACGCGCAGGTCACCTAGGGGAGTCAAATCAAAAGACCTGCACCTGGCGAGCCGAACCCGTCCTGGGATCTCCCGGCACTAAAAGCCAAACGATATTTCATTTTTTATCATAAACCTTTACAGTATGTATGGAAGGCCAGGGGAAAAGGACAAGCTCCCTACACGTAGTGCCCTCTGACCTTTGAAATAATTACCTAAACTAAAGCAGTCATATACACTATTTACAGGTAAAGTAACTATTTTTTGCTAGTTGCTTTACGTCGCACCGACACAGATAGGTCTTATGGCGATGATGGGATAGGAAGGGACTAGGAGAGGGAAGGAAGCGGCCGTAGCCTTAATTAAGGTACAGGTAAACCACAGAAAACCATTTTCAGGTCTGCCGACAGTGGGACTCGAACACACCATCTCCCGGATGCGATTTCACAGCTGCGCGCTCCTAACCGTACGGCCAACTCGCCCGGTGGTAAAGTAACAAAGTATAGCCTAATGTATACACATTTCTCATTTACACAACCTTTCACTCCCTGGTTCATTCTTCCACATATTCACGTGCATTTTCTCACAGCTTGTGCTTCCTAACATAACATTTAACTATATTTACATTATTTTCTACATTTTCCAAAGCCGCGCTGAACGTCAAAGAAACCTAGTTTGTTGAACTCAGTTCGCTCAAAGGGGGGTATAATGGTTAGTCCAGACCAAAGTTAACAATGTTAACGAAACAAAGTTAATAAATAATCTTAACGAGAACATTTCTCAATATGTTAGCTGGTTGTTAACAAACTTCTGTTAACATTGAATCCACGCCAAAATTTGTTTGTTAGGTTACAATGGATAGAGTCAGGAATACTTACAGCTGCAGAGTGCAATTAGAGAAAAGCGAAAACGCAAAGTGTGGCAAAGAAAAATATTGGTAAAGAGTTTAGAATTAGACCTAAGTTTGGAGAAGACACTTAAATAATTACTGGGCGAGTTGGCCGTGCGGTTAGGAACGCGCAGCTGTGAGCTCGCATCTGGGAGATAGTGTTGGCAGCCCTGAAGAAGGTTTTCCGTAGTTTCCCCATTTTCACACCAGGCAAATACTGGGGCTGTACCTTAATTAAGGCCATGGCCGCTTTCTTTGCATTCCTAGGCCTTTCCTGTCCCATCGTCGCCATAAGACATATCTGTGTCGGTGCGACGTAAAGCAAATAGCAAAAAAAAAAACCTTTTAATTCATGATGCAGTAGGCTTTTCAAAACTTTCTGAGAATGTCTCCCACATGACTTTCAATCGTGTTGACAGTAATTGGGCCTAAAATTACAAGAAATGATACAAATTATCGGAATACCATCTCCATTAATGTTAGGCTAGGTATAACTTTAAGATTCCTAGCAACTGGTGACTTCTACGCTACATTTATGTACTGTGTTTGTATGGTGTATCAAGAGTCGGTCTTCTGTGTATACGAGTTGCTTGCGATTCGATTTCTAGTATTCCGCGCTACGAATTTGCGTGTTCTAATTGCGTCTTTGTGCATGTGCGAAGCGAAATGTTAACGAAAACACGAAATGTTAATGAAAAGTTTCATTCACAAAAGTTAAAGAAATTTTGTTTATCAACATGCTCGAAAAGTTAATAAACACGCTATTTTGTTTATTATGTGTGTATGTTTAGTCCTCAGCCCGAAGGCTGATTGGATCCTCAACAGCTCCGCCATCAGCTGTCATAGATGGTCTGGGCATCACTGAAGAGGCGTACTAGGGAAATGAGGAGTGAGGTAGTTTCCCGTTGCTTTCCTCACCGAGCCAGAAGTTGCTATTACATATCAGTCTGCCAAGCCCACTGAAATGTATGCACCAACCGACCCTATGAGCAATATTTTCACACCATTCATAGCAGGGACTGGCTGCAGAAGGAATGGCATTACTACCATCACTCATACCTCAGTCACTTTCATTTTGTCAAAGCCAAGGATAAAGCTGAGACAGATCAATGAAAGTAACAAAATTGCTCTAGCCCATACCAGAAGACATAGTGCACTGTAAACACTACATCTTGCCAGCAAAGGCACTTTTGTTTATTAACAGACATAAATGTTCATGAACAGGTAGACCATTCGTTAGTATAGGTCTCACTAGCGTCAGGTAAGCCGTCCGTATATCCGGACCGGGCGACTTGGCTGTGCGGCTGTGAGCTTGCATCCGGGAGATAATGGGTTCGAATCCCACTGTCGACAGCCCTGAAGATGGTTTTCCGTGGTTTCCCATTTTTACACCAGGAAAATGCTGGGGTTGTACCTTAATCAAGGCCACGGCCGCTTCCTTCCAACTACTAGGCCTTTCCTATCCCATCGTCGCCGTAAGACCTATCTTTGTCGGTGCGACGTAAAGCAATTAGCATTAGCGTAAATCCGGCCCCGCGGTGTAGGAGGCAAAGTGTCCGCCTGTCACCCGGTGGCCCCGGGTTCGATTCCAGGCCGGGTCAGGGGTTTTTAATTTTAAATGATTAATATCCCTGGCCTGGGGACTGGGTGTTTGTTTCGCCCTTAACGTTCCATTCAACACGTTACACTTCCGCCATTTACAAAATACAGGTTCCTCACATATGGTGCAAGTAGGGGCAAAAGATCTTTCTAGGCCGACGCCCCGAACAAACAGCATTAAAAAAAAAGCCTTCCGTATAGCATTCGACTTGCACCCACGGAGGCTTCTGTGCATAAAACCGAGCACCCTGGCAGTTTTGCATCTCACTTCCTCTAACAAATGCACGGTTTTAAATCGCTCAATATGTACATTATTGATGTTATATATACATTCTACTGGGTGTCGAGACCTACTTAGCCTAATGTATTTACATTTGCCAGCATTAATGTTGAGTCAGTTGACGTAACACCACACCGCTATAGTGTCCAAGTCCGACTGTAACTTCAGACAATCATCTGCACATTACAGTGTCATCAGCGTACTGGGCTATGGTTGAGGTCACACATTTAGGTAAATCGGAGAAAAATGCATTAAATAACAAAGGTCCCAAGACGGTGCCTTGACATACTCCTGAGGTTATTTTAACGGTCGAAGATCGAACTCCATCAAGCACATGTTGAGTTCGACCCTCGAGAAATGACCGCAACCATGCCAGTACACTTCCCCTAACATTCATCTGTCTTAATTTTAACAAAAGTCCTTCATGCGGGATTTGGTCAAAAGCTTTAGCCCAATCCAAAGCTACGCAGTCTTCCTGAACAATTTTAGATTTCTCCAGGGGGAACTGCCACTCATCAATAAACTTAGTAATAAAGTATTACAGGATCTTCCTGGGAGAAAACAGTGCTGGCATTTACTTAGCAGATTACCTTCCCGGAAGTATTCCGGTATATTAATCCTGAGGCAGTGATCCACAGTGAAGCAACAGGTTGAATAGTTCGCAGAGAGATGGTGCCACTGACTCAGCGCAGTCACGGAGTATACGGCTGGGTATTTCATCAGAGCCGCTCGCCGCATGGGGTCGAATCCTCTTCAAACTTGCTAGTATATGAAGTTCCGAGAAGTGTTGGCTGGAGAGAGGGAGGGGCGGTACGGGTGTGTTGGTTATCCCTTTACAGGTTACTGGTACATATATGTGCCAGCTTTTATGGTTCATATCTTCGAAACATGTGTGATTACAGTCTTCTTTTTTTCTATTTGCTTTACGTCGCACCGACACAGATAGGCCTTATGGCGACGATGGGACAGGAAAGGCCTAGGAATGGGAAGGAAGCGGCCGTGGCCTTAATTAAGGTACAGCCCCAGCATTTGTCTGGTGTGAAAATGGGAAACCACGGAAAACCATCTTCAGGGCTGCGGACAGTGGGGTTCGAACCCACTATCTCGCGGATGCGAGCTCACAGCTGCGCGCTCCTAACCGCAGGGCCAACTCGCTCGGTAGAGCGTTAGTTCGCGGGAAAGTTGTGCATTGCCGACATTGGAGGTTACAATACATTTTTACTCCATTTATATTCAACTCATGCCAAAGTAAGTTACTTCATAATTACTGCAGACATTATAAACTTATTAACTGTGTAACTCTCTAGAGATTTATTACCAAAGAATGCAGGTAAATAGAGATATTAGTATGCGGTTGCTACCGTACTTGGGAAGATAGTGTATCGTGCCAATAGATTTGTTCGGCATTGTTGCACTGAGTGTTTGTTTTATTTGATATTACTCATTTGATATAAGTGTCCGGCTCCATGGCTAAATGGTTAGCGTGCTGGCCTTTGGTCACAGGGATTTCGGGTTCGATTCCAGGCAGGGTCGGGAATTTTAACCAAATTTGGTTAACTTCTCTGGCACGGGGGCTGGGTGTACGTGTTGCCTTCATCATCATTTCATCCTCATCATGACGCGCAGGTTGCCTACGGGAGTCAAATCGAAAGACCTGCATCTGGCGAGCCGAACTTGTTCTCACACACTCCCGGCACTAAAAGCCATACGCCATTTTTTTTTCATTTGATGTGAGTACATTGAATACCTTTGATTTGAGTGGTAAAGTACTTCCCTGCGGGCCATTTGCCGCTAAGATGTTACACTGTGAAGAGTGTACACACATGACGAAAACTGAGGTTGTAGTTCTGGTTTCAGAAATGTAGACTTGAAGTAAAAGTTCTTAATAAATATGATTGTGCTATAAAACGTGGTCATTGTGAGATGAACAGAAGTTTAGCGTTTTATTACTTTTTATAATATACTGCCTTTTATATTATGTTATTGCACATTATTTCACAGTTATTATATTCAATTGTTTCTTCGATGAGAAAGTGGTACATATGTGTACCACTGAACACTATGTGTACATTTTTCACTGAATGGTCTCTGGTACATACATGTACCACCCGATATCATTGAAGTAGGCATATTCAGGATCTCATATGGCTTCATTTTACATTCTACACATCCCGAAGACAGCAAATAGCACAAATAAAATGTTTTTGAAGAACTGCGCTGTACCTTTCCATAAGTCATCAATTATTCATTGTTGTAAATCAAAGCGTACACTTCATTGTATTCATTTACACTTGGTGTCGTTTATGCCAACCATGATAAATAATTTATTTATTTATTTAGTTATTTATTTATTTATTTATTTATTTATTTATTTATTTATTTATTTATTGATGTCTTGGTTCTTAGCCCTCTCTTACACTTAACCACATTATACGGCTTGAAAATGAATACATACTTAATATCCAAACTCAATATACTGTATATAATATAATAACTTACTATAGACTAAAACTAAAAGATCTACATACATCCTAAGTCTAAAATGAGCAAAATAAATTCATTATTAACTACTCTACGTGAAATTCATATAATATAACAGTAATTTATGTAAATATTTGGGAACTATTTACTCAAGACATTCACACGTAACTACATAATATACGTATTCAAGAGGAAATCTTTAGACTGTCTTTTGAAGGTAATTAATGAAGAACTATTTCTAATTTCAGGGGGTAAAGCATTCCATATTCTAGCACCCGACACAAGGAAAGAATTACTGAAGGTAGATGTATGATGTGGAGGTACTGCAATTATTGGCCCAGATCGCGTGTCACGGTCGTGAAAGGAAGATATAAAACGGAAATTACTGGAGAGATATTCAGGTATATTTTCAGTCAAGAGTTGACAGATAAGGGTCGATACATGCTGATTTCTCTGCTGCTCTACTTTTAACCAAGAAAGTTGTGTTATAAAAGGGGATACATGTGAGTCAAAGTTCAATGAAAAAATAAATCTAATGCAGGAGTTTAAAGCTCTCTGCAGTTTCTTGTTTTGTTCCCTGGTAGCATCCAACAACACATCACAATAGTTAAAAATGGGAAGTATCAATGTTTGAACCAGTCTTATTTTTAAGTTGAGAGGTAATACGGTCTGGTGAATCTGAAGGGGATGAAGTGATGAATCAACTTTCCTGCATACATTAGTGACATGCTCATCCCAGTTTAAAGTTTCATTTATAGTGACTCCAAGGCATTTTACTGATTTACAGAATGCGATAGCAAGGCCATTTAGTTGAATGACTGGAAGTTGTAGTCTGTGTAAATGGGCAAGCAGTTTTCTCTGCCCTAATATGGTAGCTTGTGTTTTCGTTGGGTTGATGGAGAGAGGATTCTCAGCTGCATAACAGCTGATCAGCTCTAAGTTTCGGTTCATATTTTCAATAGCTGCATTTATGTCATTCACTTTTGTGTGGCAGTAAATTTGAAGGTCGTCGGCATACAGATGACAGTTACAGTTTTCCAACTTAGAAGAGATGTCATTGAAATACAAAATAAATAACAGTGGGCCGAGTATAGAACCTTGTGGCACACAATTAACTTTGTACTTCAACGCCGTTCTCTTTTCATTCACGACAACACATTGTCGTCAGTTATGGAGGTAGGAAGCAAACAATTTGAGAGCAGCGTGGCTAAGATGGAAGGAATGCAATTTCGTTATTAATATGTCCGTACTGATAGTGTCAAAAGCACTGCTGAAGTCTAGGAGAATGAGCACGGTTACTTTACGTTCATCCATTGCTTTCCTTACGTCACCCGCAATTTCTAGAAGAGCAGTAGATGTACTACATCCTTTTTTAAATCCAGATTGTAAGTGGTCAAGTAACGAATGGTGCGTCAAATACTGGAGCAGTTGTTCATGCATGAGTTTTTCTAAGGCTTTCGAAACTGAAGAAAGTATAGAGACAGGCCGATTATCAGATGGAGAATTTGCTAGAGATTTTTTTGGTACTGGGAGAATTAAGGCATCCTTCCAAATAGTTGAGAAGAAGCCTTCCGAAAGACACGAGTTACATATGTGGGTTAAAATTGGCAATACTCCATCTATCAAGGATATCTGGATGTCGCCCACACCGATTGCTTATGATTTGATTGATGTTGGTTTTCTCCTTACATCAGTTTCATTTCTTTCTTTCTTTCTTTCTTTCTTCCTTTCTTTCTTTTTTAATCTGTTTACCCTCCAAGGTTGGTTTTTCCCTCGGACTCAATGAGGGATCCCACCTCTACCGCCTCAAGGGCATTGTCCTGGAGCGTGAGACATTGGGTCGGTGGATACAACTGGGGAGGATGACCAGTACCTCGCCCAGGAGGGTCCTAGGTTCGATTCCCGGCCGGTTGGGGTATTTTAATAGCTTGGGCTTGGGAACTGGGTGCTTATTTGTCCCAACACTCTCCTATTCATGCTCAGACAACCCACCACACAACAAACTACCGTAAAAGCCTGACCGCACGGTGCCCCTGATTGCTACTAATCACAAACCTATTTGGTACTGAACATAGTGGTACTACGCGCAAGTAACAGCGACCCATGGTGCTTCCCGCGTGGTGGTACTAATCACAAGTAGTTTCATGGTTCTAATCCAATCGTCCCTTGGTCGCCCCTTTTAGTCCCCTCTTACGACAGGCTGGGGATACCATGGGTGTATTCTTCGTCTGCGTCTCCCACCCACAGGGGGTGTGTGTTTGGTCCGCGAGAGGTATTTTATTTCCCTCAAGTCCGCCGGCAAGCCGGTTAGGACCTCCCTATCCGCCACCTGGGACGCACCACGTGGGAGTATCACCTCTCCCCCTGCTACGCCAGCGTAGCAGGTTCATGGCGGCAAAGAACTAGAGTTGACCAAGGAAGGTCGGATAGGATAGATGAGAGGAGCCTGGCAAGAGTAAGTGTAAGAAATGCCAGGACTCAGCTCAGAGCGCCTGGGGCCAATTGCCGTCAAGTTTATCTTTCCATTCTGTAGGTTAAGATGGTTTATTGTTGCGTGCCTAACTGCACATCTGACACAGCGAAGAAATATACACAAATGTTCATCTTTTCCCTAAAGATCCGAGTTTACTGGAGAAGTGGAGGCTTGCTATTTCTCGACAGGGCGGCAGGAAAGGATCTCTTTGGGCTTCTAGTGATAACTCCAGAATATGTAGCTTGCACTTTGTCGAATCAGATTACTGTGAGGGAAATTCTGCTCCCCGACAAGGTGTCGACGCAAATTCATCATCTTTTTGAAAATGTATAATATTTACAACGCGGGCGTTAGGATATCTCGGAAAATGTAACCTTGTTCGAAAGCTGAAATTCCTTACCGCTCCAAAGTTTAAAGAAACGTTTCGGTGCCACAACTGTGATCAAGCACACATCACATATGTTATAATTACACAATTTTTCAGGCCTGTTCTTGATAATAATGCAAATAAAGTGACTAGTGACTGTGATTTATTAAATTCAAGTGCAAGCCTCTGAGCAGAAAAGTGTTGAAATTGTAGAAATAGGGAAAAATCGGGTGAGTACTTCTATTTAGGCCTATTTCCCTATTCTTTATTCTTGTGTGATAAACAAGTGCAAAGTGAAAGAAATCTATGAAGTGTAGTGTGTTCTAAATTGTTTTATATATTTATATCTGATTCAAACCGGGCATAATGATAATAAAATGTATTATTTCGCGTTATTGTATGAATCTTCAATATAAGGATATAGACAGAACATGAGAACAACAGAACATAAACACGATCCAAGCGGCCATTGCCTGAACTACTTTGTTCGCCCAGAAATGCATCGGCTTGTCCAGGCCTTCTATTATAGCGTAGGCACAGACACAACACACAGACCACGCGCCATCTTTTGGTATCCGTATAAATCGTTGCTTACACTATTATACAAGGCTGGGAAATGAGCAATGAGAAGTGGGGTCACCCAATTTAGTTTTCAGCTCTCCTGCTAGGATCGCCTTTCTTAGACATGTTTTGAATGTTTCCTTATGTTCAGCACGGATCTTGTGACAAGAGGTTGTGAAAATTCGCTAATGTATAGCTATTTATGATACTTACGGAGAAACCATTATTGTTGTAGTGCAAATAATCATGAATATCATGTCATGTTTGAAACAGTTCAAGAAATTTTGTGGTTTCATTGAAGCTGTTCCTGACATCGATTCCTTCTGGGCTTACTTTCTCCAAACTTCTTGTCTGTCGAGAATATTACTTTAGCCCTTGGAACATTCATCTTTTAAAAATGTGTAGGGCATATTACTTTCCTAGTTTATTTCCGCACAGGTTTCACTACCAATCATTTTTGCAGCTTTTTCGCATGTTATGCAGTTATCACGTTACCATTTACTTCAAAATTTCTGCTCATGTGTTGTGATCTTACATTTTTTAAATATATGGCTAGGGTCAAAACTCAAAAAAAGTAGGCCTGCTGGGATCTAAGAGGTGTTGAATTTGACGTACAAGGTCTTCCTACATTCCACGCAAGGAGTGAAACATGGTCACATTCACTTAACAATTCGAACTACTTGGAATACACAGTCTTCAACAACCTGTAAGGCCTCGCGTGTTAATTTGGCTAGTTGATCTGTCAGGCTGTGTGTAATATAATATGACACAGGAATTCTGTAGTGTGTGGAAATACCTTTGAACAGAATGCAGAGCATTAGACCTATGAACAGAATGCAGAGCATTTTTCTTAACAAGCTTGTCTTCAATACCGACAGCGTCTCTCTCTACGTCACTCATTCCAAGTAGCGTCCGACTCGTTGGCTGAATGGTCAGCGTACTGGCCTTCGGTTGAGAGGGTCCCGGGTTCGATTCCCGGCCGGGTCGGGGATTTTAACCTTCATTGGTTAATTCCAGTGGCCCGGGGGCTGGGTGTTTGTGCTGTCCCCAACATCCCTGCAACTCACACACCACACATAACACTATCCTCCACCACAATAACACGCAGTTACCTACACATGGCAGATGCCGCCCACCCTCATCGGAGGGTCTACCTTACAAGGGCTGCACTCGGATAGAAATAGCCACACGAAATTAATTAAATTCCAAGTAGCATATCCAAATTCCTGTCATAGACCAGCCTTGATTTTATTGCCATCTTATCTATGGTGAGAGAACCTACTTTTTCATTATCGTGCTGTAAGGATTTCTTTTCTGCAATCGGACGAGCTCGTACCAAGGAAGTAATTCCTATCTCTTCTCTGAAATGGCCAATGTAAGTTTTTAAAGATTTTTGATGCGGTAGGTGCAAAATATTACGATATCCTAGGAACCTGTAGTCTGTGGATGACCTGTTGGACAGTAATAAGCAGACCTTTATAGTATTCTCTCTGAATTTTCACTTTTCACTTTGAATCTTTGAATCTGCTCAATCAGGAAATTTGCTTTCAAATCACCTTGTTCAGCTAGTCCGGTAATTTTATTTAGTTGGCTGTCAAGTCCATGTTGATTTTTTCATTTTTGAGTTGAGGCATCCCTTCTTTTAAAGTGGTAATAATATTTTTCTGCTTCTTACAAGTGCTCTTTCTCTCCTAAATTTACAGGCTATTCTTTTCAGTTTCAAATCTACTTTAGTGCTGTATATAGAACACTGTGTGCCTATGGTTTTATATAATGGTTCACTGATAATTACAGGTGGTGGGTCATTCTCTTCACTGGCTGTAGATGTGGTTGGTTGCACATGAAGTTCAATTTTCTTATAGGATTTAGCTTCATTTCCCAATTCTGTAGCCTTCCTCTTATGTGGTCTTCCTGTACGTGATTTGTTTGTGTCCAAAAAAATCTTGAAATATGGAGGGAATGACGTTCGGAAATAGGATTTTTCAGTGCTGTGTTTACACTATAATATGAGTCCTTAAAATGTCTACTGCAAACACTGGGATGTACACTAGGTTTCCACAGAGATCCCAGTCTTTCCTTAACGAGAAATTGCCAATCACCATTTAGTTTAAAGTTCCTTGTCTTTCGGAAATCTGTTAAATGAAATACCACATCCTTTTGAGGTCTTTGATTTACAATAAGGAACACTACGGTACATCATGCTTTTTAAATTTATCCGATGTTCGCATTACGAAAATATGTCATTAATTTCAGTCACTAAATAATAATCACCCGCACTAGCACAAGAAAGCTCATTAAGTACAAAAATACGTCTTGACACGCTCGTGAATGTTTGAATGAGTACTTCGCCCGCGAAATTTTACGACTACGAAGCGCGCACCTAACGGCAAAACGATGCGTTTCACGAGCCCGAACGGGAACCAGTTTCATGACCAGCGAGGCCTTGCGTTTCCCAGATAAATGTAATTCTGGTTTCAGAAAGGTAGACTTGAAGTAAAAGTTCTTTAAAAAATGTAATTGTGTTACAAAACGTGAACATTGTGAGATGAACAGAAGTTTAGGGTTTTATTACTTTTTATAATATACTGCCTTTTAAATTATGTTATTGCACATTATTTCACAGTTATTATATTCAACTGTTTCTTCGATGAGAAAGTGGTACATATGTGTACCACTGAACACTATGTGTACATTTTTCACTGAATGGTCTCTGGTACATACATGTACCACCCGATATCATCGAACTAGGCACATTCAGGATCTCATATGGCTACATTTCACATTCTACACATCCCGAAGACAACAAATAGCACACACAAAACATTTTTTGAAAGGCCCCAGAGTACTAGCCTATAAAGGGTTTTATACATGTCCCCAGCTGATTGTGCCTGGGAGAAATTCTCTTTAAATGTTTCACTGAAGGCTGAGGCAATGTCTGTGGGCGTGGAGATGGATTTTCCGTTAGCTTGAAAGGAGCTTGGGGAAATGTATCGAACATTTCCCTTGAAAAATTATTCCAATCCCTAATTCATCTTCCTATAAATAAATATTTGTGCCAATTTGTTCTCTTGAATTCCAATTTTATCTTTATATTATGGTCTTTCCTACATTTACAAGTTCCACCCAAGCTTATTCGTACCGGGCGAGTTGGCTGTGCAGTTAGGGACGCTCAGCTGTGAGCTTGCAACCGGCAGATAGTGGGTTCCAACCCCAATGAAGATGGTTTTCCGTGGTTTCACATCAGGCAAATGCTGTGGCTGTACATTATTAAGGTCACGGTCGCTTCCTTCCCACTCCTAGCCCTTTCCTATCCCATCGTCGCCACAAGACCTATCTGTGTCGGTGCGACGTAAAACAAATCATAGAAAGCTTATTCGTTTACTAATGTCATTCCACGCCATTTGTCCACTGACAGCTTGGAACATACCACATAGTCGAGCAGCTCGTCTCCTTACTCCCAAGTCTTCCTAGCGAGAAGTTTGCAACAGTTTCGTAACTCAACACTTTTTGTCGGAAATCACCCCGAAAAAATCGTGCTGCTTTCCTTTGGATATTTTCCAGTTAACGTATCAAGTAATTCTGATGTGGGTCCCATACACTGCAAAGATCGATTCATCGATTGATATTCATAGACAAATTACGCTTAAGTATCGTGATGTATATTTGTCACAGTAGCAACAGGACAATGGTCGGCCCCATTCCTCCGCGCAGCAGTTGAGACTGTCCAAGACCTGTATGTTCAGTAAAAGCTATCTTTCACGTCCGCCATATTCACCAGACTTCACCCCTAGTGATTATCACATGTTTGGGCTACACAAGGAGACTATGGGTGTAAGGACGATCCGTTGAGATGAAGGAGGAGCACGAGCGACTGCGCAGACAACCAAAGGAGTTTTAAAAAGTCAAGAAATCCACGCACTTTGGAAGCGCGGAGACTACATAGAAAAATGATACAGTTGTGTAGGCCTACTGTTTCATCCCAATAAAAGAAATGGAAGAAAAGAATCACTTGACCTTCCTTCGTAAATGAAGCATATGTATTTGTAAAGTGGAACACAAACAGCCCTCCCCAAGCTGGAATCATCAACCAGAGAAGCTAAAACTCCGGCCCACTCGGAAATCTAACCATCTGACCATTTAGTCAACCATCCGAACTTTCTCGTTAGCCTTATAAACCACCAAATTACTCATAAGCAAACTAATAACATTATAAACTCACCTCATTCTCGCACGAATCTCCGGTTGATAACTTTAATTCACAACTTTCTTATCCCAATGTTAAAATTATCTTCCAATCATTTATATCCCGTTACAGAATGACGTTAACTGTTTTTATCCACAACGAAACTGTATATTTTCCGACACCACGAATCACAACATGTATTGATATAAGTCTCTCCGCTGGCAGTCTGCGTATGACCGAATCGGGAAGGACCTTACGGCGCCAAACGCTGTGAAGCTCTGTAAACAAGGAGACCGGAGAAAGCTGCTATTAAAGAAGATAGGCGACAATATTCTTACCCTCGTACTGCGACTGCTATTCAACTGTTGTTAAAATCCGAAAATTTGGAAGGTTTTAGGTTTTCGTCCCACAAAATCAATTATTATTTCATGATTAACCTTTCCCGCGTCGTAGACGGAATATTGTGCATGGTTCCAAAAAGTTGTTGCTAGATGGTTGCAGTGTTCTGTATCTAAGGCGACCGAATGTCTGGGTTAGGTCCGGACAGTTTACTTTTCTCATAGTGCGCTCGGGTGTCCGGCTGACATACGATTCGGATGCATAATAGTCTAAATTTAACATATTACTATTTACGAAAACTTTTTAATTTATATTTAAATCTCATTATTATTACTATTTAATATTATTATAATAGTGGAGCCTTCGTGGCTCAGGTGGCAGTGCGCCGGCCTCTCACCGCTGGGTTCCGTGGTTCAAATCCCTGTCACTGTGTGAGATTTTTGCTGGACAAAGCGGAGGCAGGACCGGTTTTTCTCCGGATACTCAGGTTTCCCTCGTCATCTTTCATTCCAGCAACACTTTGCAATATCATTTAATCTGTCAGTTATTAATCGTTGCCCCAGCGGAGTGCGACAGCCTTTGGCTGCCGGCACAATTCCTATCCTCGACGCAAGATGGGGCTCCATTCATTCCATTCCTGACCCGATCGAATGACTGGAAACAGGCTGAAGATTTTCATATACCGCACCTCTATCAGAATCGAATCGAAAATGAAAATCCACAGCCTGTTTCCAGCCATTCGACCGGGCCAGGAATGGAATGAATGAATGAAGCCCCCCATCTAGCGGCGAGGATAGGAACGGTGCCGTCTGCCGAAGCCTGTCGCACTCCTCTGGGGCAATGATAAATGACTGACAGATGAAATGAAATGTTAATGGAGAGTGTTGCTGGAATGAAAGATGACAGGGAGAACCGGAGTACCCGGAGAAAAACCTGTCTCACCTCCGCTTTGTCCAGCACAAACCACTCGGAGTGACCGGGATTTGAACCACGGTATCCAGCGGTGGCCGGTGAGAGGCCGGCGCGCTGACGCCTGAGCCACGGAGGCTCAATGGCAGTAAATATATTGGAAACATTATGTTGAAGATAACCGTATTAATATTTTATCCAAGTAAATTATACTTTATTGCGCGTTTCTCTTATTTTTAAGTAATATCCCATTGCTAGTCCACGAACCAGAACTGCTGCTTGCCTTTCTTCAATGTTAAAACAAAATGCTATAAAACCTTGCCGTATATTTTCACATCTCTTCAAGCTTTCAGCAGTGTTAATTTAATCGATCGAATGAACCTTTAATGTTAATTAATGATTTATATTGTGTATGTCTACTCCTTAGTCCGTTTTTCTTATACGAGGTCGGTGATGAAATTAAATGACATACTTGCACGGCCGCATGCCCTTCCTGTCACCAGCCTCAGCTGAGGAGTTAATCAAGATGAAATGAATTATGGTGAATTAAACAAGGTAAGGAGATGGAAGGCACTGGTTGTGGACTGTGAATGGGAGATCTGCCGGCATTTTACTGGAAGTGAAAATGGGAAACTGCAGAAAACCGTTCTCAAGACAGCTGTCGGTGGGATTGGAACCGACTCGTCTCCCGAATGCAGAGCTTGGGTTCGTGGTTGTAGCCGGTTAACGCGCACAATCACTAATTATGGATTTACAGTAGTGAAAAGTAATGTACATATTGAGTTAATACTCCAGTTCCAAATAATTTCTTCTTCTTCTTCTACCCTTTTCCCACATTTGTGGGGTCACGGGTGCGAACTGTGTCGCACATGGGGATTTGGCCCTGTTTTACGGCCGGATGCCCTTCCTGACGCCAACCCTATATGGAGGGATGTAATGATTATTGCGTGTTTCTGTGGTGGTTGGTAGTGTAGTGCGTTGTAAATATGAAGACGAAAGTGTTGGGACAAACACAAACACCCAGTCCCCGAGCCAGAAGAATTAATCAGATGCGATTAAAATCCCCGACCCGGCCTAGAATCGAACCCGGGACCCTTTGAACCGAAGGACTCAGTGCTGTCCATTCAGCCAATGAGTCGGACCCAGTTCCAAATAATTACATTTTCTACAATTTCCGTGAATCTCCACCAAGAGCATAAAACAGTCTCCACTGACACCAATATCAAAATACAAATGATGAAATCCATGTGCATGGGCAAGGGCGGCGCTTCAAACCGTTTGTTACAAAATTGGAAGAGAAACGTTATTTACTGGAGCGAAAATTGTATCGATAATCTATTTATGACGGTGTATTCTCCAGCGTGTGCCGTCATTGTCGGGGAGTGCGTCTATTTACCATCTGATACACTACTGCCAGAGATCTGGCTATGATTGATACTCAGGACTCCCATCAGTACAGTCACTAGCTCAAGATTTGATACACTAATTCACCTGTAAGTTCTGGCAGCTACCCTAAATAGGGTGATTATACACTAGTGTACTCCAGCGTTTCCACACAACCAACGAATTTTCTTCTTCTTCTTCTTCTTCTTCTTCTTAGCCTTTGCTCGGTTGTATGCGATCGGCATTTTTTATTCTGTCCGACTCCATGGATGACTTGTTAGAATGCTGGCCATTGTCCAAGAGTTCCTGGGTTCGATTCCCAACTGGGCGAGGGATTTTAACCTTATCTGGTTTTTCCTCTGGCTTGGGGACTTGAAACCCTGTGGTTGGGGGTGGTAGAAAAACACCCACGGTATCCCCTGCTTGTAGTAAGAGGAGAATAAAAGAGGCCCCAGGGGTTCTTAACTTGGGAGCGTGGGTTGGCGACCACAGGACCCTTAGCTGATTCCTGGCATTGTTTCCACTTACTTGTGCCAGGCTTCTCACTTTCAACTATCCTATCCGACCTCCCTTGGTCAACTTGTTCTTTTCCGACCCGGACGCTATTAGGTTCGGAGGGCTAGGGAGTCTCTCATTTCACGCCCTTCGTGGCCCTTGTCTTTCTTTGAATTTTCGAATTGCCGGACCTCTCGCATCCCCCCCCCCCCCCCCACCGCTCTGATTAGTGTTAATAGAGGATGGTTTACTAGTTGTACTTCCTCTTAAAACATAACCATCACCACCAGCACCGCCATTTGGGGACTTGCTGTTAGTGCCGTCTTCAACAGAAGATTATAAAATCCTACGTAGAACACCATCCTCATAGACATGCAAGTCGCCCGGAGGCGACAAGTCGAAAGACCTCTCAGTAGGCTACACACCATTTATTATTACTTCTTCGTTCTCTTCTTCTTCTTCCACCACAGCTTTTCTCACACCCTACCTGGGACGTGGGAGCGAACTGTGTAACACATGTAGACTTGATCATGTTTAACGTCCGGATGCCCTTCCTGACGCCAGCACTATGTGGAAGATGTATTCGCTATTGCGCTTTTCTGCAGTGGCTCATAGTGTGATGTGATATGTGTACTGAATAATGAGACATAGGAATTAATATCCTCGACCCGGCCAAGAATCGAATCCGGGGCCTCTCGATGCAAACAGCTAAGTCAAGGCAAATACAGCTGTCTCGATAACCCGTTCGCTCTATCACAGTCCAGGTCTCTCCGGCGAGCTGGGTTTCTTTACCACCCAGCGAAATTCAAGTCGCATGGTTGACGCAAGAGCTTTCAGCCTCCTCCTCCTCCTTGGCCTCGCTCGAGATTCACAGCCTCTTACTCCGGCGGAGCAGCTAGCTTGGGTATATGTTAGTTGTAATATTTTAGTTAACACTCGAAGGGTTCAGCGCCACATACCAGAGGCTCGCATTCGGGTGATAGTGGGTTCGAACCCCACTGTCGGCAGCCCTGAAGATAGTTTTCCGTAGTTTCCCATTTTCACACCAGGCAAATGCTGGGCCTGTACCTTAATTAAGGCCACGGCCGCTTCCTTCCCATTCCTAGGCATTTTCTATCCCATCGTCGCCATAAGACTTATCTCTATCGGTGTGAAGTAAAGCAAATAGCAAAATTATTTCCACTAAGTTATCGAGTGAGTTTCTAAAATAGTAATGTTGGCTTTAGAGAGAGTGGTGGGTCTGCGGTTGCTTTTTAATTTATTTTTGTATGCAGTATTTTTGTATCAGTCTTTTGGCACAGGCCAGAGCAAAATGTAGCTTCCACCGAAGTCCCAGTCTCATCCATGGCTGTGACAATATGGAAGCTGCTGGGGTATGGGTGGTGCTGAGTAATGACATTTGGAGCACAACTAACGTCTGAGTGTTATCAAAGGTGTTACTCATAGGATCAGTCGTGCTACAGTAGCACCTTCTGATCCAGTGAGGAAAGCAATGGCAAACTACCTCACTCGTCATCTTGCCTAGTACGCCTCATTTGGGCTCTGCCATTGGTTTTTGCAGTTTCCCTATAAGTGCATAGCCTTTGGTGGTGCTATTTGAGGATCCAACCAGCCTCTGGGCTGATGACCTAACAGACAGACAGCTGAGGTAACGAATGTATTCACTGCCCGCCACTGAACCTACGTCACTTTGGATAGGGGCCTGTGCAAGAAGAATTGAAATGTTGAAACAGCGCAAACACCCAGCCTCTGAGCCACACGAATTAACCATTTAAGGTTAAAATCCCTGTCGCAGCCGGGAATTGAACCCGGAACATCATGGGCCAAAGGCCAACATTCTAACCAGTCACCCATAGAGATGGACACAACCCCCTCCCCCTGTGGAGGTGGTGCATTTAAAGGCAGAGGGCAGGTATTTGTGGAGAATGTAGTAATCACTACATGTCAGTATTAAATATTTGGCAGTAGTGTGAACCGAATTCCGTTCTTCGAGTACGGCAGTTAATAGCGCTATTCTATGAAGGCGGGAGGTTATTTCAGTCGATCAGGTCTAATTATCTCCACCGCTCCCCCCCCCCCCCCCACCAAATTAGTCCAAATTTTTTGGGGTTCTACAGTGCAAAGTGCAAAATCATTGAACATCATACTGGTACTTAAGAATGCTAAATTCTCTGTACAATGAGCTATTCCTTAATGTTTGCACACGCTCATCATTAATCACAGCGTAAATGATTCGCGCTGAAAGGATCAATTATGATGAAGCAACCATGTTCGCTTTGAGAAACCGCGCAGAAACCAGTTAGTCTCTGTGACCCCATCACTCGCAGGCTGACAGACGTGATAGTCAGGAAGGTTTATCGCAGGAACTTTCACCTCTGATAACATTTTTTCTTGTCATTTCAATTCATGCTTATTATATACGCAATATGATTCGTTTAATAAATGAATCAGGTCAAAGATAAATTGTAATGAAGATATAATGAAAATGATATGACTAAAATGAGAATAAAACATTCTCAGACTAATATATCACTCATGTTCGTCCGACGCTTCTGTTCGGATGGTTCTTTGGTGAGATGAAGAAAGTTACATGTTAATGTATAGTCATTCATTTTTATAATGTACCGACGTTAAGGTTCAAGGCCTCCTCAGTAAAATCATATGCTGCTGTATTGACGTTCGTTTTCACTGCCTCCGCTATAAAGTTCGGATGTCAAGGAATAGTTATATTTCACTCCTTAGCTGATTTTACCCGAAATCAGAGTAATAACTGTGAATGAAGGGGCTCTTATCCCGTTTAAAGCAATTTTATATTGCATATAAACGCATGTTTTGTCAATTTTTAATGCTTTGGTCACATTTTGTTCATTTTAGTGATGAGATCATATTTGGTTATATTTTGAGAATTGTTCAAATTGAGACGTCCTTTTTGAGAAGGTACGCCCATGCTATCTGCGTTGAATTTCAAACGGATTTCAAAAGACTGTAGTAGATGTACTTTTCTTTCTTTTCCCGAAACCGATATATAGCAGGTTTAGAAGACATGATTCTAAGAAAGAACGAATACTTCATTTTGGACATTTTTATAGGGAAACAGAATGAGAACAGCGCCTCAAGGTTATGCTCTGAATCAAGTATACAGTTTTAATTTACCTGCTGTAGCTCTGTCAATTTGCATGATTAAATGTGTCGGCTGTTTTATCGCTTACCACTTTTTGACACGTCTAATGTTAGTAAACTCTAATTCTTGCTACCTATCCCTAAATTACTTAAGTCATATTTTACCTTTTTAGTGTCATATTTAGCTAGTTTAGGTTATACTTACCTAGTTTAAAGGCATATTAAGCTACTTTTATGGAGTATTTAGCTAGTTTTAGGGCACATTTAGCTAGTTTTATGGTATGTTTAACTAGTTTTATGATACATTTAGCTGTTTTATGGTATATTTAGCTAGCTTTAGGACATATTTAGGTGGTTTTATGGTATATCTAGCTAGTTTAGGACATACTTAGCTAGTTTTATGATATATTTAGCTCGTTTAGGGCATATTTAGCTAGTTTTGGGTCATATTTAGCTAGTTTTAATTCATATTTAGGTAGTTTTAGGGCATATTTACCTAATCTTAGGCCATATTTAGCTAGTTTTAGGGCATATTTGCTGAATATTTTGTACTTCTTTAGATCATAAACTTCCGGATCCTAGTTATGACTATCCCCCTGTAGGTGGGGGCAGTAAAATGACATCCACGGTATCCCCCGCCTGGCGTAAGAGGCGACTAAAAGGGGCCTCAGGGGCTCTCAACTTGGGAGCGTGGGTTGATGACCACGGGGTTCTCAGTTGAGTCCTGGCATTGCTTCTACTTACTTGTGCCAGGCTCCTCACTTTCATCCATCCTATCCGACCTCCCTTGTCAACTCTTGTTCTTTTCCGACCCCGACGGTATTACGTATGGAGGCCTAGGGAGTCTTTCATTTTCACGCCCTTCGTGGCCTTCCTTTGGCCGAGACCTTCATTCTTCGAAGTGTCGGATCCCTTCCATTTTTCTCTCTGATTAGTGTTATATAGAGTATGGTTGCCTAGTTGTACTTCCTCTTTAAACAATAATCACCACCACCACTACTTATGACTAGGGAGCACATTTTTATGTAATTACATATTACCATGCTGAGTGGCTCAGACCGTTGAAGCACTGGCCTTCTGACCCTAACTTGGCAGGTTCGTTTCTAGCTCAGTCCGGTGGTATTTGACGGTGCTCAAATACGTCAGCCTCGTGTCGGTAGATTTACTGGCACGTAAAAGAACTTCTGCGAGACTAAATTCCGGCACCTCGGCGTCTCCGAAAACCATTAAAAAAAGCAGTTACTGGCATATAAAAACCATTTGCATTCCTTTTCTTTTTCTTCTGCGCGAATGAGTTACTTAGAACCACGTGGAATCAACCATTGTTGAACTTTCCTTCTTGACCAATAGTTCTCCATTTTCATCGAATATTGTAATTTCTGTTCCTCCGACCAATTACGTCATGTTGGTTTCTTCTCACTTCCTCAAATCCCCTTGTGTGAACAATTTTTCCTCATTACATTTCTATCCTGTAGATTTGGTGATCGTAATTCAGTGGGTTCTGTCTTTACTTGCTTATAGCATTTTGATGTCGTACGCTTGATTTGCAAACTTTTTTTATTTGATAAGTAAGTCTGTTGTTATTCATTCTTTCCAAATGGCTTAAAATCTGAATTCGTCGCAGTCTCAGTTTAGTTATTTTAAAGTATATTTTCGAGTTGGGTTTGGGGTATTGTATTCCACTTTTAATTCTTGCCCCTAAGATTTTTCTCATGATTTTCCTTTCTTAAATCTCTAGTTGTTCCTTTAAATTTGTATGATGTAAATTGAGCGCTTCTGAAGCGGCTTTGATCACTTTTAAGTAATGTCGAATTTTACTGTTCCAGGACAAGTATTTTTTTTTTACTATAAACATTCTCTGTGTGTTGAAAATCAATTTCCATTTTCCGAATTTTTGAAGCCATTGATTCATTTTCATTGCCATTTTCAGTGCCTAAAATTCCATTATACCATTATTATCAATTGCATATTTTTTGCGTATGTTTCAACACATTTAATTTACAACGTTTATTATTATTAATGTGCATCCCAAGCACAAAAATCTAATTTTATTTCCCATAAAAACATATTTTCACATTTAAAAAATGTAAATACACATTTAAAAAATCCATAATAAGCACATAAATTGGCAATATTTGTTACTCAATAACATTTAAAATGTTTCTGTATTGTAAAATGATGCTCTTCTTCACATTAAGATTATCATATTCTTTTTAACAGTGGTTTTAAGGATGTATTTATGAATTTTGTGGCTATTTATGGATTTCCCTCTGGAAGTTCGAAGATTGTGTGTTACCTTTAGGCAGCGATTTGATTTGCTGCACAACTTGTTTCTCTCCATGATTCAGCATTCTACGTAGCTCGCTCGAACTAGTCAGCCCGCCCGGATTTTGTTTATAGAAAGTAAAGGAAACACAATCACGGAGAGATAAGGTGACGGGGAATACCATAGATTAAACGGGGCACTGTAAAGATATTCCTCCCCAGCAGAAGGTAGTGGGATTTTGCTACTCGTAAGGAGTAAGTTTAGTTGCTCGGGTCCGCATATTTTCCGGTGGTCGTGTAATTTTGTCCGAATTCCTATGACAAAAGAAATCTGTACCTTAGAGATAAACCATGTAAGTCACATTTCATTCATTTTATGAAACTTAGAGCCATATATATGGCAATAAATTAATAATTAACCATTTAAGTGTAAACAAGCTTTTTTTTTTTGCTTTACGTCGCACCGACACAGATATGTCTTATGGCGACGATGAGATAGGCAATGCCTAGGAAGTGGAAGGAAGCGGCCGTGGCCTTAATTAAGGTGCAGCCCCGGCATTTGCCTGGTGTGAAAATGGGAAACCACGAAAAACCATATTCAGAGCTGCCGACAGTGGCGCTCGAACCCACTATCTCCCGATTACTGGATACTGGCCGCACTTAAGCGACTGCAGCTATCGAGCTCTGTTATAAACTAGCAAATGTACCCGCGCTTCGCTACGGTATTATATATTTTATACGGATTTCTCCATAAATTACTGTAAAGGCAGTAAGTAAGATTGTATTAAATTGCATGCCTTCTAGCGCTATCCTAGAAACAAAACAGGGAGGGCGGAATACGTTGTTTCCGAAGTAAGGGAATTTTTGAGGATAATGGCACGCCACATTTTCTACTGCAAATCACAATCGAGTTCAGGAGTTTATACTATAACGGCAGACTCACTTGGCAACTGCCATTCACGATAGAGTTGGACAGTTTTCATTTCGTAATGCAAGTCACGGTCGAGTTCGAAAGATTTGATTATAACTGAGAAATGCAGCGCTGTCTAACGTATCAACAATCGAGACACGGCAATAAGTCATAGGAATAAAGGTTTTGATCTTTCCAAATAGAGCAGCGATTATGCTATCTGTTTTGTAATACGACTTACCGTATAGCCACCAATTATCCCGAAACAAAGGTCTGCACCGTCATTAAAATGCATCCATACTTCGATATTTTCCGCGGACAAAAGTTATACATTTTAACAACTTGGAATCTTTCCTCAAAGAAAAGAGGGTCCAGGTATCAGGATTAGCACTCCCATAAATGCGAAGAAATTAAGGAAGAAAGTGATTCAGTTAAGAAATTTGAAATTAATAGAAAATAGGATTATAACTGAGGACAGCTGGATGGGACCAATATTTAAATACCAAGAGGATGTATTGGAAAATGAAATGTCCCTCAATAAATTGTGATGGTATGAGTTACGGATATACACTAAGAAGATGGTAACGGAGGATAAATTTAGGTGCAGGGATTCTTAGGTAAACAGATACGATGACATGATGTTATTACTTAAGCTATTCGAGGACGGGTATAACCTCCAACGATATTCCGCCAATATCCCGCAGAATGGCCGATTGACGTCTCTCTTGCTTTCTACCCAAGGAACAACCACTAGTTTATAGGAATGATGATGAAAATGGCAAGACGTTACTTCCCTGCTGGCAAGCAGAGACGTTGCCATGGTAATCTTTAGGTCCGTTGTCGGTCTGTCGGTCATTCAATGCAGAGCATGATACCCGCAGAAAATAGTAATTTTCTCCGTTATTTGGAGAGTAAGCTAAATTATGAACATAATAAAAGAGGCGTTTCACGTAAAGTCCACGGACTTTAGAGAAAATCAATAGTATACGAGAAAATGGAGGAAAACTGTTCTGGTTTTCCTATAAACAACTTGGAATCTTTCCTCAAAGAAAAGAGGGTCCAAGTATCGGGATGCATATCAAAACCTTCTCCGGGATTAGTATACTCTAACTGTGACGTTTGGTTGAGATCCATCCAGCCGTTTCGCCGTGATGGTGGAACAGACAAACAGACACGAAAAATAAAAATCACCGATTCGTTCTTGAGTTGACCGAAAACGGATAAATACCTAAAAAATTGGCCAAATGAACGAAATTACAGAGAGTGGACCCCCCTACAACTTTATTTATATAGATTATATTAATGAATATGTTCAGTGAGCAAAATTAAATAAAATACCAAGAACAATGATGGACATTTATTGCCTAAGTCACAATGCAGCAAAAATGCTCTACAACTGACGGTTTTCCTCTCATGTAAAATTACTAACATGAGACTTCCGCTGGTTTAGCTCTCGGGTACAGAATGTACAGATCTGCCGACAGTGAGGTTTGAACTCACTATCTCCCGAGTGCAAGCTGACAGCTTCGTGACCCAAACATTATTATTATTATTATTATTATTATTATTATTATTATTATTATTATTATTATTATTATTATTATTATTAATCACTGTTAAGTAATGATTAATTTTACAGTTCCAGGACAAGCATTTGTTATGTTATAAACATTCTTTGTGTGTTGAAAAGCTGTTAAACTGCATGTCTTCTATAAGGCCATCTATGCAAACAGTTAGGAGTTGTAGTAAGGATGTAAAGGAGAGGGCATATAAGTCTCTGGTAAGACCCCAACTAGAGTATGGTTCCAGTGTATGGGACCCTCACCAGGATTACCTGATTCAAGAACTGGAAAACATCCCAAGAAAAGCAGCTCGATTTGTTCTGGGTGATTTCCGACAAAAGAGTAGCGTTACAAAAATGTTGCAATGTTTGGGTTGGGAAGAATTGAGAGAAAGAAGAAGAGCTGCTCGACTAAGTGGTATGTTCCGAGCTGTCAGCAGAGAGATGGCGTGGAATGACATTAGTAGACGAATAAGTTTAAGTGGCGTTTATAAAAGTAGGAAAGATCACAATATGAAGATAAAGTTGGAACTCAAGAGGACAAACTGGGGCAAATATTCATTTATAGGAAGGGGAGTTAGTGATGGGAATAACTTACCAAGGGAGATGTTCAATAAATTTCCAATTTCTTTGAAATCATTTAGGAAAAGGCTAGGAAAGCAACAGATAGGGAATCTGCCACCTGGGCGACTGCCCTAAATGCAGATCAGTATTGATTGATTGATTGATTGATTGATTGATTGATTGAACCTGAACTGGTATACTAAGATATACTTTGGTCTTCAACTGTTAGATGTGTCTATCATCGGTTTAATTGCTCCCTCTAGTGGAATGAACTCCAATTTTTTCATAAAGGAATGTTTATTTTTGCCTTTGCCAAACCTTAGGCTTCGAGGATTGTTTTGTGTATGTATCAAATTTGTCAACACTTCAGCTGGTTCCTTCTTCAATCGTAATCAACCTATCAGAAACTTGTAATTATCTTCTCTAGCCAATTAAAATTGGGAGGAGGGGGGGGGGGTACAGGAATCCAGCCTATCAGTAAAGAGTTCTGGAAGCTTACCCTTAAAAATACTGTAGAGGCGTATTGTCTGAATTGCTCCAGTGTGAGGAGGGTGAATTGACGTGAACCAGGAGGCAGGAGCGTGGCCTGCGTGAAGAATGCCGATTGACTCAAGGTAATGGCAGAATTTTCATAGACATGTGAAAGCTCCTGCGGGTAGAATGAGAGGAAGGTTTCAACCTCTTTTATGGAATGTAAATTTCTAAATTTGGCGGTTTAAATTAATCGTAGAATTTTTGACCAGTCTGAGGACTCTTTTCTATTCCCTACTGGAAAATATGTAATGTAAGGGAAGAAAGAGTGATTACCCTCTGTCGGTTTCCATTCAACTTGCCTTGGGGTGCTTAAACCTCTCAATTTCTTAAAAACATTTTGGCATTAATGTTTCACATTTAGTTACCCCGGTGTAGAATAGGATTAGTCTCTGTATCGTTTGGGCCATAAGCCCACTTAGGGTTTTAACTATTTCTATAAGGAGGACAAGTGTTTCGTCTCCTAGCCTTTGGTTTATGGCCAGTCATGTTCAACCTTTTCTTTTTTCTGTAAGGCCACTTAGTATGGGCAATTACACCCCCTGTATATTTATTGGAACCGGGCGAGTTGGCCGTGCTCGTAGAGGCGCGCGGCTGTGAGCTTGCATCCGGGAGATAGTAGGTTCGAATCCCACTATCGGCAGCCCTGAAGATGGTTTTCCGTGGTTTCCCATTCTCATACCAGGCAAATGCTGGGGCTGTACCTTAATTAAGGCCACGGCCGCTTCCTTTCAACTCCTAGCCCTGTCCTATCCCACCGTCGCCATAAAACCTATCTGTGTCGGTGCGACGTAAAGCCCCTAGCAAAAAATATTTATTGGTATGTGCCGAGTTTTCCTGGTGTTAGTTACCTCTGGAAACAGTGAACCCTATAACTGTTGAGCAATATATAAGCCCACATTGGGGCAACGGTGTGTAAATACTGTAATCGAGGACAACCGATAGGTTAAGTGCGCTATAAGAAAATTGATGCCTCTGCGAGGCTGGACTATGATATAGTTAGAGCGCAGACTCCTACGAAGTGTATTTTCCTGGAGCATTTCTTGCTCTTAAAAATTTTTGTACCTGACAAGAGCAATTCAGCTTTTTTCTGTGTAAATTAACATCAGTAATTCTCTCAAGTTTTTGTACCTAATATTCGGACTTCTAAATCCACAATATTGTTAGAGCTGACAAGCTCATTCATATTGTTGTTATTCATTCAGATTTTCTATTTCTCCAATTTTGAACTCAGAAAAAAAAGGAAAGGAATAAAATTTCAAAATTTGTTGTGTTAAGTTATGCTCTACTTAATTCCTTGTCCAGCCATTCAAACCAGGCGCTTCCTAATACTCTGTGAGCCACGGAAACCCCGGAAAAATTATTATTATTATTAATAAATAATATTAATAATTAATAATTAATATTAATATTATATTATTAATAAATAATAATAATAATAATAATGATAATAATAATAATAATAATAATAATAATAATAATAATAATAATAATAATAATATTAAAGAGAGAGAGTGCATGGCTCAGGCGGCAGCGCGCCGGCCTCTCACCGCTGGGTTTCGTGGTTCATATCCCAGTCACTCCATGTGAGATTTGTGCTGGACAAAGCGGAGGCGGGACAGGTTTTCCCCAGGTACTCCTGTTTTCCCTGTCATATTTAATTCCAGCAACATTCTTCAATATCATTTCATTTCATCCGTCATTCATTAATCATTGCCCCAGAGGAGTGCGACAGGCTTCGGCAGCCGGCACAATTCCTATCCTTGCCGCTAGAGGGGAAGCTTCATTCATTCCATCCCTGGCCCGGTCAAATGACTGGAAACAGGCTGTGGATTTTCATTTTCATTAATGTTGAAGAAGAGAGAAATTAAATACATGTACGTTTTAATCATTTTAGAGGAGAGACGTCAGTTGAAGAGCATTTTCGCTGCATTATGACTTAGGCAATAAATGTTCATCATTCTTGATATATTTTGTGTAATTTTGATCACTGAATTTTCAAAACGTACTAGGATTAACCCTCTTTCACTGGTCTCTTTTGGTGGAGTGGTCCGGTGGAGAAATGCAATTCGGTCCAAACGAATAGACGCTTATCTGAAATTATCCCCTCTTACGAAAGACGATCGAGGCCTTAATCTAGAAAACAGGCTCACGCTGTACAAGACCCTTGGGAATGGCAGCCAAAACCCACCTGGATAAGGTGCAGTGCTTCCAATACCGTGCACTGCGTCTCATCTCAGGTGCACAATGGTTTGAACGGTATCGGGATATCCACCAATCCCTAAGGTATTATGAGATTAGAACCAGAATAAAGAAAACGTCCCGAAAACTCTATTCTGGACTAATCCGCAAGCCCGATCCTCTTATCACTACGTTGGGCAGTTATGACACCCTTGGCCTCCGCTATAAGCGACCCAAGATCATTGTAGATCAGTCGCCCCTAAAAAGGGCGCAGGTTACATTCCAACCAGTTCCGATTGCGTTCCAACAGGTCCCCTCACCTCACACCAATACAGCTTCAGATAAACATGTTATGAAATAGCGCCCAAGACCACCACAGGTCGGAGGGCTAAAATCCTCAAAAGAATCAGCACGCCCGGATTCTGTCCGAGATTTGAGGCATGGACAGACACATTCACTAATATAATTTACACTTAAAATTGTTAATTATTATTTTATTGCCACAACAATGAAGTGACAGTGGATTTACGTTTATATGGCTCTAAGTTTCATAAAATATGACTTACGTTGGTTTCGCTTTCAGATGCAGAAATATTTCGTTCAATGTCTGCTGCTATATTTTTTTTTTATTGAAACTGTGGTTCACCGTAATTACATGTATCTTAACCTGCAAAAACAATGCCGAATGTCAAGTTGAGTACCAGGTCGCGATTTCAACGATACGTAGAATAATTTAAAAATTCTACCGAAGGGAAAGTATTAATTTACCAACCGTGTGGTAAAGCCGTAAGTGCAGATCAACATTCTCAAGTGACTCAGTATTTATCTGGTAATAAGGACATTGAGGCTGCTTCGCATGTGCATTCGCGACAATTTCTAACTTCTTCAAATGTTGATCCATCCAAATACTCCCAGCATTATTTAAATAGTTTGCATCCAAATTCCTCTTGGCAAAATAAATAATCTGGGACTGAAACATTTCCTAACAAAAGAGGCTACAATGTTATGAAGAAACTTTACAAAGAATTCGGGCAGTATGTGATAACGAAAAACTGTACAATACAATACTTTATAGTTATGTGATATTTAAAGCACAATATGTTTAATGTTTTATAAATATTTTTCTCATTTTTGATTATGATGATGCTTGTTGTTTAAAGGGGCCTAACATCGAGGTCATCTGCCCCTAATGGTACGAAATGAAATAACAAAAAGTACAAATTCATCCACTGACCAAAATAAAATAAAAATGTCATGAAGAATGAATGGATGGACATGAATCCAACAAATAACAAGAAACAAACAAACAAACAAACAAACAAACAAACAAACAAACAAACAAACAAACAAACAAACACAGTGGAGCAGACACAAAAAAGATCGTAAATAATAGTATTACTGACCAAAGTACAATGATGTCTAAAGGGGTGCAAAATCCATGTCTAAGGCCCCACAGAATGGTACATGTCGCGAGTGAAGTAGAACCATGGTATTTGTCATGTTGGGGTACTAATCAAAAGTAGCGAAGACTCACGGTGTTCCACACAAGATGGTACCACTCACAAGTATTGTACTTCGTACAGGGAACGCAGACCTATGGTGTTTCTCACACAATGGCGCCACTCACAGCCAACGCAAACCGATGAGGCTCCTCACCTAGGTGTACTAATCACGGGCGCCGGTATTCCCGTGTGTTCTCACATAGTGGGCAGCAATCACAGTCAACGCAGACCGACGGTGTCGCTCATATAGCGGTACAACACACAGGCTACGCCCAGACCCGCGGTGTTGCTCACATGGGTACAACGCACGGGTACTGGAAACCCCCAGGCCAGCCTCTTTACTGCTACGAATCACAAACCTATTTCGTACCTAATTTAGTGGTACTACTCGCAAGTACAGGCAACCCATCGTGTTCCCCGCATGATTGTACGAATCAAAAGCTGTTTCATGGTTCTAATTCAATCATCCCTTGGTCGCCCCTTTTAGTCGCCTCTTACGACAGGCAGGGGATACCGTGGGTGTGTTCTACATGTGTGTCCCCCACCCGCAGGGGGTAGTGTGTTTGGTCCGCGAGAGGTATTTTATTTCCCTCAAGTCCGCCGGCAAGCCGGTTAGGACACCCCTATCCGCCACCTGGGACGCGCCACGTGGAGGTATCACCTCTCCCCCTGCTACGCCAGCGTAGTAGGTTCGTGGTTTCTCATTTTTTACCACATAAAAGTCACTATACATTTATAACGCACACATAGGCTGCCACACACGCGCACACTTGAATGTGCTCCTGGAGTGTACAGTACACACCTCTCGCTCCTCGACTTGACCACAGATGTAGAGTTAGTTAAGTGCACTCCAAAGGCAGGGAAATGCCGTTCGCTTTTAACAAGCAGCATTCATTCGCAGCTAACATAGTTATTCAAAATGAAACGAATAATGTTAAGTAGAGAAGAAAAGGGTGATATTAGACCAAGAACTGATTAATGCAACGGGGAAAATTAAGTCGCATGAAGTTAATTCGCGAGTTATCACAAAATAAACTTGGTAATATCAAGAATTATACAGGGTGTCCCAGGAGGAATGGCCAATATTCAGGGATATAACTAGAACCACCATTTGGAGTAAAAAACATCATATGCCCTATTCCGGACAGTTTCCGAGATAGGACACATTTAATGAACATTTGTTTTGGGGGTAGTAGCGCGCACGTATGGTGATGATGATGATGATACTTGTTGTTTAAAGGGCCTAACAGCTAGGTCATCGGCCCCTAATGATATGAAATGTAATGACAATTTTTAAAGTTCAAAATCAACCACTGACCAGAATTAAAAAATGTGATGAAGAATCAATGGATGGATATGAAACTATTATAAACAATAGCATTACTAACCAAGGGACTGCTTCTAAAGCACAATCCTGAATCGAGGATGCTTGTTGTCTAAAGGGGTCCAAAATCCAGGTCAATGGCCCCTCATAATGGTAGGCCTACTTATCGCTAGTAAAGTAGAACCATAGTATTTGTCATGTTGCGGAAATCAAAAGTAGCGTAGACTCGCAATGTTCCACATATTATGGTACTACTCACAAGTATTGTTCGTCGCACAGGTAACGCAGACCTATGGTGTTTGTCACATAATGGCGCCACTCATAGGCACCGGTATTCCCGTGGTGTTCTTCATATAGTGGGTACTAATCACAGGCAACGCACAAACCCGTGGTGTTCCTCACAATGGTACATGCGAGCACAGAAATGGTGTCCCGGTATAAACAAAACATGGTATACCCGCACCTCGACGCTTAACGTATTGCTGCAGGTGGACAGCCCGCTACAAGACTGTTGTAATTGAAATGGGCACAGTGGTGGATGTATAGCAATACACATACTGTGCCTTCAGCACTGCCCGTTCACTCCATCCCCGCCTTTTCGGTACCGGAGTGGCCTTTCACACTACCCCTTCACTCCCTCTCCTTTTCTGTACTGGAGTGGGACAGTGTTGACTGTTTACGTCGGGACACCATTTCTGTGCTTGCATGTACTAATCACGGGTACTGGAAACCCACAGTGAACCACTCTCTGCTGTTAGTAATCACAAACCTATTATGTACCTATCATAGTGGTACTACTCGCAAGTAATGGCGACCCATGATGTTCCCCACGTGATGGTACTAATCACAATTAGTTTCATGGTTCTAATACAATCATCCCTTGGTCGCCCCTTTTAGTCGCCTCTTACGACAGGCGGGGGATGCCGTGGGTGTATTCTTCGTCTGCATCCCCCACCCACAGGGGGTGCGCACGTATGTGTCTTAGCCATCCAACCTTTTTGACGGTTTGAAATACGTACAAATTTCCACATGTAATGTTCGCTATAGTCGTATTCGTGGGACATTGATACGTGTAGAGTCCCCATGTGCTGTCAGTAGGACTACGCTGCACCATTTCAACAATGTGTTGTTCCTGCACAGGGTGTTCAGAAAAAAATGGAAATGGCGTATGGCTTTTAGTGCCGGGAGTCGAACCCGAGACCCCTGTGACCAAAGGCCAGCACTCTAACCATTTAGCCATGGAGCCGACTACACGTTCAGAAGAAAAATGGTAACTTGAAAGAATACTTGTTTCACGCAATGACCGGAAAACTCTGATAAACACTCTACCAGCAGGAATTCGATGTGTCGGAAAGCGCCGAGGGTATTCCTCGACAGCAGCAGGAACACTACCATCGCAGAAGCTGTAAACATGCACCATATCTGCATATTCTTCATTGGTGTAGATGTGTGGCGGTTTAGCCAGCGCGTGTTCAGTACAAGCACAGTTAATCGATGCTTCTCTGTGATACAGTGGCACTACTTCACTCACAACTCAACATAGACCATGGACGATTGCGCGTTCAACGGGCTAGTTCAGGGCCTCTCGGGGTGCATGCACCGGTGCATTGCGCTGTGCAAGGTGAAAAATACTACTTCGCTAGGTTGATCAGAGTGCAGGTCCCCACGCTTCGATTTTGAGCAATAGCGTTCTCTCTCTCTTTCCCTGCGCATGTCTCGCTCGCTCCACCTGTCTCCACCTTCCTCACTTGCTCCGCAGCGCTCCACATCCGAGCCGAACTGAGTCGAGCTAAGCCGAGTCGCCGCGAGATAAAACGCTGGCCCGAGCCCAGCCAAGTCCGACCGATGCACGGTGCACGGAACCTCCGCACCTCGGTTTGCACGCGTGAGATTTTGGGCGTTTGAGAGACTCTGGGCTAATTTAATGGCAGAAAGACATCCCGAACAAAGAGGTTGAAAACAACGCGGTAGGTTGGACTAGAATAAAACGTCGAAGCGGTTGGGTGGGTAAAACACATAAGCGCGCCACTAGCTCAAAACCAAATGTACATTGTGTTCTATTTCAGAAACCATTCGGAACAGGGCACATGCCCATTTTTGCTCCAAGTGATTGTTCCTGTTATATCCCTGAATATTGACCATTCGCCGTGGGACACACTGTATACGCATGTCGAACAGTGCTTGCATTTTTTTATGGCGTTTCCTGTTCGTGTTTGAGTACCAACAAGTTGAAATTACCATAACGACGGCTTGTGCTAGCAGTCAACCCAACATCCAGAACGTTTGGACTAATTCAGCTATTTAATTCCTGTCCGGCACCATGGCTAAATTGTTAGCGTGCTGGCCTTGGGTTGAAGGGGTATCGGGTTTGATTCCCGGCCGGGTCGGGGATTTTAACATCAATTGGTTATTTCCACTGGCATGGGGACTGGGTGTGTGTTTGTCGTCTCTTAAAGAGAAATAAATGAAAAGGAAAAACAAGTACAAAATAAGAAAACACCAGTAATCAAAAAGGTAAAAATTTTAAAATTAAAAAATCCTTGCTGGAACTCCCTCTTACGGTATTTATTTATTAAATTACAAAATCTTTGTTTGCTTTACGAAAGACTGACTGAATTAATAAGTTTATCGCATGCTTCATCTCGTAGGTTTCTCTTAGCATGCGCAGGTGATTTTACTTTCGAGACATTCTTGTTATCAGTATAGTTAAATTAAATCTCGTAACATTTCGTTAGACATCTGCCGACTTTCTACCATTCTTAACACCTTTGTACAAAGCACCGGAAAGTTTGCTCACTCCTGCAATGCGCACTCAAGATTTCTAGCAAGCTGAAACTTCTCACTTCACTCCACATTCCACTGCGGAAGCAGCATTCAAGAGTTCACGCAAGACTGGACGTGTGTAGCAGCCTTAACTGTTCCCCAGATATACTGCCCAGTAGTGGACATTACTACTACTGCCACTGTAATGGTAATATTAAAAGAAGCGTTCTGACAGCTAGCGCAGGAGGGAGGGCGTACTGTGGTGCCATTGGCGCGGTGTTGCTACATTACTAAATTCATTTTACCTCCTCGCTCTCGTGTTCGTTCAGACCGCTGTATTCTATTGTAGTATGCGACAAGATCTAACTGACAAGTGAAAGGTCTGGCAACTCCGTACGAACAGAAGGCACGTCTCCATGGTGACTGCAGTGGGTCCGCCCACCTTTCCATGGTAACTATACCCCCTACACCCTTTTGCGCAACCGGGCAAGCAGTAAACGGACCCCCCCTTCGCTAGCTGTCAGAACGCTGCTTTCAATATTACGACTATAAATGTTTTCATTCCTCCCCTGAAGGGAGAGGTGGGCCTCCTAGACGATGACGCCGTCTCTCAGGCCTGGAGATTTGTATCGGAGAAGGAAATGTGCGGTGAAGGTGAAGAGGTTGGCGGCCATGGCCTATACTAGAAACCATCCCAGCATTCTCCTTAGAACAAGGGAATGGAAGACCACGGTAAAGCATTATCAGGGCAGCCGACTGTAGACTCCCGAATGCCGAGTTGTAGAGCCACGGTAGAGCCGTGGCCACCCCTCCTCTGCTCGGTTGGCCGGACGGAATGCTGAGGTGTTGGATCATGGAGCAGCCGTGGCCACTTGTAGGCCGACACCTACTCTGCAACCGCCAACGCCCGCTCCAACCAACAGGTTCCTTTTATCCCGACACTTGACTGGAATCATGTTAAGGAGATTTCCTCTTGTTGCTTACTGGAAGTGCACGTTACTCTCTTCCTGCAGGTCATCACGTTCAATTTGAAAGGTCCATGTATTTTTCTCAGTCAGTCATAAATCATCATTAACATTGTGACAATTGTTTTGATCTATGCCCGTTCTCGTGCGCTCTAATGTACCAATGCGAGGCCTCAGTACGGTACAGCATTCAGACATCTCTGGAGCAACATCACTCATCAGCTGACTCTTCGAACCTATGGTGTTGTACTGTCGCTCAAAAAAGGAATGAACGTATGGTATTGCATGTTCCTACCATTTAATATTTTATCATAATTTTAACTCTTATTCTTAGCGTTTTCCCGCTGGTGCAGGATCCGCTGTTCTAATCTTGGCTGGCCATTTTGCCAATATAAGTTCCTATGTGCACCGGTGAGGATCTTACTCAATATTATGCGCTAATTCTTTTTTTATTTTCTTATTTTGAGCGACTGTACTTTTACTGAGGAAATACTCTTTTGTATGCATTTAAAAGATTGTCATTAAAACTGAGTAAAAGGTATCAAATATAGGGGAAATTCAATTCTAAAAAATCGCAAATTGTGACATTTTCAGAAGTTCCTCCCACAAGGAAATTTTAGGTGCCGAGACGCCAGAAAATAGTCAAAATTGCCATTTTTCAATTCGGTCACCAATGTGTTGAGGAAACCGTCCTGAATAAGGATAAGGTTGCAGGTCGTTCCTCCACTGCTTTTCCATGTTTGTATAGAACAAGCGTTACAAGGAAATCAAAGAGGAGTTTGGGAAAGGATATAGAGTTAGAGAAAAGGTAACCAGAACGTTGTGACGCTGTTTTGTTTTTTCAATTTGCTGCACGTCGCACGGATACTGATTGATCGTGTGGCGACGATGGTATAGGGAAAGGCTAGGAGTGGGAACAATGTAGCCCCAGCTCTTTCATGGTGTGAAAATAGGGTCAGAACGAATGAAAAGCAAATTAACAAAGAAAACCTTTCAAAGAAGATGACCAGAAAATGATTTTTAGTGGTAAAAACAGAATAATATTACTCAGTAATTTTAAGAGTGTCTGATAATCCTCTTCATCATCATCATCATCATCATCATCATCATCATCATCATCATCTGTTTACCCTCCAGGTTCGGTTTTTCCCTCGGACTTAGCGAGGGATCCCACCTCTACCGCCTCAAGGGCAGTGTCCTGGAGTTTCAGACTTCTGGTCGGGGGATACAACTGGGGAGTATGACCAGTACCTCGCCCAGGCGGCCTCACCTACTATGCTGAACAGGGGCCTTGTGGAGGGATGGGAAGATTGGAAGGGATAGGCAAGGAAGAGGGAAGGAAGCGGCCGTGGCCTTAAGTTAGGTACCATCCCGACATTCGCCTGGAAGAGAAGTGGGAAACCACGGAAAACCACTTCTAGGATGGCTGAGGTGGGAATCGAACCCACCTCTACTCAGTTGACCTCCCGAGGCTGAGTGGACCCCGTTCCAGCCCTCGTACCACTTTTCAAATTTCGTGGCAGAGCCGGGAATCGAACCCGGGCCCCCAGGGGTGGCAGCTAATCACGCTAACCACTACACCACAGAGGCGGACGATAATCCTCTTAATGGGCCAAAAAACTACACTGTAATTATTACAGTAAAATTTTCCTGACGGATACCTCTGAATAGTGAATTATCTACATAATAGACATAATGTTTTTTAAATTCCCAGACAGAAATACGTAGTCGTATGTGAAGACTAGAATATAAAATATTTTAGGGATATTTAGGACGTCGGGAAATTATATACTTAAATCGAAATAAGCAGCATTTCATGCATGCCATTCGCATATTTAAATATACCAAGAACAAAATCAGTTCTACTTTTACTGTAAAACATCATTCATATTGAAGAGACATCCTCATTTATTGAAAAAAATCTGACCTGACCAATTAAAATTTTTGAAGTCATATTTAACGAAAATTATACGCTTTACAGAGTCTCTCATTAGTATGTTCTTCTCATTTGTCTATTGGCCGGGCTGAGTGGCTTAGACGGTTAAGGCGCTGGCCTTCTAACCCCAACTTGGCAGGTTCGATCCTGGCTCAGTCCGGTGGTATTTGAAGGTGCTCAAATACGACAGCCTCGTGTCGGTAGATTTACTGGCACGTAAAAGAACTCCTGCGGGACTAAATTCCGGCACCTCGGCGTCTCCGAAGACCGTTAAAGTAATTAGTAGGACGTAAAACAAATAACATTATTTATTATTATTTGTCCATTGAAGAAACCAGCTCTAAATTTGCATTATGTGCAGAAAGAGCGAAAATGTATTCTGCAGTTTTCAACGTTACGGATTCCGACTAGTTGGCTGAATGGTCAGCGTACTGGCCTTCGGTTCAGAGGGTCCCGAGTTCGATTCCCGGGCGGGTCGGGGATTTTAACCTTGATTAATTCCAATGGTTCGGGGGCTGGGTGTGTGTGGCGTATTCAACATTAGAAATCATCCTAGGTAGGGCCCTCATCTTCACAGACATGCAGGTCGCCTAATAGGCCGTCTACTAGAAAAAGACCTACACCATGCCTCTCCGGAGGCCATACGCCATTATTATAACCTTACGAAATGACAGGTCTCATACTTACTAGCACTAAAATATCTCACCATCAGATTATGTTATCCAAAGGTCTCATAATACAGTGTGTCCTGCTTCCATACACGTTCTTCAATGACGAGCCAACTCGATCGATGATAACTGCCGGTAGCGGCGATTGGGAATTAGAAGTGAGGGGCAAATATGTATAGACAACATAAAGTTCGCGGGTTTGCTGAGATACAGTGGGGGAAGGGAGGTGTTACACATCAAAACTGAAAAAGAAAGAAGAAAAAAGGCTAGAAAATTGTAATTTTTTTCAATTTTGATTTCTTTGCTAGTGGCTTTAAGTCGCAGCGACACAGATAGGTCTTATGGCGACGATGGGATAGGAAAACCCTGGGAGTTGGAAGGAAGCGGCCGTGGCCTTAATTCAGGTACAGCCCCAACATTTGCCTAGCGTGAAAATGGGAAACCAGGAAAACCATCTTCAGGGCTGCCAACAGTGCGATTCGAACCCACTATCTCCCGGATGCAAGCTCACAGCTGCGCGCCCCTAACCGCACGACCAACTCGCCCGGTCAATTTTGTTTTTCGTCGCACCGACACAAATAGGTCTTATGGTGACGATGGGATAGGAAAACCCTGGGAGTGGGAAGGAAGCGGCCGTGGCCTTAATTAAGGTACAACCCAAACGTTTGCCTGGTGTGAAAATGGGAAACCACGCAAAACCATCTTCAGGGCTGCCGACAGTGGGATTCGAACCCACTATCTCCCGGATGCAAGCTCACAGCTGCGCGTCCCTAACCGCACGGCCAACTCGCCCGGTAGTAAGATTTTTATGCTCTCTGTGCGAATTTCGGCAGAGAGCTAAAAGTTGACAGTTTACCAACTTAAGTGCGGTAATGATCGTTTTTTTAGATTTTGATTCAATACTAAAAAACAACTTTCACATGAAGAACAATATTACACATAAGCAAACACTGAAGAGACTGCCAGACTGAGGAATGCGTGCGACGAATGGATGCATTATACCTCAGTGTCCATGAGCTTGGGAAAAAAACCCACACCGCTACCCTTCATTATAGCACAGGTGAAGTCTCCACTACTAGCTGTGGCGCAATATAAATCGGTAAGCCGCGACGAACGATATTATTTGCGTATTTCCGCAAATAGTTTTGTTAATAACTAAAGAAAATGAAGGAAATAATTAGCTAAGACAACAGAGCTTGTATAAATTGCTTGTTTTAATAATTTCTATAATTCGTAGTTTGAGCTGGCTAAAATGGAATAAAAATGTAATGCCCCTCTCGAAACCCCTATTCACCGCTACTGATAACTGCGAGTTACAGGGTTGGTCTCTATCCTAATTTTATTTCTCCTGACCCCCTTATCACCACCTGTGATTATTGGATACCATTATTCTTATACCTCACATATTACAGCTATATTTAGAAATTACGACGAGGAAGAGGGGACGAGTCGGAGTTTGGTGCACTTCATCAACTCACCCTCACCTCGTAATGTATGAATTCACGAAGTTAATTTTGGCAGACATTCGAGTCCATTACCGCAGTCATGAGGTGCGCTTGGCAAACGATTCACTCCAATTAATGGCGTCTTACATTAACTTCAACGTCATCAAATTTACGCGCGCTCCGTCTCTTTCCTCTGTCCTCGTCTCCTCCATCCATTTACCTTATTAATAAACGCGTGAACGACTTCCGTGCACAGTCTCAGTCTGGGAGCGGAAATAAACGGCATTTGAGTGGACGTAATTGAAGACTAACACACCAAGTTTTGAATTCCCAGGGAAGTGTATATTTAGTGAGACGCCTGTGGCAACCACGAGGTCCTTAAATACAATAGTCGGGCTGAGGAGGTCTGATGGTAGAAGCACTTGCTCTCAAAACCCAAGTTCATGGGGTCCGGTGGTATTATATTAATTAATTACAACAATTTGCTTAACATCGCACTGACACAAATAGGTCTTATGGTGACGATGGGATAGGAAAGGTCTACGAGTGGGAAGGAAGCGTCCGTGGCCTTAATTAAGGTACCAGCCCCGGCATTTGCCTGGTGTGAAAACGGGAAACCACGAGAAACCATCTTCAGGGCTGCCGACAGTGGGATTCGAACCCATTATCTCCCGCATGCAAGCTCACAGCTGCGCGCCTCTAACCGCACGGCCAACTCGCCCGGGTATTAATTAATGAATGAATTATATAATAATTTATTCTTATTGAAAGTATATGTTCGATGTACACTCCAAAAGCGTAAGTATGTTAGATTAATTCATTTTATCAGATAATCGAGTGATTTTTGGCGATAGCCGGCGCTGGTGAGTGCGTGGTTAGGGTGTTGAACCCATAACCCTAAAATCGCGGTTTCGATCCAGGCTGAGATCGGTGATGACAATAACATAACGTGCCATGTTGTACATGGTAAAAGAGCAGTAGGTCGTTTTCATGCGGCAAACCTTAATTCGACAAAGCACCAACACCTCCGCTTCGGCTCCCGCCCCCACCCATTGGCCGTCGCAGAAGATGACTTTCTTTCAAAATTCTCTTGTTTCCGATAGGATTTCAAGTATCATCTCTTCGGCCACCGCCTATTCACAGTTTACGAATATCTTCGCGTTTCTAGATGAATAAAATCAAATATTTCTTTGCCACCAACTTGTTGTGCGGTTGAGTGTACGTCCATATAATATTGCTGTAAGATGTAGCGTGAGATACACTTAATTCGCAGCAGACTGAATGTACTAAAGCAAGGATAAGCGCATTTGATTCACCTGATGTTGTTTGCAGCTCTCCATGCCACCCTACTCTGTGCTAATCTTTTCATTTCTACGTAACTGCTGCATCCTACATCTACTCTAGTCTGTTTGTCATATAGGCTACATGCTTTGGTCCGTCCCTACCATTTTCACCACCTACACTTCCCTAACTGAACAAGTCCCGGGTGTCTTAGGATGTATCCTGTCATTTCGTCTCTTCTTCTCGTCAAATTTCACCAAATCTCTTTCCTCCCACTCATTCGATTCAGTATCTCTTCATATGTGATTCGATCTATCCATCTCACCTTCAGCATTCTTCTATAAAACCACATTTCAAGAGCGTCTATTCTCTTTCTCTCGGAGCTACTGTAGTTATCGTCAATGTTTCACTTCCATACAATGCCATGCTCTAGAGAAAGTTTTCAAAAAATCTTTCTAATTCCTATATCAATTTTCTAAGCGAGTAAATTTCTTTTCTTAAGAAAGGCCTTCCGTGCTTGTGCTAGGCTGCATTTTATCTCCTCCTTACTTGCGCCATCGTTAGGTATTTTAGCACCCAAGTAACAATATTCATCTCTTTCCTTTAATACTTCATTTCATAATCTAATATTTCCTGCATCGCCTGACTTCATTCGACTGCAGTCTATTATCTTGTTTTGGATTTATTTATTTATTTATTTATTTATTTATTTATTTATTTATTTATTTATTTATTTATTTATTTTATTTATTTTATTTATTTATTTATTTATTTTCATTTTGTACTCCTTCTCTAAGACTTGTGTGCATGACATTCTGCAATTTCTTCATATCTTCTGCAAAACCCAGATAGATATAACCGCGTTGTGATAGTTTTCGCGACACTGCTCCACCTGTTGGCAGTGAGCTTGCGTTGTTGGTTGCTTACAGGACAGACCAAGGAGTAATTTTCGGCCGGTGATATACGTAGCACAGACATTCATAGAACAGTCCTTACGGCTAACAATGACTAAATGATGTTACAGAAGGTATTACGACTCGGTTGAATTGAGTTCTTGTTTGTTTGTTTGTTTGTTTGTTTGTTTGTTTGTTTCTGAAAAATGTGATGGATTTAAATAGGAGTTAATGATTTAATAAACTCATTTTAGTTACCGAAATGAAGTTTCATATATTGATAGTAGAGGATTATAGAAACTTCTAAGACGATGGTGATTTTACAGTAACTATATTTGGCGATCCTGCTCATGTATGTATGTATGTATGTATGTTTAGTCATCAGCCCGAAGGCTGGTTGGATCCTCAACAGTTACGCCATGAGCTGTCATAGATGGCCTAGGCATCACTGAAGAGGCGTACTAGGGAAATGAGGAGTGAGGTAGTTTCCCGTTGCTTTCCTCACCGAGCCAGAAGTTGCTATTACATATCAGTCTGCCAAGCCCACTGAAATGCATGCACCAACCGACCCTATGGGCAATATTTTCACATCATTCATAGCAGGAACTGGCTGCGAAAGGAATGGTATTACTAGTATCGCTCATACCTCAGTCACTTTCATTTTGTCAAAGCCAAGGATAAGACAGAGACAGATCAATGAAAGTAACAAAATTGCTCTAGCCCATACCAGAAGACATAGTGCGCTGTAAACACTAGGTCCTGCCAGCAAAGGCATATCCTGCTCATAGCGTCAACTAATTCTGTAACTGTTGGTGCAGTGTGTTTCATTTTGGAGGTTTTAAGTCATTGCTTACTCTTTATCCAAGTTCAATTTATATGTTATCGTTCTATTTTGTTCACGTAAAATGAAGAACATTTCTTATTACTTTTCCCTTATAAGCACAAAGTGTTAACTATGCTTAGATGACTTAGTATGATTTTCTTTAGACTCAGAACATGAAGTAAACTCACTGCAACCACATTCTTTAGCAGTTTCAGTTTCATTTGATCCTGATTTAGAATGTATAGAACTAGTACTGGAACACTCATGAGACATTCTCGGCTGTAGACCAATGTGAATCCACCATGCTTAGTAACGAAGCAACATGCAATAGCTGGACTGAGGAAATATGACTGGCTGTGGTTTAGTGGTGGAAAACTGGGATGTTCTGTCTGCAGGAAATTGGGTGGTCTCAGAGATGAGAAAGAAATGACAGTGAGGATGGTGAAAACAGAAAATACCAGCTAAGGTCGCTTAGAAGAAAATTCTGATCACAAAACTGCAATGAAAATTGATGATGGGCAAAGAAAGAAAAACTTGAAATTGTCTGTCTGAAATAATTATAAAAAGGAAGGGGATGCAGATGTAAAGTCTTTAGCACAGCTTATAAGGTACCGAAAAAAATCACTCTTTCTATAACTCTGAAATCAATAAACAAGAATGTAATGGTTTAGATATGATAACGATCCTACATTCATCGAATTCTTGCATTAACATGATTAATAAGAACATTTATGACACATGATGATGATAATGAAGATGTTGTTTGTTTTTAAAGCGGCCTAACTGCTAGGTCATCAGTCCCTAATGGTACGTTGTTCCTACTTTGCTTAACGTCGCACCGACACAGATATGTCTTACGGCGACGATGGGATAGGAAAGGTCTAGAAAGTGGAAGGAATCAGCCGTGGCCTTAATTAAGGTACAGCCCCGGCATTATTTTGCCTGGTGTGAAAACGGGAAACGACGGAAAACCATCTTCAAGGCTGCCGACAGTGGGGCTCGAACCCGCTATCTCCCGATTACTGCCTAATGGTACGAAATGGAACGAAATGACATGACAATTAAAATGTTAGATATATCGACTAATAAATAATAATGGCCTCAGCTATCGTGTGCAGACATTTCAATTTGACGCCATCTGGCTGTCTGTTCGTCAATTTTGATGTTCCGTGGCAGACCGAGTAAACTGAAACTCTCTTGGGCATCTATGGCTGAGATTTAATAAATTTTGTCGGGTAAACAGCAAATGTGTCAGCAGAGGTCTTTTACATGCCGACATCGTACGACATAGAGAGTCTAATGGACTTTTTTTCCGCCCTTCAAAAGTCCGACTAGCTCTGCCGGGTTTGAACCCGCTATCCCGGGATCCGGAGGCCGACACTCTACCACTGTTTCACAGAGGCAGCTAATATATCGATTGACTAGCATTAAAACAAATGATGATGAAAAATGATTACGAAATTAAAATAATCAGTGGATGTAATTCGCAATGCCTTTTCAGTTAAAAATTTTGGAAACTATTGATTACAATGGAAAAAGGCATTGCCTTGAAGTACAGAGATATATATCATTCAAGTTAGAAGTTAAAATAACACGTTAAAATACACAAACACGAACTAAAATAGAGTCAATGGGTAAACGCGTAGTTAAAAAAAGTACATTAATAGAAAATACACTTTTATACACGATAAAAAACGGCCACTATCCCTCATAAAACGGATGACGAGGTCTGCTGACTGCTCATCATCTCGCAGGATGAGGAAAATAGCACTCGGAAGCTTTAGACTACGGCGCAGATCGGTCACGTCCACGCACACCGGGGGGCGTTCACTCTTCAGTAGGTAGGAGAAGCAAAGTCTTCCATATCTTCGTAGTTCCTTTTGTTGCTCTCAACTTATTCGTGAGAGGGGTGGCCTGCCACTCCATCATTTATGATACAATAAGTTATTACATCAAAAAAGTAGTTCGTCAATTATCAATTCTCATTGATAAATCAACGACAGTCAAACACAAATCTGTTGTAATTGTATATTTTCGAGTTTTTCTTCAAACAACTGGAAATGAATATCCAGTAAGTATTTTTGTGAAGCATATTGAACTCAACAGTGTCACATTCAGAGGGAAATTTAACAGTTTAATGTGTCGCTTGGAAGAATTAGAATTTTCATAGGAAATCTTGGAGAGATCATCTAGTGCCATTAACTTGTGATGGAGCTGCTGTAATGCTGAGTTTGCGAAGTGTTGAAAGAAAAGTTTCCAGACGTCACTGCTTGGAGGCTAGAACGCGCAGTAAATGATGCAGTCAGGGCGACTTTCAAGCTTTCCGTGATAAGCTGTGTGCCATTTATCATGCCTCACCCAAAAGAGCAAGAGAGCTCAGAATTTGTACTGCCTTCCTGGACACATTTTTGTAACACCAGGTGGGTGGTATCTAGCTGCAACACTATTTTTGCAGTCTGGAAAAATTGCAAAGATTTGGTTTCTCACTTTGAAGTAGCTAGAAATGATAAGAGCTGTGATAAGGGGGAACAATGCACGTATGAAGGCCTACACAAGAAGATAACCTGAACAAATTTTGTTTTGGATGCTTGATGATCTGCAGGAAATTTCATAGTTGAGTTTAGATCTGCAAGAAAGAAACACGAATATGCACAAAGATTTCACGATAGAGTTTCCTGAATGTTATTCAAATTAGAACAGTTTATAACGTTAACAAAGAAAGAATTAAATTGTTAATTATTGATTAATATGAATTTATTTTTATAGGTGTTTAGACGCACACTGGATATTTTTCTCATCACGTAGCGACGTTTTACCCAGAGCTCCAGCATATTGTCCATAAAAAGCAATAATAATAATAATAATAATAATAATAATAATAATAATAATAATAATAATAATAATAATAATAATAATAATAATAATAATAATCCACAACATTATTTCTACTTCCGTTCTTGCACTTCTATCGCAACGAACGGAGAGCGGAAGGGGGGGGGGGGAGGAACATAACTGCACACGAACAATGTATGCTACTGGTGTTTGGATACGTTATTGATTGATAGCTCAGTCACTTCCAGAAACCAGTCTGCTCCTGTCACATTTGTTCACAATGAAATTCAGCACCCTTTCCATGCCCTGATTACCTGTATAATGCACCTGATCACGTCATATAGAACATCACTTTTTAACCACATTATTAAAACAAACACCGAGCGCAATAGGCTTTGGCCACGGCAATCATACGTGGAGACAAATAACCAGTTTTTCCCGTAACTTCAGTTTCATTGAAATATCGGTGTCAGTTTGAATTAGTTCGAATTCACCTCTTCTGCTGTGAAACATAGACTCCATTAACAGTTAAAGGTAAAGTTCAGTAAATTGATCTACACAATGATACCTTCCCGTGGTTAGAAGCTTAGAAATAGTGAACTCTCGCAGGAGCATGCTGATTTATTTGTACCAAAAAAAAAAAAAAAAAAAAAAAAACAGTAGATTTGAGAAACAGTGTGCCAGCCTAATGTTAACACTAACATACCTAAAAGTCCTTTAACATTTGACGAGGCCATACTTCACGGAATATTGGAGGAAATAATTGAAAAACATGTTTGGCATGACATGGGGTTTTATTGAGACCAAAATAAAGCTTCACTAACAGTGCCTCTTCTGGTAATGTCAACATGCCGTGATTGCAGGCGCATCTGACGCCCTCTCTGACGACAGTTCCTTTTATACCGTACACGGGTCTCATGTGGCATCACTGGCGTGTCGCTGTCCAGCGCCGTCTGTTGGCCTGTTTGTGCACTCGTTGGCATCAATACAACCCCACGTAATGTCAAGCATGTGTGGCAATTTGTACCTGAAGTGTTGCTATCCAGCACCATCTGTTGGTCATTTTGTATACTTTGTTTTAGTGTCAATTAAAACTCCATGTCATGTCAATCATGTGTGTAAATTATTACCTCTCTACTTCCAATATTCCGTGAAGTATTGCCTCGTCAAATCTTAACGAACTTTTGGGTCACCCTGTATTTCCAGTAATACTTTCCGCGTCCAGATCAAGGCAACATCTTCCATAATTCAGTTGTCGTGTAGACTTAGGGTCGAGATTCTGGCCTCTAAGTGGTGTTACTTTCAATTCTGTGCTAGAGATTTAAAATCTGGTTTGAAGGACTGGTGAATATGCACTCTTCATCGCAACAAGTCTCAGTCCTGAGTCATTGTCGAAGTAACTTCGTAATTTATTCTCCACCCAAATACTGTAACGTAAGACCATGACCGTCTCCTTCCAATTTTTAGTATTTTATTCTATCCTGAACAAAACCCCTTTGATCTTGCGGGTACAGCTACCTGGACAGAGAATACATTTCTTCCCTAGTCACAGCCAGATTGAAACACTCTCGCTTAGCAATATTGAGGTGAGAGTCCCTTCTGAGTTCGAGGGATTCGACCGAACCCGACGGCTAAACAACGATAGAATATATCCTCTAGAGCAGGGCCTCTCAGGGTGCATGCACCGTGCAGTGCACGGGCTCAAGGTGCAGGAGACGACTTCACTAGGTTGACCAGAGTGCAAACTCACACTCCACTTCCCCTACACCTGTCTCACCCGTTCGGCCTGTCTTCGCCTTCTCCACCTTCCCCGCTGATCCTCCCCTAACTGCGAAATATTTACTGTATGTGCGGTGAGCGGGGACACTGTTGTATGGGACAACGTTACCGGTGTTAAAACGCTCTTCTTTCAATTTGGTTTGAGCAGACAATTTATCTTCTCTAGCTCTTCTTTTCCTTTATCTTTGCAATGATACCAGTTATGCCTGGAACAAGGGACGGGCTGACAGCAATTTGAGAGCCTTCTTTAAATTACAATCAGAAATAGGCCTACTCGCACGCAATCTAGTTTTCGTACAAGTCAAAGCAGGAAAAAATACCTTTCACATATGCATGTGGAACCAGATATAGAAATAATCTTAGCAGCTTCTCGATGCAGCTTAGGAAAATCTTCCTTCGACAAATTCTCGTTGAATTTGAGCTAAGCCTTTGTATTGGAAAATCTATTTGATTAACTTATCACATAATTATTGTCCCACGGATTAAGCATTTGGCTTTATCGTCCCGACCGACAAAGATATACGAAAGTTCTCCGTTCGATTGAAATGGACTTTCGGAAGTCTTTGCTTTCTTTGAAACAGGTTGCTCCATTAATTTGTTATTGTCTTGCGCTTATCTATTTCACTGATAAACAAGCTGTCTGTCACCGAACGCTTCGTCGCTCTCAGCGCACTACACCATCCGAGTCAAGCCGAGACGGAACGATGCACAGTGCACGGAGTCTCTGCGCCTCGATATGCACGCGTGAGATTTTGAGCGTTTGAGAGGCCCTGCTCTAGAGAAACGTTTACCCACTTAGATTTCGTTTAATCCTTAGGTTTCTGAGAAGTACTAGTATTGCGATATGTCTAGCTTAGTTCTAATGGCATCCTGATAAAAATTTAAAAAGATGACTAAGTATATACAGAGTGTCTCAAAGCCTCTGGGTCAAATTGAAACAGGTGGTAGTGGGTCCACGCTGGCCACCAGCAACGATTCTCTGTCAACGTATGGGCGGGCATTGTCCAAGTTCACCTAATAGGACCTTATTTGTTGCCTCCCCGTTGGACTTGTCCACGTTACCTGGTGTTTCTGCGAGATGTGCCGCCACAGTTCCTGGAGACTGTACCCCTTGTTGTCCATGAAAGGACGTGGGTTCAACACGACGGTGCACCAGCACACTTCGATATTGATGTCCGCGAGCATCTGAACAACACGTATCCTCATCGTTGGATTGGAAGGGGAGATCCTGTACCATGGCCAGCGCAATCGCTAGATCTCACACCTTTGGACGGTTTCCTCTGGGGTTACGTCAAGTCCGTGGTGTACGAAACCCCGGTAGGAACGGATGAAGACCTGCTTGCTAGGGTCAAAGTTGCCTGTCTCCTGGTACAACAGACATCAGAGATCTTTGGGAGAGTGCAGCAGAAATTCATGCGCCGTTGCCGTACATGCATTGAGACTGGCGGTCGTCTCGTTGAACACTTACTATGAGCTACGTTGTTGTTATGCGGTATACGTCGTGTATGTCCATAACACAATAAATATGAATTTCCGACCATTGGTTTCCTGTCTCAGTATACTCGGCTGTGGACCCACTATCACGTGTTTCAATTTGACACAAAAGTTTAAGACACCCTTTCTTCAGCCTAAATTACATAGATGTGGAAATCCAGATGTATTATACAGGGTGAAGCGAAATTCGCGCACTTGGGCGTCGCAGCGCGACTCCTCACATGCCAGCATTAAAAAAAAGTATCTAACAAAACTTCGTCCTGCGGGTATATCCGGCAGAAAAAGGACGTTGAAGAGTGGAAATCTGGCAACACTGGAACCACATGTAGGGTAACTTACCTATGTCAACATATATTAGTCGTGCTGTACAGTTAGCGCAGTGAATAGAGTTTGGGTTAGCATGCATGGGGTCGAGCGGTCGATCCTGAGTTGAGGCGTATGTTTTTTAATTCGTAAATGTAGTCCAGGTGGTATGGTATCTGGCATCTTAATCGTCAACAGCGAATAAATTCACGCCTACGACTTGGAAAGGGCGTCTTTCAAAGCTTCTTCTTCTTAATCTGTTTACCCTCCAGGGTCGGTTTTTCCCTCGGACTCAGCGAGGGATCCCACCTCTACCGTCTCGAGGGCAGTGTCCTGGAGCTTCAGACTCCGAGTCGGGGGATATAACGGGGGAGAATGACCAGTACCTCGCCCAGGCGGCCTCATCTGCTATGCTGAGCAGGGGCCTTGTAGAGGGATGGGAAGATTGGATGGAACAGGCAAGGAAGAGGGAAGGTAGCGGCCGTGGTCTTAAGTACCATCCCGGCATTTGCCTGGAGGAGAAGTAGGAAACCACGGAAAACCACTTCCAGGATGGCTGAGGTGGGAATCGAACCAACTTCTACCCAGTTGACCTCCCAAGGCTGAGTGGACCCGGTTCCAGCCCTCGTACCACTTTTCAAATTTCGTGGCAGAGTCGGGAATCGAACCCGGACCTCCGGGGGTGGCACCTAATCACACTAACCACTACACTACAGAGGCGGACGTCTTTCAAAGCTGACCAATGAAAACGACATACCATACCACCTGAACTACATTTACGAAATAAAAAACATACGCCTCAACCCAGGATCGACCCTTCGACCTCCTGCATGCTAACTCAAAACTCTATCCACTGCACCAACTTTACAGCACGACTAATATGTGCTGACAGAGGTAGTTACCGTACATATGGTTACAGTGTTGCCAGACTGCCACTCTTCAATGTCCTTTTTCTGCCAGATATACTCGCAGGACGACGTTTTGTGACAGATATTTTTTTATTGCTGGCGTGTAAGGAGTCGCGCTGCGGCGCCCGAGTGCGCAAATTTCGCTTCACCCTGTATAGTAGCATGTACCCGCGGCTTCGCCCGCGTTTATTAATTCAACCTTTGGCAACCCAGAACTCTGAAGCGAAAACAATGTTTCATTTGTTTTATAATCTGCGCTCAGTATTGCCAACTGCGGAAACCAAAATTACAATAGGTACGAAGGTTATAAAGTCTGCTTTCGAAAACTATGTAATTTGATTCATATTCAATCGTTTTTAAACGATTTCTATCGATTCGCGAAGATGACTGTATTGCGTAGCCCATTGCGATACTATCACTAGAGAAAGGGTGAATAACATCGCCATTTGCGACGTTTTATCAGTTCTAGGGGTCAGTACTTTGAACAACAAGAAAGACAAACTCCTCGTTTGAGTGACGAAATTGTGGTAATTTTCCGCAGGGGGGCATGAACTTATTAACCCATCCTCCTATGCGTCCGGAGACCGTACACCCCTCCTCACCTCTGTCTGAGTCCTAAATACTGTATTCAGGAGATAGTGGGTTCGAACCCCACTGTCGGCAGCCCTGAAGATAGTTTTCCGTGGTTTCCCATTTTCACACCAGGCAAATGCCGGGGCTGGTACCTTAATTAAGGCCATGGTCGCTTCCTTCCTACTTCCCGCCATTTCCTACCCCATCGTCGCCATGAGACCTATCAGTGTCGGTGCGACGTAAAGCAAATCGTAAAAAAAGTCTTGACGGGTTCCAACTAGTTTATTATTATTATTATTATTATTATTATTATTATTATTATTATTATTATTAACAAGGAAGAAGTAGATACAAGTGCTGCTAGCACTACAACCATTTAAAAGAGAGCACGTGAGTTAAGTTTCTTAAGACAGTTAACGTCTCAATAAGCGGTCGCAAGACATAAACCTTGGATGGAATGGCTGCCAAGAGCTGTTAACACAGAGAACAGCTGTTGGTTCATAGAACTCTCTCTTCCCCTCTAAGAATTGGACCCACGTCAGCTACAAGGAGTGAACACACCTCCTCTGAGTCACCCACAATGCCTCGTGATTAAGGAATATTATACTGTACTTTGCAATGCATTATGAAAGACAGATAAAAAGGATGAGGTATTTTTGCCTTAAGTTATTAAAATAACTACATAACATTTTCTTTTTTCATAAATATATTCATAGGGAGGAAGCACAGTGGCAGGAACAGCCATCGCTTCGTTGCCATCTTTCATTTTTCTTCTTCTGCGTTGCTCTGGTACAAGCCTCGTATAGTCCCTCACTGTGTGAACCGCCGGCAGCTCACTTCTCTGGTGAAGTCATCTACAGTATTCATTTGTTGTGTGTTGGTTTTTAGGCTTTAAATCAGTGCGTACTTGTCTTGTGTTGAGTGAGAATTGGTTGTATATTGATTGCACAATATTTGTGTGTGTTTTTTTGTTTTCGTACTGTAAGAAGTTGTTACTGAAGATGTTGGTGTTGTGGTGTGCAACGATACATCATCGCATAACTTGCACTGATAAAATATTTCCCGTGTGTTTTATTTGTGTTTGGTTTTATTATTTAGCTGTTCTTTCTTAATCGCATTTTAATTTTACCACTTTATTTACGACCGCATTTAATTATTATTATTGTTTTTGTGAGCGATACGACAGCAAGCAGTACACCGCATTGCCTGGGGACATTTATTAAATGCATATCAAATGCATCCTTCACCCATCGGGCCCATAAAAATATTATTTTTCTATTTTCTCCCCCAGTTTTCCTTACACTTCAATGCTGAGGTTTTTCATATGTCGTGGTTTACCTCTGATTTTGTACAAACCAAAAATAGCCCCTATAAACCTCCGTCCCCTTTAGTTCATAAAAATGCAGCATAGTTTCTTGTGCTTTTTATCTTGAACTTAAAAACTGAACTTAACAAATTTATGTGCCAGTATGCAGTATTCGGGAGATAGTAGGTTCGAACCCCACTGTCGGCAGCCCTGAAAATAGTTTTCCGTGGTTTCCCATTTTCACACCAGGCACATTCTGGGGTTGTACCTTAATTAAAGCCACGGCCGCTTCCTTCCCACTCCTAGCCCTTCCCTGTGTCATCGTCGCCATAAGACCTATCTGTGTCGGTGCGACGTAAAGCAACTAGCAATATATATATATATATATATATATATATATATATGTGCCACCGTTTCCCGTGATACTGTTGAGCAGAGCAGTTTGATATGGCAACCCTGTTGTCGTAAGAGCAATACTGTTTTCTTAACATGGAATGACATAATTAATTCATGACATTATTATTAGTTAATACAATTTATGACATACATCTGTATATAGAAAATATACAAACATATGCCTATTTTTTACAAAAAATCGTCAGTTAACGGGGGTAAGGTAAGGGTGTATTCTGCCCGAAGGCAGGTCCGAACCTCCGCAGAGGTGTGCCTCAGCCGGAGTTTACGTGCGGTAGGGTGGCCAGTTCTTTTCCGCTCCTCCATTTCCTCACCCCCCCCCCCCACTAACAGCGCGTGGCATCCCATCCAAATCTTGACCACGCCCAATGTTGCTTAACTTGGAAGATCTTACGGGATCCGGTGTGTCAACATGGCTACGACCGTTGGCAGTTAACGGGGAGTCTACTGAATATGTCATCTAAAACAAATAAAGTCTTTTTTTCCTGGCCGTATGTGTGCCAGCAATGGACACCCCCAAGTATCATTCAGGGTCGGCTCTACTGATCCTTAGTACTCCGTACGGTTGGGCTGTCCGCCACAGGAATGCCGTTTCTATTCAAGGCCTTTTCAGCTGTACGCCACCATGTTGCTCTGGGACTTTCGCGTGCTGTCCTTGGTTCCTAACTTGCAAGAGCTCTGTTAACAGGAAGATCATCTCGACGTTGTACGGGTCCGTACCAGCGCAACTGCCGCTCCTCCAATTTCTCACTGATAGGGACCGTATTAAATGATCCTCGAATATGTTCATTGCGCACTCGGTCCAAAAGGGTGACACCCTGTGACCATAGCAGCATCACCATTTCCGATACATGCAATTGCTGATCATGCTTCTTTTGCCTTGTCCAACGCTCGGAGCCGTAAGTGAGGACAGGCCTAATGACAGTCTTGTATATCTTGCCTTTGAGCTCGAAAGGCATCCGCCTGTCAGCAAACGCCATTCGGTCCATCCAACGAGGATCATCAATCGTTGTATCGGTTGTAATAAGTGAGCCCAGGTACTTGAATTTATTCGTCATTGCCAATGGTTCACCCGCTAAGAGAAAATTGTATTGAGTGGACCTTGAACGTCTGGCTTGGCGAAGTTACAGAACATATACTCCGTCTTCTTACGGTTTATTCTGAGTCCATTCGTCTCTACAGCTTTTCTCCAAAGTTCTAAGGCTGACTCGACCTCTTCACGTGTTTCACCAAACAAGGATGATGTCGTCTGCATATACAATGGTTCGTAGTAGTTGTTCTGTGAGATAGTTAATAACTATACTGAATAAGATTGGGCTCAAAGCTGAAACATGAACACCAGTCTCAACAGGTAAACTCCCAGAGATACCAGAACTAGACTTCACCTTTGTAGAGGAACGAACGTACATGTCCTGGACAATCCTCACACATTCCCCCGGAACATTCTGGTGTTGCAGTGCAGTCCAAATGATTTCCCTAGGAACGCGGTCAAATGCTTTCTCTAAATCAAAGAAAACCATGTGAAGATCCTTGTGAAGTGCAAAATGTTTCTTCATCAATATTCGGAGAGTTTGAGTCGCATCACTAGAGTAGTTGAAACTCCGCTTGTGAAGTCGCACAGGTTCCTATGATGTTTATGATTTTCTTGATGCGACTGGGAATGACACGTTCCCAAATTTTTAGTGTTTGTGAGGTGAGTTTAATTCCTTTATAGCTTCAGCATTCTCTAACATCTCCCTTCTGCTTGAAGATAAGCACAAGGTAGCTTTGGCGAAATTGCTCCGACATGGATGCACCAGCGAGGATCGTATTAAACATCCCAGTACGCTAATCAATCCCATCAGTACCCAGAACCTTCCACAGCTCAGATGGAATGTTATCAGGTCCTACTGATTTACCATTCTTATTTTTTGAAAACTAAAACAATGAAAACAAATAAGCTTAATTAAATAAATTATAAAACTTTTATGCAGTCGGCATGTGAGGTGTCATATAAACGTTTCCCTCTTCGAACTTCCTCGATGAGTTTCTCCTCCATCGTGGACTTCTTCGGAGAACAAAACTTTTCACTTTTTTTTCTTTACTCTTTTTTCTTTTTAAAAAAAATCCATTTAGTCATCAGGATTGGTTTTTCCCTTGGAATCAGCGAAGGGTCCCAACTCTACCACCTCAAGGACAGTGTCCTGGAGCGTGAGACTTTGGGTCGGTGGATACAACTGGAGAGGAGGACCAGTACATCGTCCACGCAGCCTCACCTGATCAGGGGTTTTGTGTGAGATGGGAAGGTCAGAAGCGGTAGACAAGAAAGATGGAAGGAAGCGGCCGTGGCCTTAAGTTAGGTACCATCCCGGCATTTGCCTGGAGGAGAAGTGGGAAACCACAGAAAATCACGTCGAGGATGGCTGGGGTGGGAGTCGATTCCCTTCTACTCAGTTGACCTTACGAGGGTGAGTAGACCCCGTTCAACCCTCGTACAACTTTTCAAATTTTGTGGCAGAGCCGGGAATCGAACCCAAGCCTCAGAGGGTAGCAGCTAATCACACTAACCGCTACACCATAGAGGCGGACACCCAGGTCGTAGTCACTAGTGAAAACTGCGGCAGGAGCACAGACCTTCTCAGCTCACGGACGCGTTCGAACGTTCGCTGTTGTATTAATAATTCGCGTTTCACGAAAACTCACGGCGAGTCACCTCACCAAACTGCGTCTCAACTTTCGCCCGGCCGAAACGTGTCACGAGAGATATTTTACATGGCGTCATCGTACAATACGGAGTCTCGAATGGAATATTTTCCTCCCTTAAAAAATCCGGCTATTTCTAGCGGATTTAAACCTCAGATGTGGAATCCGGAGGCTGACACTCTACAAGTGATCAACAGACGGAGGGACCGGCGTAAATAACGAGGGACGTACAACAACGAAAATTTACTTCCGAAATCATCAACAACAACAACGATTAAAATTAATCAGTGTCCAAATCTCTGTAATCTTATCTACTGCGTGATGATTGCCAGATGAATTGATGCTATTTAAAGAAAGGGAACTATCTTCCAAGATAACCTTGAGGAGAAACAGAGGCAGAAGGCGCGTGCACCACAATGGCACATACCTGTCCTTCCTGTAGACTGTCGTTTTCCACAGGTTGTGCACGAAACAATAGATGTAAAAAAAATGCAATCAGTTCTGTTAAAAGGACGCATCTTTCAAATATCTACCACGGCATTGTGGAAGAAGAACAACACCGCATGAGTTGGCGTTGAGGTTAGAGTCGCGTAGCTGTGAGCTTGTATTCCGGAGATAGTGGGTTCGAACCCCACTGTCGGCAACCTTCAAGATGTTTTTTCATGGTTTCCCATTTTTACATCAGGCAAATATTTAAGCTGCAACGTGGTCAAAATGCGTGTGTGAGGTGCGTATGTAACCTACGGTACTATGATCATGTGACTCCTTCAAATAACCATCTACACTAGTGTCCAAAAGTTAAGCATAATCACTAAACGAGGCCATACCGCCTGATAAGAATGTCAGACGGATTTCTGAACAAACGGAAGCTGAATCACACACCATATATCACACAACTTGTCCAAAAAAAAAAAAAACAGTGCCAGAAAGGTTCTCATAGCTAAGGTACACCTTTGACAGCAACTAACAAAACTTGGCACAACAAAATATGCTGTTAATAGGGTGTATGGTTACCCCTAACGGCCGTACATGCTTCGCATTGACGTGGCATGCTCTCTGTCAGATAGTCCTAGAGCTCTTGTGGCAGTCGATCCCATTCCTCGGAAAGGGCAATGCGAAGGTCTTGGACGGTCCTTGTTGGAGTCTGACGGGACTGAGTTCGCCTCCCCAATGCATTCCAGGCATGTTCTATAGGATTCAGATCCGCAGACCTCGCTGGCCAGTCCATGCGATGAATGTCTTCCCCAGCCAGAAATTCATCCACCAGAGTAGCGCGGTACGGTCGGGCATTATCGTCCATTAAGAGGAAGTCTGGACGAACCGCACCTCTGAAGAGTGGAACGTGTGGTCTCAGTACCTCATCCCTTTATCTCCGAGCGTTAACAGTATTCCTCGGACCACCCATGAAGATGTGCAGGTCCGTACGGTCTTTCAACATGATGCCACCCCACACCATGACGCCACCACCATCATACTGATCCCGTTCCACGATGTTCGTGTGGTTGTATCGGCTACCCGGTTCTCTCTATTTAATGTGCGACGGGAAACGTTCTGCAAACTGAAGCGGGATTCATCTGTGAAGAGCATTCATTCATGGTCCAGTTTCGATGTTGACGGCTCCACATTAAACGGGCCCGTCTCTGTGCTGGAGTGAGCGGGACGCACACCGCTGGACGTCGGGCAAACAGCCCTGCTGTTCTGAGCCTCCGGTACATAGCTTGCCGGGAAACGGCGTCCCCCGAGACGGCTGCATGTTCCGCAGACAATTGTCTTGCAGGTGCACTCCGATTTCGTCGGGCGGTTAGGTGGTGGTGATTATTGTTTTAAGAGGAAATACAACTAGGCAACCATCCTCTATATAACACTAATCAGAGGGAAAATACGAAAGGGATCCGACACTTCGAAAAATGAAGATATCGGCCAAAAGAAGACAAGGGCCACGAAGGGCGTGAAAATGAAAGACTCCCTAGCCCTCGCAAACCTAATAGTTTCGGGGTCGGAAAAGAACAAGAGTTGACCAAGAGAGGTCGGATAGGATATATGAAAGTGAGGAGCCTGGCACAAGTAAGTGGAAGCAATGCCAGGACTCAGCTGAGGGCCCCGTGGTCGCCAATCCACGCTCCAAAGTTCAGAGCACCTGAGGCCCCTATTAGTCGCCTCTTACGACGGTTAAGGCCAGATATCGGTCCTGCTGGGGGGGGGGGGGGGGTGGTTACCCTTGGTCGACCTGGTACTGGCCTACGACTAACATAAAATACAGTAGAGACAATACGCGACACTCAGCGAGATATCGAGGGACAGCTATTAGAGCTCTCTCTAGCGCGTAGACCTGAGAACTACTGATTCTGTCATAAGAGCACGTGTATTTGTGTGTGAAGTTTTTGGTGTTATTTATGCGTTTTCAGTGAGTTGACATAATTAAATAGTAGCGTGTGTCTTTCCTTGATATCTCCTCTCAACATGAGGGGAAAGGTATGTGCTGTGTTTGGCTGCAGTGACTATGAAGTAGAGAAGAATGCGCGTTCTTTCTTTCGCTTCCCTTGTGACAAGAAAATGTTAGTAATATTGTGTTTGCATATATATTCTTCCAGTGACAAAAATATTTTTATAGTACTTCATAATATTCTGACCTGCTCGACCCATATTTTAACTGGCTTAAAATAGAATACGCATATTTTATTGTATAGTGCAGCACTTAACCTTCAATACCGATGTGTTGTTGTAGGTGTGATCTGTGGGTTTTGAAATGTCCCAGAAGTGATTTGGATAAGGTGTACAAGAAAGAAGGGACGTTACGTTTATATAAGAATTATAAGATCTGTTCAGATCATTTCCAGGCCAGCGACTTTAAAAATCTTCGATTATACAGCCAAGGGTATGTTACATTTTTACTCTAATTGTACGTGAATATTCCTCAAAGCATCACTATCGACAACATTTTCATACTTTTCTTTCTTTTATCCCTCTTCTCAGATTAAAGCCAGGATTTTATAGTTTTTCTGTTAGTAGGATTCATGTTAAGAGGAAAATTGTCCAGCTTTTAAATGTTAATTCATTGCATCATGTGTGTAAGGAATGTGTCGATATTTTTATTGACAAATGTCTTAATGTGATGATAAAATGTTTTTAAATGAGAAAAAAGACAAATCTAACCGAAAAGTTCAAGCAGGAACGCTAAAGCGAAAAATGTAATGCATAAATGAAAGATCAAGCCATTTCATAGCAGTCCGTTTCACATCTTGTTTATATGTCTAATTTCAGTCTTTAAATAATAACCTTTTAAATAATTCTTCATTCATTTATCCCGCTATCTCCGGAATACAAGCTAACAGCTACGCGACTCTAACCTCAAGGCCAACTCATGCGGTGTTGTCTTTCTTCCACAATGCCGTGGTTGGTATTCGAAATTTCGAAGTTAATATCTCAATTTTACTTTCTTTCTAGACGTAATTTATTTATCCTTTTTCGTATATCATTTCCATTGATATTTGAATTTAGCGCGACTTTTCAGGTCAAGTCACTAGGAGCGCCACCGTCGAATTGTCTCCCATTTTAACAAGGCTAAATCCGTAAGTGTCGCGTATTGTCTCTACTGCATTTGCTAACATCTCCTGTGTCTCGAAATCGTCTCCAAAGCCTGGAAATGACACTTTGTGGCACATCCAAGGATACGGCGACTTCGGTCTGTTCTGGCCTGCAAAACGGGGTCCAAATGGCGTTGTGCCATTATGTTATCACGTTCACCACGAGGCTTCACTCCGCACACTATAACAGGGCAAATACGACTGAGGGAATATGAAGTGCAGGCACTGGTTGTGTTTACCTTGCGGTTACGCCGCTAGTCAAAGCAGTCATATACAGAGCTAACACGTAAGGTTGGTAGGTGCATATTATGTCGTGCGATTTGCGGTCTATTTCCTGTTGCCCTGCTTAACCTTTTCCATCCCATGCCCGAGTTAACTCGGATGTCAACATTTCTCCCGCTGTCCGAAACACGAGTTAATTCGGATTTAAAGCAATGCGCTCTTGTTCACTCCCGAGTTCAGTCCAATGCTGTTGACATGCGTTGTTCAGACGACGGACGATTAATACATAGCCTAACCGTTTTTTTTTACGATAATTATGTGCCTTGTGTTTTTCTTTCACAGCTGTCTTCTGAGATTGGTGCACGGGAGTGTAAAGAAAGCATAACGAAATATTATATTTTGGAAATTTTAGGCAATGATGATGAGTCTGATTTTATATGAATATAGTGGAGATAAGTTGCAGTGAAACAAGCTGTCGACATTTACCACGCCAAGTTCTTTCAATTTTTGGGAAAAGTGTCAGGAGAAAACTATTGCTAATATTGTCGTTCATAACTTTTCAGTAGCTGTGTAAATACAAAGTATTTATGGCCTACTACAACCACTGTCGAAACATCCAGAAAAATCTGGTAGGGCGCATGCATAAGGCTGAAAGAAACTTGGGAGTGAAAAGGTTAATCGTAACTTATGCTTAACTTTTTGGACACTAGTGTATCTTTGCCATGACTAGAAATCCGTCGCAATATGCATACCCTATGCCATCTCCATAGAATTCCTTCTTCACAGCCATTTTACCGTAACACTAGATCTCCTAATAATTCCATCCTTGCTTTACCTACCCATAGAACTACCATTCATTAACAGTAATTGCCTGCCGTGAGTGGCACTTCCTTCCTGAAAGTATCAGAGGGCTAAGCGCTATTAGCACTTTCAAAGAAGCACTTTGGAGACATTTTATGCACCAATAAAACAAAAAGCAAAGCGAAGTCATCTACATGAAGGCCCTTGAACGGGTGGAGGCTTCCACTATTCGTAACCTCGGCACGTAATGGGGTAGAGTGGTTAGCTATACGCCCGGCCGCCTTTGCCCCCAGGAATTGTCCTGGTACTAATTTTTGGTGTAGGCTGAGTGAACCTCAGAGCCATATGCGCCTCCGGAAGTGGAAATCTCGTTTCTTAAATTGTACGATTTCCTGACGGGGATTCGAACCCCGGGCGAACCGAGCACGCCTTTACCCCCTCGGCCAGGCAGCCCCTTTATGCACCAATAAGGAACATGTAAACTAGATGTTGCTATTCACAACCATCCTGTTCTTATGGATGCCCTGGTAGAAGATTAGTTAAACGTTGTTAATCGTTATAGGCCCTATTTTTAATAATGTTATTGGCTTTACGTCTCATTAACTACTTTACTGGTTTCGGAGACGTAGAAGTGCTGGAATCCAGTCCCGCAGGAATTATTTTACGTGCCAGTAAATCTACCAACATGAGGCTGACGTATTTGAGCACCTTCAAAAACCACCGTGATCGAACCTGCCAAGTTGGGGTCAGAAGGCGAACGCCTCAACCGTCTGAGCCACTCAGCCCAGCTCCTAGATTTTTGCTCGAGTGTAGCCGAAAGGAGAAAAATGGGGAATAGAGCGCATGCAGCCCAGCAGCGCCGTGGCCCATATTCCGAGGCGCACACGCATCTTTCCGTTCCTCCTACTTCAAAATGTCACAGGATCTTTTGTGTTGAAAATGTTGTCTACTTCCCGTATTTCTATTCCCCAAAACACAAAAAGTTTTTAAATCCACATTTTTGGGTGTTTTCTCAACATTTCGGTGGGTTGCGGAGGTGGTTGGGGGGGGGGATAGAAATTCGGATTCAGCGACCCAAGAAACATGAAGTAGCCTAAACCAGTTTCCAGAACTACCATGATTGTTTTTAGGTAAGATGTGATCAAGTGGTACGAGGGCTAGAAAGGGGTTCACTCAGCCTCGGAAGGTCAACGAAATAGAAGGAGGGTTCGATTCCCCCCCCCCATCCACAAAGTGGTTTCCCCATTTCTCCTCTATGCAAATGCCTGGATGGTACCTAACTTAAGGCCACGGCCGCTTCCTTCTTGTCTATCCTTTCCAAACTTCCCATCACCCCATAAGGCCCCTGTTCAGCATAGCAGGTGAGGCCACCTGGGCGCGGTACTGGTCCTCCCTCTCAGTTGTATCCCAGATCCAAAAAGTCTCACGCTCCAGGACACTGCCCTTGAGGCGGTAGAGGTGGAATTCCTCGCTGAGTCCAAGGGAAAACCAACCCTGGTGGGTAAATGGATTGCCTGGACTAAAACCGGAATATACCGGGCGAGTTGGCCGTACGGTTAGGGGCGCGCAGCTGTGAGCTTGCATTAAGGAGATTGCGTGTTTGAATCCCACTGTCGGCAGCCCTGATGGCTTTTCGTGGTTTCCCATTTTCACACCAGACAAATGTTGGGGCTGGACCTAAACTAAGACAACGGCCGCTTCCTTCCCATTCCTAGGCCTTCTCTCTCCCATCGTCGCCATAAGATCTATCTGTGTCGGTGCAACGTGAAGCAAATTGTAGAGAAAACAAACAAACAACAAACGGAATAGCAGATTAGGGGCATTTGTCTCAAACCATTAACAGATATGAAGGATATCATTGAACCCCTTGTCTCAAAACTCACGATCCGCGACTGGTTAAAACAGAGGTCAAACCAAAGAAAAGGAGCGGATGGGACTGAGGCATCGTTCCGACACTTGCTCGGACCTGATCAGATAAACCTCCCGGGCGAATTTCTGCGGCGCCATAAGTGATTACGAGCACAGCAGCGCAGTAGATCAGACCACTATTGTTCACTATTGTGAACTGAAGTTCACTGTCAAGGGCTACAAAATACAGCATGCTGAAAGAGAAGGGGACGGCGGGGGAACAGCCATCATAATGAAGCAGAAACTGAAGTATGACGACTTCCTACTACCAACCCTCCAAGGAATAGAGGCTACAGCAGTCAAACTATACACAAGGAGAGGACCAATACTACCAGTGTCTGGATACAGGCGACCGAAAGAAACCCTACATACCAGAGACCTGGAACTCATTTCACTCTGCAATACCAACCATTCTAGTTGGGGATATGAATGCAAAGCATGAAGCCTGGAACTCCAGACTAACAAATACCGGCCACTGCCAGAACACCAATATAAACATCATGGGACCTTCAGAATTCACATATATACCATTTAATCCAAATCACCAGCCAGATACGATCGATATAACACTCACGCAGGATATCAACAGCGAAATACAGGTTACTACTATCTGGGCGACGGAGTCGGACCACAATCCTGTCATTATGGAAATTGAAGACGAATCCACAGCAGCCACAAACATGAACAAATCGAACGTCATCCCAACGAAACACATCAACTGGAAGGACTTTCGAAGCTTCATGGAAGAGTACACAGTAGACAGCCTACCAAGTCTTGACAACCCAGCGGCTATCGACAGTGAGGTACAGAAGCTAACAGCCTCTATTCGTACAGCCGCCACAGCACCACCCACACAGAAGAAGAGCGAAGACCTACCGGACCGAATTAAATTCTTGATAAAGTTGAAAAACATTGTCCGCTACAGATGACAAAAGACCCGAATAGAACAGCACAAAAGGTCATACAACACATTATGCAGAAAATGTATCGCAGAGATTCTGGAGTACACGAACGAGCACTGGAATACTACACTCCATAATCTCTCGGTACAAGATAATAGCTTATGGAGGATGACTAAAGCTCGCAAGAGGAAACCTAACGTCATCCCTATATTACACGAAGAAAACGGCAACACAAAAGCCGTAACAAACGCTGAAAATGCTGAACTACTATCTCGTACGCTGGAGGCGCAGTTCCAACCCCACGAACCCCCCTCAATTTACACAAGCTGTAGAAGAGGAGGTAAAGAAAATACGCACCACTACAGAACAAGCAAACAACGAATACCCCAGATCACAGTCCAGGAGATAAGAAACATAATAAAACGCCTGCCGAACATACATGATAAACTCCCCGAACAACAGGTTGAGTTCCGAAGGGGACATCCACGGTCCAGCAGCTGATACGCATAGTAAATGCTATAACAAAAACATTAAATACAAAGAGAGGGAGAGGCATCGTATACCTGGATGTAGCCCAAACTCCAAAGGTCTCAAGCCGGTCTACTGGAGGCTGATAGACAGCTACATCAGAAATAGAACATTTTACGTCGAGGTAGCAGAAGAACAATCAACAATCCGACAAGCGAGAGCGGGCGTAGCCCAAGGCTCCATATTGGACCTCTACCTGTATTTCTGTGCCGACACACCAACCACAAACAAAACCGAACTCGATCACCTTGAAATATGGTGCCGGATGTGGCGCATGAAGATCAATGCTAGTAAGTCCACAGTCGTGTACTACACCAAGTGGTACGAGCGCAAGCCCACAACAAAGCTAACGTTCAATGGAGAGGCTATACTATGGGCAACCGAAGCGAAGTACTTGGGGGTTGTCTTGGACAGAACACTGCAGTACAGGGCACACTTCAAGTACCTCATGGAAAAATCACAAAAAGCCTACAGGGCAATAGAATGCCTGATAAATAGGAGATCAGAACTCGATATCAGGAACAAGCTACTGATATATAAGACGCTCCTTAGATCCGTCACTATACGCACCAACAGTGTGGGGCACGGTTAAGGAATGCTATATAAAGAAGCTACAGGAATATCAGAACAAAGTCCTTCGGACAATCGTCAACGCCCTTTACCACGTGCGCAGCCGGGAAATACACGCACAACTCGGAATGCCCACCATTAAAGAGGAGATTGTAAGGGCAGCTAAGCACTTTTATAGACAAGGGCAAGAACATGCCAGCAAAACCATACAACAAATCCACGAGGTGGACGCTAATGTGTATTACAAAATAACTCACCAATGAGTGATACACAGCTGTAAATATTGTAAATAACACTAATAACAGACTGTACATACAGAAATCAAGACACTCCTGAACACCAGGAAAGCACATAACCCATTAGATTCAATTATATACTGTAGCAAACTACCATAAGTTGCACGCTCTAAGAGCCTCATATTACAATGGAATATAAGGACCCAATCGGTCGGAAATTCCAACTAAACCACAGTTGTCGGTCTTCAAGCGGCAGCAGTCGCAACGCGAGATTCAGGTTCAGACCACTATTGCACGGCAAGCAGAGAGTGTCTGGGGGTGCAAGTCCCCCCGCCTTCACGCACACACACCAAGTTAGGCCACGAAGCGTAGAGGCCTATGGCATCATCTAGGAGCACAACCGCTATCAACAATCTTTTACGAAATCTTATTGTAGTGTAGTTGACAATGGCATGTATGAACGTATGTATATTGAATTATAGGAATGGCGCCATATTAAAGGATTTAGCCAATAGTAACGTTCCTTCGTTAATAATAATATTATTTACGTCCCACTAACTACTTTTACGGTTTTCGGAGACGCCGAGGTGCCGGAATTTAGTCCCGATGAGTTCTCTAACGTGCCAGTAAATCTACCGACACGAGCCTGACGTATTTGAGCACCTTCAAATACCACCGGACTGGGCCAATATCAAATCTGCGAAGCTGGGTTCAGAAGGCCAGCGCCTCAACCGTCTGAAATGTATTACATTTATCATCCTAAGTTTCAAAATAAAGTGTCGGGACGGGGCTCTAGTTCTATCAGTATCCGGAACAATTTGAACCATAGAGAGGGAAAAGAATTCCACACCAAGAGCATTAAAGCAATATAGGCACAAAGGAAGGCAAACACAAGCCTCTAAGTACTTCGTGTAGTCCTAAATGGATCTATTCCCTAATAATAATAATAATAATAATAATAATAATAATAATAATAATAATAATAATAATAATAATAATAATAAGGACGAAGTACGGTGACATCAAAAGAGCTACAAAATTCAAGTACCTAGGAGAGATTTTGACTCCAAACATGAATGAGAAAGCATCAATTCAAGAATGTGCAAGAATGATGGAAACTGCGTTTAGATTATGTCAGAACACCTACAAATCTAAGTCAATCTCCTGCCAGGCCAAATTCAAGCACTACAGCACGATAGTCAGATCTGAATGTTTATACGCAGCTGAGACAATAGCCACGAAGGGACTCTCAGATTTGGAAAAGAAATAAAGGAGGTTCCTTAGAAAGATCTTGGACCCATAAAATCAGACAAGTTTACGTTTTGCATGAGACCAAACCGAAAACCATACCAACAATTTGAAAACACCACCACCACAATGGAAAAGAGGAGATTGACGTTCTACGGACATATTAAAAGGATGGGATCGGAGAGACTCGCCAACAGGATCCTCACCTTCCAGGAGAGCAGGAAGACTCAAGTCCCATGGGTAAAAGAAGTCCACCGAGATTTAGAGAAATGTGGGATCACGGCAGAAGATATAACAAACAGAAAAATCTTCAGGCAGAGAGTTGCGGAGGTGAAGGACCTAGCTGATGAGAAAACGAGGAAGAATAGAGTAATCTCGGCAGAAGAACGAGCACGAGCCAGCCAACGGATGAAGGAATACTGGCGAAAAAGGAAGGAGAAAGAACTTGAGAAAGCAATGAAGTTGCGTAATCGTAGTTCATAGATGGCTGAAACGAAAATAAATAAATAAATAAATAAATAAATAAATAAATAAATAAATAATAATAATAATAATAATAATAATAATAATAATAATAATAATAATAATAATAATAATAATTAGAGGCATGATTTTTTCGCATTAATGAATAAAAATGAAAATCTTACAACCTGTTTTCCAGTCATTTGACCGGGTCAGGGATGGAATGAATGAAGCCCCCATCTTGGGGCGAGGATAGGAATTGTGCTGCCGAGGCCTGTCGCACTCATCTGGAGCAATGATTAATGAATAGCAGATGAAATGAAATGATATTGGAGTGTGTTTCTGGAATGAAAGATGACAGGAAAAACCGGAGTACCCGGAGAAAAACCTGTCACGCCTCCGCTTTGTCCAGCACAAATCTCACATGGAGTGACCGGGATTTGAACCACGGAACCCAGCGTTGAGAGGCCGACGCACTGCCATCTGAGTCACGGGGGGTTAATAATAATAATAATAATAATATTAATAATAATAATAATAATAATAAAAATTATAATTAGAGGCATGATTTTTTCGTATTAATGAATAACGCAACAAAAATATTTTGAAGTGATTTTGAGATATCTTAACCAATCATATAATTCTGGTTAAGAAATTAGTTATTTTGTTTTCACGAATTAAAGCGACAAGGCCAGTTAAAGGCGAAATTTACTTATTTTGCGATAAGTGCGAAAATACAACGAAATTCATGGAAAATAACGATCTTGAAACTATATTCCAGTATCACGTGCGTGAAGGGAAACAGAAGACAGAATAAGGATTTTTCGTTTCGACAGAAGTATCTCTTCGTATTAAGGGCAATTTGTTATGTGATATTGATTAGGGCTGTATGATAGTTCTAATAAAGATTACATAAGGAATAATGAACGATAATCAATATTGCTTCTCTTTATTTATCTATCTTTCACATAAATCATTCACAAATCTCACGAATTAAACTTTTTAAAGTAACTTTAGGAAAGGGTTAAAACGAAATTAAAGCTAGGGGGTCAGCCCTGTTTCTCGAAATAATGCGAAAAATGATTTCCTTTTTGCGAAATTGAAATTTAATGCCAAAAATGCCTATAATAATAATAATAATAATAATAATAATAATAATAATAATAATAATAATGAAACTGATAAATAAATGCAGTTATTGGCATCCTACCAGTATAATACCAAGCCATACTTCAGTAAGTAAATGAATAAATCAAAAATAAATAAACCTCGAGTGGGCAGAAATCTTCACAAAGAAGTACAGTATTTCGACGTAGCTTCCTTTAAATACATGCATTAACTCCAAAATTATCTTTCAACAATTTCGCATATGTTAAATCCATTAAGACTTTAGGTCTGGAATAGTAGTTGTATGTAATGGATTAATATTCTATTAAAGACGATGATTGTCCGGGCTTCAAGTCTTTAAGGTCTGATACTGTGGTTAGCCCGTTCGAGTCCCGTTAGTGGAGAAATTTTCACCACCCGAATGTTGGCCGGTAGGGTAGGGGAGGCGGTGATACACAATTTCTAATCACTAGATTGCGTGCCGAAAGCCGGAGTTGAGTTTCTAACTTCTCCGCAGTGAGGGCGTTATGATTCTGTTGTTGATGATTCGTCTGTCAGATGGAGACGTTATGCCTTGAACAGATCACGTGGTATAACTCGACAAGAGTGCCGACACAGAGTTTCCCATCTCCCCTATCATCATCATCATCATCATCATCACCAACACACTTAGACGCGCAGGTCTTCCATGGCCATCAAATATAAAAATCTGCACCAGACTCCCAGAAGGCTTGCTAATTCTAATTCACACTTCAGTAAAAATATATACTCTCGGCATGGATGTAATTCCTCAAAAGGAGATATTTGGATGAAGTTTTTTTTTTTCTTTTGCTAGTTGCTTTACGTCACACCGGCACAGATATGTCTTATGGCGACGATGGGACAGGAAAGAGCTATGAGTGGGAAGGAAGCGGCCGTGGCCTTGATTAAGGTACAGCCCCAGCATTTGCCTGGTGTGAAAATGGAAAACCACGGAAAACCATCTTCAGGGCTGCCAACAGTGGGGTTCGAACCTACTGTCTCCCGAATACTGGATACTGGCCGCACTTAAGCCACTGCAGCTATCGAGCTCGGTGACGTAGTTTTTAAAGGTTTCTTTTTGTAAGGCACTCACATAAATCACTTCGAAATTTGAAAATTCCATTATATGACGTAGAGAAATTCTTACTGCAGATCGTAAAAGATTCTCTGCAAATTGTAGACTTTCATTCATACCTGAAATCGTTATTTTTGGCTTACGATGACATTTTCAGCAACAATTATAAAGTACAATTTCATTATTATAATTACATACTGTAAGTTATGTATTCCAGACCTTTATCGTCACCCTCACTGGAGGACAGGTGTTTTATTTCTAATAAATATTACTACTATATGAATTTCAATCAGGATTTAATGCACATGCAAAATAATTAATTTGCAAGTTGGTACTTACTTTTGATGCCTTACCGCTGATGCAGGGGACATCAGAAAGGGTGATTTCTGGATCTTGATTTATTCGACTTCATCATATAAAATAGCTGAGTAAAAATTACACACGATTCAACAGTTTTTCTCATATTTCATTGAGAATTTAAATGAGAAAGTAATTCAATTTTTTACTGAACTTGAATTATTCACAAACACTAAAAACACCTTGGTCAAATATCATTGTCCGTGATATTACCAAAATCATCGACTATCCTTTTTAAAGAACCGGCCATTCTTGATTCACACAAAAGCGCGGGATCTGACGAGTATCGACTGTAACACGGATAGACGACTCATTCACACTAAAGTTGCCACAGAAACTGAGATGGACGGATTGCTTGTACATTTTGACATCTCAAGGAGGTCCTGGAGTGGTGGGAGGTTGCGATAAGAACATTTGGCTGTTGCCAGAGGATCATTTGAATACATTGAGCGCCAATGCCACAATGAGTACTCTGTACTTGCGTGACGTCAGACAATAGAACGGAGTAGATAAGTGATGACGTTCGCGGGCTGTAAACACGCCCCTGTGCTATAGTTGCAGGCGGCTATGTTTCTATGTTTATCAACACAGTGTTGTGTATGTGTTAATGAACCGACCCGTTACTGGTTCGATCTGGTTCCACTCGATAACAACTCACCTCATTGTAACCTTTGCCTTACAGAAATGCGTAATGATGACTTTTTATAAGATGACACAAAACGACTACGATGAATGTGATGTAAGAAGTGAAATTAGCTCTTTCATGAGTCTCGTATGTACGAGAGCACTAAATCACGTGGATCTGATCTTCTGAGACGTGGCGTTCTGTTCCTTCGGAGAGGGCACCCCGCGATGAGATTAGGTACTGTAGCCCAGCGATGACGAATTCAAATTATGTGCCTTTGGGCACTCACAGCCACTCATGAGCTACTCAAGTGGCGTAAGGGCGAAGTGCAGCTTTTGGCCGTTTAATAATATACATTGTCGTGTTTTCTCTTCGCGTGATGTTTTCAAGCATTTCTATACTCTGAATATGGATTTTTTTTCTAAGGATTTATACGCCTCAGAAACCATATCCATTGCAGATCTAAACTGATAGAAATTGTAAAGCAATAAAGGAAAATTTATGGTCCCACGAGAGAAAATGGATTCGGGATTAAGAGCAGAACAGCGGACATCTATGATAGGTTCCCTGACGCCGTACGCAGGAGACGCCTGAAATTCTATGGCCACATCTACAGAATGAACAGCGACAGACTCACCAAAATATTATTAATTTAAAGTAATCATCTCAAATAAGGTCAATATAAACCGGCTAAAAGTAACTCGGACCTCCACCAAATGAATACCATGGACAACATAGAAGATCGTGAAGCCCTTACCACAATAATAGCCGAGCACAAATTCGTGCAGAAACCTAAAAATAATGCTGGTACGGGCTATCCACAGAACGCAAGATGCAACACAGTGCATTCATAAAAAGATTATGGAAGAAAAGGAAGGCGCAAGTTTTTTTTTTTTTTTTTTTTTTTTTTGCTTTACGTCGCACCGACACAGATAGGTCTTATGCCGACGATGGGAGATGAAAGGCGTCGGAGTGGAAAGGAAGCGACCGTGGCCTTAATTAAGGTACATCTCCAGCATTTGCCTGGTGTGAAAATGAGACACTATGGAAAACCATCTTCAGGGCTGCCGACGGTGGGGCTCGAACCCACTATCTCCCAGATGCAAGCTCACAGCTGCGTGGCCCTAACTGCACGGCCAACTCGCCTAGATAAAAACTGACTGCTAATCGAAGTCATTATAACCGATAGTCACACAAGAGTTTCTGTTTCCTTCCTGAAAATGTCATATCTGCAAGTTTTAGGTTTCACGGTTACATGGTTAATTAGAAGAATTAACGTAAAACTATAAAAACCTAACTGAATACGTGTGTATTTACAGTAGAGTATTAGTGGAGTGGAGCTGCGAGGAATTTAATTGGCTCTCGCTTGAAGAACAGGTCCATTGATCGGCACATTTTTGTTCTTTGCTGCTTTAACCACAGGAGTTCAAGATCCTTCAACATCTTTATACTCAGATGATCTGGCCCGCTTGATTTTTTAAAGATGTTTCTTTGAAAAAGGAGAATAAGAAGAATATTAGGTTTTTTTGCTAGTTGCTTTACGTCGCACCGACACAGATAGGTCTTATGGCGACGATGGGACAGGAAAGGGCTAGGAGTGGGAAGGAAGCGGCCGCGGCCTTAATTAAGGTACAGCCCCAGCCTGGTGTGAAAATGGGAAACCAAAGAAAACCATTTTCAGGGCTTCCGACAGTGGGGTTCGACCTACTATCTCCCGAATACTGGATACTGGCCGCACTTAAGCGACTTCAGCTATCGAGCTCGGCAATATTAATTTATTAGACGATGGTGTAGAAATTCTCAACACACAAACGTTCAAGCTCTTTTCTGACCAGAGAGAAGGCGTTACCTTCAATCAATCAATCAATCAATCAATCAATCAATCAATCAATCAATCAATCAATCAATCAATCAATCAATCAATCAATCAATCAATCAATCAATCAATCAATCCTGATCTGCATTTAGGGCAGTCGCCCAGATGGCAGATTCCCTATCTGTTGCTTTCCTAGCCTTTTCCTAAATGATTTCAAAGAAACTGGAAATTTATTGAACGTCTCCCTTGGTAAGTTATTCCAATCCCTAACTCCCCTTCCTATAAATGAATATTTGCCCCAGTTTGTCCTCTTGAATTCCAACTTTATCTTCATATTGTGATCTTTCCTACTTTTATAAACGCCATTCAAACTTATTCGTCTACTAATGTCATTCCACGCCAACTCTCCGCTGACAGCTCGGAACATACCACTTAGTCGAGCAGCTCTTCTTCTTTCTCTCAGTTCTTCCCAACCCAAACGCTACTCTTTTGTCGGAAATCACCCAGAACAAATCGAGCTGCTTTTCTTTGGATTTTTTCCAGTTCTTGAATCAAGTAGTCCTGGCGAGGGTCCCATACACTGGAACCATACTCTAGTTGGGGTCTTACCAGAGACTTATATGCCCTCTCCTTTACATCCTTACTACAACCCCTAAACACCCTCATAACCATGTGCAGAGATCTGTACCCTTTATTTACAATCCCATTTATGTGATTACCCCAATGAAGATCTTTCCTTATATTAACACCTAGATACTTACAATGATCCCCAAAAGGAACTTTCTCCCCATCAACGCAATAATTAAAACTGAGAGGACTTTTCCTATTTGTGAAACTCACAACCTGACTTTTAACCCCGTTTATCATCATACCATTGCCTGCTGTCCATCTCACAACATTTTCGAGGTCACGCTGCAGTAGCTCACAATCTTGTAACTTATTTATCACTCTATAGAGAATAACATCATCCGCAAAAAGCCTTACCTCCGATTCCACTCCTTTACTCATATCATTTATATATATAAGAAAACATAAAGGTCCGATAATACTGCCTTGAGGAATTCCCCTCTTAATTATTACAGGGTCAGATAAAGCTTCACCTACCCTAATTCTCTGAGATCTATTTTCTAGAAATATAGCAACCCATTCAGTCACTCTTTTGTCTAGTCCAATTGCACTCATTTTTGCCAGTAGTCTCCAATGATCCACCCTATCAAATGCTTTAGACAGGTCAATCGCGATACAGTCCATTTGACCTCCAGAATCCAAGATATCTGCTATATCTTGCTGGAATCCTACAAGTTGAGCTTCAGTGGAATAACCTTTCCTAAAACCGAATTGCCTTCTATCGAACCAGTTATTAATTTCGCAAACATGTCTAATATAATCAGAAAGAATGCCTTCTCAAAGCTTACATACAATGCATGTCAAACTTACTGGCCTGTAATTTTCAGCTTTATGTCTATCACCCTTTCCTTTATACACAGGGGCTACTATAGCAACTCTCCATTCATCTGGTATAGCTCCTCCGACCAAACAATAATCAAATAAGTACTTCAGATATGGTACTATATCCCAACCCATTGTCTTTAGTATATCCACAGAAATCTGATCAATTCCAGCCGCTTTTCTAGTTTTCAACTTTTGTATCTTATTGTAAATGTCATTGTTATCATATCTAAATTTTATTACTTCTTTGGCCTTAGTCTCCTCCTCTATCTCGACATTTTCCTTGTAACCAACAATCTTTAGATACTGCTGACTGAATACTTCTGCCTTTTGAAGATCCTCACATACACACTCCACTTGTTCATTAATTATTCCTGGAATGTCCTTCTTGGAACCTGTTTCTGCCTTAAAATACCTATACATACCCTTCCATTTTTCACTAAAATTCGTATGACTGCCAATTATGCTTGCCATCATGTTATCCTTAGCTGCCTTCTTTGCTAGATTCAATTTTCTAGTAAGTTCCTTCAATTTCTCCTTACTTCCACAGCCATTTCTAACTCTATTTCTTTCCAGTCTGCACCTCCTTCTTAGTCTCTTTATTTTTCTATTATAATAAGGTGGGTCTTTACCATTCCTTACCACCCTTAATGGTACAAACCTGTTTTCGCATTCCGCAACTATTTCTTTAAACCCATCCCAGAGTCTGTTTACATTTTTATTTACCGTTTTCCACCGATCATAATTACTTTTTAGAAACTGCCTCATGCCTGCTTTATCAGCCATATGGTACTGCCTAACAGTCCTACTTTTAAGACCTTCCTTTCTATCACATTTATTTTTAACTACCACAAAAACAGCTTCATGATCACTAATACCATCTATTACTTCAGTTTCCCTATAGAGCTCATCTGGTTTTATCAGCACGACATCCAGGATATTTTTCCCTCTGGTTGGTTCCATCACTTTCTGAATCAGCTGTCCTTCTAGGTGGCCCGCCCCTCCCCTTCCGGGAGTGGAATGAAAACTTTCCCTAGGTCGTAGGTCTCTTCCTCTCACAAATCTAGTACTATAAAACATTCAGTTAGTTGTTCATTTCCTGTTTGGAACTGACGCTTCTGGAGGGCGATTATTTTACTCAATGAATAAATTGCAGTCTGCCTCTGGTGTAGTGGTTAATGTGATTAGCTGCACGCCCGGAGGCCCGGATTCGATTCCCGGCTCTGCCACGAAATTTGAAAAGTGGTACGAGGGCTGGAACGGGGTCCGAGGTCAACTGAGTAGAGGTGGGTTCAATTCCCACCTCAACAATCCTGAAAGTGGTTTTCCGTGGTTTCCCACTTCTCCAGCAGGCAAATGCCGGGACGGTACCCACGGCCGCTTCCTTCCCTCTTCCTTGTGTATCCCTTCCTGTCTTCCCATCCCCCACCAAGGCCCCTGTTCAGCATAGCAGGTGAGGCCGCCAGGGAGAGGTACTGGTCATCCTCCCCAGTTGTATCCCCAGACCCAGAGCCTGAATCTCCAGGACACTGCCCTTGAGGCGGGAGAGGTGGGATCACTCGTCATGTCCGAGGGAAAAACCAACCCTGGAGATTAAGCAGATAATGAAAGAAAAAAAGAATAAATTGCAGACTGCTGAATAAGAAATCTCCTCAGCATTGGGATACTCAGAACAATGCCCATAACCAGAACGATTTTTTCTGTCCCTGTTCAGTTTGTTTTCTACGCTCTAAGAAAAGAAGCCACCACTGAAGGAAATTCACTCATCAGAAAAATATGTCCACGAAAGGAACCCACAAATTAAATCGGAAATGTGCCGTATTTTTATTCCAGAATTCTTGTCATCTTACGTTAAGAACAACACACGATTACTTGCACAGTGAAAGCATTTTGGTCCTTCAATTTGAAGAAAGTGATAGACTTTATACACATGTTCATTAATCTTATGTAATAGCCCCTTCCATTTGCGATATACAGAATGAACCGAAATTCGCGCACTGGGGCATCGCAGCGTGACTCCTAACATGCCAGCAATACAAAAATATCTCTCAAAAAAGTTCGTCTTGCGAGTATATCCGGCAGAAAAAGGACGTTGAAGAGCGGCAATCTGGCAACACTGTAACCACATGTACGGTAACTACCTCTGTCAGCACATATTAGTCATGCTGTACAGTTTGTGCAGTGGATATAGTTTTGGGTTAGCATGCAGGAGGTCGAGAGATTTATCCTGGGTTGAGGCGTATGTTGTTTATTTCGTAAATGTAGTCCAGGAGGTATGGTATATGGCATCTTAATCGTCAACAGCGATTGCAGCGGGACCTCTAGAAACCATTTGTACTCTCATACTGCGATCCTAGAAACGGACGAACAATCGTTTTCATTGGTCAACTTTGAATGACGCCCTTTCCACGTCGTGGGCGTGAATTTATTCGCTGTTAGATGCCAGATACCATACCACCATACCAAGATTAGAATGGGTAGACAAGGAAGAGGGACGGAAGCGGCCGTGGCCTTAAGTTAGGTACCATTCCGGCATTTGCCTGGAGGAGAAGTGGGAAACCACGAAAAACCACTTCCAGAATGGCTGAGGTGGGAATCGAACCCACCTCTATTCATTTGACCTCCTGAGGCTGAGTGGACCCCGTTCCAGCCCTCGTACCACTTTTCAAATTTCGTGGCAGAGCCAGGAATCGAACCCGGGCCTCAGGGGGTGGCAGCTAATCACACTAACCACTACACCACAGAGGCCGACTGGACTACATTTACGAAATAAAAAAACATACGCCTCAACCAAGGATAGATCCCTCGACCTCCTGCATGCTAACCCAAAACTCTATCTACTGCACCAACTGTACAGCACGACTAATATGTGCTGACAGAGGTAGTTACCGTACATGTGGTTACAGTGTTGCCAGACTGCTACTCTTCAACGTCCTTTTCCTGCCGGATATACTCGCAGGACGAACTTTTGTGAGAGACTTTTTTTATTGCTGGCATATGAGGAGTCGCGCTGCGACGCCGGAGTATGTGAATTTCGGTTCATCCACTATATTTATCGCTGAACTTTTTCATAAAACTCACTGTGATTTGTACGTGTTTCGAAGCGCATGGGTATCACTAGTTCACGACATTTACTTCATAGAACAATGCCAGAATAAATTCACTCAGTGGTAACTTTCAAAACAGGAGTAAGAGGATGTAAACAATCCAATGGCAAGCAGCCACTTCTTCCAGTATATTTTTCTCGCAATTCTTTTGTCATTCTGCCAGAATCTTTCATCACTCGTTTCCTTCCCTTCCCCCAGCTTCCCACATTTCACCAGCCCGGAATAATTGCCTGTTTCTCATCCGGTCCCCGACCCCTCGATATAAGAGAGAAGTTATTTTGACACAAAGCTGCTAAGAAGCCGTCAACAAGCACTTCTTATTATGTACTCAATAATTTACCGGCAGATTCAACCGTAAAGTGATAAACTATTTGTAAACTTTCTACCATTTTGAGCAAAACTAAAATGTCACGATAAATGAACACACCATAATCTTTAGGAGCATACAACTAGTTGAACGGCCACAACCTTCTAAATGAATTATGCATGGCCGTTGATGTCGTAATCACAGCCAAGACTCGAGTTGACCGTGCGGTTAGGGTCGCGCGGCTGCGAGCTTGCATCCGGGAGATAGTGGGTTCGAATCCCACTGTCGGCAGCCCTGAAGATGGTTTTCCGTGGTTTCCCATTATCACACAAGGCAAATGCTGGGGCTGTACCTTAATTAAGGCCACGGCTGCTTCCTTCCCACTCCTAGGCCTTTCCTATCCCCTCGTCGCCATAACACCTATCTGTGTCGGTGCAACGTAAAGCCACGAGCAAAAAAAAAAAAAAAAAAAGACACGAGGCAACCACCCAACCTGGGCCACGGCTATCTCAATACACAACTTATTATATAAGCTGACATCGTGGTAATAGTAGATTCCGGCCGGGCCGGGTTCCTCTATTTCGGAAACTGGTGTCCGGCTCCTCCTGCGGATGGAGGTGGTAGAATAACATCCACGGTAACCCCTGCCTATCGTAAGAGGCGAATAAAAGAGGCCCGAGGGACTCTTAACTTCGGAGCTTGCGTTGGCAACCATGGGGCCTTTAGCTGTGTCGTGGTATTGCTTCCGCTTCCGGGCTCTTCACTTTCCCCAGGCGAACCTAATATGTATGTCCTCGGACACTCTCGGCACTAAAAGCAATGAGACTAGGTGTTCTTGCTTGTCTCAATCGACATCTTCATCTATACACCACATATCATACAACAATTCCCCGCAGAAACGCGCAATAGTGAACACATTCCTCGATGATCATACGAAAGTTTCCATTCCCCTACCTGAAGGGGAGGGGCGGGCCACCTAGAAGGTAACGCCTTCTCTCTGACCAAGAGCATCCCCCCACATAGGGATTGCGCCAGACCGTAAAACGTATTCATTAACTATCTAAAGTACCCGTTCTTCGTACAGACTGTTAATTATTAGTGTGATTAACTGCCACCCCTGCAGGCCCGGGTTCGATTCCCGGCTCTGCCAAGAAATTTGAAAAGTGATACGAGGGCTGGAACGGGGTCCACTCAGCCTCGGGAGGTCAACTGAGTAGAAGTGGGTTCGATTCTCACCTCAGCCATCCTGGAAGTGGTTTTCCGTGGTTTCCCACTTCTCCAGGCAAATGCCGGGATGGTACCTTACTTAAGGCCACAGCCGCTTCCTTCCCTCTTCCTCGTCTATCCCTTCCAATCTTCCCATCCCCCACCAAGGCCCCTGTTGAGCATACCAGGTGAGGCCGCTTGGGAGAGGTACTGGTCATCCTCCCCAGTTGTATCCCCGGCCCAATATCTCACGCTTCAGGACACTGCCCTTGCGGCGGTAGAGGTGAGATCCCTCGCTGAGTCCGAGGGAATAACCAACCCTGGAGGGTAAGCAGATTAAGAAAGAAAGAAAGAAAGAAAGAAAGAAAGAAAGAAAGAAAGAAAGAAAGAAAGAAACAAACAAACAAAGAAAATACATATGACTTCTTTTTGTAGAAAATTGTATTTCAAGGCCATACAATTGTTAAAGCTTTAACAACGAGTTTATAACAGTTTCAACGACTATAGTCACCATAATTAATTAAGTTATCTTTTCAGGTAAAATCTGTTATTGAATGTTTTTCTTTTCGTGTCGATAGATTTATCGGAACGTAAAAGAACTCCCGTGAGACAAAATTCGGGCTCATCTCCGTAAACCTTAAATGAAGGCTTCTTTCAATTTGCTTTACGTCGCACCGACAAAGATAGGTCTTGGGCTAGGAGTAGGAAGGAAGCGACCGTGGCCTAAATTAAGGTGTGAAAATGGGAAACCACGGAAAACCATCTTCAGGGCTGTCGACAGTGGGGTTTGACCCCACTATCTACCGAAAACAAAGTCACAGCTGCGCGTCCCTAACCACACGGGCAACTAACTCCTTGTAAAAGAAGTTAGTGGGACGTAAATTCAACATTATTATTATTATTATTATTATTATTATTATTATTATTATTATTATTATTATTATTATTAGATATTTTCTAATTTTATTAATCCGGCATTAATTTCGACAAACTGAAAACTTCACAATTATAGAATGTGTACATGAAGTGTTTGGAACACAATCTGATGTTTGTACATGCAAGCACCGAAATGGTGTCCCGACGTAAACAATCAACACTGCCCCACTCCAGAACTGAAAAGAGGGGAGGGAGTGAAGGGGTAGTGCTGAAGGCACAGTGTGTGTATTGCTATACATCCACCACTGTGCCCATTTCAATCACAACAGTCTTGTAGCGGGCTGTCTACCTGCAGCAATGCGTTAAGCGTGGAGGTGAGGGTATACCATCGCACGAACGATATATAGCAGGACTCAAGGGCTCTTTTTGATTATATCGTTCGCCAACGGACGATGATTTACTGTCTTCTTCAGTAGTCTATATAACAAATCCAACGGTCCGCTTTGAAAGCTACAGTGGCCAACTGCTGCTGACGTTGATAACGGCAAATTTAAGAACCTACCATCCTATACCACCAGAGGAAGTACGATCTAGGAGAAATCTCAAGTCATCGGCCTAATAGTCCGACTCGTTGGCTGAATGGTCAGCGTACTGGCCTTCGGTTCAGAGGGTCCCGGGTTCGATTCCCGGCCGGGTCGGGGATTTTAACCTTCATTGGTTAATTCCAATGGCCCGGGGGCTGGGTGTTTGTGCTGTCCCCAACATCCCTGCAACTCGCACACCACACATAACACTATCCTCCACCACAATAACACGCAGTTACCTACACATGGCAGATGCCGCCCACCCTCATCGGAGGGTCTGCCTTACAAGGGCTGCACTCGGCTAGAAATAGCCACACGAAATTATTATCGGCCTAATGGGAGCGCGTGGAACCTCCCCTCGCCTGATCGCGGACTTCTGACGAACTTTTTCTCTACAGACTGACGTCTTAAAGCAGAAATGATCTGCCTCCGTCTCCAAAAGCCGCTGCTACTAATTGTGAGTGGCAACCGCAACAAAAACGTATTGATGAACACTCAAAATTTTAACCAATTAAAAATCTGTTTAGTATACTTTGTCCGACAGGCAACCCAGGATTCTGGGAAGAGTAGGGTAAACAAATCCTATTTGTATACGACAAACTTGTATCGCTTGCTTTGTGAAGAGTGGGAGTACGAAATGATCCAGTTTTAACCTTCGAGGAAAGTATTTTAGTTGTTGACATGATTTTGTCAGTTATTCGTTTCGAATTATTTTTGAACTTCATAAAACTACAACACATTTACTTGAAAAGAATTATTTCGGATGTGAAATTAAATTCTATCTTCACACAGACAAAAAATTCTCTTGGACTTTCTGCCTTTAAAAATAAAGTCTCCCAAAGGCACTGCTGAAATCATGAGTTGGGCCTCTGTCATCTGAGGCTCACTTAAAAAATTAGTGAAGGGTCCTTAAATGCCCTCATGGCATAAATAATCACTATACTGCTGTCATAGCACACATTTTTAGCGAAAAGGGAGAGAATGAACGATTCTGAATATTCAGTTTCGATGAAGTTACACTTTGGAAAGAAATTCAGTTTAATATGATGATGATGATGCTTGTTGTTTAAAGGGGTCTAACATCGAGGTCATCGGCCCCTAATGGTACGAAATGAAATAACAAAAAGTTCTAATTCACCCACTGACCAAAATAAAATAAAAAAATGTCATGAAGAATAAATGGATGGACATGAACCCAACACAAAACAAAAAACCAAGCAAACAAACAAAAAAACCGCACTCCCAAGATGAGAGCCCCTTGGGCCCCTTGCAGTCGCCTCTTACGACAGGCAGGGGATACCGCGGGTGTATTCTACATGTGCGTCCCCCACCCACAGGGGGTTCAGTTTAATAAAGTGGCTGCTTTATTGATTTGGGGAATCTCACTCCGAAGGAGAGCAAGGATCAGTGGTAAATCATACACTAGTTTTTATGTTTGTTCTGCGCTTTTGAATAACTGGATTCAGCATCTGGTAACATAATCGGAAAAATTCTCATCCAGATTATCATACAATTACAACAACTAGGTGTCAGAATAAATTACTGATTTCACGTCAGTCGGTGGCCAATCTAATAAGTTACGGAAATGTTTAGGATTCTGCGGTACCATAAGAAACCTAAAAAGCTCTACTAAATCCAGCCGACCAAAGTTGAAAACTGTGGGCATTTTCAGATAAGCCACATATTTAAATGCGCAAGGAATCGTTTCCTTGACAAAATGCAGGCAGATTGCAGTGGTGGCGGTGGCGATTACACATTTTAGAGGGGATATTACGTATGTAATATATCTTCCAAGTTTTCTGGTATGAACTCACATCTGTCCATTTGGACCCTAATTTATTCCATCGAATGAAAGTTTGATTGACATTTTAACTGTTCAGTAGATCTGCCGCTAATATGATAACATTTTATCCGAGTGTTAATTCACAACGTTTATAAGGTAGCGAAACTGGCGCAGAACTTTAACACAAACGTTTATGATTATTTTACCGAAAGAATGGGTAATACATTAACGAAAATGAATATTAAGGTTTACCTTCAAATGTAGCAACTAAGCCTCCATTTAGATGTTGATTATCTCTTCCACCGAAGGATTCGTCTTTGCAGAAAGGATTCTCATTTTCTTTACAGCTGCTGTGGTTGATAATGGTTGTTTCAACGTTTTGATATATTGTAGGAAGGTAATTGCACCACTTTAATAACTTTTCCAAAGATCCATATTATATTCTTGACATGTTTTTTAAATTTTCTTTGTAACAGAACGATGGAGATGAATAGGGCCTATTTCGCTATAGAGTTGCTTAAGCATTTCAGTTAGCACATGATCAGAAAGAAGTGGTTCCTGATTATTATTTTTAAACCTCTATAGAACAATTTTGCCCCATTTGTCGTTTGGGAATCGCTTGAAGGACTACTAGCCTATAATTATGGCGGAGAGTTGACGTTATCACTGATATACTGTAGTTTCCGAACACTCGACGAAAGCATTCAATTGGGGATTATCAGGTATCGTATTGTGTCATTCAACAAACCCCCAACTCACTATGTTTGAAGGCAAATTCTGCAATCCAAAGAAATATTTTGAGACGTTTGCCTAATTATGAGATTTTATTCACGCATACACATTTAAGTCCAATGTTTACAATGTTTATGGAACCAGGCCTGTCCCATTTTACATTTTATGCGCACGTTCGGGAACATTTTTACATGAATTTTGAGCAGATCAGTCAACATCTACAATTATACGGTCAGGGTTAAAATTGGTTTTACATCCAGTAGCTGGCGGATATCGTTTTACATGCTTTGTTATACATATACAGTTTTAGACAAAAGCACCTAAACAAGTTGTATGTACCCGGTCTTTGCATAGGAATTAATGGTTTAGGCTATATATCTGATAAAGAAAACTTCAGGGCTCACATAAAATGTGCCATCAGCTAATATGGGATTAGGATTACTGCATATCACGCGACTGGCAACTTGTATTCGGGAGATAGTGGGTTAGAACCCTATTGTCGGCAAGCCAGAGAATGGTTTTCCGTGGTTTCCCATTTTCACACCAGGCTGTACCTTAATTAAGGCTATGGTCATTTTATTCCCGCTCCTAGCCTTTTCCTATCACATCCTCGCTATGAGGTCTATCTCTATCAGTGTAATGTAAAGAAAACTGTAAAAGGAAAGGATTACTGCATACAAACTGTAAATTTGTTGTACACGTAAAAAACACCCATTTTTTGTGTTAAAATACATGACTTGATACATCAGACTCATGTAATTGTAACAGTGTTTCGTCTGAAGAACGAGGTAAAAGTGGCAATAATTTCTGTCATTATCTCTACATTGATATATTAATATTATTTGTTACGTTTCTTTTAGGACCGGGCGAGTTGGCCGTGCGGTTAGGAGCGTGCAGCTGTGAGCTCGCATCCGGGAGATAGTGGGTTCGAACCCCACTGTCGGCAGCCCTGAAGACGGTTTTCTGTGGTTTCCCATTTTCACACCAGACAAATGCTGGGGCTGTACCTTAATTAAGGCCACGGCCGCTTCCTTCCCATTCCTAGGCCTTTCCTCTCCCATCGTCGCCATAAGACCTATCTGTGTCGGTGCGACGTAAAGCAAATAGCAAAATAATAATAATAATAATAATACCAAACCAAACCCAATGGCACTACAGCCCTTGAAGGGCCTAATAATAATAAATTTGGAATTTCACTTTGAGAGTTACTTACAAATAATCTTACGCGGTTGCGTAGCCAGGTCTTCGACAGCTCTGCGTGTACAACAGAACTATTTCTAATTATATGATTTTCGATACACTCTCATGTCTACGTTCACCTCTTGTAAACACTACCTACTGTACTCATTAGAATCCGCATTAGTCTGTATGGTAGATACACAATTCTTAACAGTAAGCCGCCACGATATGTATCCACTACTCATTATACGTCGTCCACGGTATCTATAACTATGCCAAATGGCATATTGCACTCCACGGTTGGTCACTCTTTTGACAAGCTCCATGTCGGCACTAGTACTGAAGCACTGACACACGTTGATGTCTATTGACATACCAGCAATTGTTCGACAGCGCTGCCACACCTGATTCTTATGGCACTGGTAGTGCCATCTATTCGGAAAAAAAACCCCACTGCGGTGTTACCATAGGTCCCTTAGTCATTGCGGTACCGTAACAACAAGTTTTGCGTAACGGGAACCCACAGCGCTTCTGCAACGCACCTAGCGAAACAACTGACAGTTACACGAGGGATCTCAACACTCTGATTCATGCATAAAACTCATCAGTTCCGACACAGACATTGCATAAAGGAGCCATTCCCATTCTGTGATCCGCGGACCCTGGGGGACCGCGATGATAATCCAAGGGGTCCGCAATAGTAATGTAAGTCGCAAGTGCTTAAAGAGCGAAATTTTATTGTAGAAACACAATTCATTGACCATTATACCAAATTTAGTAATTACTAGCTGATGTACCCGTGCTTCGCTACGGAATTGTCAGAAACACTGTGTTTGTGATTTTCGCAGCTGAAGTCAACATAGGGCATTACAATGACGTCAGTAGGAATGAAGCGATTAAAAGCAATGTTATCATACGAAATACTCGATCAAATGAAAAACCGCACATTTTCTCACTTTTAACGAACAGTACTACGCTGCCGATCTAACGGTCCAAAGTTCCAGAGCTGGAATGACCAGGCTGCGGACAGCCGCGAACAATCCTCTTCCATTATTCTATTAAATGTGCACACTGCTCATTCTAATCAGTGACTCAGAGTAGGGATTGAATATCTGGAATGCTATGATGAACCAGTGTGTTACGTACCAGTAGTATCAGAAAATTTATGAACCAGAGGAGTGACATGCTAAAGAAGAGAGGTACTTCTCGCCAATATTCAGGCATGCTGATATACTCGGTAAGCAGCAGTAATCCTATCTATCGGAGATGAGTGGCAGCAGAAGACACAAAGCACATCACACACAAAAAAAGTCAATGTAATGTTACTGTTGATCAATTTTATGAGCTTTCTATATTGTAGGTCTTCCCATATAGTTTTCTTCCGACTCTGTGATATTAGGACATCTTATAAAATTATTTATAGCGTAGATTGTAGTTCCTTATTCCCCGACTTTACATACCGATTTTCATTAAAACTATTCACCCATTTTCTCGTGACAGCGCTGATATAGACTTAGCAACACAAATTCAAATTCATGAATAACTCTGTTATCATATCCGGTACGGTAAAACTGTATAAGACATAAATGATCGAAAATTTAATTCTATATAACTAGTTATGTAGTATTTATCGATAGAACCACTAATAACAGAAATATTTCAGAATTAAATTTAAGGCCATCCCCTAAACTGCCATTTCACTAAGCGTGAATACAATTATTTATGGCCTTGATTGTAGCGACTTCTTTCTCGACTTTACAACTCGTAATGCGCGTACATACATACATACATACATACATACATACATACATACATACATACATACATACATACATACATACATACATACATACATAAATAAATACATGCATACTGTACATACAGACAGACATTACGGAAAATTAAAAAGTGTATGTTCTTGTTACTGTGGATACATAAATAAATTCTTTTTAAATTCTGAGCAATGTACAAACAAAACTTAGATGTCTTCATTGTTGTATAACTTGCATGCAGTCATGGCCGACTTGATGCGTCGCTCTAGCTAGTTCCTATAGCCTAAGGAGCGCAGCGAGGGATCCAGTCGGCCGTGTTGCAGTATATGTAACTTTTAACTTGGCCGATAGATAGTACAAGACTACAAGTTAGCAGCGAAAAAAGAAGAAATACTACTAGGCGGTGGTGTATAGTACATTGGTGTTCTGTGGTGTAATGTAATTGTGAGACACTTGGAATTGCTAGTATTCGCATTCAGTCCATATTTTCCGCCTCTGGTTGAGAAAATCTCGTGGATTAGAAATCCTTTCTTTGAAACTGAACATGAATTGTCCTCCCTTAAGGAATAAATTGAAGTATAAGGGTGTAGAATCAGATGGAGTGGCATGTTTAGCTCTCTCTTTTTTTTTTTTTTTTTTTTTTTTTTTTTTTTTTTTTTTTTTTGCTATTTGTTTTACGTCGCACCGACACAGATATGTCTTATGGCGACGATGGGAAAGGAAAGGCCTAGGATTAGGAAGAAAGTGTCCGTGGCCTTAGTTAAGGTACAGCCTCAGCATTTGCCTGGTGTGCAAGTGGGACACCACGGAAAACCATCTTCAGGGCTGCCGACAGTGGGGTTCGAACTCACTATCTCCCGAATACTGGATATTTGCCGCACTTAAGCGACTGCAGCTATCGAGCTCGGTATGTTTAGCTCTAGGAAGCACCATGAATGTATCACAATTCCACGTCTATGATCCACTTTTGGGTCTGTGACGTCCTCTACACCGGACAATTTGTAGAAAGGAAATAGTGCCTTTAATGGCTTCCATGACTACATGCCCGTGTGAGTGTATCTTTTCTCCTCTCACACAAATGTAAACGAAATACAGGAACGGAGCTAATATAGAGGCTGATGTTTGGTTCGAGTGATTACGCTTTAAAATGTTTGAACCAACAACCGCAACAAGTGAATTTTTTCAAGTAAATTTCCAGATCCAAACTGTTGTAATTATTAGCCGAATGTCACACACTTTTATAATTTCTGTGCATGTATATAGCATCTTTATTCAAATGAAGTTCAATTAAACTTTCAAATAAATATTAATCATAAATCATACGAAAAATCAAACATGGTATCATCACAAAATTATGTTTTCTATTTACCGAATGCATTATTATTATGTTCTGTGGCTAACGGGTCCTTGGACATGTATGCGATATGCTCTGGGGACCTCAGAGACAAAAAGTCAGGAAACACTGGTATAAAGGATCAGAATCATTTGAAACTTATTCCGATATGGTCAAAACACATTCGCTTCTTAAAAAAAAACCACCAAACCCGGTATTTTTAGAGTGACAGTAGAAGGCGATTTAGTTGTGTCCTAACATTTTATATTAAACTACTCGCTTTCGCTCGTTGGGGGCTGCGCCCCCAAACCCCCAATTCCTCTATATTACAAGTGGTCTTATGGGAAATTACTGTGAGGAATGGGTACTTCGTTACGGAAAACGGATTGTGCCACCAGACGGCCCATTTATTTGCGTATATTTTTGGTCCCATAATATTTTCTCGTACCGTATATTCACGATTTATAGCAAAGATAGCGTTAAACGTTTGGACGTGGTGCAAATTACGTACGATTCTCACAAGATATGAAATATTTTCCTAACGTAAAGGGGAGTTATAGTCTTGATTCTTGGTAGGTTTATCGTGGTTGAAACGCTCTATATTTACGTTCTTTGATGTTCTGTCGTATCTGCATCGAGTTAGGGGAAGATTGGTGTAGAACCTTGGATTAGTAGTACAGTGTTTACGTATTACTTCCGTTTTCCATTTTTACAGGGTGCTAGAATCATGCATTTTGCTCACATATGATCCACGAACGTTCCAACGAGCCTGCCATATTTCATGATTCTGTCGGTCTTATAAGTGTGTAAAACAGTAACATTAATTAGGGAAAATGTAAAAAAAATGGACGTCAAATCTGAAAAAGCAGCTCTATCCAAGTCATAAGGGATCAAGATACGACTAAAATTCCCGGGACCGAAGTTGTAGATCTCTTCATGATGGGATCCGAACGCCTGGTCGATTTGGCGGTAAGACTTACAGTTTAGCCACCGAAATCCTCGAAACGTTAGTTATCACCATCATGAAAACTGCTTCCAGATTTCGATAATTTCTGGAGATAAAAACGTTAAACAATGCAACTCTTTCGAATTTCTCCCTCGCTTGCAGGCCAAAGTTGTAACTGCGACAAATATTAATTTCCTTGCGCACGGCAACACATCGTCCACAATTTAGTTTAAAAGAAGGGAAATAAAAATAACAAAAGATCAACATTCAGCCAGGCAATGTGCATGGTAAATAGTGCATGCTTTCATTTGGAAATTTATTGCGGGCAAACGGTGCGTCGTATCGTGGTACGGATTGCGGCGTTAGACGACCCTTTTAGTGGTCTACATTACTGTCTTAGGCGCTTTCTCCTATCCCGCATATTTATGCCATAGAAAGAGGTGAACGTTTCGATCCATGTCAAATTTCGCCCACTTTTCACAAATTGAAAAATAATTTTGCCAACTTGGCAGACAGCTACAGTCTTGAAACCTTGCAGGCAGGTTGATGATGAAACGACCTATAATTTTGGTTATTTGAGGTTTTGCCGTATCTCAACGGGTTTCGCCATAAATTGCTTAAGAATCATAAATTAGGCCGAAATTTCAATGGTGTTTCCACATGTAACCTCCGTTTTCCCGTACTTGCAAGGCAGCTAGAATAACGAAAGTCGGTCTACATATGGCCAATGACGTTGCCAAGGAGCGTCCTGAATTTCGTTCATCTATCCATCTTATGAGTGTGTGAATCAGTAACATCATTTATGGAAATTTAACAAAAATTACCAAAACCGGGAAAATGAAGCTCAATCTAAGGTAGAAGGAGTCGAGATACGACAAAAAGTCATAGGACCAAAGTTGTAGATCTCTTCATTTTAGGGTACGAAAGTGCAGTCCGTTTATTGATAACAATTGCCGTTTAGCCACAAGACAGCTCGAAACGAAAGCCTGCACCGTCATTTAATTTGGCTTAATATTTCGAATTTTTTTTGTGGATAAAATATTAAATATTTCAACTTATTGCAATGTCTACGTCGGTTACAGGCTAGGAGCTACAACTTTGCCAAATTTTAATTTTGTAGGGCACTTCATCACGGGGTCTGCCATTTTGTTTGGGGGGAGGGGAGCAGAAATTAAAAATGTAAACTTTTGGAATTTTTCCGTTGGTTACACGCTAATAGCTATCATGTTGAAAAATTGCAAGTTTCTAGCTCATCTGGAACGGAAGGGTCTAACCCGAAAATTGAGTCCGACGATTTGATTCGACGGGGGCTAAATAAAAATTTGAACTTCTGGAATTTGTCCTTGGTTTACAGCCTAATAGGTATCAGAAAGGGTGTACGAAATTTGAGTCCGATAATTTGATTGGGCGGAAGGGTGTAGCACGAAATTTGAGTCCGGTATTTTAATCCGGTGTGGGGGTCTATATATGAAAAATTTGAACTTTTTGAAATATTTCCTTGGGTAATGGAATAACAGTTATCAGATTTCCGCATTTCAAGTTCCTACCATATCTCGAAGGGTCTAACACGAAATTTCAGTCCGATATTTTGATGGGGCGGAAGGGGGGCTATATATGAAAAATGTCAACGTTTTTAAATTTTTCCTTGGGTTACAGCCTAATAGGTATGAGACTGCCGAATTCCAAGTTTCCAGCTCATCTGGAACGGAAGAGTCTAACCCGAAATTTGAGTCCGACATCTTGATTCGACGGGGGGCTAAATACGGAAAATAGAACTTTTTGGAATTTTGCCTTGTGTTACATCCTATTAGCTATCAGATTTCCGAATTTAAATTTCTTAGCTCATCTGGAAGGGTCTAACACGAAATTTTAATCCGATATATTGATGGGGCGGAAGGGGGGCTAAATATGAAAAATGTCAACATTTTTGAATTTTTCCTTGGGTTGCAGCCTAATAGCTATCAGACTGCCGAATTCCAAGTTTTCAGCTCATCTGGAACGGAAGGGCCTAACCCGAAATGTGATTCCAATATTTTGATTCGATGGGGGGCTAAATACAAAATACAGATTGCCGAATTTCAAGTTCCTACTTCACTTGGAAGTGGGCAAACATTAATGTCAGTCAGTGAGTCAGTCAATTAGCCTTGTGGCTTTATATATATAAGATAAGATTTACCGAGCTCGATAGCTGCAGTCGCTTAAGTGCGGCCAGTATCCAGTATTCGGGAGATAGTAGGTTCGAACCCCACTGTCGGCAGCCCTGAAGATGGTTTTCCGTGGTTTCCCATTTTCACACCAGGCAAATGCTGGGGCTGTACCTTAATTAAGGCCACGGCCGCTTCCTTCCCAGTCCTAGCCCTTTCCTGTCCCATTGTCGCCATAAGACCTATCTGTGTCAGTGCGACGTAAAACAACTAGCAAAAAAAAAATAAAAATTGAAGTATTTAAACATAATCCAATATTTGTACCTGCTTCTGTAACACCAATTAAAGTTTACGATTCTATCCAGAGCGATAAATAACTTACCTATCCATCGGAAAGTGTATTTGATGTATTGTTGCGAGTGGTAATAGTAATTGTCACAGCAAAACTATCGTCTGCTAATAGTTTATAGGAGGATATATTATATTCCTTGAGTGTTTGGATGGTTTAAATGTAATTACAGCGAAAACCTTGCAATTAGGATGCTGTGAAGATCATGTGTTGCGTTTAATATCCGAAGTTGTATTCCGCTGTTTGAAACACAAAGGAGATGAAAGCAAAATCATCTCGCAAATTCTCCAAACCATCCAGGTGCTGAAGTATTCCATAAGACAGTTTGAATTCTATATACCGTATCTGTTTATTACACTAGCCTGAAAAAAAAGCTTTTTTTGTGCGGTAAAAACGAAAATAGGTGGGTTTTATGAATTACTTAACGCAGAACTCGAGAAAAAAATAGTTTTGGCGTATCACGTCTGGTTTAGTGGCAATTTTACAAAATGTTATTTTGTTCTTACGTAAAATTGTTAATACTTAGTATTGATTAAATTTGACATATTAATGTAAATTTCAGTTTTCAAAACGTAATCATATTTTGCATGCATTAAATACATATGCATGCTGCTTTGTAAGCAAGTAGATGGTTTGTATTACATTTTTAATATATATTGAAATTCGTGAAACTGAAGCATAAAGCGCCTATTTAGTTTCGGCTGTACAGTTGCTTTTAAATTAATATAACCGTACCTTGAATAAAAATTACATGGTTAAACGTACATAGTTTTGTTACTTAAATTATGTGCAGGTTAGATTTACACCTCCGTCTTTTTCCGTTTTCCGTGGAATTTCCGAGTTTTTGAAGTTTTTGAATGATCTCTAGAAAGGTCGTCTCGTGCAATCGACCAACAGTAATCAGCCATCATATACACATCCCAACGTCCCTGATAGCGTCGTTCTGCATCTTTGAGATCCTAGTGAAACCTTTCACCTTGTTCTTCTGACACATCCTAAATTTGGAGGGAAATAATCCAGATGCGAAGCTAAGAAATGAAGCTTAAAGCTCATATTACAACCGAGTTCCTTAAACTTTACCAACATTTTCCTTACAATTTCTTTGTATTGAGGGTCCTTAACGTTGCCAAGGAATGCGTTCCATGTCTCTTTCTCAATTTTGGTCATCGTGCCTGTGAAATTTTTATCCTTCATCAGTTTACGAATCTATGGTCCATCAAATACGCCTTCTTTGATTTTTGCATCTGATAATGAGGGAAATTTAGTGGATAAATATTGGAAGCATAGGCTACTTTTATCTAATGCCTTGAGATACTGTTTCATCTATCCTAATTTGATGTGCAAGGGTGGAAGTAGTTCTTTATTACGGTCAATAAGACTTATATTCAAGACTTTTTGGATCCTGGTTGTAGTTGTTTCCTTTCTGGCCAATTCACTGTATCCCAATGTTTATCCCTTGCCCTGCTATCCCATTCGCATAGGAAACAGGGAAATTTTGTATAGCCTTTTTGTTGTCCCAGCAACAATCCAATGATCTTCAAATCCTCGCAGATTTGCCACCCACGCTCGTGATATTTAATTTTTTCAAGCACCAACTTTAAGGTCTCGTATGTTTCAGACATTTTTGTGGAGTGTGCAAGTGGTACGGATTCCAGAACATTTGTATTATGAAGCAAAAGAGCCTTTAAACTTATTTTGGAAGAGTCAATAAAAACACGCCACTTACTAGGATCATACTCTTTCTCTTAGAAGATTTAAAACATCCGTACAAAATTTACCAGGAAATGCCCAACTACAAATTGAAAATTTAGACAGCAATAAAACTATAATAAAATGCAACAATAACAAATCAAATCACATAATTGTATTCTAAGAAAAGTTGCGCGAGAACATCTCTCAACATTACATCTTACGAATTCATGCAGATACTAAAACTCCGAATTGCGTCAAAACTAGACGTGATGAGGAAAAAATAGCATCATTTTCGGAATCAGGGCAGCGATTTCCGAAAGAATTACATATTTTCTATTTTACCGCAAAATCATGTTGGTTAGTGTTATGTAATTAGTTGTGTTTATGATTGTCACTGTTCGTCATTTTTTTTCTTTCTTCCTTAATCCGTTTACCCTACAAGGTTGGTTTTTCCCTCGGACTCAGCGAGGGATTCCACCTCTACAACCTCAAGGGCAGTCTCCTGGAGCGTGAGACTTTTGGGTCGGGGGATACACCTGGGAAGGAAGACCAGTACCTCGTCCAGTCTGCCTCACCTGCTATGCTGAACAGGGGAGTTGTATAGGGATGGGAAGATTGGAAGGTATAGGCAGGGAAGAGGGAAGGAAGCGGCCGTGGCCTTAAGTTAGGTAGGAGCGGGCGAGTTGGCCGTGCGGTTAGGGACGCGTACTGTTGGGAGATCAGAAGAGAATGCACATGCCCGGTGAGGCACGGGGCGAAGGGGTTTTCATCAGCAGAGCCAGTGACGCAATGGTTACCATAGCAACCGGGTTACTACCCATGCGAATTTATGTTATCTTCTACTGGCAGCTCTTCTCTCTTGTCAGTTGTAATCCAGCAAACTGCAAAGTGTGAGTCAATGTTTTCGTGTAGCAGATACGAGAAGATAAGAGCCGATCTGTCTGGGCAGAACATGAAGTTCGTGCTTGCAGGCCACATTCCTCATTCTTCTCATCTCTACACAGTAACTATGAGCTTACATCCGGGAGTGGGTTCGAACCCCACTATCGGCAACCCTGAAGATGGCTTTCCGTGGTTTCCCATTTTCACACCAGGCAAATGCTGGGGCTGTACCTTAATTAAGGCCACAGCCGCTTCCTTCCCACTCCTAGCCCTTCCCTATCCCATCATCGCCATAAGACCTATCTGTGTCGGTGCGACATAAAACAACTAAAAAAAAAAAAAAGCACTTGCCTGGAGGAGACCACCCGAGGCTGAGTGGACCCCATTCCAGTCCTCGTACCATGTTTCAAACTTCGTGGCAGAGCCGGGTATTGAACCCTGCCCTCCAGGAGTGGCAGCTAATCACACTAACCACAGTGTGGCGTGTTGCATATAATTTTATTTGCATACCCACTCATGTTGTTTTATAATTGGGCAATTCTATACATATAACAACACTTTAATCTGTGTTTTAACTGGACTTCATGGTTCATATCATGTTCATGCTGCACCATTTTAAGATTCAAGATTGACAAGACACCAACATGCCACATCACAAGATTTAAAGACTTTTCATTAAATTATTTTAACATGTACTCACCTTATTTTCAATGTTTGTATGTGTGACTGAAAATGTCCCACAAGAGGACGAAACATTTATCATGAATATAGTCTAATGTAGTCTTTTCAATAAAGACAAATACAGTATTGTAAAGGTGGAATTATAAATTTAAATCTTCACAAGTTGATACATTGACAATACAGGCTCTAATATGCAATTTATTACATACTTTTTGTCGTAAGGTTATAAAATCAGCAACAAGTCTTTAAGTCCTTATCAAGATCTTTGTACCTGTGTGGGAGGAGAACCATTAGGATGCAGAAAGAGCCAGGAGTTGTATGATTTATTGAATCAACCCAACATTACACGAAGAATGAGGGCCAAAAGACTGCGATGGGTAAGACACGTGGTCCACATGTCTGAACACATCCAGAAGAAAGAAGTCCTGCAAGGAAGAACTAAGGGAACATGTCCACTCATTAGACCCAGAAAGAAATGGGAAGATGAACTGTTGAAAGATTTTTGGCAACTGGATATATGCAGTACAAAATTCTTTTAACTGGAGGCATATTGTGAGATGGGAGCATGATTTTCAAGAGTCCTTCAGTGCTGATTAAAGTAAGAAGTCCCTGATAATGAGTGGAAAGACACTCACACATCCTTTCACCATTGATGGCTGTGCTGAGAATTTTGAACCTACATAATTCTCTTCTGAGTGCGTACCACTGACCATGTTCTTACCTAATAACCTGTACTGCATCTCAGTTTCCTCAACTTCTATAAACAAAAATACACTTGACTGGCTTTCCATACATTGTTTTAGCTAAAAAGTAGTTGACGATCACACATCACAACAAGGGAACAAAAATACTAGAGAGGAATTCACTTATTTCATTTATTGCTGACATATAACAGTCTCTCATGATAATCTTACAAAATATAGATTCAAAACACTCATATTTACAAAATACAGATAAAGTATTCTGAATAGGTGCTCAGTGTTCAAGTCTCTGTTAGTGGCAAAGACAAGAACAACAAGCACTGACTAGCAAAATTAGGAATGCAATCAATAGTACTTATAAATAAAATACAAAAGTATGAACACAGTGATAATGTAAAATGTGAGTGGAATACCAGTGGTTCAGCACTTGATTTGAAATATATTCTGCTTCGTTTTACCTCTGTACCAGAGACGGGACCAATCAGGCCTTGGCTCAGAACTCTTAGTTCAGTTGGATGCCAAAATAGATGATTAGAGCACAAAAATGTAACTGAAAATTTGAGTTTCACACCTCGGCTAGGCAGCATCTCCCCCAAGAAAATCCATAATGACTGAGCATTGCTGCTGTGTGTTAATCACTTATTTTCCATTACCATCTTATAAAAGACATTTCAACATTTTTGATATACAACGAGAGGTACAAGCAGCATGCTTGTTAAATTTATAAAAGTTTATAGCAGAGTGAAGTCTGAGAGTGCGGAAGAAATGCTGTATTTTTGTTAACTTAGGAACCATAATGGTATCATAAAGCAGAAATTTTCCCATAATTAATTCGCCTAGTATATCTGATGGTATTCCTTGATATTGAGAAAGCGTACAACAGCATTGCAAGAGAGAAGATATGGGAATGCCTGAGAAAAAGGAATGTGCCGGAGGGACTGGTGAGGAAAGTTAAGATGCTGTATGAGCACTGTGCTGGCTGTGTGCGATTGAATGATGGGCATTCATCCTGGTTCCAGACCAAAAGTGGAGTCCAGCAAGGCAGTGCACTATCCCCATTATTGTTTATCACCATCATGGATGACATAAGAATATCAAGAAAACCTCTGGTGAACTAAATGCAATGGCTTTTGCTGATGATGTTATGATCTGGTGAGAAACTGAGGAGCAAGCACAGCCGAGGCTCAATGAGTGGAAGGTTAAGTTCCAGGAGTTCAATCACAAGATAAGGGAACCCAAAACAGTAGTGATGGCAATAGAGGACAACCAGCAAATATCATGCTAGGAGACCATCCACTAGAAAGTGTGGAAAACTTTACATACCTCGGCAGTGTAAATGTCTCGAGATACGCTAGCCACAAAGGAGGTGGCAGAGTGCAGAATAGCCTTCAAGTCAAGAAACTGTCAACAGAGGGCAGTGTATCAGTAAATTCCCTCCCAACCACCACAGCACAGTGCGACAATCCCCGAGTCCAGTTAGTGGGGGCCGTTGATCGTATGGTCGTGACTACTACGTTCCGTCGAAGAATTTCTTTGCTCACTGTAGGAGGCATACCTCCACATGCCCTGATGAAGGCCAATGCAATTTGGAAGAAAGCTTGGCTTTGCTAAATATACATAAGTAGCTTTAATCCGGTTCACATATTTATTTCTTTATTTTAAGAACAGGTTATGTTAACTTAGAGAGACATGTAACAGGAAAACAGATGGTGGGAAGACCAAGAACCCACTGGGTGGACATCGTAAAAATGGACGTTGCAGATCAGGGAAGGACATTGGAGGACGTCATTAACAACAGAACGTATTTCAATAGGACAGGATGGAAGAGGCTCACCAACAGTACCCAGAAAACTGGAACTGTAAAATGATGATGGTATCTCATGAATGAAAATCCACAGCCTGTTTCCAATCATTTGACCGAGTCAGGAATGGAATGAATGAAGCAGCAAGGATAGGAAATGTGCCAGCTGCCGAAACCTGTCACACTCCTCTGGGGCAATGATAAATGACTGACACATGAGATGAAATGTTAATGGAAAGTGTTGCTGGAATGAAAAATGACGGGGAAAACCGGAGTATCCGGAGAAAAACCTGACTTGCCTCTGCTTTGTTCAGCACAAATCTCGCATGGAGTGATCAGAATTTGAACCACGGTATCCAGCGGTGAGAGGCCAGCACGCTACCGCCTGAGCCACGGAGGCATGATATCTCATACCATAATAAAATATTATAGTGCAAAATTATTGTAACCTACATGCATTCTGTCACATCCCTGTAACCATTTCTCGGGATCACAAAATACATGCAAGAAAGGCACAAATATCTATAGAACTGCACTACTTTAAATCTGCCTCTGTTTCTTTTCATTTATTTCTGCAATGTGAATCATCACGTATGAAGTAAATATTGTTCAGAATGAGCACCATTTGTTACTTGTTGGTTGGCAGTACTATGGAGATGAACATTCAAGCAGCACCCTTCACCCTCCCCTGTCCCCACTTCACTGCAAAGCCAGCACTTAACCAAAGTTGGGTGTACAAAACCAACATTTTTCTTTCAGATTTTCAGCTTCAATTTAAGCCATGTTACATGAATAAGGTCCAATTCTAATTCAACGGTGTGGACATGTACGTGACTATGCAACTTTAGAGCTTATTTTCTGCAAATTAAAATTTATTTTGTAAGAGGAATATATCCTTAGAACCTACTGAAGATATTCAAATGAAACATACAGAAATTATAGAATGTTTTAACATAATGGTTATAAAATTCTGGTATTTTTATTTACTTACATTTTGTGTAGCAGTTTATGAATAAAAATTATAGCATATTTTTGAAAGATTATAGTTCAAGAACAAAACGTGAAAATACAAATTTACTCCATCAAAATATGTGGAAAGGTCACTAAAACAACCTGTAAAACTTCCAATCTTCTGTATTTAATACATTCTGAGAATATGTTCCTTAAAAATGAACAAACTTAACACTGAAAAAAATACCTGCCTCTGATTCCCTTAAACAAAGCAAGCTTGTTATTGTGATCATAGCCACAAGTTATTTATTTTATTCTGTGCGAAGCAGAATATACTTCTTTGTGAGGTATGCTGAGTAGATATTAAAATAAATTGGGAAAGAGGGATTCAATAAACCTATATAGCAACCCAATTACATACAATCAGGCCTGAATGCATATTATTTTCAGCATTGAAAATACCTCAACTGTATATTTGAAGTTGATATCTTTGAGAATAACAGCCATTCAGGTCAGATAATTACCAGTAAAAACTGTCACTGATTTTCCATTCATCTATACTGAAAGCTGTAGAAAGAATTTCAGTTCTCTGATATACCTGGGTACCGGTATGTAATTTGCATGTACTGTCTGTAACTTGGGAATACACTAACTACCCCATTTCTCATTTTATTTTTAACAGTTCAATTGCAATCTAAAGACAACCCTGCATAAACGAGTAAAATTCAATCTATACTGTACAACAGAAAATAAATTTATGACATAGAACAAATTACTAATACAAAACTTCTCTTTTACATAATATACAGATCACAACTCTGTCTCTGAAACATTCATTCATTATAAAATATTCTATGCTCACAAAAAAGAAAAGTTACCCATTTTCTCTTCTTTTTGTGACACAGGAGGAATGGTATGGTACAATATATAACCTTCAAAACATTATGATGATTTTTTTTGGGAAATGTTGACATTAGTTTTGATGTTATGAATTAAAAAGTAAGATGCTGCATTTTAGCAGTCAGTGTGTAGGGTATGTCTGAGAAAACATTCATTTCTTGAAAACTACATTTTACAGAACTATTTCCCCTCATAACTTCTAGGCTACGTGATATATCTTAATGATCTTTCTTGCTTGTATTCTTAGGTATAATGTATATATAACTGACCAGAAGCATATTTCTACGGTTGACAGTTGTTTGCACAAAAACTGTCTACATGCAGAAAATATTGACCAGACAACAGTAGGCTATATTTGTACAATTTTGCTCATTTTAAAAATATGTTCCTGGAAGTTGTCACTTATGTATCTATGACTGTAAGCAGCATAATTAAAAAAGCAAAATACAAATATATTAATAAATGGTCCAGTTATGAAGGAAACAATGAATATCATCATGTAGAAGCCACCATTTTGAATAGGTAATTAGTGAGTTTGTCAATCAATCAATCAATCAATCAATCAATCAATCAATCAATCAATCAATCAATCAATCAATCAATCAATCAATCAATCAATCAATCAATCAATCAATCAATCAATCTGCAATTATGGCAGTTGCAGGTGGCAGATTCCCTATCTGTTTTTTTACCTAGTCTTTTCTTAAATAATTGCAAGGAATTTGGAAATTTATGTAACATCTCCCTTAGTAAATTTTTCCAATCCCTAAGTCCTCTTCCTATAAACAAATATTTGCCCCAATTTGTCCTCCTGAATTCCAACTTTATGTTCATAATGTGATCTTTCCTAGTATTAAAAACACATGAAATATGTGATTCTATTGTAAACATGTAATTTTGTTCATTTTGAAGGTATCATTGCTTTAGAGTGCATGTACTGGAGGTTGAAATAAAACATATTTAAAAGACCAATTTTTGAAGGTTAACATATACCGGTACCAATTCCTTTAATATAAACAACAATCACATTCATTGCTCTTCTTAATCATAATATCATCCATCAGATATGTGCACACAATACTATCTTTAGACTAGCATTAGATACCGTAATACATTAATCTCAAACACTCTATTATGGAATAATACAATAATTCTTATAAATACCAAGGAGACACATATTAACCAGCTTTAAAAGAAATAAAGACTTTAAATTCTTACTCTCACCATCAGAACAATTAACAACAAGAGGTGAGCTTGTTAACAAGAATGGATACAGTGCACTATGGTGTAAGTACGATAAAAAATTGAACAGGCTGTATTGAGTAACGGTTGCAGGTTTTGACATAGAATGCATAATTCCAATATAATTGAACCGTTATGGAAATTGTACCGCATGAAAGATATGTTGAAATGAAGTATCTAATACAACATTTTCTACTGTGGCAGTAGATGTGTTTGGTTGGGTTCCAGTAGCATGGAACTTGCCTCACAAAGCTCGGCTGCCTTAACTTTGAGACTCTCCAAAAAGCCTTTGACAGTTGGGATTGGAGATTTTGGACGTTTTGGAACTTGACAAGCCACTCTATCCTTTTAAATCTGTTTTTGATAATTTTGAATCCATTTATTGTCCATATATTGGGACGTTTTGCAGAAGAAAGTTTTCTGCGCTTACTGCCATCGTAATTTTCTCTCATGTTCACTATTTGATATTCCTGAGTTGTTCTCCGATTTCTCTCTCAACTCACACCAAAGTTCCATCGTCTGTTCTCTTGCCTTTATAGGCCTTTGTTCTTCACTACTCATAATTCCTCTACTGTACTCTTCCAGTTTGTCCGCAAACTCGTTTAATTTCTTCTTTGACTACTTTTCTGTATTGCAAGTTTCTCTTTTCTGAGGTACAATAAATACTATCTTTCTTCCTCATCCTCTCTGCTGCATAGCCTACTAGTAAACAAATCTGTAAATTACCTGTGTAAAAGGAATGGGATGGGATAATTGAACAAGCTAAAAATTTGCAACCTCATTTTAAATAATGCTCTTGGTTGAAGTAATATTCGAATAGGGTGTACCACTGCTGTGCTTATTGGCTGTACAGTGAAAATATTGTCTCGCATCTGAATAAGTTTTTAGAATCTTTTAAAAAGCATGCTGCTAAAAATTGGGTGTGGAAATTCTACAAAATAAACCATACTGAAAGACTTTACTTTATAAATGAAATATGGTGTTAACCGGTCAGTGAGCATGTGTGTTACTTTAGGCCCCACTGTAGCTAAGCAGGTTTTGAAATAGATCTCTTCCTCTATTCGAAAGTTTTCTAATCTTTAGTTAATGGCTACCTGTACCAATGGCCAATTTTTTTGAAAAACGACTAGTGGGCTCTTTAGGAAAGTTTCACTGTGCCTACATATGGAGATAAGAATCTCCAAAACCTTTCTAATAAATAATATAATTAAAATTATTATTTACGTAAATAAATTGTTATTTAAACTTTGGCATCATGTAAGGTTTTAAAATATCACAATTAAGGATGAAATTATATTTCAGAACTTATCACAATGGTCGAAAGCATAGTTTGGTGCATTAATGTGTATACAGAAGGTTATATAGGCAGTACTATTTATTTTTCTATCCTTCTTCACTGCTACCAGGTGTATGCATAAGTCTTTTCTGATTTCACTAAGAGATGGCATCAGTGAACAGTATGCAGCGTATGATTTGGACACATATATCAGTCAGTTTGCCTGACATTAACCTACCAACACACACAAGGTGAGTCCGCCAAACACTGGCATCTCTATTCAGTTATCATGTCAATGTTTGTGCCTGAAAAAGAACATTCACATTGCTTTTCTTATTTAATCAAAAGAAAAAGGCTATGGAAAGTCATAGTTTGCTGGTAGAAACATATGGTCAACACGTTCCATCGATTAGAATATGTGAGACATGGTTTTGACAATGTAAACATGGTGATTTCAATGTGACAGACAGTGTGCGCTCTGGAAGACCACAAAAGTGCGAAGACAAGCAATTGCAGGTGTTAGTGGATGATGACCGAACTCAAACTCAACAGCAATTGGCACAAGCATTAAATAAGTCATAAGAAACAATCAGCAGATATTGAGGGGACTCAATCAAGTGGACTGAAGGATAATCAGTGCACAAACAACTGCTCTGCGAGGAACGACTTAATTAAAGAAGTCACCACGTTATGAGAGGTTCTAGCTACCACGACTGCGTATAGCAGAGGCCGGCAATGCAGTGCCCACTAGTACCACAGGTTTTAGGTGCATGCCTTATATTTTGTAATTTGTAAATTTTATTTTAAAATTTCATTTTCGATCACTAATGGAATAATTGTCAATCATTATTTGAAATTAATGCGAGTAAATTTAAACATTCACTGCACACCTTGGCACTCACCAATAGGAATTCACTGAAAGATTCACAGCCATCTCTGTAGTGGAACCAGTAGCAAAAAAAAAAAAAAAAAAAAAAAACCTTTTGCCATGACTGGTCTCAATGAGGTAACTCCTTGTATTTCAAGAAGCTTATGAACTGAAGATACAATACAGAAGCTCTTGAAGTGGAAATAATAAACCTGCAATCTAACATCCCAATGCAGTGAAGGTACATTCTGGAACTTGGCAGACAAATACTCCCATTCAGTGTTCAGAACATGCACCTTGGAACACCAAATCTCTATAAACTGGATTTATAGCCAATATAACAGCCTCAGGTAGAGAGTTCTTTTGGGTAAACTTATCTAAAGTTCCAGCTGCTTCACCTTTTTTGTATTTACACCACTCGTCAGAACAAAGGTTGTGGATTGGCTTGTCATCTGTTGATATTTTATGGAAAAAGGTTGCCAACACAGCCTTTTTCATATCATCCAGGTTGCTTCTGATCGCTTGACCATAGTATTCTGATAGTTGATTGATGGCATTGTCTAGCAGACAACATCTTTTGCTCTTGTCATGATCAAATGTACTCAAGTTCAATAACACACAAGCACAACAGTACAAAGAATGAAAAAATGAAAAAATATGCATATTATACCAAGAATATCATGCGCACAATGTAAACAATAAACACAAGTGTTATGCCAGTCCCACCAACTTATGCAGCAAGGTTTCCACTAGAATTTAAATCAAACCACAGCCTTCTAGACCTTATGGTTCTTGAGATATTAAGTGTTTACTGAAAAATGGTTTATGAAATCCTGAAAATGCCCTGTGCAACTAATTAAATTAAATTAAATATACTTCTAATCAAGCAAATTTAATAAATCATACACCAAATTAATCAGCAAATTACAAATAATGTTTTGGCATAAAAATAAAAAAAAAATACGATTTTTTTCAACAAAATGTTCATTTATACTCCCCCTAAAGTCACTAGGTTCCAAACCTGGGATCCTCAGATTGGAAGAGCTAGATGGTCAGACTGCTGACTTCGAATGCCTACGAGATTATATTAATGTTTACCCCCTAGTTACTAATGAAGAAGGCTGGTGCATAATGGATGAGGTCATTGGTTCACTATACTTATACATCAGGTTGCACTGTGCAAAATTTCATACGGTTCTCAAAAGGGAAGCAAGTTGAGCACCTTAATAAAACTTGGCTCATAGAAAGCTCATAGTTCGTGAAATCTGTTTTGGCTGGCGTCCATATGTTAAAGAGATTCAAGGCCTATAAGTAGAGGCATGATTTTTTCACATTAATTTATATTTGATTTTGCAAAAAGAAAACAACTTTTTGAGTTATTTTGCAAAATAGGGCTGAGCCAATCGTTTTAATAATTTTTTATTTTTTTGCTATGGGCTTTACGTCGCACTGACACAGATAGGTCTTATGGTGACAATGGGATAGGAAAGGCCTAGGAGTTGGAAGGAAGCGGCCATGGCCTTAATTAAGGTACAGCCCCAGCATTTGCCTGGTGTGAAAATGGGAAACCACGGAAAACCATTTTCAGGGCTGCCGACAGTGGGATTCGAACCTACTATCTCCCGGATGCAAGCTCACAGCCGCGCGCCTCTACGCGCACGGCCAACTCGCCCGGTAATAATTTTGTAAAATTATTCATAAAATGTTTAATTAGTGAGATTTGTGAGTTATTTATGTGAAAGATAGATAAATAAAGAGAAACAAAATTGATAATCATTCATTATGCCTTATGTAATCTTGATTAGAACTATAATATAGGCCTAATCAAGATTAATAACAAATTGCCCTTTCACTATACACGGCCACAGCTGTCACTCTATATGGCCATACCATTACGGGATTTTACAATTTTAATTAATACGAAGAGTTACTTCTGTCAAATTGAGAAATCCTTATTGTGTCTTCTGTTTTCCTTCACGCACGTGATATTGGAATACAATTTCAAGATCGTTATTTTCAATGAATTTCGCTGCATTTTCACACTTATCACAAAATAAGTGCATTTTGCTTTAAACTGTCTTTGTTGCTTTAATTTTCTGTAATTCGCAAAAAACAAAATCACTGATTTCATAACCAGAATCATATGATTCTTTAAGATATCTCAAAATCGCTTCAAAATATTTTTTGTCGCGTTTATCGTTAAAGCGAAAAAATCATGCCTCTACCTATAAGTCATGCAGAAACTCATTAAAAACTTCCAGATATGAGCTGTATAAGGTATTTTGCATGTCTGCAGTTCAGCATTACCATTTTCACTTGTGTAAATCAGTAATCTAAGAATCAAAGAATTATTTCATCACCTAATCGATATCTTTATTTGCCTTTGGTAATTTTATAAAATCATTAGTAGTACATGTTTTGACTGCTTTGCAGTCATCATCAGGTACATTCACTTATGCTTAGGTATAAAAAAAGGTGAACGTATGCACAATATACGTTCTCGTAATTTCCCTTGATCTCTTCTCATGGGAAACTTATGACTTTGTCTAATGCGGAAGGATGATGGTAGTGAGGGGGCCGAGGGGTTTTCAGGGATGGGGAGGAATGCTTAAAAAGTATAATTAAAAACTTATCCTTAACTAAAATATTGTCAAAACAATCTTTTGGGTTCCAATTAAGAAGATGAAAACACGTCTTTTTAAGTATCTTATTTTGTGCATCCGCTCAGAAGTGTATTTGAAAAACAGTAGTTAACTTTTTACAAACTAATTTCTTAAGATGTAATTAAAATGTAATTAAAACTTATCCTTAACTAAAATACTACTAAAACACTTTAAAGAAGCAAAAAAATAAGACACTTATATAGACTTTTTATCCTCTTAATTGGAAGCTGAATTTTTTAAAAACTATATTTTAGTTAAGGATAAGTTTTTAATTATACCTTTTAAGCATTCCTCTTCCCCTCGGAATGCCCCCCCACCCCTTCACCCCTATCATCGTTCCCCATTAGACAAAGTCATAAGTTTCCCATGAGAAGAGATCAAGGGAAGTTACGAGAACATATATTGTGTATAATTTGACTTTTTTTATACCTACGCATAAGTGAATGTAGCTGACGATGACTGAAGCAGTCGAAACATGTACTAATAATGATTTTATAAAATTGCCAAAGGCAAATAAAGGTATCGATTAGGTGGTGAAATAATTATTTGATTCTTAGATTGTCATATCAATACAGACATGAAGTGGACAGTTTGTAGTAAGTCAGTGACAGCACGATGATAATAAGAATTTGTACAATGAGCACATTGTATAAAAACCACAAGTATCACATTTATTACTGATACTATCAAAGCATAGTGAAATGAATGGAATTCATGATTGTTTGCAATGGTCATAATCATGGTTTCTTATTCATTTACACACTCAAAAGCAGATAAAAACGTATGGCCAAACAATACGAAGAAGATATTTAAGTCTGTGGCAATTTCAAGGAGAAGTATCACATAACGTTTTGTATATCAGCTGAAATGGACTTCACTTTTTGAGTCTACTGTTGCCTGCTTTCTACAATTCAAGTTTCATTTATTAGCTCAACTTACGTCCTGTACACTTCCCTTGTTGGACAGTATTTGTGCAGCCATATGAGCATCTATTAACATTTGTTTCTACAGCATAAAGAAAGACCTAAGTTACTACAATTTAAGAGTATTTTTATGGGAACATTCAGTTCCTGAAACATACTTTCAGTTTTATTAGGTCATTTTAAGTAAATATACGGTAGTACTGGATGATGATGATGATGATGATGATTATGATGATTATTTGATGCCACCTAGGCTGCCTGCATAACGTTTTACTCTTCCCGAATGGCAGAGTAAACCAGATCTCTCTTGGGCAATCTATGGCCGAGACTTAATTTTATTTTGCTGGATAAACACCAAATGTGTCACTAGAGATCCTTTTACATGCCAACATCGTTCAACAAGAAGTGATGAATGGTGCCCTTCAAAAATCCAACTACCACCTCTGCCAGGTTTGAAGGTGCGCTCTCGGGACCTGGAGGATGATACTCAGATCTATCTAATAAGCTGAAAGTATATTTCAAGTACAATATGGTTGTGAAAATTAGATATTCACATTTAATTTTGTTCATCTCGCATTCCTTAAAATTTAACACTAAACGCTTAAATATATGAAACACAGATCTTGAATGTATAGTGAAGGTATGAACATACATGACAATATATTTACACCACATAAAAGTCAAAGGAGAACATGAATTCATATTTGGCACATTTTATCTCATCTTTCTGATAATGACTGTCGAATACCATTAAAGGGAGTCTAATAAACAATGTCCTCTAGATTTTTATAGTGATTTCAAATTGACTTGATCATGAACTCATTAAATATATTAACAGCTCTCATTCCCATGTTCATTCCTACATCCATTGTTCATGACTTGATTTATTTTGCAACATAATAGGGTTCCAGAGAGCAAGATAACACAATATTTCCTTATACCAACTGCATCATCTGGAGTAAGCATAGGAATCTTGTGGTCACTCTCATAAAACCGAGGAACTTGCTGAGCTTCAGCTGTTCAAACATCCTCAATGCAGGGGCAGAGATTTGGGGGAGGGGAGGGACCCCACTTTGTGGAGAAAATTCAGTTTTTATTTCATTTTAGGCATCTGAAACTAGGAATTATATAAAAGAGCAATTTGCACAAATTTTGTGGTTTTTTTCAGCTAATTCTTTCCTTTAAATTCTTTAAGTATTAAGAAAAATACTTGTCAGAAATACGCACAAAATGCTGTTCATTGCGGCTAACCGATTTGTACAGTGCCACAGCAAGTAGTGGAGATTCCTGCAGCAGTGAGTGGCATGTGCTGCGTGGGAGAGTAGCAGGAGTTTTGCTCCAATTTTGAAAATCAAGGTATGCATGCATAGCTGAAACTTTGCTGAATGCAAAATAGCTTTGTGACTGTAAGTAACGTTATCAGTTATTTTTGTATAAAAATGTGAAAACGCATTAAAATGCTCAGTCTACAGTGTAAGATCTAACTTCACTTGCTCAGTCTTCAATGTGTTAAATTCCTAGGATGCTTGGAAGTACTTGTTCATTTGTTTCCTTCTACTTTCACCTTTCTATATTGCTACACTTTGACTTCCATTTATTAACATAGGGTATCCCCAAAAAATGTGGAATCAGGGCGTGGATAGTATAACACAAAACATCCCTATGGGCATGTCATATGGTCGATCATTTTCGAGTCACGCCTGCTGATTTTATCACCTGGAATGTATGAGATATTTTTGTATGAATTTTTGAGTCTGGAATTAGTCTTAAGGTCACATATCATTTAATTTACTATCTAATCATTACAAGCTCATCAATGTCTGTTCTACCTGTATGGCCAAAGTAATGTTAAGATTCTCTCTTTGGTAAAATCATGCAAGATTCCCAACAACATGCAAAAGTAAGCTACTGAATAGCCGGAAAGTCATCTAGCTTGTGCCACATTTTGAGCATTTCTTGTACACCAGCGGTGATCAAACACTGTACCGTTCACAGTGTGTACAGTTACCGCACACTGACTTCGCATGTGTGAAGAGCTTGGCAGGCGTGTCTGCTCTCGATGAGAGAGAGACATAATGTGGTGGGGAGCACTGACTGCAGTAGCGTAGCCAGGATTTCAGTTTGGGGGGGGCCCATTTATTTTGATAGGTGTCCAAATTTCCAGAGTTTAGGTGGTATACAATACCTAAAAAGGAAATGAGTGTCCTTGGATCCAAGTAAGAGTGGTGGATTCGTGCGGACTCCGGAAGCTAATAGTAATCATCATCATCATTATCATCATCATCATCATCTTCTTCTTCTTCTTCTTCTTCTGCTTCTTCTTCTTTTTATTCTTCTTCCGTTTTGCCCACACCTGTGGGGTCACGGGTGCGAAGTGTGTCGCACATGTGAATTTGGCCCTGTTTTACGGCCGGATGCTCTTCCCGACGCCAACCCTATATGGAGGGATGTAATCACTGTTGTGTGCTTCTTTGGTGCTTGGTTGTGTAGTATGTTGTCTGAATATGAAGACGAAAATGTTGGGACAAACACCCAGTCCCCAAGCCAGAAAATAAATACGGTAATTTTATTATAATAATGGTCATGTGATAAGCTATAAAGAAGTGACATTTTATACGATTAATGCGGCAAGAAACATACACATACACGTCGAATAAAGGTTTCTCGCCCTTCTCCATGGCTAGATGTTGAAACCAAGAGAATGATGGCCCACCGTGACTCGTTACTTCGACATTATAAACAAACCTTAGATGACACAGACTTCGAATCGTACCGCATCTTAAGAAATCGCACAAAGCAGTTAATCAGAAATTTTAAAAATGTGCGTATTTCCGGAATTTAGCTAACAACTTTAATTCCAATCGCGCATGGGACTAATTTAGAGCTCTGGGAATAGGAAAACATCAACAGAGCCTGACAACTCCTGACATTCTACTTGACGAACTGAATGATTACTCTAGTAGAATAAATATTCAACCTACCCCAATTAACTGCACCGACTCACCGCCCTCCTCTCCAGCCAATCCATCATTCACATTTCACAGTGTCACAGAAAATCAGGTTAAAAAGGCTTTGCACTCTATTAAATCAAAGGCCAATCACATCAAAAGCGAGTAGATGATATTCCTATTACTTTTATACATAACATTATGGGTGCTGTCCTGCCTATACTGACGCACATACTGAACTACTGTTTACTAAACGGAATTTTCCCTACTGTCTGGAAAACAGACAATATTGAATGTCATACTGGTACCTAAGAGTTTAGACCCACAATCACTCTCTGACATTCGTCCTGTGGCCATACTCCCTGTGCTTTATAAACCTTTGAACGTTTAGTATACGACAGCACTTTTGAAGGTAAGAAGAAACGCTATAGACAAACGACTGCTCACTATACTTATCATTCTTGACTTCAGTAGCACCTTTGACACTATAGAAATTCCGACTATGATAAAGTAAATGGAACTGCTAAATTTCGACCTGGCTGCACTTAAGTTTTTTAGTTATTGTTTGAGTAACCATCAACAGCGTGTAACAGTAAACGACAAGGCCTCTAAATGGAAAATGAAACTTAGTGGTGCCCCACAGGGCAGTATTCTAGGGCCCTTACTTTTCTGTATTTATATCAATGACATACCATCCGTGACAGGAAATAACATATCGACACTGCAAGACAAGATATTAACAATGACCTCCGATGACTCAGTATACATGCACAACGAAATTCTCTTATACTAAACTCCACAAAATCTCAGGCAATCATAATTGGATCACGAAAATCACTGAGCTGCTCAAACAATGTCGCAATCCTGCCTATCCTACTGAATGGTAACATTATTCCCTACAGTAAAACGGATAAAAATCTCGGCTTAATTATGAATGAAACACTTGATTGTTCTGGTCACACGAAAGAAATACGTAAAAAGACTTTTGGAATGCTTCAGCCTCTTAAACGACAGAGGGATATATTTCCATTTGAGCTAAAGGCCAAACTAATACAGACACTCATTATCCCTGTTCTTGATTATTGTGACGTTTTAGTTGACATGGTGAGAGAAGAAACACTTAAACTTCAACGAGCACTGAATTCCTGCCTGCGATTTATTTACAACATCGGGTACGATGTTCATACCACCCCATACCATCAGGCTGTCTCATGGCTGAAGCCTGATAAACGCCGGCAGCTACACATTTTATCGATGGTGTTCAGAAGTGTTAGCTGAAAGGCAGCCACGGTATATTTCTTCTAAATTCACCTTTTTATCATCATTTCACAACTTAAATACACGTTCTAGATCCTTTCTTTCTATTCCATTGCACCGCACAATTAAAATTAATAGATCATTTGTGGTGATCGGCGCCATATTATGGAATTCCCTGTCAGCTCAGGTCAGAGATCAAGATTTAAGGTCACCTGCCGAGACTACCTGCTGAGGACAGGTGACTGAATGGTTGAAGTGTGAATGTGTGCGTGCCTGAGGATTAGTCATTTTTAAGAGTTTTTAATATTGAAATGAAGTGCCGGGAGTGTCCGAGGACATGTTAGGCTCGCCAGGTGCAGGTATTTTTATTTGACTCCTGTAGGCGATCTGCGCGTCGGGATGAGAATGAAATGATGATGAAGACGACACATACACCCAGCCCCCGTGCCAGCGAAATTAACCAATGATGGTTAGAATTCCCAACCCTGCTGGGAATCGAACCCAGGACCCCTGTGACCAAAGGCCAACTCGCTAACCATTTAGCCATGGAGCCGCACTTTTTAATATTAATTCGTTTTAATATTAATTTAGTAATTTATTTAAATTTATTTTAATTATATTAATTTATGTAGTTTTAACTTTTTACGTATCTCAGTATTTTATTTAAGATTTTGATTAGTGTGCGGTTAAGTGTACGAGAGGACCTCGAGCCCTAACTTCGCCACTGTAAAAAAGGCACTAATAAATAAATAAATATAGAATGTAAGGGTATGGGTATAGATATTTTGTTAGTTGGCAAAGAAAAATATACGTCACAACATATGCTACGGAGTGTTTACCTTGTCCTATTAGTTTCCCTAGCAGTTAGGGCAGCGCAGCTGTGAGCTTGCATCCGGGAGCCAGTGGATTCGAACCCTTCTGTCGGCAGCCCTGAAAATGGTTTCCCGTGGTTTCCCATTTTCACACCAGACAATGCTGGGGCTGTACCTTAATTAAGGCCACGGCCACTTCCTTCCCACTCCTACGTCTTTCCTACCCCATCGTCACCATAAGGCCTATCAGTGTCGTTGTGACGTAAAGCAAATTGTTAATTCGTTTCCCTCGCAAGCCTGGGGTGCAGAATATAGTATTATAAAATTACAGTTTTATGACGCCAATATTCGTATGTGCCGGTCCCGTGGTGTAGGGGTAGCGTGCCTGCCTCTCACCCAGAGGCCCCGGGTTCGATTCCCGGCCAGGTCAGGGATTTTTACCTGGACCTGAGGGCTGGTTCGAGGTCCACTCAACGTACGTGATTAGAATTGAGGAGCTATCTGGCGGTGAGATAGCGGCCCCGGTCTAAAAAGCCAAGAATAACGGCCGAGAGGATTCGTCGTGCTGACCACACGACACCTCGTAATCGGCATGCCTTCGGGGCTGAGCAGCGGTCGCTTGGTAGGCAAAGGCCCTTCAAGGGCTGTAGTGCCATGGGGTTTGGTGTTTGGTTAATATTCGTATGTATAATTTTTATTAACGTGCCAGAAACCAACGATATGGTGCTGTTGCCATTTCAACACCGTTTTGAGGGCCACCGACCAAAGTCGGGATTTGAACCTGCGAACTCGGACTCAGAAGGACCGCGACTCAACCAACTGAACCACATGAAAAGGAGACGTTTGTGATTATTGTTATAAATAGATTCAGTTAGTATGTTTACACAGGTTTAATAAAGAGCATTATTAAGGTGTATGTTTTCCAACTGTCCTAAATGCACGAGACCGGACGGAAGAACTAGCTGGAAGCTAAAGGGCCTTGCAGGGGTGTCGCTTCCTTCTCTGTACACTTTTCCAAACCAAACTCCATGGCATAACAGCCCCGATGGGCCATCGCCTACCAAGCGACCGCTGTTCAGCCCGAAGTCATGCAAATTACGAGGTGTCCTGTGGTCAGCAGGACGAATCCTCTCCGCCGTTATTCTAGGCTTTCTAGATCGGGGCCGCCATCTCACCATCAGATAGCTCCTCAATTGTAATCTCGTGGGCTGTGTGTACCTCGAACCAGTCCTCAGATCCAGATTAAAAAAACCTGACCTGGCCGGGAATCGAACCCGGGGCCTCCGGTAAGAGGCAGGCAAGCTACCCCTGCACCCCGGGGTTGGCTTGTTACTTTTAGGTCTCCTTATTTTAGAATTAGACTTAAGGCATCCTGCATTCGATGCCCGCCACTGACAGAGTTAAGAAAGTCACGGGATCGGGAAGATACAGCCTTGTTTGTGGATGCAATAGAGTTAGCCACGAATCTCCCGTGATCGAAATATCTACGACCTGGCAGGTAGTCACCTTCACGGGGCGTAGTACCAAAGTGGTTCCTTTTTTTAAAGAAAAAAATTAAATGAAGATTCTACTTCCTCACAAACGAAGAATGATATTATCAATTTTACGAATAGTTTCAATAATGCAACCGGTTTAGAGTACAGAAGCTATGATTTAGATTGTTGGATATAATTACATGGTAACAATCAAACCCATCAATATCTACGGAAGATCCGTCACCGTACTCGGTAGAACCGGCTTTCTTTTCATATCCACCGGGCGAGTTTGCCGTGCGGTTAAGGGCGCACAATTGTGTGCTTGCATCCGCTTCGAACCCCACTGTCGGCAGCCCTAAAGATGGTTTTCAGTGGTTTCCCATTTTCACACCTGATGGCGGAGCTGTTGAGGATCTAACCAGCCTTAGGGCTGAACATACAACATACAATTAAGGCTACAGCCGCTTCCTTCCCACTCCTAACCGTTTACTTTCCCATCGTTGCCATAAGACCTACGGTGCGACGTAAAGCAAATTCTAAATACAAAATAAAACATCTTTTCACAACCCCTTCCAAGGAAAAGTTGTATCCACGCCACTGTATCCACTCACCATTTAAGGTACAAGGTAAGCCCGCAGAATGGTTGATACTCAAAATACACCATCGTAAATGATGCGATTATGTCTCAAAAGTAGTAAAGAAAGGTAAGGCACGCGACCTAGTGTTTTAAGTAGAATCTGAATCAATAGAACGTGACTTCCCATTTTTAAAATGTTTCATGCATCGACTGCGACTCAAGCCTCGGCCGTGTTGATGAGAAGATAGAACCATTGGAACTGAGTTATCACGTTCGCTGATTACAAGATATTTACATGCACTTTTGATGGTGCCATTTGAGGTTCCAATCAGTCCCCGGGCATTTGACAAAATATATAGACCTACCTATAGAACTAAGGCACGCATCTGCGATCTGTCTTGCTACTGTTAGAATTTTTAAAAAAGAACTTACCGAGGATGCACATTATTTTGCCCTTAGTGGCAAAACGGTCCGTGTTCAAATAAAGTTACTTATATGGCACAAAATGAGGAACTAACGTGCAGCTCACAATCCTGTCACATTCTTCCGAACGATGCAACTTAAACATAGCACATCTTTCAACCACGGTACAACCCCAGTTTCCTGGAACCGATCTGCAAAAGCTGACGCGATATTGTAAGCTTTGAACTGTTTCTGGCTGTGGACACCGTTATCTCGGTGGTCACGTTCCGGCCCCCTATTGAGTCATCCCTGGCTAATTGCCCTTTTCCTCATCTTTTGGCATTTGTCAACACACAGCTGCATTCCCAATACTGAGGCCTCTACAGTGAAATATCCCCGCGCATCACAATCCTAAGTGTTTTCCTTTAATTCAAGCAGTACAAATATGTAGGCCTAGAATTATGAATGGCCGTATTGAGCCCTGCTAGTAGATTCTTTGTCGCTACGTTAATTTAATATTTCGGCGTAAGTTTTTAAGTTGTTCATACCGTACATAAAACAACGGCCGATCCTCGCTCTAGTTCAGGAAACATTTTGGGGGGGGGCCCGGCCCCACTGGGCCCCCCCCCTTGGCTACGCCAGTGACTGACTGTAGAGCTGGCCAGGTGTATTGTATGATTCTAATGGCTAGGAACATAGCGCATATGGTTCAGGACGGCAGTTGGATGGAAGTGCTGTTGCAAACACATTGCATTATGAAAAGCATACCAGAAAAGAGAAGAAGTGGAAAAAATTTGCAATCCTTTAAAACATATGTTTTGTGAAAGGTTTTTCTCTGTAATGAAAATTCACAAGTCATGGTTGCATGCAAGATTATCTGATGAAAGCTTGCAAAACAGCCTCGCTTCTCTGTGTGCTGTACGTTTGTGCCAGACACTGGTTTCATCATTACTTCGCGAAAGCGTTGAAATGAAATGGCGTATGGCTTTTAATGCCGGGCGTGTCCGAGAACAAGTTCGGCTCGCCAGGTGCAGGTCTTTTGATTTGACTCCCGTAGGCGACCTGCGCGTCATGATGAGGATGAAATGATGATGAAGATGACACTAATAACATACAATACAATAGCATTTCGTACGTGATATACTGTTAATTAGAATGTGCTGTCACAGATTTACTCAAACAAGCCCGTATCATACGGATTTGTATTTGTAATGAGCAAGCATGGGACCAGCTTATCACATATTAGTGTGCTACACAGGTGCGACATTCCTGGTCACCGCTGTTGTACACAAATGTGGTTACAGCTACTTTAAGTAGAATGTGCCAAGTAGGGCTATTACCAAAAATTCCAATACAACTTCATCATGTCTGTAACTCAAAGAAGTGACCATATGACGCACGTTCATACCGACATTTTGTGTCATTTTGGTATGTACTGCCCTGACTACTTTCCACATTTTTAAGAACAAGTTGCATAGTTACCGAGCTCGATAGCTGCAGTCGCTTAAGTTCGGCCGGTATCCAGTATTCGGGAGATAGTAGGTTCGAACCCCACTGTCGGCAGCCCTGAAAATGGTTTTCCGTGGTTTCCCATTTTCACACCAGGCAAATGCTGGGGCTGTACCTTAATTAAGGCCACGGCCGCTTCCTTCCCACTCCTAGCCCTTTCCTGACCCATCGTCGCCGTAAGACCTATCTGTGTCGGTGCGACGTAAAACAACTAGCAAAAAAAAAAAAAAAAAGTTGCATAGTTAACATTGACTCCATTGAAAGAAATAAAGGTGTACCTTAATTTCTGGAACCCCCTTGAACCTCACTTTCTAAAGAAATGTTTCATTTCAAAGGCAGCTTCTCTTCTCTTCAAATCACATAAAATTCTTCAGAAGTGCCTCAATCTTCTGTGCATCAATAAATATAAATACTGTAACAACATTATAAAAAACAACACTCTTGTTCTCATTTCCACAGCCATTATCCATGACAACTCGCTGTCATCTAGTACTAACACCACTCATTGTGATCCACAGAGACCTGCTTGTGAATCACTTGCATTATTTGGTCAGCAGCTTGTTACCTGACTTCCTCTTCACACAATCCTCAACTCGGCTGATTCCTGAGACAGTTCTTTCTTCATGTGATTTTCAACCAGATTCAGTTCCGATGTAGCAGTATTCATAATGGAGGAATTCTTGCGAGCCTCCTTCAGAGATAACTTTGATCTCCCTAAAATTAAAACAGGAAAAATGATCAGATAATAATAATAATAATAATAATAATAATAATAATAATAATAATAATAATAATAATAATAATAATAATAATAATAATAATAATAATAATAATAATAATAATAAAATGGCCCTTCAGCTGCCGTGCGTACGTATTTTAATTTGACAGCATCTGGCTACCTGCTTGTCAACTGTGTCATTCTGTTTTACTTTAGCCCTTCTACTGGCTGAGCAAACCAATTCTTTCTTTGGTGTCTATGACTGAGATTTAGCAAATTTTGTTGGGTAAACACCAAATGTGTCACCAGAGTTTTTACATACCAACATAGCATGACAAGAAAACAAACCAAACCCCATGGCGCAACAGCCCCAAAGGGCCATGGCCTACCAAACGACCACTGCTCAGCCCGAAGGCCTGCAGATTATGAGGTGTCGTGTGGTCAGCACCACAAATGCTCTCTGCCTATATTCTTGGCTTTCTAGACCAGGGCCACCATCTCACCGTCAGATTGCTCCTTGACTGTAATCATGTAGGCTGAGTGGACCTTGAACCAGCCCTTAGATCGAGGTAAAAATCCCTGACCTGGGCGGGAATCGAACTCGGGTCTCCAGGTAAGAGGCAGGCATGCTACCCCTACACCAAGGGGCTGGCAACATAGCATGACATGGAGTGTCAAATGGACTTTTTTCAGTCTATCGAAATCAGACGACCTCTGCCAGGTCTGAAACTCTGACTTTGGCAATCAGAGGCTGATACTTTACTACTGACCCAAGGAGTGAGCAGAAAATAAGATTCATGAAGACAGAAATATAGAAGAGTACAACAAATTTACCTACTATGACAAATTACGCAGACATCTCCTACAAAAATCCAGATGAAAACAAATTTATTAAGTCATATACAGAGAAATAGGAACATGTACAGGAATGAACAGTAGGATAAACTCAATGATACGTCAGAATGTGAAGAGTAAAAAAAATGTAAACTCATGTCATCTGAAGGAGGTGTATCTCTTTTCAGATACACTGCTAATGGAGTCAAGTTGCATGTACTTTTATAACCACACACCAGCCCTCATTCCAATCTTTGCTAGACTGAGTGGCTCAGACGGTTGAGACGCTGGACTTCTGACCCCAACTTGGCAGGTTCGATCCTAGGTCAGTCCGGTGGTATTTGAAGGTGCTTAAATACATCATCCTTGTGTCGGTAGATTTACTGGCATGTAAAAGAACTCCTGCGGGCCTAAATTCCAGCACCTCAGTGTCTCGGAAAACCGTAAAAGTAGTTAGTGGGACGTAAAGCAAATAGTATTAATTATTTCCAATCTTAAAGTTCTGCAGTACCAGGAATCAAACCTGGACCTCCAAGAACAGGAGCTAATAACGCTAACTGCAACACACTGGAGGAGTCCTTCTCTCCTCCTGTATTTGCATGTTTACTACCTGCATTCATCAATCTCTCTTTTCTTTTTTCCTTTTCCTCCATTGCCCACCACATTAAAATCAGAAAGATTTCAAGATAGTCCCTCAGCAACTGCTGATGCACACCCCCCTGATAAAACCAAGTAACAGAAACAAGCTTGTCAGAAGCTGAGAAAAATGAATGTAGGGAAACTAGGATTGATCAGGAAAGAGCCCGTCTATTTGAAGAATATATGACCGAGTGGATTAGCCGCATGTGTTAACACACTACGGCTAAGGAGCCACTCAGCATTTAGAAGACACGTGGGTTCACCTGTCCTGCGAATGGTTTTCTGTGGTTTCCCATTTTTACTTCCAGCAAATACTGGGAAAGTTCGTATCCATAGGCCATGGCCAATTCTTTCTACCTCCTTATCCTCTTTCATTCCCCATCATTCATTTTATCTTCATTAGCTCCTCAACTGAGGGTGGCATCAGGAAGTGCATCTGGCCGTAATAAAAAAGCATACCGTGTAATACATAATACATGTCACCTCGTCTCTAACTCTATACCACAAAACGGGATTAACCTTTTCAGTGGCACACCCGAAAAATTATCGGGCACTGTTTGCTTGCCTGTAACGTGACCGTCCGAGAAATTCTCGTTTAGCTGCAGTGTTTATTTTGCGATCGCCCAGTAATTTCTCAGGCATTGTAATCTCTGTGGAAAATGTTTTCCAGCATTCTTGACAGATGGCAGGAAGGTTTCCAGCTGCATTCATAAATCTTTGGCCTTAATATCTCTTATCTCCTCTCTTTTACGTACACTCTCTGACCAGCTGACGAGGTAAACAGAAATTGCAACCCCACAAAAAAGACGATTTTTTGAAAATAAAATAAGGGACTACATTGAAGATGAATCTCTAAGTGATATCAGTATTTCTGATAGCAGTGATAACGATTCAAATAATTTTTCAGATGTTGATCTTGTTGGTATTTCTAGTGAAATTGAAGAAGAAATGCTGGGAGCAGTGGTGATGGTACGAGATGTAGAACATAACTTTGTAAGGAAAAATTGTTGGTCTAGGAATATGGTACGGTCTAATATAGTTCCATTCACTGGAAATCCTAGTATACAAGAGGTCAGTGCGATTTGTTTCAAATTATTTCTAACGGATGATGATATACATTTGGTAGTGATTCAAATCTATTCTTATGCTAAAAGGAGCTTTCCAAAACTTGTAAAAAAAACTCCGAGTACAAGGGCACAATTTTCAAAGGAAACCAACTTTTGTGAAATTCGGCAGTTTATTGCGTTAGTTTTGTTTATTGGAATAATTCGAAGGCCAGAGATAAATATGTATTGGTTACAAGACAGTACTCACAATATACCAATAAAACACCAAAAGAAAGGTAAAAATTTGTAAATAAATTGTTAAGTAAGCTTCTAATAACCATTGAAGATTATATAATGTGTTAGCGTTTTTCCTATATAACTGACGTGGCTTTAATTAAGGTACAATCCCAGCATTTTCCTGGTGAGAAAATAGGAAACCATGGAAAACCATCTTCAGGGCTGCCGACAGAGGGATTCGAACCCACTATCTCTCAAATGCAAGCTTACAGCTGCATGCTCCTAACCGCACAGCCAACTCGCTCAGTAATGACAAGTTTTGTATATGGTCAATGCATATACACAAACATACATACATCATCATTATAGACTATTATGCCTTTCAGTGTTCAGTCTGCAAGCCTCTGTGAATTTATTAAACGTTGCCACAATCCTCTATTTGCAACTAGTGCTGTGGCCTCATTTAGTTCTATACCTCTTATTTTTAAATCGTCGTCTTGGTCTACCTCTACTTCTCTTACCCTCCATAACAGAGTCCATTATTCTCCTAGGTAACCTATCCTCCTCCATTCGCCTCACATGACTCCACCACCGAAGCCAGTTTATGCGTACAGCTGCATCCATCAAGTTCATTCCTAAATTAGCCGTTATCTCCTCATTCCGAATACCCTCGTGCCATTGTTCCCACTTTGTACCAGCAATCATTCTCGCTACTTTCATGTCTGTTACTTCTAACTTATGAATAAGATATCCGGAGTCCACCCAGCTTTCGCTCCCGTAAAGCAAAGTTGGTCTGAAAACAGACCGATGTAAAGATAGTTTCGTCTGGGAGCTGACTTCCTTCTTACAAAATACTGTTGATCGCAACTGCGAGCTCACTGCGTTAGCTTTACTACACCTTGATTCAATCTCACTTACTATATTACCATCCTGGGAGAACACACAACCTAAATACTTGAAATTATCGACCTGTTCTAGCTTTGTATCACCAATCTGACATTCAATTCTGTTGAATTTCTTACCTACTGACATCAATTTAGTCTTTGAAAGGCTAATTTTCATACCATACTCATTGCACCTACTTTCAAGTTCCAAGATATTAGACTGCAGGCTTTCGGCACACTCTGCCATTAAGACCAAGTCATCAGCATAGGCCAGACTGCTTACTACATTTCAGCCTAACTGAATCCCTCTCTGACATTTTATACCTTTCAGCAGATGATCCATGTAAACTACAAACAGCAAAGGTGAAAGATTACAGCCTTGTCTAACCCCTGTAAGTACCCTGAACCAAGAACTCATTCTACCATCAATTCTCACTGAAGCCCAATTGTCAACATAAATGCCTTTGATTGATTTTAATCATCTACCTTTAATTCCATAGTCCCCCAGTATGGCGAACATCTTTTCCCTCGGTACCCTGTCATATGCTTTCTCTAGATCTCTGAAACAGAAATACAAATGACTCTTCCTCTCATAGCATGTTTCAATTACCGGGCGCATACTGAAAATCTGATCCTGACAGCATCTCTGTGGTCTGAAACCACACTGCTTTTCATCCAACTTCTTCTCAACGACTGACCACACTCTCCCTTCCAAGATGCCAGTGAATACTTTGCCTGGTATACTAATCAATGAGATACCTCGATAGTTGTTGCAATCCTTCCTGTACCGAGCTCGATAGCTCCAGTTGCTTAAGTGTGGCCAGTATCCAGTATTTGGGAGATAGTGGGTTTGAACCCCACTGTCGGCAGCCCTGAAGATGGTTTTCCATGTTTTCCCATTTTCACACCAGGCAAATGATCCTTCCTGTTCCCTTGCTTAAAGATAGGTGCAATTACTGCTTTTGTCCAATCTGAAGGTACCTTACCAACACTCCATGCTAAAACTACTCTATGAAGCCATTTCATCCTTACCTTCCCACTAAACTTCACCATTTCATGTCAAATCTCATCTATTCCTGCTGCTTTGTGACAATGGAGTTTATTTACCATCCTTTCCACTCCTCAAGCATAATTTCACCAACATTTTCCTCCTCCCCATGAGCTTCACTGTTCACAACACCACCAGGAAGATTTTCTTTTAGGTTGAGAAAGTGTTCAAAATATTCCCTCCACCTCTCCAGTGATTCCATGGGATCTATTATGAGTTCACCTGAATTACTCAAAACACTGTTCATTTCCTTTTTCCCCCTTCCTAAGATTCTTTATGACTGTCCAGAAAGGTTTCCCTGCTGCCTGACCTAGTCTTTCCAGATTATTACCAAAATCTTCCCACGACTTCTTTTTGAATTCAACAACTGTTTGTTCCCCTCTGTTTCTTTCATCTATGTACAAATCCCTGTCTGCCTTGGCCCTTGTTTGGAGCCATTTCCGATAAACCTTCTTTTTACATTTACAAGCTGCTCTCACTTCATCATTCCACCAAGATGTTCACCTTTCCCATCTTTAAACACAGTTGTTCCTAGGCATTCCCTTGTTGTTTCTACTACAGCATCCCTGTATGCCATCCATTCTCTCTCTATATCCTGAACCTGCTTACTGTCCACTGTTCCAAACTCCTCACTAACCATATCCGTGTACTTCTGTCTAATTTCCTCGCCCTGGATATTTTCTACCCTTATTCGTTTGCAGACAAATTTCACTTTCTCTACTCTAGGCCTAGAGATACTTAGTTCATTACAGATCAGATAGTGGTCTGTATCATTGAAAAATCTCCAGAAAACTCATACATTCCTAACAGATTTCCTGAACTCGAAGTCAGTTAAGATATTGTCTATTATGGATCTGGTACCCCTAGCCTCCCATGTGTAGTGGTGAATAGCTTTATGCTTGAAGAATGTATTCATAATTGTTAAACCCATACTAGCACAGAAGTCAAGCAAATGCTTCCCATTGCCCCACATTTACCAATCACCCTTTCATATCCTTCAGTTCTATTTCCAACTCTCGCATTGAAATTGCCCATTAGCACTATTCTATCCTTGCTGTTGATCCTGACCACGATGTCACTCAATGCTTCATAAAACTTGTCAACTTCATCCTCATCTGCACCCTCACATGGTGAATACACTGAGACAATTCTCGTCCTAATTCCTCCAACTGACAAATCTACCCACATCATTCACTCATTTACGTGCCTAACAGAAACTATGTTGCGTGCAATGGTATCCTGATAAACAGCCCTACCCCATACTCTGCCCTTCTCTTTCTAACTCCCGTCAAGTACACTTTATAATCTATCTCTTCCTCGTTATCTCCCCTTAGCCGAATATCACTTACTCCTAGGACATCCGCATGTATCCTCTTTGCTGACTCAGCCAGTTCTACTTTCTTTCTTCCATAAGCCTCATTAATAGTTCCCCATCGAAATCCATTTTGTTCTACCGTCCGTTATTGGACATTATAAATTTTCCAGCTAACTCATTCCTGGTTGCCAGCGTTTCGCCCCCATGTGCTAGGCTGGGCTCATCAGTTGGTACCTAGCACACCTACCAAGACGCTGGTTAGTGCATCAGTTTTTGGTAATGAGACAAAGTCTCTCATAGTGCATTGGCACTGCCGGTGGCTACAATTAGCCTACGCAGTAGCCTCCACGGTATGCACTAACCAGCGTCTTGGTAGGTGTGCTAGGTACCAACTGATGAACCCAGCCTAGCACACGGGGGTGAAATGCTGGCAATCAGGAATGAGTTAGCTGGAAAATTTATAATGTCCAATAATGGACCATTTATTTTGGTATTATAAATTTACTCATTCTGAACAAATATTTCAGATTCCCTTTGGGAATCAACATCTATATCATTCCATTTTGTTCGCCAAGTTGTTTCCAAGGAGTACCTCACCTTTCAAATGGGAGTGGGACTCCATTACTCCCATAGGTCCGAGGCTTGCTTAAAATGTTCTGAGATCGGTAAATTCATGAAGCAGGATGCTACCCTACTTACACATAGTCCAAGTGAGGATCTCTTCTCTAACGGGTTATGGACCACCGGTGGACTGTATAGTCCTAGCCACCTGAGCAAAAGATAGGCCATGACTCAGAATATGTCTGAGATGTCCACTCCCATTTCATAGCAACTGGTATCCCGACTCTCAGGACCACTTACTAGGCCACTCAGCTGTTGCCCATGGTTCATGAACTTAGGACGTGACTACAGTAACCCACATCATGAACATCAATGCATACATTATTTTTGAAATGAAGAGCTACCTACATCCTATGCTTCAGTATCCACCTAACATTGCACATTCTATTACTCATCATCATACAATCAACTGTAGATGGAACTCCAAGCTTTCTATTTGAGAGTTGAAGCTTCCATGCTCTGTTAAACAACCATTACATTCATTGTGTCCAGGTTGGACCCTGTCTTCATTCTATGGTCATTATTTACTGGTTGCCAATAGACCCCATTAGTCTATCACATTGAACTGAATGTAAATACAGTATCTGCTATGTAGACAAACTGAAGTGACCAATTTCTACCAAATTCAAAGAATATACCCATCACACAAAGATCAAAACAAGGAAATATTAGCTGTAGCTAAGCATTCATCAGAAACAAGCCATAAAATTTATTTTGGAGAAACTAAGAATCTAATCCAAGAGACCAAGAAAATACCTGAACAACCTGCACTTATAAAAGACTACAAAATCAGCAATTCTTGGGTTGGAGCTTGCAAGAGTTTGGGGGTGAAAATACAATCTACTGTAAAGCAAGGCACAGACACCAGCTTTGTAACTGATTTTAGCTGCCTGGGTGGCAAACTGAATATCTCAGATTGAGTAGGAGTAGCCTACATCAGTCGTCTTGATAAAGAATACTACAATGTATTTGAAACGTGCGACCTGTACATAATATCCAAGCTTTCTATTTTTACTACCTTAAGACTCGTCTGAGGGTCTAGAAGTATGTTTCAGCAGTGGTTTCAATATTTTAATAAAACAAAGTTCTCTCTGCTACCACACTAATTAAAAAAAAAAGAAAATCAAATGTTGCTGTCCAGGAGTCAGCTGCTGAGAATAGCAGCAAGTGGTTGAATGAGTCAATTCATTTACTGCTATAAATGTCGTGATTTGTTTTAATTCTACTACTGTAACTGTTATCATTGCTATGTAATGCATATCAACATTGAAAAAATATAGGTCTATTCTCTAAAATTAAGTTAATAAACCAGAAATATGAACAAAAACATACAGACACTGGGCGATGGACTTCTTCGAGGAACTTCTGTCCGTAACTGTTGGGCACGTCCACCATCGGACACGTCTGACTTGAGAATATCATTGTTTTGAATGTAATGTGCACCACCTATAAAAGGATCAAACAGCTTCATTAGTATGTGCAACATATTACAATCACTGACAAAATTAGATGAATGTTGATTTATATTTTAAGTGTTTGGAATACTTTGATCTTCAGCACTGTTCATATGTGCAAGTAGAAAATATGTGTCTGTGACGGTGTGTGTGTATGACTGTATTACTTAGGTGTAATGATTAGCATTGGAAGCTAGTAGGCAAGAATTACGTGGCTCTATCAAAGTTTGCCACAGAAAAGTTGTATAATCCATTTTTACTGAAAGCGAGATTCAGTTGGAATAACATACATTATCCAGTGCTGCATCATTTCTCAGCATGTTTTCACAAATACTTTGGCTACAGTCTTTGTTCCGTAATTGAGAGTTGAAAGTTGAGTGTTGTTAGAAAAAGTTGGTTATCAATCAAAGATGGCAGACGGAGAGCATGAAGCCGAATCAGTTTCAAAATTAAACCAACTTAATAAGAGCACAAGAAGATGTATTAACATAGTCAATTAGAAAGAGAATGTTAGGAAAAGGCAGAAAAATAGGTGGAAAACCATATACTACAACAAAGAAGTGAAAGCACAGTGCAACAATGAAACTCTATTCTTCACAAGTTTGTGATCTATGGACTGAATCTTGCCTCTTAAGTGTTTTTGACTGTTGCTGCTATTACTCAGAGGTCTGTGGTATACTTCACTCATTAGAGTGCTTAAAGCAGGCCGGCTGCACCTGAATACTGTGTGCATGGAATAATGGAATAAGACCTCGGTTCTATTTTGTTGGTTTTCGGAACCCGAGGTAATGATTAATAGGGAGAGGGGGGGCATTCGTATTGCGACATTAGAGGTGAAATTCTTGGATCGTCGCAAGACGGACTGAAGCGAAAGCATTTGCCAAGTATGTTTTCATTAATCAAGAACGAAAGTTAGAGGTTCGAAGGCGATCAGATACCGCCCTAGTTCTAACGATAAACGATGCCAGCTAACGATCCGCCGAAGTTCCTCCGATGACTCGGCGGGCAGCTCCCGGGAAACCAAAGCTTTTGGGTTCCGGGGGAAGTATGGTTGCAAAGCTGAAACTTAAAGGAATTGACGGAAGGGCACCACCAGGATAGTTTGCCAGCAAGCAACTCTTATAATGATGTATACCATACTATAAATGACAGAACAAATATATCGATGAAGACATATGAAAATTATTTTGTGAATGCTTTGGCTCAAATGCCCAGTATTCCATTGTGATACCAAATTTGCAATCATCAGTTATAACTACACCTTGAAATAACCAACATTTAACAATGGCGTAGATGTTCATATTTTCAGTATCGTTCACATAACATCCAATTTTCTATACAGAAGCTCATGGCAATAAGCACATTAGTCAACCAATATTGTTAAATACATATTACTGGTCAGGAGAATGAACAGAAAAGAAGTACAAGAACAACTTGATGATGTAATGAACGGGAAAATTGAAAAGTATGGTATGAAAATTAGAGCAGAGAAAAGAAAGACCATGGTGATATCAAGAGGAGTAAAACAAGGGAAAGGTAATGTGAAAATCGGTGGTCAAAGCCTTGAAATTGTTAACAGTTTGAAAAACCTAGGGAATGCAAAATACAAGGCTGATCATGGAGATTAGCAAGAGGGTGCAACAGGGCAATGCATTCTACCAGAAAGTGAAAAACCTTGTTTGGAATAAGAAAACACTAAGAAAATATAAAACGATAATGTACAAAATGTATTATGCACCCATGTTGACTTACGCAGCTGAGACCTGGAGAATGACAGGTAGGGAAGGAGAGTAGAATTCAAGCCAGCAAAATGAAATACCTAAGAAGTATGATAGGAAAAACAGACTGAGAAACAAAGATGTGAGAAAGGAGGTCAGAATGGAAAACTGAAATGAAAGAAACTAAGATGGTTTGGACATGTAAAGAGGATGGAGGAGAAAAGGATACCAAACAGATGATGGAGATGAAGTTTGAGAGATGGAGAGTGAGAGGGAGACCTAGAAGAAGGTGGATCGATTCGATAAAGAAGAGTGAAAGACGAAGACAGAGGAAGGTGGAGAAATGCCATAAATGCTGGATAAGTGGAAAGGAGATGATGACTGCGTGTATTTTGAATGTGCTTGTAATGCAAATAACATACAAACTGAACTTTAAAACAGACCCATAAAAACACTATGCAGGTGAGATTAGATCTGTGAAGCAGAATGCTTGCTTGTTCAGCTGCATGTTTGTTGTGGGAATTAAATTTCCTTGGAATTTGGTGGGAATTGTGCCTTGAAATTTGAATCAATGGAAGTTCTCACCATGGCCTGCGCATATATTGAAAAAAGGTCAAATTGGTGTGGACATGTCAGCAAGGTCTCCTCATGAGGTGTGTTGGATGTAGAGACCCGATAAATAAAGAAAGAATATGGAAAGAAACTTTGGTTATACAAATAAAAGGAAAGAATTACAAGGAAAATCTACACTAGAATGGATGAACTTGGTTAAAAATAGCAAAAGACAACAGAGTCTGGACTGGAATATGGTGTTATTTGAAGAGTTTACCCTCACTTGGCTGTGTATGCATAAGGTGAAATGTATGTATGCATGTATAAGCTTTAAAATGCATCCTCATATTAGTAATCCAACATCCATCCATCCAACATATCCATCTCATAAGAACATAAAAACCCAGTACAAGGTTGTATTCTTATTCTTATATTCTTATTCCTCAAGGCAGTATTATTGGACCTTTATCTTTTCTTATATATATATATCAATGATATGTGTAAAGAAGTGGAATCAAAGATAAGGCTGTTTGCAGATGATGTTATTCTGTACAGAGTAATAAATAAGTTACAAGATTGTGAACAGCTGCAGGGTGACTTCGATAGTGTTGTGAGATGGACGGTGGGCAATGGTATGATGATAAATGGGGTTAAAAGTCAGTTTGTGAGTTTCACAAATAGGAAAAGTCCTCTCAGTTTTAATTACTGTGTTGATGGGGTGAAAGTTCCTTTTGGGGATCATTGTAAGTACCTGGGTGTTGATATAAGAAAAGACCTTCATTGGGGTAATCACATAAATATTATTGTTAATAAAGGGTACAGATCTCTGCACATGGTTATGAGGGTATTTAGGGGTTGTAGTAAGGATGTAAAGGAGAGGGCATGTAAGTCTCTGGTAGGACCCTAACTAGAGTACGGTTCCAGTGTATGGGACCCTCACCAGGACTACTTGATTCAAGAACTGGAAAAAATCCAAAGAACAGCAGCTCGATTTGTTCTGGGTGATTTCTGACAAAAGAGTAGTGTTACGAAAATGTTGCAAAGTTTGGGCTGGGAAGACTTGGGAGAAAGGAGACGAGCTGCTCGATTAAGTGGTATGTTCCGAGCTGTCAGTGGCGAGATGGCGTGGAATGACATTAGTAGACGAATTAGTTTGAGTGGTGTCTTTAAAAGTAGGAAAGATCACAATATGAAGATAAAGTTGGAATTCAAGAGGACAAATTGGGGCAAATATTCGTTTATACGGATTGGAATAACTTACCAAGGGAAATGTTCAATAATTTTCCAATTTCTTTGCGATCATTTAAGAAAAGGCTAGGAAAACAACAGATAGGGAATCTGCCACCTGGGCGACTGCCCTAAATGCAGATCAGTAGTGATTGATGATGTTGATGAAATAATGCATATAAGCAATAGCTTTGTCAGAAAACCATGATATTTACTGGTATCAAACTATGATTGAGGCAAGGTTTCTGGTTGGCTACAGGACCTTTCTAGCTTGCAAATGGTACTTACCATTGACCACAACGACTGGAGTGAGGTTGGTTGGTGTTGCCACAAATGATGAACTTCTATGCTGTGCCATCACAACCTCCTTCGTATTCTTCTCTGGCTTGAAGAGTACAATGTAGAGTTTGGGGAAGAAGAGACACCCAAGCTGCACCAAACCGCTACAAAACAATGTAAGAACTTTATTATTCTTTGTGCATTGTACTGAGCCCTAGAAAATCTACTCCTTATGATTACCTGAACTACAAAAGATTCAAACAAAGGCAGAACATAGACAATTCTGTCAGGGCAAGTATACAAAAGGTACACAAATGGTAGAGTCGAACAGCACAAAAAAGTACAAAGAGGACTTCTCTGACATTTGACATAATTTGTCTAATTGAATAGTTGCGGAGCAAATTTGGTCAAGCGCACATTTTCCTTAAAGTAGTGAGGTCAAATCCTGATGGAGCCAATTAGCACTTGAGGGTGTTTTAAGGTGAGGGACCCATGTCAGTACCATCCCAGGCAGAGAGAAGGCCTGTTGACCAAGAACTCAAGAGTGCTAGATAGCACTAGCACACTTGCTCTAGCTGCTGTATTCATTGCTTATGAACATTTTTACTCTGTGATAAGGTCCACTAGTTAAACAAAAATGGCAGAAAACAGTAAGTTTCATTTATAAATTTATAATGAAAGTAAAATTGTATCACTGTATTCCTACGAAAATTCTTTGGTATAATATGAAATTAATATATAAATATAAAAAAATGCTGAACTTAAACTCTATAAGATTAGTGATTTCAAATCTAACAACAGATAGCTGACCATCTGCAGAAATCACTAGTAGAGTAGAGAATGCAGCACAGTTTTATCATCTTGTGAGAAAACTTCTTTGGGATAAGCAAGTTCCATTAAGATCAAAATTAAAACTCTACAGTAGTTTTTTTGTACCAGCTACCACATACAATCTAGATACCTGTATACAAACCAACAGAAATATCAGCAAACTACAAGCAGTGGAAATGAAGTTCTTAAGAAATATGATTCAGAAAATGAGGAGGGACAAAATAAGAAATGACGAGGTACACCATCTTGTCCAAGTGAAAAAATCCTTTAGTGAGATATGTGTCAAAGCCAGGGTGAAATGGTTTGGCCACCTCAAAAGGATGGACCCATAAAGAACAGCTAGAGTGTAGTTCTTTTTCTGCTATTTGCTTTACGTCGCACCGACACAGATAGGTCTTATGGCGACAATGGGACAGGAAAGGCCTAGGAATGGGAAGGAAGCGGCCGTGGCCTTAATCAAGGTACAGCCCCCGCATTTTCCTGGTGTGAAAATGGGAAACCATGGAAAACCAACTTCAGGGCTGCTGACAGTGGGATTCGAACCCACTATCTCCCGGATGCGAGCTCACAGCTGCACGCCCCGAACAGCACGACCAACTCGCCTGGTAGAGTGTAGTCTGAGAAGGAATTTGAAGGCAAAATATCAAGAGGTCAGCCAAGGAAGAGATGGATTGATCAGATTAGAAACGATCTAGCTGGACGAGGTTATGGAGGACATCTACATGGACAGAAGTAAATGGAGAGTGCTCATTCACCACACCCAAGAAACTGGAACTGGTTCAGTAAGATGATGATGATAATGATGGTTTCAAATGTGTCAGAAATGAGAAGCAATATGAACAGGCAACTGAATGATGAACATTCTTCCCGACTTTTTATACACCAGTGTAGGGTATTAAATATTACTGAAAATATAATCTGCACTTCTTCAAATACTGTTGTGTTCACACAAAAAAGATCTTCTCACTAATCAGAGTTCTTCTGTATTAGGGTGTTTTCAGAGAAAACAGAACACTTTGCTTGAATATTTTGATGAAATGATTTCATGAAGTCAGTACCATGTTACGAGTATATCATAATTCTAGTAAATGCAGAAAAAAAAAATGAATAACCCTACACATAGGTAATTTTACAACAAATGAAACAATATTTTATTTACAAAATAAAGAGACATAAAATGGAAAATTATTTGAAAAGTTCCTTTATCAACCTATTAACATGTAGATGGCTGCAAATCTATTTCGACAAAGTTACACTAACATTCTTGTATTTTCCAACTGAATCTATGCTAAATTCTTTATTGGTAAAGAAAATTAAAACATAAAAAGATTTAATAAAGCTATAAAACAGCTAAGTTCACCACAGTGTTATGACATCTTCCTTTTACATAGCCTTCTAAATATACCAGATCTTGATGACATAATTGCCTGATCAACAAGAGAATAAGCCTAATATTTGAGGTAAAATGCCAACTTTATTCTGCAGACAGAAAATAAAGGGGCAATTATATGTCCCAATAAGTTTTTGTTAGGATAAAATGACAGGGACTAAAAGAAGGGGAAATCTCATTAGGAATGGGATGTCAGTTCACCCTATTCTACATCCACTTTTCTCAGCACCCAATGAATTTGAAACATGGAGTCCAAACATAGTCACTGGAGGTAACAGATGGTTAGCAGCTTAAAGATAAGTTCAGAAAACTTTCTCAAAAGTTACAAAGGTGCCAGTGGAGAACTTCTGTATTCATAACTTTGTCTCACTTGTTCATAACATCAGCAATTCACAGTCATTGACAAGTTCACATAACATAAACAATACTGTACAGACATCATCATCGTTAGGGCTCAGATGTTTAAGACCTAAAAATAGTCCAAATAAGCAAGCAAATATGACCTCAAAAGTGATGAAATAAAACAAAAATTACAAAATATGACCCAAAAATGATTAATCTCAATATGGCCATTTTAAAATAAATTATAAAATCAATATGACAATTCTTTTGATACACATTTGTTAACTAAATTAATTATTATTCCTTTCCTATTAATTTTCTAAATATACATGTTTGCTATTTGCTTTACATCCCACCGACTCAGATAGGTCTTATGGCGACGATGGGACAGGGAGGGGCTAGGAGTGAGAAGGAAGCGGGCGTGGCCTTAATTAAGGTACAGCCTGATATGAAAATGGGAAACCATGGAAAACCATCTTCAGGGCTGCCGACAGTGGGGCTCGAACCCACTATCTCCCGAACACTGGATACTGGCTGCACTTACACGACTGCAGCTATCGTGCTCAGTAATATACATGTTTAGCAGTTAGTCTATTTTCCTTGGTTCACTTATCAAACATTTGGGAATACACACCTATAAAGTACTAAGTTCGCTAAGATTATCAGATCACACAACATTTTGAAAGTCAAAACATGTTTGCACCCTGCATTGGTGGTTTGAAATACGAGAAAACTAGAAATCAATCTATTTTTCAGAAATATTGTGGAACGTTTCAGCCCAGATTTCATTAATATTATTCAAATGCATTGAAGTTTAAATTGAGCACCACAAAATGAATTAAGTAGATGTCTTCCAATACCTTACGGTAGGTTGGTAGGGTCTATAGCGCAAACTCACATATATGTTTTTCATTCTTCTCTGCTGCGAGTGGAATTGAAGTGTATAACAAGATTCATCTTCAAAGCATCAGACGGGAAAGACCTCCGATTATCACTTAACACATTCTTGTAAGGACAGAAGCTCCTTTCTACGTCACAAGACACTATTGGTGCATATTTAAATAATGTTAAATCACTGCTGGGACGAGTTTTTCAGGATTATTTCTGTCTCTACCTTGGAGACCAGGTTGCTGAGTACAGCGGGTGGGGTAAAAGTGCAGTGAGGTCTATGACCTTCATTCTATACAAAGGGCATTCCACTTGTATTAACTGCAGATGTGATACCGAGAAGCAGTTTTGTGAACACTAGTTCACATTCGGTAAGTTGAAGATTATTTTGCACAGCTCCAGCTGTCGTCAAATGGTTGAAATATGACTGAAATATGACGTTGCTATGAAAATAGCTCAAAATATACCTTATGACAAAAAATAGCCAATATATGCATTTATATGACAAGAAAAAATCACTTAAATGTGATGATAATCACCTGATTTGCATAAAAATCCAATCAGGCAAGAAAATAGAGACAAAGAAAAAAATATGACTCTTCCTAAGCATCCGAGCCCTAATCATCATCCTCATCATCCTTTAACCATCACCCGAGTGCAGTACAGCAGCGCTTTATCTATCCAGGTACATTTCTTCCTTCTCAACTTGATGCCATTCCACTCCTCTTCCTTCCAGGTCCTGCTTTACTTGATTGGTCCACCGTTTCCTTGGTCTGCCTCTCTTTTGTCTTTCAGTTCCTTTTCTAGCCATGCAGTTCTCATTTGATCCATCCTTTTTACTTGGCCATACAATTTGAATCTTGATGTTGTTACATTTTCCCTCAGCGACTGCTTTACTTGTGTATTTTGACTGATCTCTTCATTCCGGACCTTATTTCTCCTTGTTTTTTGTAGCATTGACCTCAGGAACTTCATTTCTACAGCTTGAAGTCTGCTACTATCTCTACTGTTGATCATACAAGTTTCAAGGGCATATGCAGTTATTGGCATGAAATATGCATGATAAAGGGTTCTCTTTGTACTTAAAAGTATTTGGTTATCCTATAGAAGAGAGACCCAACTTGGTGATAAAAGTGATATGTACAGACATATACATAGTTAAAAGTGATATGATCGAGTCAGATAATGTTCTTGTAGAATAAAACAAGCCATTCTTTGTTTATTAGTGTGCTTTCTTGTAGGTATTTTATAGTGTTATAATTAGCATTTCAACAGAGCCTCCGTGGCTCAGGCGGCAGCGTGCCGGCCTCTCACCGCTGGGTTCTGTAGTTCAAATCCCGGTCTCTCCATGTGAGATTTGTGCTAGACAAAGCGGAGGTGGGACAGGTTTTTCTCCGGGTACTCCGGTTTTCCCTGTCATCTTTCATTCCAGCAACACTCACCAATATCATTTCATTTCATCTGCCTGTCATTAATAATTTCCCCAGAGGAGTGCGACAGGCTTCGGCAGCCAGCATAATTCCTATCCTCACCGCTAGATGGGGGCTTCATTCAATCCATTCCTGACCCGGTCAAATGACTGGAAACAGGCTGTGGATTTTCAATTAGCATTTCAACAGACTGAAAAACGTTAAATTTTTGTATAAAGTGGGCACTGACACTTATTAAGAGCCATCTTGATAGATATTCAGTCTTGATGTGAGAAGACCAGGTGAGATGGCCATGCAGTTATGGTCACGCAGCTGTGAGCTTGCATTTGGGAAATAGTGGGTTTGAACCCTACTGTCAGCAGCCCTGAAGATGATTTTCCTTGGTGTCCCATTTTTCACACAAGGAAAAGAGATAGGCTGTACCTTAATTAATGCTACAGCTGCTCCCTTCCCATTCCTAGCTCTTTCCTATCCCATCATTGCCATAAGACCTATATGTGTCGGTATGACGTAAAGCACATTATAAAAAGAAAGATCTATGAGAGGTGTAGGATAAAATGAATGTCAGATAAATACAAGAAAAAGGAAGAGACAACGATGATTTCAGGAATATAAGAACACAAGTCAAACACAGGAGGAGCAGTGGAGCCCAATGGGTCAATATAAGTACTGGAAGAACAAACCAGTAACAAGTAAAGTAAAAAATGCCGCCATAAGATCTATCTGTGTCGGTGCGACGCAAAGCCACTAACATTAAATATATATATATATATATATATATAAAGTCAAAAACACAATGACAGGTCAGTCTGGAGAAAGGGGACAACAGAAAGAAGAGACAAGGATAATCCCCACATATTCATACACTGCTGTCATTTGTGTTTCCACATTTGTTCATCTCTTCTCTGTTGCTCCTTCCTCCCACACTAACCTTCCATTATGTTTTACCTTCGAGTTTGTAAGCTTACCTGAGCGACAGAGATAGGGCCAGTGTCACAATACGGATGGAGTTACTTGTTGATGCAATGTACAATGGTACAAAAGCCAACCATATGATAATAGCTGTGTAATTGGTAAAGGCAATGTGTTTTGTCTCGTTAAAACCTCCGGGGCATTTACGAGTCTTGATGGCGTATGCAGTACAAATTCCTGAAACATACAAATGCATAATTTTATGTAAATATAATCAGGTACCATTCAAAAACCATTTTACATAAAGTTTTCTAGTATAAGATCAAGCATGTAAGCTGATGCACAAAGATCCGTCAATGAGGCTGACTGCGAGGTTATGTCATGAAAGGACTTGGTATAACATGTTAGAGAAAAAGCTACCTTCAGTACTTACTGATCAATAGCCAGGTAAATGATTGAGTCATAATTTCGTTATGATGTTTAACCTATACTGTATACCATTCAGTGGGGAACCTTGAGGAAGATGACAAATAAAATGTTTAGGACTTAAGAGAGAATAATGCATGAATGATTCAATAAATCTGTTAAATACAAAATATTTACAATGACAACTGATGATTCAGTTGAACTTTTTGACCATTCAATTACTTCTTTTAACACTGTCAACACTACCATACTTTCACATGGACACTGGCAGTGAACTGGGTCTTTTTCCTGAATGTTAATACATTATTACACAACAGCAAAACATAGTACATATCTGAGTTTTGTATCATAGGAGGGCTGGTTTTTTTTTCAGGTTCTGATAGGCCATAAATAATAGACGTATTGAGATAGCAATGATAATAAGGAGAGACCAGCGTTCCCATACCCTCTGCAAAGAAGTCTGCTGCCAGTCTATGCCAGATGAGGAAGCCTACTGCGAGACCCTATGTCATCTCCCGAGAGCGATACAAAACAAACGAAGAGGCATGCTCTCATCTGGCATGGTTCTGATCCATGACAATGCACAACCGCATAGTGCCAATGTGACAAAAGAACTTCTCCAAAAGTTCAAGTGGGAAGTCTTTGACCACCCACCTTACAGTTCTGACCTAGCACCCAGTGACTATCACCTCTTTCGATAAATGAAGGCGTGGTTAGGTGAACAACGCTTCACTACCAACGAAGAGCTTCAAGACGCTATAAGGACCTTCATGGTGACTATGCAGAAAAATAAGTAAGAATGTACAAATCTTTTGGTAATAAAATCATCGTGTTATCTCAATATGGCTGTTATTTATGGCCTATCGGAACTTGGAAAAAAAACAACAACAGCCCTCGTTTGATGGTGTCAGCCAACCAAAATGATATTAATCAGGAAGTACATATCTACAAAGACAAAGTCAAAAGACAAAGTCACCTCTGTACAGGCCATGAAGGCCCTTGGAGGAGTGGAAGGTAAAGGCTTCCACCATTGTTAACCGCAGCACATGATGGGGTAGAGTGGTTAGCTCTATGCCTGGCCGTCTTTGCCCCCAGGAATTAACCTGGTACTCATTTTTGGTGTAGGCTGAGTGAACCTCAGGGCCACATGCACCTCCGGAAGTGGAAATCTCGTTTCTTAAATTTTACGACTTCCTGACGGGGATTTGAACCCACGTCCTTTCGGGCGAACCTAGCACGCCTTTACCGCCTCGGCCAGGCAGCCCTTAAGTATATATCTAATGTAATTTAATTATACTAGTCTAATGAAAAACATAAAATATGTGCAGGAAAACTTTACATTCAAGTAGTGTTGCAAAGTGGTTTTTCAGCTAGTTGTTGTGCTCTTGAAAGCAAGGCCAGGAGGGAACATCTTCAAACAGGTGGTCAACTGTGTAATGAATATAGCCTTAGTTGTGTGAAACACTTCCTTGGAGAGTACGTGTGTTTTGTGATGTTCCCTCGTGTCCTCATGGGCCAATTCCCAGTGGCCTCGTTTCTGGTGCATTCTTCTGTCATTTGTTAAAAATTGGAGGAAACAATGTGTTTCACTGTAAGTTCGTGCGGCCAAAATAAGAGATATATATAGACTAGTGTAATTAACTTCATGAAGCCCTATTTTACAGTACTGAGAATTTAACATAGCACAATAGGATTAAATTAAACAATTGGCTACTAGATTTCAGGATAGTAAATTTATAAAAATCCGAGAAGAGTGTTTTGAGGCAACAAAATTACATAATCCCGATGGACTTATGGTTCCCCATTCAACAAACAGAGATATGTCAGTGAAATTAACAGATATTTTATTAGATTTCAAGACAGTAATATCTAACAATAATTCAAAGAAAATGATTTCTAATGATTGTGAATGTACTCTTTATTGTTAGTGTAACAAACCAAACAAACTAGGTACTAGATATTAATACAGTGAATTTCAAAAAGTTTGAGAAGAGTGTTTTAATTCAACTAACAGCGATATGCTTGTGAAATGAAACATGGATGGTTATTAGATTTTAAGACTGTAATATATGGCAAACTCGAAGAAAGTGGTTTCTTTTTTTTTTTGTTATGGGCGTGTCTTATGGCGACGATGGGATAGGAAAGGCCTAGGAGTTGGAAGGAAGCGGCCGTGGCCTTAATTAAGGTACAGCCCCAGCATTTGCCTGGTGTGAAAATGGGAAACCACGGAAAACCATTTTCAGGGCTGCCGATAGTGGGATTCGAACCTACTATCTCCCGGATGCAAGCTCACAGCCGCGCGCCTCTACGCGCACGGCCAACTCGCCCGGTGAAAGTGGTTTCTAATGATTGTGATGTTCTGTTTTAATTTTTAGTGTAAGCAACTGAGGATAATCCATGGATCAAAACTAGGATTGAAATTTAGATGTAAATAAATAAATAAATTTTACAACATATATAGTATTGATTAGGTGGAAACATCAAAAACTCTGTAATTGTGAGTTAACAAATATAAGATGTTGCAAACAGAATCAAAGCACTGAGTGTGGAATAGCTTAGGTTATATTCATTAATATTAATATACTGGGCTTCCTGATAGGAATTATAAGAGGTAAAAAAAATACAGCAGAATTAACACTATCCCATAGAAAGACTTGTGTAGTCCATAGTAAAAAAAAATGCCCACACGGACATGGTCGTTTTATTATTTTTAATCACTGAGTAAGTACGCAAGGATATCCTTAGCGTGGCACCCTTGCCAAAGTTTGGCAGCGCCCCTGGGAGCTGCAGCACACACTTTGGGAACCATTGCCCTAGAGCGTGAATATAAAGAAAGAAGAATAATTTTACTATATCAAAGTTAAAAAAAAAAAAAAAAAAAAAAAAAGAAGCTGAGTAAACTTCACTGACATCCTCCCAATTCAGAGGCTCGCTTGTGTGTTAAAAATGCAACTTGTCATGGGGAACACAGCTCTCACTGCATTCTGTGTGCTGTATGCATGCAACCTGCCCTCATGTTCCAAGAATAAGAAAGCGAGACCACAGACATTGCTTTTAACACATCTCATTTGTGACATGAGTGCAAAATCACTACACCACCATGCGATGATAATATGAAAGCAAAGCTCTTAGGCAGGTCAGTGCTGAATCTGCCCAATAACATATGCCTGAAATATTCCTATAAATTTATTAAGTTCTTTTACCTACCTATGAGTATAAAAGGGTAGACAAGGCTGACCATGTACGAATGGTCTTCTAGCCCATCACAAATCAGGAGTCGAGAATCCTGAGTAGGGAAAGTGTGAGTCACTGTCGGTGGCACGTAGATCAACCACGACATGTTGATGATCACCTCAATGGAAGTCAGTAGTGCTGTTATCACTAACTGAGATACTGGACTTGTGTATCTGTAAGAAAAGTATCACTGAATGTCTAATTTGAAATTTCTTTCAAAAGACATCAATACAATTCAAATTCACAGTCAAACCATATTATACCCATATGACATGGTGAGTTAACATTTAAAGTTAAAAACTTCATGATCGTTCCGTATTGAATAGAGAAATAAGAAGATGTACAATATTAGAAGGATCCACCTTTCAATACTTCGTTGTAAGTTGAATTAAAAAGAAGTCACAACTTGTTTATTGGGACTGGTTTCGACACATTACAAGTGTCATCATCAGCCAAATAGTAAAGTAGGGCAAGATATAAAGATCTGCAACCAAATAGTAAAGTAGGGCAAGATATAAAGATCTTTACTATTTGGCTGATGATGACACTTGTAATATGTCGAAACCGATCCCAATAAACAAGTTGTGACTTCTTTTTAGTTCAACTTACAACGAAGTATTGAAAGGTGGATCCTTCTAATATTGTACATCTTCTTATGGTGAGTTAAAGTAGGATTTATATAAAACTTGCTGATCAAAAAAACATCATCCCTATCAGTTACCATGCCTTTAAGTGGAGTCACTCTTAGACACGGCAAATGATCTAGCTGCAATGTGACAGTGCACAACAACGATGTTGCTTGTATATGACTTAATGTTCACTAAAGTGTGTAGTCAGTAACTAGCAACATGCTTTCCTTAGAGGAGGAAGATATTCTGCAGCCAGTAAATTTTTTTTTTAATTTTTTATTTATTTATTTCATTTTAATATAGGCACCTGAGCCAAGGCTCTTCTTGGTGCAATACAAATAAATTACAATGGCAGCTATATTCACAATGTAATTATAAAATAAAATACAGTAAGTATATAATTTAACATGATGTAATAGATAAGATAGGACAAAGCTTCCTAACCATAATTACCATACTACTTCAAGAATTTACTTACATTACTCTTGAAGATAGATAAAGTTGGTAACATTTTTATACTTTTTGGAAGCGAGTTATACATAGTTATAGAAAAATGCCAAAGAGAATTTTGACCATAACTAGTGGAATGAATCTGATTGTAGTGAATATTATGAATAATTCTTGTTTCATAATTATGAACCTGTGAATTAGTAATTACTGATGTGTTTGAGCGGACCAATTTGTTTTCAATTTTATAGATCATAATTATAGAAGCCTTTATGCGGAGGTTTGGAAGTGATAATATATTACAATGTTTATACAGATCTTTAGTTAGTGTCAGAATGGGCAGTTTGAAAATTATTTTTAGTGCTCTCTTCCTAAGGACCTCTACCTTTCCAAATAATTCTTTAAATAATTCTTTAAATAACATTCATTAAAAAAATAGTATGGTAAGGGGTAGTTTTGGACACATCCTTATCAGTAAGCTAATGCATGAAAATGTGGTGTTAAGAGTTGAACAAGTCTCATGAAGGCTTTCAATCATTTTGCAGAATGACCTAGATGACAATAAATACAAGACTGATGAAATTAATATTCCAGTCTGGATCTCCTTTCACCATTTATATCCACTGATTTATTGAAACAAATGATGAGAAAATGTTATCTCTCTCTAATTTCATTACTAGGCAGCTCTTCCTCCACTAACTGAGCACGAGCTTTAAGTCAATACACAAAAAAGAAAAGACTATTACTGCAAGCACAATGTGTTGCTTTTGGTCACCATACTAGAAGTCAGTTGTCAGATAATACAGACAACTTTCAGGGAGACTTTGTGGTCTCAAAAGATTTCAGTTCCTTTTTAATCTGTCTTGATACAAAATAAAATCAACACTTCATATAATGTATAACAAGTTTAAGGCATGGTCTTCACAGCACCCTAATTCTTGTGAATTAATTGCGGTACCATGTGAACTGTCCAAACGCTTGTAAAATATATCACCGTATAGACTATGTTCAGAGGAAAATTTTTGTGACAGTATATTATCAACTTGCACAAACATATTAAAAATAGATAATTTCAAAATGTCTATACTGCAGAAGCTCTTGTCCTGTTTTCCTTCACCAGTTCACTTCTTTCCCTTGTCATAAGAACTCCTTTTTCCATGTATTTTACTTTACAATTGGTTGTTCAGACCTTCAATTTTAAAATGTCCCTATTCAGCCAATTTTTGGCCCATATTTATTTATTTAATTTATTTTTGACTCATATTTTGTCATTTTTAAGGATATATTTGGACAATTTTTAGGTTTTTAACATCCAAGCCTTAATTATGACTGTCAAAATGAGAAGAAAAACATGTAGGAATGTTCACTCTCATCACTACAAATATAAATAATTATGTCTTTTGGAACATCAACTGTGTCTTCTCAAGTGGCTGGCCAGTCTAATTCTAGATCCACAGACTATATTACAGAGATAGCTCATACTAGTTATAGCAGCAGAGTGTCGTTCTTCCTCGTTCTTTCATGCTATTTCATCTCTCAGATTCTAACCTTCTGTCTTGTTCAACATTTTTTTAAAACTCCATCATATACGATTTGGCAACATTTTGATTTATCATTGGCTATAGTTTCCCACTTGACAGTTGCAATTTGACATTCTTTCAGATTACATTTCAAAATATCCTTACAGCAACTTACCTAACAAAAGTATCTCGTCGTTGCCGGGACAAAACCTCCTATGTGATAATATTTTTGGAGATATACTGACCCGCAGCACATACGTTATGAAGTGCGAGAATGCCTTGCACCTTAGATGACAGAACCTTACCGGACGAAGTTCTAAGCTAAAATATTTTACATAGGAGGTTTTGTCCCGGCAACGACAACTGTTAATGAACTCCTTGTCCTACATTTATGGTACAAATTGGTCTGCAAATATTTCCTGGCTTATTTGTGTTAATATACAATTTATGAAACAGAGCTGTTGAAATATGGAATGAAGCTCATGAGTTATAATTTTTGAAATATTTTGAGAGCCTATAAAAATACCCCACTTTTAGGTGTTCACTGAACTACAGCAGGTATTATGACTACTTATTTTTTCCTAACCACCTATCCAACAGAGTACAGTCAAACCTCAACATCTCGAAGCTCCATTACTTGAATTTTCAGTATCTCGAAGTAATTTAAATTTCCCGGCCGTTTGTCCTATTATTCACATGTACTTCATTCTCTATTACTTGAAATTCAGTTACACAAATTTCTCGATTTCTCGAAGCAAACATTTATCTCGAATTTTGTGCAAGATACACTGTGCAATACAGCATTTGAGGTTTGTGAGAAACAGTTAACAAATAAAGAAAAGTTTACAGTGATGCCGAGAGCTAATATGACGGGAACCAAAAGACTAAAACTTTGAATGATCGGAAAAGCGGCGAAGCCTCGCAGTTTCTAGGGTGTGAATAAATTACCGGTCTCGTACGAAAGCAACCCCCAAAGTCGCGCATGACAAGCTCCATTTACAAGCTGCGTGGTACTGACGAGAAGTTTTAACGAGAAGGGAGGAAAGGTTAACAGTAACAAATAGAAGAGACTATCAGATTTTTTCCAAAGGTGTTAACCGAGGTATGTTTCTTGTTTCACTACTGTATGTACTGTATCCTGTCTTCTAAAAAGTTACTACTATAAGGGTTACAATTAAAGTGATGCCGTAAAATATTGTTTGTATATTTTTAAATACTGTTAAAAATAATGTATTCAGTATAAGCCCGTAGATACATATGATTCAATTATGTGCTATACATGCTCAAACATGGTGTTCTCTATAGTGTATCTCAAAATTTCGATAACTCGAAATAAAATTTAGCTCCTGAGGCGATTAGAGATATCAAGGTTCCACTGTATATATATCCGAAAAAGTTGAAAGATGACAGTATCACAGAGTCTTTTCACTCCATTTCTCACGACACTCACTTCCCTGTTTGGACGGTGACTATAATCTCAAAGATAAGACGCCAGTCAGCGATAATTCTTCATCTGTAACATGTATCGACCTTTGTGATCTGTTGAGCGAAGCCTGTACAACGTGAGGAGTGCAGGCTCAGTGACAGAACTCATTCCAAAGATTTTTCAAGCATTTCTAATTAGAAAAGCTCTATCATTGTATTCTACTGGAACTATTACGTGCATTAAACAATTTTATCTTCATTTTAACAGAACTGAAAAACAATTGTGCTCCAGCATTTTAAGAATATTCTCCAAATTTTCCTCCTCTGCGAACCATGTGACCTTGCCGCGGTGGGGAGGCTTGCGTGTCCCAATGATGCAGATAGCCGAGCCGCAGGTGCAACCATATCGGATGGGTATCTGTTGAGAGACCAGACTAACGAATGGTTCATCGAAAGGGGGGTAGCAGCCTTTCGAGAGTTGCAAGGGCGGCAGTCTAGATGATTGACTGATACGGGCTTGTAATAATACTCAACATGGCTTAGCTGTGTTGATACTGCTACACGGCTGAAAGCAACGGGAAACTACAGCCGTAACTAACTCCCGAGGACATGCAGCTCTCTCTGTATGAATGATATACTGATGATGGCTTCCTCCCGGGTAAAATATTCCGGAGGTAAACTAGTCCCCCATTCGGATCTCCGGGTGGGGACTACACGAGAGGGGGCGATCATCAGGAAGATGGATACTGACATTCTGCGAGTCGGAGCGTGGAATGTTAGAAGTTTGAATCGTTGTGGTAGGTTAGAGAACCTGAAAAGGGAGATGGATAGGCTAAAGTTAGATGTAGTTGGTATAAGTGAAGTACGTTGGCAGGAAGAAACCGAATTATCAACACAAAATCAAACAGGGGAAATGCAGGAGTTGGTTTAATAATGAATAAGAAAATAGGGCAGCGGGTAAGCTACTACGACCAGCATAGTGAAAGAATTATTGTCGTCAAGATAGACACCAAACCAATGCCCACCACAATAGTACAGGTCTATATGCCTACTAGTTCAGCGGATGATGAAGAAATCGAAAGAATATATGAGGAGATAGAGGATTTAATACAATATGTAAAAGGTGACGAGAATCTAATTGTGATGGGAGACTGGAATGCAGTGGTAGGCCAAGGAAGAGAAGGTAATACAGTAGGAGAATTTGGATTGGGACAAAGGAACGAAAGAGGAAGTCGGCTGGTTGAATTCTGCACTGATCATAACTTAGTCCTTGCCAATACTTGGTTCAAACACCACAAACAACGGCTGTATACGTGGACGAGACCTGGAGACACCGGAAGGTATCAAATAGACTTCATTATGATTAGGCAGAGATTCAGAAACCAGGTGTTGGATTGCAAAACTTTCCCAGGAGCAGACGTGGACTCTGACCATAACTTGTTGGTCATGAAATGCCATCTGAAGTTGAAGAAATTGAAGAAAGGAAAGAATGCAAAAAGATGGGATCTAGACAAGTTGAAAGAAAAGAGTGTGATGGATTGTTTCAAGGAACATGTTGCACAAGGACTAAATGAAAAGGCTGAAGGAAACACTATAGAGGAAGAGTGGAGAGTCATGAAGAATGAAGTCAGTAGGGCTGCTGAAGAAATGTTAGGAAGGAAGAAAAGATCAACTAAGAATCAGTGGATAACTCAGGAGATACTAGACCTGATTGATGAACGACGAAACTACAAGAATGCTAGAAATGAACAGGGCAGAAAAGAATACAGGCGATTAAAGAATCAAGTGGATAGAAAGTGCAAGGTAGCTAAGGAAGAATGGCTGAAGGAGAAGTGCAAGGATGTCGAAGGCTGTATGGTCCTGGGTAAGGTAGATGCTGCATACAGGAAAATCAACTAAACCTTTGGAGAAAGGAAATCTAGGTGTATGAATATTAAGAGCTCAGATGGAAAGCCACTTCTAGGGAAAGAAGACAAAGCAGAAAGATGGCAGGAGCATATCCAACAGTTGTATCAAGGTAAAGATGTAAATAATTTGGTTCTGGAACATGAAGAGGCTGTTGATGCTGATGAAATGGGAGACCCAATTTTGAGGTCAGAGTTTGACAGAGCTGTGAGTGACCTCAATAGGAACAAGGCACCTGGAATTGATGACATTCCCTCTGAATTACTGACTGCCTTAGGAGAAACCAGCATGGCAAGGTTATTTCATTTAGTGTGCAAGATGTATGAGACAGGAGAAGTCCCATCCGATTTTCGGAAGAATGTTGTTATACCTATTCCCAAGAAAGCCGGTGCTGACAGGTGTGAAAACTACCGCACCATTAGTTTAGTATCTCATGCCTGCAAAATTTTAACACGTATTATTTACAGAAGAATGGAAAAACAAGTAGAAGCTGAGTTGGGAGAAGATCAATTTGGCTTCAGAAGAAATGTAGGCACACGTGAAGCAATACTGACTTTACGTCTGATCTTAGAGGATCGAATCAAGAAGGACAAGCCCACGTACATGGCATTCGTAGATCTAGAAAAGGCATTCGATAATGTTGATTGGACCAAGCTATTTATGATTCTGAAGATGATAGGGATCAGATACCAAGAACGAAGAATTATCTACAATCTGTATAAAAATCAGTCTGCAGTGATAAGAATCGAGGGCTTTGAAAAAGAAGCAGCAATCCAGAAAGGAGTGAGGCAAGGCTGCATTTTGTCCCCTCTCCTTTTCAATGTTTACATAGAACAGGCAGTAAAGGAAATCAAAGAGAAATTTGGAAATGGAATCACAGTCCAAGGAGAGGAAATCAAAACCTTGAGATTTGCCGATGATATTGTTATTTTATCTGAGACTGCAGAAGATCTCGAGAAGTTGCTGAATGGTATGGATGAAGTCTTGGGTAAGGAGTACAAGATGAAAATAAATAAGTCCAAAACAAAAGTAATGGAGTGCAGTCGAACGAAGGCAGGTGATGTAGGAAATATTAGATTAGGAAATGAAGCCTTAAAGGAAGTAGATGAATATTGTTACTTGGGTAGTAAAATAACTAACGATGGCAGAAGTAAGGAGGACATAAAATGCAGACTAGCACAAGCAAGGAAGAGCTTTCTTAAGAAAAGAAATTTGCTCACTTCAAACATTGATATTGGAATTAGAAATATGTTTTTGAAGACTTTCGTGTGGAGCGTGGCATTGTATGGAAGTGAAACATGGACAATAACTAGCTCACAAAGAAAGAGAATAGAAGCTTTTGAAATGTGGTGTTACAGAAGAATGCTGAAGGTGAGATGGATAGATCGAATCACGAATGAAGAGATACTGAATCGAATTGGTGAGAGGAGATCGATTTGGCTAAATTTGACGAGAAGAAGAGATAGAATGATAGGACACATCTTGAGACACCCAGGACTTGTTCAGTTGGTTTTTGAAGGAAGTGTAGGTGGTAAGAACGGTAGGGGTAGACCAAGGTATGAATATGACAAGCAGATTAGAGCAGATGTAGGATGCAATAGTTACGTAGAAATGAAAAGGTTAGCGCAGGATAGAGTGGCATGGAGAGCTGCATCAAACCAGTCTATGGACTGATGAGTCAAACAACAACAACTCCAAATTTTATCATGCATTTTAATTTGACGTATTCGGTAACCTGAATCATATTTGTCTTTGTCTATGTTACTTATCTTACAACTATTTCGGCTGGCGATGTCCACTAAGAAGGACGAAACATGTTCCAACATTTGTTAATTGCTAATTAAACAAAACTATTATTTCACTGACTGGCTACTACAATGCCATTATTATTTTTAACTCTTTTTTTCCAGAAATATAGTTGATGAACCATATATCTGGCACTCTAGCGTATAAGAAACAAGTGATACAAAAAAGAACAACACTTACTTTGTTTTATGTGGTGAGCAGCCCTTGTTGTTGAAAATTCTTGCAATTCGGTTGGTCTTGGTAACAATGGCAGCATAACACAATGTGTAACAGAATCCCAGAAAGAAACGAGTCAGACCACAGGTGAAGTTGGTTGGACGAGCAACAATAACAAACGTAACACAAAATGATGCGAGGATCCCCAGCAGAAGAAGGTAACTTAACTCACGGCCTGATGCTTTGATCACCGGAGTATCATTATATGTCCAGAAGATGAGAGCCACAAACACAGTCAGTAAGATACCTGAAATACAAGAACAATGGTAATAAATTGCTGAACACCTTAAGTCCAACTGGATAGAAAGTGAGTGAACAGAGATATGTTGTAATAAATGAAGTACTGGTACCTCAAGAAGTAAGGAAAGAAAAACTTTATTTTTAAGATCATCATCATCATCATCATCATCATCATCATCATCATCATCATCATCATCATCATCATCACGATTACCACCCTTTGTGGATCAGGGGTAGTTTGTCAGTCTCTGGATTCCAAGAGTGTATTATTATTATTATTAGCTGAAACAAGAATAGCTGTACAGTTAGAGCAATAGATTTTGGAAGGGCAAAAAAGTTAATTTGGTGTTCAATTTTGTATGTTATCGACATGTTAAAGATTTCTAGTGCTAGTTCTCTTGGACAGTGGAGTCCCAGTTTCTCTTTCATCAAGGAGAGTGAAATGGAACATTGAAATTGAGATTCAGGCAGCATAAATGCCTGCAGATGGCAGCTGAGGTCATAGGATTATTTTTTATTAAAAATTTGGTCAATTATAGACTGCTTAGAATTAAAGACTATGGCACAGTATTTTTATTTTCCCTTTCTTTCCAGAACGTTTTCATGCATTCGCTGATTGCAAGCCTCTGTTCTTCCGATAACATGCTCCGAGGGTGATGTCCGATTTGCAAAAGCGAAAAATATGCAGAAGTGATCTGTCGCTGGAAGTCCACCCTGTTAGTTATGATTTCATCTGTGATCCTCAGGTTTTGTAGATCCCATTGTATCTCTTCAGTCAACCAGTGGTGCGTTTCATTTTGGAGATGTAATCAAAACCCTTCTTAATTAGCCTGCCGTTGTTCATTATGTGAGGGAGACCACAGAACTGTAGTCTTAAGTCTTTTAATTGTGTTTGTAATTTTCTTTATGTTGCAGTAGAGGTCTTCATTTTTCTCTTCATCCAAATATCTTTATTCTTTAGAGGGGCCCCAAGTTTTCATAAGTTCATAGGATTATTATTATTATTATTATTATTATTATTATCATCATCATCATCATTAGCTGCACGAAGAATAGATGTACAGTCAGAGCAATAAATAACATTTCAGAGAAATTTTCACTCAAAAATAATCAAGTGTGATAGTGATATTCTGTTACAATTGATCTTCATATTTCTTCACTGTCATACACACAGTCTTACAGCCAACACTAATTGTATCCACCAGCCTGAGTAGCTCAGGTGGTAGAGCACTGGCCTTCTGAGCTCAAGTTGGTAAGTTTGATCCTGGCTCAGTCCAGTAGTATTTGAAGGTGCACACATACGTCAGACTTGCATCAGTAGATTTACTGGCACATTAAAGAACTCCTGCAAGACAAAATTCTGGCATCTCCAAAATCCATAAAAATAGTGAGACGTAAAACCAATAGCATTATTTTCTACTTGTATTCTTGAGTACATTAGCAAATATAACCATTAGGAGTGTGTTAAACAAGAGTAGTAGTAGTAGTAGTAGTAGTAGTAGTTGTAGTCCAACTTCTGAGTTTGTCCTTTATCTTAATCTTTTACTGTTTGTAACGAACTTTCATCTCTTTTGTCTTTTCATTTTCTCTGCGTTTATTCAGCTTTCTTCCCATATGAAAACTGAAGATTTATCAAGTATGCCCCATCAATGGATGTCAATGATCACCCACACCAGATAAAGCTGAGAAGTAGAAATTTGTCTAGGGCTGAAAGGAAATGAACGTAGATGATAGAAGATCTGCAGTTAATCGCAGAGCCTCTCACAATGTGAAGAGGGCAAAGTATCAAGATGCGGATATTGTGCTCTCTCTCTCTCTCTTTTTTCTTCCATGTTCATCCTTGTCTCTCCTTCCCATTGCTCCCTCTGACAACACTAGTTGTGTTAAGAATGCATCAGCACTGTGCTTTGGCACTAGTGCTAGAGTTGACACTGATGGAATAGTGACACCATTTTAAATATCATGGTGTCAGTGGTACTGTGCAAAACATAAGTCTGAGAGGAGTTAAATGTGAAGGTTTGAGCACATGAAGAATATGAATATTAAAAAAACAGAAAACCCTTACTTTCAATTATGTCTACAAGCAAGAACAAAATGTACTCGTGGAATGGAACTGTGCTATTATTTGCCTGTGATGCGACCGAGAGTGAGAATATAGATACGCTTAGAGCCTGTGCTGGTACTCGAACAGAACACTGTTAATGCACATCAGCAGAAAGACCATATCATATTACCCAAACCCTGGTCGTTGCACAGAGTTTAATGGATTGAATACAAAACAGCGCTTCTCTTATCAATGCCAGTCTGCCAGTGTCTAAGCCATGCACCTTGTGCTAAGCTGTGTTCTAGTTTAAGTTTACTCCTACTGCGACTGTTACCTTTAGCTACTCGAGATGGCAGAAAGATGTAAAACTGGTCCCTTGTGGGGTTATTTCGCTTGGAATGGATATATTTTCTAGCATCTTTTGATGTAATAAAAGAATCATCATCATCATCAATCTTCATCATCATCATCATTGTTCCACTCCAGTCACCTGGGTGTGGTTTAATAAATGAATCATGAAATTATTTTTTAAAAGTCCATTAGCTTTAGTTCTGAGAAGACTAGACAAAACTGTGTAGTGACACACTCACCACCAAAGACCTGTAAATCTGCTGTACTCCCCTGCAAGTGTTAAATTAACCATGGAGTTTTGAAGTAGGCTACTCCACTCCTACCCTTTTCTGTAGCTTTCTGTCTTTGATGAGGGGCTGTTGTAAACTTGTTTATTTCCTTAGGTTGCACCATCATAAGAGCTGCTAAATTATCCAACAGTGTTTCCAAACCCAAACCCCAAGGCATAACAGCTCCAAAGGGCTATGGCCTACCAAGCGACCGCTGCTCAGCCCAAAGGCCTGCAGATGTGTCATGTGGTCAGCATGGCGAATCCTCTCAGCTGTTATTCTTGGCTTTCTAGACCGGGACAGCTATCTCACCATCAGATAGATCCTCAATTCTAATCAAGTAGGCTGAGTGGACCTCAAACCAGCCCTCAGATCCAGGTAAAAATCTCTGACCTGGCCAGAAATCGAATCCAGGGCCTCCATGTAAGAGGCAGTACCCCTACACCGCAGGGCTGACCTAACAGTGTTTCAGAAGAATAAATATTAATCATATGATCTCAGCTACAATTTGCAGGCATTTCGAACAGACAATATTTAGGCTGCCTGCGTGTCAATTTTGACATTCCATTTTACTCCAGCAGATGACAGAGAAATTGGAACACTGCCCAACAACCTATTGCCAAGTTCCAATTCATTTTTTTAAGTAAACATCACTGTGTTATCGGAGATATTTTACACGCTAACATCATACATCATGAAGACTCAAATGGACTTTTTTCTGCCTTTGAAAAACACGACTACCTCTCCCAGGTTTGAATTGTCTAAACTGGCGAACAACACTCTACCAATGGCCCACAGAGAGAGTTGTTACTTAAGGAAAACGATTCTGATGAAACTGTCTTACCTAGGCTAGCGACAGCCATAGCTCCAATAGCCCAAGGGTTCTGGAAGTCGATGAACTCCTCTGGTATGGGAACACATTTCTTCATGTTGGGAGCTGCTCTATAGCCTTGCTTACAATCCTTGCAGCTAAATTCATCTTTTCTGAACTGATATGGTGAACAGGCTTGACACCGCCAGCAACATGTCTCCTCTCCCTGTTAGACAAACATGTAATGACAGTGAATTATACCAACCTTGGTACTATTTTAAGTGTATAGTAATTACATCACTGGAGTGCTTTCAACTGTTTGGGAGCAGCCACCTCGGATACTGATTCCTGGAACACGAACACCAGATGTCAAAGGTCTGTTACCAATAGTGAATTTATAAAACCCTTTTGGTGGTTCTAATATGTTAGTATACAACACGTCCCATTTTTCTTAACATGATGGCAGCCGGAGCAATACGCTGTACCGCTGAGTTTCTCATGAGGCCACTAGGGTACAAAATACCACTGATAGGTGTTGTTATATGACTTTCCCTGCTGGGCCAATGAACCACTGAGCTGTTGACTTCGCTATGCTAGCATGCTGCTATGGCCTATTTTAGAAAACATTTCTACAGTTCTCACTTTCACCAATCTTTCCTCTATTAGCCTGAATTGGTGATGGTTTACTGCATATAAAACTAATAAGGCAACTTCTGGGATGGAAATTGTAAGGAAAATGGCTGAAGAGATTTGAATCAGCAACCCCTCAGTTTGAATTGTATGATCTGAAGGGCCTCAGATAAACACTTTTATGATTGCTGATTTTCTCACATAATTTTCTTCAGTCAGTTCCAAGATCTTCCTCTAGGTACCATGTAGCAGCTGGCATTTTTACAAGGTGCTTGGCTGTGTACCACAAAGCATCTTGTATCCTATTTAGCACCTATAGAACACCAAAATTATGAAAAATAATGCTTGTATTCATTTTTTAATGAAAGATTGATATTTTTATGGAAAATATTATTTTCAATAGTTCAGTCCCTGAATTAGGTTATTTCATAATGGGAAATTAGACCTATATAATGTAATTTATTTATTGTATTGTACACTTTCCACTGCATCTTCTGAATGTATTAACTACTGTACATCTATCTCAGTAAATTCAAACTAATAAAAATATATTTGTACTCTGTAACTATCCAGACTATTTTGAGTTTTAGCAAGCTTCTCAACTGACAGTTCAACTGTCAAGAAAAGGATCTCTCTCAAATGATGAATACAAGAAGATCCAGGCACAAAAATTTTCTGTGAAGACATAGCATACTACAACTTCTTGTAGTGTACAGGAAGCATCTACTGGTAAAAAAAAAAAAGGAAAGCTCTTGATATTTTAGTGAAAACTGAAAGTTATTGCAAAGTTTTTAAAGTAATACCATATAAGTGTTTAAAACATATATGATTCAGAAGGATGTACTAAACGGAATAATATTAACCTCAATAAGGGATGAATTCTTCACGTATGGTGTCACTTAATATATTACTGTATTATGGATGAATTAAGTTAGTGGTGTCACTATAAGTGACCGAGCATGTGATGAGAACATGTGAGGCTCCTTCAGAATCATCTCTATTTATGACAAACTCAAGGAGAGACAACTCCGCTGGCTGAGCACGACAAGCGGTGTGACGAAGATAAAGTTGATTTCATCGCACAACCAAGGAGAGTCCAAGGACATCTGAAAGCAACATGGTGGCAAACAGCTAAAACCTCTTAAGGAGGAAGGACATCCCTGTTGTCCAGATACAGAAGAATCAACACTGAATGATACTGAGGAGCACACTGACGGCCAGGGAAAAGAAGAATTAAGTTTCAGTGTTTAAGAGACCCCAAATCTTGAAAACCTGCATGGAGGCATCAATATCGTAAGTGGCCCAGAGTAAGAAATTTGTCTGGGGTAGGCATGATCATTACCAACACCACCACTAGTAAGTGCAATTCAAAGTTTTCATTAAATGACATTTTCAAGAAAATGTATACAAAAATGATACTAAAGGGCATAAAATTTACCTCTCTGATTTTGACTTCATGAGGAGCACAGGTCTGAGAGCAGGCAGATTTCGGGAAACCATCTTTACTTCCCATTCTGTACTTCATGACATCATAGTCAATGTTGAGGTTTGGTCTTCCATCTTCACTCACTAGAATTAAATAGTAATGTTCATTAGATTATAATATAATGACAGAATTAGAAAGCAAAATAGCATATATTTTATCATTTACGTTATGAAACGTGGCAGAGAACTAGACTGGGCACAACCATAATAACCTATTCCATAATTTTTAGTTTCCTTTACAGGTCTGCTTCCTAGCCTTAATCCCAATTTATTAGGGTCATCACCTGATAAGGATATGGCCCATTTTTATGGCTGGATGCCCTTCCTACATGGAGGGATGTATTCACTATTGCTGGTAAGTAGTGTGGTGCGTTGTGAGGTATGGACGGAAGTGTACTGAGATGAACACTGACACCCACTCTCCAAACCAGAAGAATTAACCATTCGCAATTAAAATCTTTGCCCCAGCTGGGAATTTAACCCTGAGCCCTCTGATCCGAAGATCAGTTTGCTGACCATTCACCCAAGGAGCTACTATTCTGGTCTAAATCTAAAAGCTAAACTTGACAAGGATCAATACAAACCTACTTTAATGCTTGATGATGATGCTTGTTGTTTAAAGGGGCCTTGAATCTAGGTCATCAACCCAAACGTACTTTAACCATACGCCTAGTGTATGCTCAAGGTTGCAGGAGTAAGTACCGACTTAGTTGGCATTTAATGTCTGTAGACTAACTTGTGACTGTGGATTTATTACTACAATGAAGATCCCCTTTCAGGACAAATTATCCAACAGTCTAATTTTGCCTTGACAGCTAATATCCCGTAAGACCAAAAGTAGTTGAAGGATCATTACACACATTGTACACTCATATTTATGAAAACTGCAACACCATAAAGGAGTCACGACTTTTGCCCCAATCCTCGTATTTAGCTTGACTACCACATAGTGTTGTGCGCAAGTGATGCCTGGACTAACGTGAAATCGCATGCAATTCTGCATGACATCACAAATCCGTATGGCACTCCACAGCAATGAAATGGTAAGCCCCCATGTTAGATATTTATGAATGAACAGTAGAACACTAGAAGTTTCAAATACTCTGTTATGTCTGGTTTGTGATAACACTAAAATAGCTTAGTTTTGCAGTTATTGTTTACCTGTCCAATATTATTAATGCCCTGAGGGGAATAAACTGAAATTTTATCATATCAGTTTTCTCCACACTATTTTCTACCCGTCTGCTCATTCCTGACACCTGGCTGACAAAACTTTCTGGGGAGAACATTTCACGTGTAGAATAGGTGATATAGCTGGAGAAATGGCAGGCATGGAAGAAGCTGTATTTGCTGTGCTTTGAAGAAAACTTGAATATTTTTGGCAATACTGTATGTAATACCAATATAAATGGTCCGTTATTGGACATTATAAATTTTCCAGCTAACTCATTCTTGGTTGCCAGCGTTTCGCCCTCGTTTGCTGGGGTGCTTACACATTTTCTTGGTGGTATATAGTGCCAGGAATCGTCTGAAGAAAGGGCATGATTTTTGCCTCGACAACTTCCCTGATGTACTAATAGTTGCTAAGATTACCCTCAATACTTAGCAACTGAGATCGCGAACGTTATGCAATGGTGACCTCTTGTGCCTGGCCAGTATGACGCTGGACAATGTGTATTGGATGATACTCAATGATATTTTCTAATATTTGTACAGTCATCATTTTAGTCCAATATAAAGTGGGACTCATCCAAAAACACAATGCGTTGACAATCTGCACGCCACTGTGCGAGATCACGAGCGCATTATTGCCTGGAATGTCAACAGTTCAGAGTCAAGGGAAACCACTGCAATCAGTCCTCTCTGAAACAGAGAAATTTACATTAACTGAGTTGACAGTGGAAAGTATGGCTTCATATTTAACAAAAGAAACAGAAATCATCAGACAGTGGACGCAGACAATACCACACCCGTTACAGTGACCCACCATTGTGCCAACACATGTAATGAAGCTGTAAAATCCATCATTATTATGTAGACAAGATCTCTGTCATTACATTGTGCCACTGCAGAACATGATCTACTGTTAGACTTTTGATGTGTCTGATTCTCTTCAGTCCACTGTTTTCACACTTGCAACTCTGGTGTGACATTACGTCTTGTAGAAGCAGCTTTGTTACATCACGAAAATCCAACTTTATGTAGGCCGATTATTCATCCCAGTTCAAATTAATTAATTTAAGCATTAATTATTGTGCCCTTGTAGCATAATAAGGCACACTGACTCTTGGAGAAAGGTAGAAAGGTTAACAACCTGTTGACTCTGATACATGCTCAGCCCAGGTATGCAGGATCACTCTAACATTCTTTACATTATTTTACTTTAAGTTTCACATGTGTTTCAACCTTCCATCATAGCGTTGCAGTTTTCATTAACACAAATGTAATAAACACAGTATGAAAATGAAATGGCGTATGGCTTTTACTGCCGGGATGTGTCCGAGGACTTCGGCTCGCCAGGTGCAAGTCTTTTGATTTGATGCCCGTAGGTGACCCGTGCGCTGTGATGAGAATGAAATGATGATGAAGACGACACATACAACCAGTCCCCATGCCAGGGGAATTAACCAATTATGGTTACAATTCCCGACCCTGCCGGGAATCAAACCCGGGACCCCTGCGGCCAAAGGCCAGCACGCTAACCATTTAGCCATGGAGCCAGACAATAAACACAGTACATATTTATAAAAGAAAGTAACTTACAGGTGTAATTTCCAATGATATTCCAGTGGTAATTGTTTGTTTCATCATCCCTCTGGAAGTTGAGAATGGAATACCGTGGTGGACCATCTCTCCCATCCAGAAAGCGGAATGTTTTGCCACCTTCATCTGTACTCAAGAGAACAAAAAATTCCCTTCAGTTCATAATTCAAAGAGAAATTAACACATGATATGTTTAAACTTCACATCTACAATCTACCAACAATAGAATACAGGCAAAAGTAGTAAATAACAGTAAAAAAGCAAAAAAGAGGAGTGGAAGGTAAAGGCTTCAACCATTGTTAACCTCGGCAAGTGATGGGGTGGAATGGTTAGCTCTACGCCCGGCTACCTTTGCCCCCAGGAATTAACCTGGTACTCATTTTTGGTGTAGGCTGAGTGAACCTCAAGGCCATATGCACCTCCAGAAGTGGAAATCTCATTTCTTAAATTTTACGACTTCCTGACGGGGATGAAAAATTCTAAATTCCCATGGAGGGAATTAGATATTTTTCACCAATAGAGTACGTCAAAAATGTCAAGAACATATCAGAGCAAACTCCTGGAAAGCCTTACATCCGATATGTTCTTGACATTCCTGATGGGGATTCGAACCCATGTCCTTTCGGGAGAACCGAGCTCGCCTTTACCGCCTCGGCCAGGCAGCCCCTAAATAACAGTAAGTACTGTAATAAATTTTCTTTATTGTGATATCTGATGTAGAATAAAATGGAATTACTAGGTTAACTATATATTTTAAGTATCTTGATATTCTGGCATAAACATGGAGAAAGGCAAAAGAAAAGGGGAAAGGTATTGTAAAAATTAGGGGATAAGACCTTGAAATAGTGTAAAACTTCAAGTACAGTGTACTGATTATTTGGGCTAATGAAGGGGGAGAACATGCACAAAAAACTGAAAAGCACAGATAATTCATTTCAAAAAATAATTATTAGCATCAGAAAAGATTACATACAGTGTTCCAAAACACAGCATAAAAGAGCTTATTTTGTAAAATACTGTGTAGTATTTGTTTGCTTGCTAGATGAGTTTAAATTTTTCCTCATGATGCTATGTATTTTTCTTGCCATTAAAATGTCATTGTAATCAAAGTCTTTTTGACTCATATATTCAAGCAACGTGTCACAATATTGTTACCCAGTATTGTTGTTCACAGTGCAATCAGTATTGTGATCTTCTCCCTCTTTCTCATCCTCCACTTCTTCGCTGACTAGACTGTTTGTAGCTATCGTGCCCACAGTATCTTCAGTCATGTGTTTGCAGCCAGGTTCACAAGAGTCTATGATCAACCACTTCTCAATATTGTTCTAATCTAAGTCTTTGAATCCTTTCATATTGGAGATTATGTCTGAATACCTCAAATCTTCTTCTGTGAAGGCTAAAGAAGTAATTCCCTTCTACATCCGGTGGTATTTTGCACCAAGATATCACTAATATCTGTGATTTGATGTATTGCCAAGTATTAGATATGCTACAAATGGCATCAAACATGGTTAGTTTCTTCCAGAATGCCACCATGTTCTCATCTTCTCCCAATAATTCACTCAGGAGACCTGTTCAATATTGTCTTTTACAGGGCACTATCAAACCTTGGTCCACGAATTGTATTGCCAAACTCACATAGGAAGCAAGTATTTGGTAAAAATGAGGCCTTCATTGGAAACCAAGCTGGCTCTCATTTGGATGTGAAGGGGGTATTATAGAGGACTAACACCACTTGTTATTCAATCCCCTTCTCTTCAAGATAACGTGTTACTTCAGGCACAATTTTTTTGTAAAAAAATCAGTCCGTGAAAATTTCTCAGTCCATCCATACTCCTTTTTTGATTATAACAGTGCACTGGAAGATCTTTAACTTCATTTGCCCTAATTCTTGAAATTTAGTCTGAAAAGAATCAAGCGCTTCTACATTTCATTCTGCAACTACTCCTGCATGGCAAGTTCATAGATCCCATGATGATCCTTACATCTTGTCAGCCATCCCAACAAAGTGTCAAACTCTCCATCTAATCCCAGTGCCTCATGAAATTGCTTGGCTTCCTCCGAAACATTACATACTAGTATGTTCTGCAGAAATGATTATAATTTCAGTACCTAGGTTTAGCATGTGTCATGTTGCCTAGTAGGCACTGATAATTTGTTCCACGCGTGATGGCATCGACACGTATAAGGTGCAAATGGCATCGACGCGTATAGCATCCATGCTGCATTCTACTGGTTCCACAGTTCAATTTTGGTGGTTGGCACTGGGTCACAACGCTGTACCCGTTGTTTCACCATATCCCACACATTTTCGATTGGCGACAAGTTTGGTGATCGGCCGGGCCAGGGCAACAGTCTGACATCCTGTGACAACAAGAAGGCACATATTCGTGTAATGACATGTGGTCGCGCATTGTCCTGCTGAAATATGGGTTCTGGGATGTCGTGCAGAAAGGGAATGGTACAGGTCACAGGATGTCATTCACGTAGGTCAAACTGGTCACAGTGCCCTGGACACGCACCAACTGTGATTTGTGGTTGTACCCAATAGCATCCCACACCATAAAGCCTTGAGTTGGCCCTGTATGTTTTATGCGAATGCAGTCAATGTGATGCCTCCCCCCCCTGTCTACGGTGAACTAAAATGCGGCCATCATTTTCAAACAAACAGAACCTGGATTCATCCAAAAACACTATCTGCTGCCATTTCTGTCCCCAGTGACGTTGTTTCATACACCATTGCAATCTAGTATGTTTATGCACATTAGTCAAAGGTAGGTGGAGAATTGGACGATGCACGGTAACCCAGACCATAATAAACGGTCAAGGACTGTCACTCCTGATAGTGTACAATGTGTTACACTGTTGCGCCAGAACCAAGGAAGACACAGATCTGTCCTGCAATGCCATTTGGATGAGGTGTTGATCTTCTCGGGGGGTGGTCTGGGTGGTGCGACCAGACCCATCTCATCGTGTTTCTACGCCCTTCTGTGAACCATTCTGTACACACCCATTGCACTGCCAACAAACTTCATCCCACATGAGCAGTAGTTTCCCAGATGGATGCATCACATTCTTTCATGTGCATAATGCGCCCTCTTTCAAACTCCCTCATTTGACGATACGGTTCTCGCATACGTCTACACGTCTGCTCAAGTCACACTGATCTATTACTTTCGGTTTGTAGCGACAACGAGAACCACAGGCACATTTTACCGGTCAGTGGTGATGCGCAGAGATATTGATGTGAACCTTGAACCTGAAGGCCGACATGGTTCAAATGATAATCATTTCTTCAGAACATACTAATGCACATGTCCTGTGAATTTGAACTTCCTATCTGTAGTCTTTCCAGGTGTTCTGGCTTTTATGAACATGAGTGTACTTGAAAATAAAGCAATTATTGACCCATGTACATTGTACATACAACACATATTCTTCTTCTATGTGAGAGGAATGTACCCTGAAAGTTTGGCCGTAACTTATTGTTACACTCTGTATATTATACATTCCCCCTGTTGGCTGATGAAAATTTAAATTGCAATGTCTGAAATCTAAGGAAATATGGCCTAATCTGAAACAAGAATGTCATATAAACAGTAATATTGGCAGTGTGTCTTACAACCACTACACCTTCTACCTACCACTGAATGTGACATTACTGAGGTAGACTCTCAGATCATCCCCATCAATGTGCTCCATCTCCTTGCAGTACCCTGCAGGTTCAGGGCCACACTTAGCTTGTTGGAGGTTATGTAAGGCATATGCCACAGAGTACACAGCATCTCTCACAAAGTGTAAGTACCGTTGTTGTCTGTAATTTAAAGGAGTTCTGCTGCATTCCTCCAAGGAGTCTTCAGTGGTTGTTGTTGGGGTTGTGGTCATGTTCCCTCCAGCCTGGAACACAATTACAATGCAAACAATAGTTTATAATGAATATGAATAAAATTTGAATAAGAATACAAGAAAAGATATTTCAAACAAAGAGGTGTACATCCTTCTGGTAGACAACATGAATTTAACTGCAGGTGACAGGATTCCTTCTGTACAATAGAGCCTGCAACATACAGAAACTTACTGTAATGTTTCTCCGTTGGCATGTATGTGTTACCTGGTCAGTATATTTTAAATTTAACAAGAGACAACAATTATGTAACATTAAAATTAGGCCACATAATTATCAAATTGGGAAGCACTTCATACATGATTCAAACTAGGGGTAATATAAGTTGACGAATTACATGACCAACAATACAGACAAAACCAAGCAATAGACACTAAGTGCTTAGCACCACATTAATATACAGGGTAGGTACCCCTGCTGGGCAGCCACTCACTCTTTTATTTTTGCATGTAGACAATTGTACAGATGATGAATATCATCCTGCAGAACAATCTTCTTTGACTCTTAGACCTGTTGATGCAACGGTATAAGGTTAATAACTGGTTGTACAGACCAGATCACACATTGTTTCATCATGTTCCAAACATGTTCATTGGGAGAGAGGTTTGAGATCATGTTAGCCAGAGCAGTTGTCCAACACCACAAAGGGCATCTCATGTAGTAGCAGCAGCAGCAGCAATATGTGAAAATTAGTCTGCTGGAGCAGTGTATAACTTTTCTGTTGCAGGAATGTTTAACAGACTACAAGAATCGTAGCTCATTGCTCCCTATACCATGATGCCAAGAACTGGGCTCATATGTTAGAAGATTATACATGTCTGGTTGCTGTCACACACATAAGCAGTTATCACATGCATGAAGGCAGAACCAGCTGTAATTACTAAACACAATACAGCACAATTCCATTCTCTAGGCTATCTCTGGCCCGCACTACAGGAGACGGGCATGATGGTGATAATCTGTTCCCGGAAACTGCATTTCCCTGGAATATGCGTTCAAATGATGTGGTCCTGCGAGCATCGTAATTAAATCACGTCGTAAAAATCCCGCATTATCCGTTCCTCGAAGAAACGATTTCCTGGATTAACCGTCCAAAAATTTCAGTACCATCAACGCTAAATCCTGGATCAATCGTTTTTTAATAAACTGTACCTCACGAAAGGACGGCTATGCATACTTTGGATCTTGGCGTTAACGCCCCGCCATTGCGATAATTAGAGCCATTACTGTACTGGAAAAGCGATCGGCGGTGAACTTGCATAAGGGACCATCTCAGCATCGCATTTGGGTGGTATTGTTTGGAGAATCTCGGAAATCATAAAGCAGAGAGTGCCCACAACAAATCGTAAGGAGACACGGCGCATTTCGACAGCTCTGCTTGAAGACAGAACGAGTTTCGTCAAATGTTCGCACTTATAAAACGTCCACATTATATCCAGGGTTAGAAGTTTATATTTTTACTTTTTTCGATCGTACTGCCGAACAGGTTTTTGGTACTCTCCTTAGGGCACTGTAGAGTAACTGGGCTTTTGGGCAGGAATCAAAACTGCTCTCTCGTAACACAAATTTAGTATTTTAATATTATCGTACACGATTATGTTAGCGAGATCAGAACAGATGTTGCACCTTACATTAAAAGAAAACAATGGGAGGTTTTGGGATTGCCTATTACTGTTTTGGTCCTGATGTAAGACTGGGAATTTCAAGTTTTCATTTTAAAATGCCAAAAACCGCAGTCGTTTTATTTGCGCACGTTACATTTAAATGGTTTGTAAAATTTCCACCTCGTACTGACATGTGCAGCGAGCACACTTTCCAGATGACCTCAAGGTCATGAATAACCGTAATTTCTGAAGTTTTGATGACATTCTTTTTTCTCTTTCCAATTTGATTGGATTAGTCAAGACCGACTCCAGTCGGTCTTGGATTAGCGACGAGCAGAATTGAATATAATGCATTCGAGAATTTTGAGAATCGATACTTAGATTCGAAACCATGTTTTCGAGTTCAACATACCGGTAACCTTTAAAAGTCGATGTATTACAGGTCTAATTTACGCGGTACAAGATTTCCGGAAACTGACTACGAACAGTAGGTATACTGGAGACCAAATTACAATGAAAGTTTAATAAAAGAAGGGATTTCACCATCATGTCTGGTGCTTTTGTATCTAATGTACTTTATTTTATTAGATGAGAGAATTAAAAACTACTTGCGGTCGACTGTCGTTTGGCTTGGCGTTATTAGATTTTTCGAAGAGTTTGGCTAATCAAAGTTACTGAACTGAAATAAGTTTTCACGGGAAACTGACGAAGATTCCCCTATAAAATTTAATATAAGGTACCTATTAAGATTTTGAACTCGCGCACTGGTAATTAATGTGGTTTCGCGGTCTAACATGCCTGCCTCTCATCCAGAGTGCCCGGGTTCGATTCCGACCAGGTCAAGCAATTTTACCTGGATATAAGGGCTGGTTCCAGGTCCACTCAGCCTACGTGATTACCTTTAATTGAGGAGCTATCTAATGGTCAGATGGCGACCCCGATCTAGAAAGCCAGGAATATTGGCCGAGAGGATTCGTCACACTGACTATGCGTCACCTCGTAATCTGCAGGCCTTCAGGCTGAGCAGCGGTCACTTGGCAGGCAGTTCCATTGGGGCTGTAATTTGGTTTGGTTTAGGAGTTTTTGTAACATTATAATTATACATATTTCATTTTTGTGATGTTTAGCCAAATTCTTGATGGTTTTCATTCATTCCTGGATTTTCCGTTTTCCCATGTTGGACGTTTTATTTTCATGGTCCCCCAAAAAACGGAGAATTGAGGTTCCACTGTATATGATTTTTCATTTCAAAAATCCTACATGCCTTTGTTGGGATTTGAATTATAGCCACATTATGTGTAGAAGCCAGTGAAGGCATCATTCCACTAGTAGAGGACATCATTCACAACTATTTTATCAAGTGCCAGAGAGAAAAGGTCCTGGAAAAACTGCAACACATTAATTTATAGAGGCAAGAAGGATTCATGTTCAAGACTCATTCTTGTTTAAAAAAGTAGTTTTATAGATTCCTTTTCTCATAGCTGTTCAATATCATACTATGATTTCAGCAGCAATGGAGTAGGAAATATTAGGTCCTAATTTACAGCCTGATGTGAAAATGAAAAACCATTCAAAACCACCTTCTGGGTAGCTGACGGTGGGGTTTCATCCCAGCATCTCTCAAATCCAAGCTCACAGCTACAACCTGCAATTGTGTAACCAATTTGCTCCGTTGATTTAGTAAAATTATCATCTGTTGTAAGTCCTTTCTTCTTCTTCTTTAACTTAGCATTTTTCCACTGGTACAGGGTCCGCTTTTTGGATCGACGAACAACATTTTATGTGATCAGATGCATCGTTTGGTGTCAGCTGAACAATCTTTGTGTCTGCAGCTAGGGTGTCTCGCTATTGTTGTCTCAGCTTTCCACATGTACGCATCATGAGCTGTCAGGATATGGCCGTACCATCTCAGATGCCCTTCTTGCACTTTTCTTTTTGAATGGGAACTACTCCCATCCTTCAATGCAATAATATTCTAGATTGATGAAAGTGCAAGGTCAACTGGATGCAATGAGTGAGTATATTGGTAATTATACAATGAAAATAAGTGTGGACAAAGATAAGACAGTGGTGTTGACTAGAAGAGAAAGAAAAGGTACTACAGTATAAAAATGGGGGGAAAAGACCTTGAAATTGTGGAAAACTTCAGTAAGTTACTTGAGAAACAACCTGATACAGGATAAAAAACTGTCGATAAAAAGATACAGCAGCGAAATGCATCTTACCAGAGTTTGAAGTACTAGATCAGGAAGAAAGAACTGGCGTGACAAGCAGCCTCTGGAGAGGCCTTGGTGTAGGTCTTTTGAGTTGACACCCACTGGCAAACTGTACGTGGTGAGGATGAGGACCTACCTATGATGATGGAAGAGAAGGCCTGAAGGCCTTAATCTTGCCAGGTAAAATGAAACATTACTAAACTAAACTAAATCTAATTTTGAAAACAGTACATACACCCAGTCTTCAAAGCCAGAGAAATTAACCAATGAAGGTTAATATCCCTGACCTGGCCAGGAATAGAACCAAAGACCCCTTAGACCAAAGGGTAGCATGCTAACCAGTTAGCCACAGAGCTAGAAAAAGAAGGAAGTGTAAAGGGGAGATGTATAAGATGTATTATTGCTCCATACTCATGTATGCAGCAGAGACCTGGACATTGGCAAAAAGACAGGGCAGTAGTACAAAATAGTACAAAAGAACTGACTAAGAAATGAGGGCATCAGGAAGGAAATTAGAGTAGAAAAGCTATCCGAGAGAATGGAGACAAATAAACTGGTTTGGACAAGTTAAGAGGATGGAAGAGGTACTATACTGAAGTGGATGATTGAGGCTAAGAGTGGAGGTAGGGGAGGAAAAGGCCAGACAAGTTAATGGACTCAATCCAGAGCAGTATAATGAGAAGGAACCTGAACTGGAACACAGTTGAGGAGCAGCAATCGGGGTTGGATAGAGGATAATGGAAAGATGCCAATAACATCCCATCCAAGCTGGAGCTGGAAAAGAGAATTTGGTGATGATGATGATGATGATGGAATACGGTAATTTAAAAAACTGTTGTTACAACAATTAGCTAATGCATTAAGGGTTATAAGGACTTACCTCGTCTACAGAACGAAATCTTGCATAATGCCGCTTCTCACAGTGGGTTTCCTTCCAATATTCTCGAAACCATGGATTCACTTCTGCGTGATCCAGAGTGAGTGAATTAAAATATTCATCAAACCCAGATAAAGTACGAGCCAGTGGCTGTATGGCTAATGCCCCTTCAAGCACTTGTTCCTCTGAAAACATTTTAAATATTAGGGAATGTAAGAAAAGAAATACTCTCATATGATGGCTGCTTAGTTTCACAATATCCAATAAAACATCATCAGAAAACACATCAAAACAAATCAAATCTAAAACAAATTAGTGTGCCATTCAAAATCTTGCTCCTAATTCTTAGAACATTGAAAGCCAATCAGATCATGCAGAGCCTACTTACGAATCTATATCATCATCATCATCATCATCATCATCATTGTACAGTTCCAGTTTCCCGGGTACTCTTAATGAGCCTCTTGCACTTCTTCCTGTCCACATACAACTTGTCATGGAGAGCATCATAGACTGTCCATCCTCTGGTAACTAGATCAACCTTGATCATGTCCATCCATCGGGATTTAGGTCTTCCTGCAGGTCTTTTCCCCTCCACCTGTCTTACCAAATTTATTCTGGCTGTTTTTGTAGGCTCCATCCTCATCATATGCCCATACCACCATAGTCTGGATGTGCCGATTCGGTCTAATAGGGATGTCTTTATTCTGGCTTATTTCCTCACCTCCTCATTTCTTAACTTGTCCATCTTGGTCTTCTGGATGATGGATCTAAGAAATTTCATCTCTGATGCTTACAGTCTTGATGTATCTCTTTTTGTGAGGGTGTGCGCTTCAATCCCATTGGTCAATATTGGTATGAAATAGCTGTTAAACATCATCAGTTTGGCCGGTTTTGAAATGATGTCATCCCATAAAAGTGTTCTTACTTGTTGGTAGAATTCTGATTCCTTATGCACTCTGTTTGTAATTTCCTTTCTGACCAAATTATCACTGGAGATTACACTTCCAAGGTAAGGAAAACTGTCCACACATTCTAGCTGGTGGTCTCCTAGTTTTACACTTCTCTGTTGACTGCCATCACCACTGTCTTGGTCTCACTGATGTTGAGGTTATATTCCTGGAACTGGGATTTCCATTCATCGAGTCTGGTCTGTACTTCCTCTTCTCTTTCACCCCAAATCATGATATCATCAGCAAAGGCCACTGCATTCAGTTCACCTAACTTTTCCTTGACGTTCTTCATTATTTTGTCCATAACAGTGATGAACAGTAGTGGGGACAGTGCACTTCCTTGTTGAACTCCATTCTTGGTCTCAAAGCATGATGATCAACAGGTATCTAACAGCCATTTCTTATTCTAGTTAGTTTTTTATATTTTTATTTAATCGGCTAATGACCCAGAATAGTGGTCAAAACCGGTACCGCTTTTAATCAAATAAGAATGTAACATTACATTTCTTATTTTCCTTGTATTGAATAGGTTGAACCATTTTATTTCTTGTTTTCAGTTTAATTGTGATACAATTCAATATGGAACATTATGAAATTTCTATCTTTAAATTTTCCAGCCAACTCATTCCTGGTTGCCAGTGTTTCACCGCAGTGTGCCAATTTGGGCTCAGCAGCTGGCAAGCAGCACACCTACCAACACTCATGGCATGTAGTGGAGGCCACTGCACAAGCTACATGGAACATCAGGCAGAGCCAATGCACTATGACAGACTCGGTCGCTTTTACAAAAAATTGATGCCTGCTAGGCCATCAGATGATACAGATTTTGATTCCCATAGGGAACTTGGCTGGAAAATGTATAATTTCCAATAATGGAACAATTATATTAGAATCATGTTAACGTTAGAATCATGAACTTACTCATTCAGGACAAATATTTCAATTTCCCCATGGGAATCAAAATCTATATAACTAATAGTCATAAAATAAATAAACAAATAGCCTACATACTGTAAATAAAATTGCAGTACATAGTTATAATAATTATGATAGTTCTTAGAAGAATAGTATCTTGAATTAGAAAGAGATTTTAATGGCAGTTCAGAAAACAAACTTAGATCCTTGAAAAAATTAACACCATTGTGACACTGTCACATTCCTGAATCATTCTGCAAACTTTATACATGTAAATGAAAAGTAAATTGTCTTTGCCATATTCATGAAGTGAAGGCTCCATATATTCTCTTTAGTAATAATAACTGAAGATACTACATTCAATACCTACTTACCACCATCATTCTTCATTGATCTTGACAACAGCTCCCGATGACTAGACAGACTCCAGGCGTCTGAGCCTAACCACACAAAATGACTACCCATTCCCTTCTGTCTTGCTGCATCCAACAACCTCAGGATGGTCAACTTCTCAGCAAACACAACCACAACTGAAAGAAACATAAAATGCAAGTCGTTTTCAATGCGGATGCACAAAATTTTCCTGTTTTAGACCAATAATATTGATTCTTAATGTAAATATTAGGAGGCAGGATGTCTTCTTGTGGCATTAATTAAAAGAATTCAAGAAGCATGCATCTGATGATTGAAAACAGATGATTGAAAATCATCGATGGTACAGTACTCTGCTAATGGGCAGGTTATGATCTCTAGTATTTCTAGATGACTACATGAAGTGTAATGGTCTTTCTGTTCATTCCTCCTCCTCCTCCTCCCCTGTACAGTGTAAATTAATTAAAATCATCTGTCTAAATGAGTGTTGTTTTAGCCATAAAAGAATTGAATTCAGTAATTTCTGAAATTCTGTGTGGTGTAGTATGAACTCTATGTAGCTAGTGTATTATCAGAAAGATAACATGTACATTCCAGATTTGGAACAACAAGTGTTTGAGAACCATGGGATGGCTAGACACCAAATTGAATCAAGACTTGTGGGAGTGCACCCAACAATGCATGTCTGAAGTCCAGATAAAAGAACATAAAATGCTAATGGATAGGTCACCCTTTTTTTTTTTTTTTTACAATTTGCTGTACGTCGCACCGACACAGATAGGTCTTACGGCGATGATGGGGTAGGAAAGTCCTAGGCGTGGGAAGGAAGCAGCCATGGCCTTAATTAAGGTACAGCCCCAGCATTTGCCTGAGACAGGCGCATACGCGACAGTGAGCTTGCATCTCTTACCCCACATCCACATGACTTCTCTTCAGATGACCATAGTACGTGCCCAATGCTCCAGAAAAGAGTGACAGGAATGAAGTCAAGTAAGTCAAAATTATTGGAAACTATTACAACTGTCGCTATAGTAACATTGATGTTGATGACTACTCAGCAATTCAGTGTATGTTGCTAATAACCTAGCATCCCGTGTTCAATTGTATTTAGATTTCCAAAGACACCTGATTTCACTGTAAATGATAAGTGGTGTTAATATTTCTTGATTTTTTTGTAAGTTTATTAGAAGAATGATTGTGTAGTGGAATTTTTTATATCTTCTGGTGCTTTTCCATCTTTCTTGGTTGGCAACACTGCTGAAGGTGCTCCTCCACCCGAAGCCATTGGTACCTTTACTGGTCATTTGACTGCCATGCAACACTCAGCATCATGTTGCTGGCTGTATGGCCTACTCCATCTCGTAGCAAATAAGCCTGATCAGATAAACTTTCAGTATTTACGAATTACAAGTATTAATTTAAGTAACATATAAGATTTTTATATATTAATGGCTTCATTACCTTGCTTTCAGTGTAAGGCCTATATTTCATGGAATAATTTTAGTAGAATTATTGAAGTTGCCTAGTTTTAATTTCAAGAATATTTCAGTACTGTTTATAAGATAGCTAAAGTGGAATTCAAAAAATATAATGTTTTAAACACTACTGCTGAGCATCTATCCATATGGTCAACCTGTTCATGTGGAAATTAATCACTTCAACATCCTTTTCTTCTAAAAAACTACTGCAATTAAAATAATGAAAAAGCTATTTTATAACTTAACATTTATTAATTTCACATACCTCTAACATCTTTTCTTGCTGCAATATTGTCCACAACTTGACGATAATCCTTGTCAGTAAAATGATCCTTGTCTATTCGTTGTGGAGTGGTGAAACAGATGCTGTAATTTGCAGCCAGTTCGCTCAGCGTCTCAAAACCTCTCGTACCATATTCATTGTCAGAATATACCACGGATACATAAGTCCAATTGAACTGCCTAAAATGATAGCATATTACAGAGAAATTATTCTAGAAAACAAGTCAACTGAAAGAAAAAGTACCACAACAATAAATAAACAGAAGCTGAAGTCCATTACCAGTATCGGAAAGGAATAAATGAGAAAGGTAAGGAAGGACATATCTGTTTTACATACTTCATATTCCTAAAATTGTCTTGCATCTTATTTTAAGCACTATCCAAACATGTTAGGGAGTATAACTGAAAAAAATTTCTAGGTTAGTCAAAAGTGATACCATATTTTAACCATTTCTCTTCTGAGTTTATTTCTTAAGGTTCAAGACTGAGTACAATCTGTTCTAAACCAGTTTTAATTTTAGAGGGAGGCAGGAATTGAAACCAGGGTAGCCAAACAAGTAGCTGATCACTGGACCATGAAGTGGTAAGAAGAAGATAATATTTAGAGAAATCCTTAACACTAAAACAAACATACAATATCAGTAATATCACCATAATTTACAGAATAGCAGCTTGTTCACCAGTAATGTATACTATACTGCTAATAATAAGAGTTGGCGTGTGACATTTCTTAGAGGGAGGTCCCTTTACTGCCTGCCAGGGCGGGATAAAGGCAGTGGCTGTGTGATTGCCATGGAAACGAGGGAGGGGCGACTGCGGTTGCCATGGAGATAAAACTCCAGGGCAGCTCGTCTTTCTGGGAGTTGCCAAACCTGTCATTGTCACTGAGAAGAACCTGATTGTTTGTATAAGAGAGATCGCAAATGGGACGACACCACCTGGCCAGGTAGTCTACAGCAGATCACAGCAGTCAGAATGAAAGAGGGAATAAGTGAGCCGGAAGCGAGGGGTAAGAGCATGTAGAAAAGAATGCTTGAATGTGGCAACATCGTGAAATGGCACGTGCAATGCTCCTCCCTCCAACCTTACCTGTCAGACGCCAACTTTAGTTAAGTCTAGTATAGTAGTAGTCTTAGATACTGGTCCATTTGTTTTCTAGGTTAAGTTTGATGACATTTGAATGCATTCTTTTCTTGCATGTCAAGTAATCATATGATGATGAAATACTCTCCTCCTCTCAGTTCCATGTATTTAATATGTGTTTTCTATAATGATGTCTTTGAAGTTCATTTTATCTGTCTTGGGGGTCTGATTTAACTTACTCGGATCAAGTAGGGGTATGTCTACATCAGTTGCTTTGATAAAGAACAGATATGGAATTGAAACGTCGGCAATCTGTACGGTACAGTACATAAAATAAAGACTCTGTCAAATCTGGACAAAGTACATAATAGCCTGTCTGTTAGATTACCAGCCCAGAGGTTAATTTGGTTATCAAATAGCACTACCAGAGGTTATGCGGTTACGGGAAACAGCAAAATCAGATGACGGCGTTGAAATGAAGCGTACTAGGCAAAATGAGGAGTGAGATACTGTAGTTTGCCGTTGCTTTCCTCGCTTGAGTAACACTTTTCATAACACTCAGACGCAGAAGTCGCGCCCCGAATACCATTACTCGGTCCACCCATACCTCATCAACTTCCATACTGTCACTCACAGCCATACATGAAACTGGAACTTCAGTGGATAAGATAATATCAGAACACACCCAAACTGCAAGTTACTCATTTTATTGAAGACTGCATCCATATCTAAGAAGACAAACAGAGGGTGCTGCTGAATTACCTGAGGATCTCCAGCATAGCATGGGCCTGGTTGATATCGCTGGGCACAGTACGGAAGAAGTAGGGGAAGCGATCCTTGTTGCTGAGTGAGGGCGATGTGGACATATAGCTCACCTGGGGTATGCGGAATAGCCTCAGCATTGTTGCAACCTGAAGTGAAAGGAAAACACTCTTAAAGCTTAGGTCATAGAGAGGGCATATTTCAAAAAGTGGGACAGAAAAAAAAAAAAAAGAAAAAAAAAGGTTTCTAGACCTAAAAACAGGGTGGGAAATGAGACGGTATCTACCGATATACAGTACCGCCACTGGTTGGTATGGCCAGGCAAGATATCGTTAATAGAAAATGAAATAACGTCACAGACACAAGTGTAAGCTAACTGTCTGTGTCTTACTTCTAAATACTTATAACAGTAGCTGTTAAGAGTAACAATGAATATGCATTATTTTTGTTCTAAAGTCGATTTCACCGGGCGAGTTGGCCGTGCAGTTAGGGACGCGCAGCTGTGAGCTTGCATCCGGGAGATAATGGGTTCGAACCCACCGTCGGCAGCCATGAAGATGGTTTCCCGTGGTTTCCCATTTTCACACCAGGCAAATGCTGGGGATGTACCTTAATTCATGCCACGGTCGCTTTCTTCACACTCCTAGGCCTTCCCCATCCCATCGTCACCATAAGACTTATCTGTGTCAGTGTGACGTAAAGCAAATTATAAAAAAAAAAAAAAAGAAAAGAAAAGAAAATGTTGTTTGTTTCGTACAAGTTTGTACTAAGATGATTGACTTTAACATGTATTATCCGCACACTTTATCTTGGTGCGTTTACACCCTAGTGCTGAATCGGTCGACCTCGGCGATCTTCGAGATTCGTACTGGCAACCTTTGAAACACGAACTATGAATCGCTTAAGCATCGTTGTGCGACATCTGGCGTACACTTTACGTACTAGTACTGTTGTTGTTTACACAACAAAGCCAAAGTATAGAATTCATGCTAGGAACAAGATTCGCATCGAGAAATGTTTTATAATGTTATATAATGTGTATGTGACATAGTTGTTGGCTTAAGATGATAACAGTTTAGAAATTTCATATCGATCGATCATATTCTCGATTCAATTCAGATTTCATTTTCATTCGGTTGGCAGCACCAGGCAGCACTATCGATACCGGGACAGCTCCCTCCTTACTCCTCACCCCCGTACACAAATGTTAATAATGTTATTTTTTGTTTTACGTCCCACTAACTACTTTTTAAGGTCTTCGGAGACACCGAGGTGCCGGAATTTAGTCCCACAGGAGTTCTTTTACGTGCCAGTAAATCTACCGACACGGGGCTGTCGTATTTGAGCACCTTCAAATACCACCGGACTGAGCCAGGATCGAACCTGCCAAGTTGGGGTTAGAAGGCCAGCGCCTTAACCGTCTGAGCCACTCAGCCCGGCCGTACACAAATGCATCAAGATAAAGTGTGCGGATAATAGGTTATGGTTGCCATTGCCAATACGTGCACAGATATACTGTACCTATATTATCTTTCTACTATTTGACATTCCAAAACAGGGTTACTGATAAACTAGGGTAAACAAAAACTGTTCCGTTTGGTTGAATAGACACAAACAAATTAATGATACATGTTATCATTCTTATTCTTATTCTTCGATGGATGTTTTAACACCATGGTTGGGTCGCAGGTGAGAACTATGTCACACGCGCAAGTCTCCCCTCCGAGCTTGGCCGTCGGTGACGTTATCGGAACCCAGACATCTCAGCGCCCTGTCCTGTATGAGGTAATACACAGATGTGAGCTATTCTCTTTTTAGCCACAAGTTAGAGGCAAGATAACTTTACTAATATTTTAATCTCACTTCAGAAAAGGGATTCCACTATTATATCAGATTAATAATATGGGATAAAATACAATGCGAACCAGGTAGCATTTCTGGAATATTTATGTCAGTATAAAAGGTTGTAACAATACTAAGACTGCGATCGCAGTGGAATGGACATTCTATAAATGTTCGTGTTCCTAAAACCTATGTATGACAACAGTAACAAGGGGCTCTCGACCATTAAAGCTTGATGACCGCAAGAAGTATCTTCATTGTTACAAACAATATAATATTAGGAAAGTATAATTTACACTGCGAGCAGCACAAACAGCAAATGTCAGGAAACTGTAACTGTCCACACAAAAACAGTAACGTTCTCCTCCGAGTGATAAAGAACAGACAAATTTCATGTTAACATTAGATAGCCTGTTCAAATTAATGCTCTTGTGGCTGTATATTAACACTGGTGTCAAATACCGCATATTTAAACTGCCTTTCACAAAAAATAAACAACCGAGCTCGATAGGTGCAGTCGCTTCAGCGCAGCCAGTATCCAGTAATTGGGAGATAGTGGGCTCGAATCCCACTGTCGGTAGCCCTGAAGATGGCTTTCCGTGGTTTCCCACTTTCACACCAGGCAAATGCTGGGGCTGTACCTTACTTAAGACCATGGCCACTTCCTTCCCATTCCTAGTCCTTTCCTATCCCATCGTCGCCATAAGACATATCTGTGTCGGTGCGACGTAAAAATAGCAAAAAATAAACAGGAGTTTTATACACAAAGAATAATGCTGATACTCATTATCATCATCATCATCTGTTTACCCTCCAGGTTTACCCTCAGCGAGGGATCCCACCTCTACCGCCTCAAGGGCAGTGTCCTGGAGCTTCAGACTCTTGGTCGGGGGATACAACTGGGGAGAATGACCAGTACCTCATCCAGGCGGCCTCACTTGCTATGCTGAACAGGGGCCTTGTGGAGGGATGGGAAGATTGGAAGGGATAGACAAGGAAGAGGGAAGGAAGCGGCCGTGGCCTTAAGTTAGGTAGAAGTGGGAAACCACGGAAAACCACTTCGAGGATGGCTGAGGTGGGAATCGAACCCACCTCTACTCAGTTGACCTCCCGAGGCTGAGGGGACCCCGTTCCAGCCTTCGTACCACTTTTCAAATTTCGTGGCAGAGCCGGGAATCGAACCCGGACCTCCGGGGGTGGCAGCTAATCACGCTAACCACTACACCACAGAGGCGGAATGCTGATACTAAAAATATATTATCAAACACACTTATCTGTAGCATTAGTGAAAATTCTTCAATTTCTTTGCTTTTCTTTCTAATTCATTTTTAACGGTATTGTATTCGCTGAAACTCGGCCTCTCGAATGCTTTACTGTTGTTTAAAGCGTTCATTCGAATAAAAGTACGGCTTCTCATGAAGCAATTCGCTGCAAGCTCTTAAAGGGTGTCAACGATCTCTTGCCCATTCTCCGGTAAATAATAGGATGTTGTGGCTCAACGCTGCCCTTAGACTCTTCCTCCTGGCATACAATATCCGAGTTTTGATTGACTTCATCAATAGCAAATGATAAAATCTTTGCACTTATTGTTTCATAATCTTCTGGAGAACAGTTCGAACTTCTTATCACCTCCTAAGCATTGAGACTGAGAAGCAATGATTTCACCCTTTACGTCACAGCAGTCGGAATAAGATGGTCATAAAATTTTCCGAGCCCTCGAAGGTGAGAAAAATCGTTTTCAATAATGTATCGATTATTTCTTGCTGCCACCGTTTATTTAGGTCAGGGGTTTTCGGAATAAATGAAAGTGTATGTTTCGTTCCTTTGCGTGCCTGCTTTGATTTGTGTAAGCTGCAATGGCCTAACAAACCATACTGAAATGTGCATACTATTACTACCTTTTATGTTTTATCACATAAAATAAATACACACGGTTTCTTTTTGACCACAGATATCCTACTGTCGTGTGTTATTAGTTCATAGCTTTTGCGTGCATAGCGAGTCTTATTCGAACTACTTCTACCTCGTTCAGGGCAGCTTCAGCGTGAGGGTTCCGCGTGACGTCACAGCTCCACTTCGCTACTGCTCATCTTTCCCGTGTCCGCCTCCGTAGCGTAACGGTTAGTGTTATTAGCTGCCGTCCTCGGAGGCCCAGGTTCGATTCCCGGTACTGCCAGAAATTTAAGAATGGCAGGGGGGCTGGTATGTGAAATGGTACATGCATTGGGGGTGTGCCGAAAAAGAGCTGCACCACCTCGGAATGGAGACACGAGTTTAATTTTTATCTCTCCCGTGATAAATAACTCTACTGCCAGCATCATCTCCCCTTTCATTCAAAGTTCCATCATGCTTCCTCCATTTCTCGCTTCTTCTTTCTTGTTTCTCCCCTGCCATCTTCCTATAACTGCCCTGTATTGTTCTATACCAATCATCTTCCTCGATACTCTTCGCTTCTCTCTTGCACTCCCCTCCAACGCCCCTCTCTCGCACTACCGGGACATTCTACCCAACACGTCTGCACCCGTCGCTTGCTTAAGCTAAACTGATCTCTTCCCTGATACCTACCTCCTATTCTACGTACCTTAGATTTATGGATGGATGCCCTTCCTGGCGTCAAACCTACGTGGAGTGATGTATTCATTATTGCGTGTTTTTATGGTAGTTGGTGAAGATGCATATGGTGTGTGTATATGAATAGGTGTGTATTAAGTAAACACAAACACTTAGTCCCCGAGTCAAAGGGCATAACCAAAGGCAGGGAAAACAGAAGTACCCGGAGAAAAAAATCCTGTCCCGCCTCCGCTTTGTCCAGTACAGATCTCGCATGGAGTGACGGGGATTTGAACAACGGAACCCAGCTGTGAGAGGCCTGTGCACTGCCGCCTAAGCCACGGAGGCTCATGTAAGAAGAGTACACAATATAAATCATACAAAGCATAAAACATATTTACTGCTTGTAACCCTACCCTGTAAACTGTTAGGAAACATATCAGGAAGCCTCGGAAAATTAAAGGAATATACTACAAAAAGTCGTCCCCTTGCAAGGCTGTGATGGCAGGATGAGCTGGATAAAGACCTAAACCCACTGGGCATCACAGAAGATTAGAAGAGAGAAGCACTAGATCGGTAGAGATAGAGGCAACTTGTTAAGGTAACAAGCAGTCTTCGGGCCGCCGATGATATGAAATGCAAGTGCCATAAATTTGCAAGCATTTCCTTAAAACATAAATGCTATTTTAAAAATGAAACCAGATAACTAAATTATTTAATTCAAATAAATTTAAATTGAATAACAATATGGAAATTAAAGATGTAAATGAAGTTCTTTTTTAAAAACATTGATACCGAACGAATGGCTGAGTGGTTTGGCTCACGTAGCACTCAGAGATAGTGGGTTCGAACCCCACTGTCGGCAGTCCTGGAGAGGGTTTTCCGCTGTTTCCTATTTTCACACCAGGCAAATGCTGGGGCTGTACCTTAATCGAGACCACGGCCGATTCCTTCTAACTCCTAGCCCTTTCCTGTCCCATCGTCCCCATAGGACCTATCCACGTCGGCGCGACGTAAAGCAAATTGTAAACAAACATTGATAATTGGTACTCAAAATCAATTGTTTGGACAATAAAACACATTTAAAACATTTATGCAATTTGGTGAATGGTTAAATTAGTTTTTCTACACACAGCTTAGTGCATTAGAGCCAGTGTAGTAAGAGCCCATGAACCCAGAAAATACTGTTTTCCATATTTTTTTAGGTAGGTAAGGGTTATTCTGCCCGAAGGCAGGCCCGAACCTCCGCAGAGGTGTTCCTGAGCCGGAGTTTACGTGCGGTAGGGTGGCCAGTTCCTTTCCGCTCCTCCATTCCATTACCCCCAACCAACAGCGCGTGGCAACCCATCCAACTCCTGCCCACGCCCAATGTTGCTTAACTTCGGACATCTCACGGGATCCGGTGTTTCAACACGGCTACGGCCGTTGGCGTTTTCCATATATTCCCGTTAAAATTTGGAAAATTGTTTGGGATATTATCCTTCCTAATTCTTGTTCAAATTAACACAAATTTACAAACTAAAACAGACACCACAGAAACATCAGATAATTAAAACATCTTCTTGTACACCAGTATTCTAATAAAAAGGAGCTACCTGTGAACATAGGGAGACGTACTTGGATTGTAACGGAGCTGGACTGAGCGCCAATGACAGCAACTACTTGGTCAAAACCACGGGCACGGAAGACAGGTAAACTGCCGTCATTACACATGAAGTCTTGGTCGTGAAACTCGTTGAAGTGCGCGATGAAACCTGTGAATAAAGTATAAAAGAACATAACTACTGGGAGTCAAAATAACAGTCTATGGAAAGTACACGGTTACAAGTAGAAATTACTAAATAATAATCGTTACAATGAATTCTGTTACTAAATAATAACAAACTGTTACAAGAAATTATGTTACTAAACAATAATCGTTACAAGGAATTCTGTTACTAAATAATAATCACTACGAGGAATTCTGTTACTAAATAATAATCGTTACAAGGAATTCTGTTACTAAATAATCACCGTTACAAGGAATTCTGTTACTAAATAATAACCGTTCCAAGGAATTCTGTTACTAAATAATAATCGTTAAAAGGAATTCTGTTACTAAATAATAACCGTTACAAGGAATTCTGTTACTAAATAATAATCGTTACAAGGAGTTCTGTTACTAAATAATAATCGTTACAAGGAATTCTGTTACTAAATAATAACCGTTACAAGGAATTCTGTTACTAAATAATAACCGTTCCAAGGAATTCTGTTACTAAATAATAATCGTTAAAAGGAATTCTGTTACTAAATAATAATCGTTACAAGGAATTCTGTTACTAAATAATAACCGTTCCAAAGAATTCTGTTACTAAATAATAATCGTTAAAAGGAATTCTGTTACTAAATAATAACCGTTACAAGGAATTCTGTTACTAAATATTAATCGTTACAAGGAGTTCTGTTACTAAATAATAATCGTTACAAGGAATTCTGTTACTAAATAATAACCGTTACATGGAATTCTGTTACTAAATAATAACCGTTACAAGGAATTCTGTTACTAAATAATAACCGTTACAAGGAATTCTGTTACTTTTGCTCAATTACTTCCCAACTTTGCTCACATCATTAAAGTGATGAGGAAAAAGGGAGAAATAAATCCAGCTTACTAAGGACCGTTACCCAAATAGAGAGGGAAAGAAAATTATCACAGACCTTTTAGAAAGTCCAAGGATTGTTCCAAACCATATGAGGGATTGTCGCAAGAGTCGAAGGCCAACATTCCTAGTCTGATGCCTGGTAGCAAGTGAGGGTCCTTATTGATTTGTTGTACGGTGTACAACATAGCTTCCAGCGGTTGTATGCCATCCTCCACCTGAAACAAAGCGAGTCATACGTACTTCCAGAATATTTGTGAAGCAGAATGGACAAATACGTGTTTATCCTTCAGCTCATTAGAGAAACAAAAATGTATCTTCACCCGCACAGAAAATCCCTTCTTTCCACCGATGTGGGTGGGGAACACAGAATACATGCCGCACTGTTGTTCGTTAAAAATGTTGGACCTTCCCTAACAGTGTTTGATCCAACTACTGCAAGTACGTTAAAACATGGCTGCATCAACGTTACCATTCTGTAAGACCAGGAAACGATTCCAGGAGGATGGAGACATATCTAAAGTCTGGAAGTTGTTTTAAATATCTGATATACATTGCACTGCATGAGAATTATTTTGGTGTTTCTCTTGTTTACCTCCTGAGTTCCGGCACCATGTCTTTGTTCACCTCCTTCAGCCAGCGTGGATGAGATTTCCAAATGAGCAAGTTGTGCGCCAATCTGTCCGGGTCCATATACTGTCTATGTTTAGCGGTTAAGTTTTTTCTACCTGTCATATGACTGTATTTCTCACCTTATATCATCTGTAATAGGGATTTATCCTGTTGGTGTAAAATCAATCTATCTATCTATCTATCTATCTATCTATCTATCTATCTATCTATCTATCTATCTATCTATCTATCTATCTATCTATCTATCTATCTATATTATTTAATGGCTCATGGTGTGGGTTACTGTAGTGACGCCCTAGTTCGTAACGCATGGGCAACGGCTGAATGGACTAGTAAGTGGTCCTGAGTGTCGGGATACCAGTTGCTATGGAATAGGAATGGGCATCTCGGACATAATCTGAGCCGTGGCCCTCCTTGTATTCAGGCGGCTAGGAATATTCAATCCACCGAGGGTCCCTAAACCGTTAGAGGGAAAATTCTCAATGTAACTATGCGTAAGTAAGGGTTGGGTCCTACTTCACATAAATTTCCAAGCTCAGAATATTTTAAGCAAGCCTTGGACCTATGGGAGTAATGGAGTCTCACTTCCATTCGATTGGCCATGGACTCCTTCGAAACAACTTGGTAAGTGAAGTAGAATTCGATCAGGAGCTGTCATTATTAATGGGGCTTATGGAAGAAAGAACGTAGAACTGGCTGAGTCAGCGAAGAGGATGCGCTTGGACGTGTTACGCGTTAATGATGTTCGGGTAACAGGAGATAACGAGGAAGAGATCAATGTTCTTAAGAGGCGTGAAAAGAGGAAGGGCAGGTGTGGGGTGGGACTGTTCATTAAGAACGCCATAGCACACAACATAGTTTCTGTTAGGCACGTAAACGAGCTTAATGATGTGGATGGATTTGTTGGAGGAATTAGAATGAGGACTGTCTCAGTGTATTCGCCATGTGAGGGAGCACATAGGGATGGAAGAGACAAATTCTATGAAACACTCTGTTTATTTACTTGCAGCTGTCACAATTCTCTATTTTTAACTAGTTCTATGGCCTTGTTCAGTTCTGTACCTCTTAGTTTTAAATCTTTAGAAACTGAGTCTAAGCATCGTCGTATTGGTCTTCTTCTACTTCTCTTACCCTCTAAAACAGAGTCCATTAGTATCCTAAGTAACTTATCTTCCTCCATTCGTCTCACATGTCCTCACCGAAGCCTGTTTATACGAACAGTTTCAAGTGATGTTGCAGCAAACGAGTTTTTAGCGAGACCTCAAGTTGAAGGTTTGCTCAGTGTCTCCAGTAATGAAGAGTGAGGTAAAACAAGCAATAACAGAACTCAAATCATAGAAATAGCCTCGTGAGGATGGAATCCTAAATGAATATCTAAAGTTAGGTGTGGAAGGCTTAGCAAGCCTGAAAGCAGACGTATTCAACGAGATAGTATGGATGGAAATCCTACATAACGAGTGGTAAAATGAAATGAAATGGCGTATGGCTTTTAGTGCCGGGAGTGTCCGAGGACATGTTCGGCTCGCCAGGCGCAGGTCTTTTGACTTGACACCTGTAGGAGACCTGCGCGTTGTGATGAGGATGAAATGATGAAGAAGACGACACATACACCCAGCCCCCGTGCCAGCGCAATTAACCAATGATGGTTAAAATTCCCGACCCTGCCTGGAATCGAACCCGGGACCTCTCTGACCCAAGGCCAGCACACTAACCATTTAGCCATGGAGCCGGACTTAAAGAGTGTTGATTGAGTACATTAATACTACTACATAAAAATATTCGAGGAGCGACATAAACAACTACCATCCAGTCAGCTTGATGTCAGTGATTTACACGTTGTTCTGATAGATAATCACTAAAAGGATCGATCAACCGGTTTTTATGCTACTTGCTTAACCTCGCACTGACACAAAGATTTTCGGTAACAGAAGCATGGAAAAGGTCTGGGAAGGAAGCGGCCGTGGCCTTAATTAAGGTACAGCCCCAGCATTTTCCTGGTGTGAAAATGGGAAACCACTGAAAGACATCTTCAAGGCTGCCAACAGTGGGATTCGAATCCACTATCTGCCGAATGCAAGCTCACAGTTGTGCGGCCCTAACAAAATCAACCGTACTTTAGAAGAAAATCAACCAGAAGACCAAGCAGGATTTCAAGCAGGTTACTCTACAACGGGCCGCTTTTTGCAAACGGTGTCTTACTTGATTCACAAGGCACTTGAATACAGGCAGGAAGTATGCATAGCTTCTATCGACTATGCAAAAGCATTTGACTCGGTAGAGCACACGCCACTACTAACATCACTGAAAAGAAAAGTAGTTGAAGCAAAGTACGTACTAATTCTTTCCAAACGCTAATATTACAGTAAAGGTGAGATACGACACAGATGAGAAATTATCCAGTGGAGTTAGATAAGGATATCCAATGCCTCTTAAACTCTTCATCAGACACCTAGAGGAATTATTTTGGAAGATTAAAGGCAGCAATGTAATCAGCATAAAGAGATTGCATAATCTGCGGTTTGCTGACGAAATTGTCCACTTCGCTAAATCCGCCAACGAGTTAGCTGCACTGATAGAGGAAGGCGACGAATATAGTAGAAAGGTAGGCCTTCAACTGAACCCAAGAAGGACATAAGTCATGGCAAACAGCTGGGAAGAAGAAGTAATTAATTACTGCATTGATGGGGTGAAAGATCCTTTTGGGGATCATTGTAAGTACCTAGGTGTTAATATAAGGAAAGATCTTCATTGGGGTAATCACATAAATATGATTGTAAATAAAGGGTACAGATCTCTGCACATTGTTATGAGGGTATTTAGGGGTTGTAGTAAGGATGTAAAAGAAAGGGCATATAAGACCGTAAATAGAGTATGGGACCCTCACCACGATTACTTGATTAAAGAACTGGAAAAAATCCAAAGAAAAGCAGCTCGATCTATTCTGGGTGATTTCCGACAAAAGAGTAGCGTTACAAAAATGTTGCAAAGTTTGGGCTGGGAAGACTTGGGAGAAAGGAGACGAGCTGCTCGACTTAAGTGGTATATTCCGAGCTGTCAGAGGAGAGATGGCGTGAAATGACATCAGTAGAGGAATAAGTTTAAGTGGTGTTTTTAAAAGTAGGAAAATTATGGAAAATATTAGTTTGTAGGAAGGGGACTTAGAGATTGGAATAACTTACCAAAGGAGATGTTCAATAAATTTCAAAATTCTTTGCAATCATTTAAGAAAAGGCTAGGAAAAAACAGATAGGGAATATGCCACCTGGGCGACTTACCTAAATGCAGATCAGTAGTGATTGATTGATTGATTGATTGATTGATTGATTGATTGATTGATTGAATGACTGATTTATTATAAGCATCAACGGTGACTGCCTGGAATACTTTTAAAGAGTACAACTAGCTTGGTCAGATCGTGTCATTCAACAACACGCCCAATAGCAGCAGGACCGAGCTCGATAGCTGCAGTCGCTTAATTGCGGCCAGTATCCAGTATTCGGGAGATAGTAGGTTCGAACCCCACTATCGGCAGCCCTGAAAATGGTTTTCCGTGGTTTCCCATTTTCACACCAGGCAAATGCTGGGGCTGTACCTTAATTAAGGCCACGGCCGATTCCTTCCCGCTCCTAGCCCTATCCTGTCCCATCGTCGCCATAAGACCTATCTGAGTCGGTGCGACGTAAAGCAACTAGCAAAAAAAAAAAAAAATAGCAGCAGGAGAGTCTAAGTTCTGCAGCCTTGAGTTAAAACTGGCAGATATGAATTACTGTACAACCTGAAATTGAAAAGAGAAGTAATGAATATTTGCATCCTGCCAGTTCTTGTGTACGGCTCACAGATATGGTCCAAACCCAAACAGATAGAGACGCACTGAAGACTTGCCAATGAAAAATCAAGAGGAAAATCCTAGGCATCGCTTTGAAGGACAGAATAAGAAACACGAAAGTGAGAAAAGGGAGGGTACTCAGAACGTGGTGATTGCAGCAGGTTATCTTAAATGGAGGGGGCTGGACACATAGTGAAAACGGACTCTAAGAAATGGGCACACAGACTCACCGACTGGGACCTACAGTTCAAGCGAAGAAAAGTAAGAAGCTAAAGTGGCCAGACGAGTTGAAGGAGATATTCGGAAAATATTGGTCAACAAAACAGCCTCCGTGGCTCAGGCGGCAGTGCGCTAGCCTCTCACCGCTGGGTTCCGTGGTTCCCATCCCGGTCACTCCATGTGATATTTGTGCTGGACAAAGCGGAGGTGGGACAGGTTTTTCTCCGGGTACTCCGGTTTTCCCTGTCATATTTCATTCCAGCAACACTCTCCTATATCATTTCATTTCATCTTTCATTCATTAATCATTGCCCCAGAGGAGTGCGACAGGCTTCGGCAGCCGGCACAATGCCCATCCTCGCCTCTAGATGGGGGCTTCATTCATTCCATCCCTGATCCGGTCGAATGACTGGAAACAGGGTGTGGATTTTCATTGGTCAACAAAGTCAGAACAGAGAAAGGACTGGAATATTCTTGTCAAGGAAGTTGTAAGATAGATAGGCCAAAATTTCCTGGAATGGCTACCCAGGATTATTCAAACTACTCACCTTTCAGCACTTAAAAGAATTCTTTGCCCTGTACCAGATGTTATTGGCTGATTATAATTCTATTTTCTGAAATATCTTTCCGGCATAGGTATGTGACGACATCATCGCCCAGTAGGAAACTATTGCAATTAGCAACCGAAGTGTTAGCGGGAAGAACATATCTGCTGTAGATCAGTTAAGAAGGAAATGCCTGCCCAAACCTCGACTATATGGGATAAGTTGGCAAGGAAGCAATAAACCTCCCTTCCTGGCAGACCCCTGGTTGGCCTTATAACATTCTGATTCGGAGAGAGCAACGTAAAAAAAAGAAGAAAAAAAAAAAAGAAAGAAAAAAGAAAAAAAAGCCGGAAGGAGACCGGACGTCCCCGCAGAACAAGCGTGTTAGAATGGTTGCCTACACCATATCCGGGATATTATTAAGGACCACAATAATTATAATAAAAATATTCCGGGTTATTCTGCCGTGGACTACTCCTCTCATTCCTTTCAGACGTTTCGACTATTACTGCGGTAGTCATCTTCTGTGGCGTCGTCTGGGTACTCTCTCCTGTATCCGGCTGGCGACTGTTTGACATCGGCCGTGAAAGCTTTCATACTTTAAGCACAATTATTACTTGTAGATTTTTGATGACGGTGGAATGGGGAAGGGTTAGGACTGGAAACGTATCGGTGGTAATGTTGATTAATATAAAGGCTTCGCCTAGTGTGAACATTAGAAACCTCGAAAAGAACATCTTTAAGGCTGGAACCCAGATGGGGCCGTGAATAATAATAAGTAAAATTTGCATTGTTAAATTCAGAGAATTAGACCTGACAATGGTATTTACATTTTTTACTATCGTTTGCTGACAGCCTACAGTTCAGAGGATCCGGCGTACGATTCCCAGCCGGTTCGGCGATTATAGTCGCATCTGGTGAATTCCTCTAGCTTGGGGACTGGATGTTTATGTTTGCCACAATCGCACTTCTTCATATACACACAATCCGCCACACTATCAACCACCACAGAAACACGCAATGACGAATACATCCTTTCATATAGGTTTGGTGTCAGGAAGGGCATCTGGTCGAAAAACGGACACTAATCTTCCCCATAAACTGGCTCAACGCCAGGAAAAGATGTGTTCTACTTTGAAGTTTTATTTCAGTTTCAATATTTATTATATTGTCTCCCTGTTTCTTTCTATAAATTCTTGAATTAAAATTTTAATTCTAAAATTTATTTTATTTTAAATGGTTTAGACAATATAGCTGTCCGTTAAAGCAATAGTACAGTGTTTCACTTCACTCATACAAATGTTTATCTCATACCTGGATACGGCCACAGTCAACGCCCCCTGAACCTTTGCGGTGAACTGGAAACAGAGCCCCCAGCATGATATCTCCGGAGTAGTTGAGGTACTGACGTAATCCTTGACAGGTGTATGAAGCACACAGAAGCGTGAGGATCACCAGCGGTGCAGAAAAATCCATGATTAGTCTGAAAATAATAAGAAAGCAAAATTAATATACAGATTTGTCTAATAGCTTTTTGAGGACGGTTCATAATATGTCTACATTATAGACTTTGAAAGTTCCTTAATGATTTAGAGTCAAGGTTTTTAGATACTGAAAAGTTAGAATGTAAATTTACCGACGGGAGTAATAAGTATACACTACCCTGTACAACGGTTATGCTATAAGCTTTGCATAGACATTAGGGGTACGGCCTATAGAACTCCTAGAATTTATGTTGCTCCCTCTACATTATGGAATAACGGGTTGCACGACCCTCCTTACTAACTAAATTTATTTGCATTCTAACCTATTATAGATTAAAAATCCGATGTCTATTAATGACTCTTCAAGAATCAATGAACAATATTGCAAAATGAATTTCATCCATCATCAATTAGACCTTCAACTTAATATCAACATCAAACGTGCGTCGTCTCCACAAATATAGTCAACCGATAATTAGTTTGAAGACCTTTAGTACTCACATACATATTCGTAATTAATTTTATATTTTTAACTGTTTGCAGTGTTCTTTAACGGGCCACATTGAATGGCAAGAATTGTAAATATTTTTGTATATTGTAATTTTCAGCTGAAGATGGCCTAATTGGGACTGTTTTATATAGCTATTTAACGTGAACACTGACAAAGTATTGAAAAGTTGGAAACTAAAAGTGTCAAATTCCATAAGAAATGAAGTCATTTTATGTTAAAGTCAATACGGAACAGAGAATGGAGTTTATAGTGTATGTTGCAAACTGGGAACGAATTACAATAGTCTAGAATGGATTTAAGTCATTTCAAACTGAAGATTTGGTTAGCAACAAAAAGTTAAGAGATTCTGTCTTCTGCTATAGAGAGCGTTTTGTAAGTTAAAGGCTTTCACGATCCCATCAGTGGTTCTGTACGCTTAAAGTGAGGTGCAATAAAAATGAGATACTTGTTACGGTGTAGACAACTTATATACATCAATCAGTCCAGACATATACGTCAAAGATTGGAAGGCCTAAGAGGGTGTAAGTTCGCATTCAGGTAGCACCGGGAACAGGACTACTCGGTGACCGAAAATTTCCATGGGATTCCCTAAAACGGGCGGGGAGTTGCGACAAAATTTGAATTTGCAAAATGAGTCCTTTCAATCATCGTTAAGTGTTAGTATTTCTTTGATGACGACGGGGACCATAGCTCAGTCTGATATTGCTTACACTCTCTTGTGCCAGGCTCCCACTTTCGTCTTTTCTATCCAACCTCCAAAACCGAGGATAAGAATCAAAAACAAGCTAGAAGTTTTACGTGACTGTCGATATCATGATCATAGCCATGATGCCTCCAGTCATCGTCCGCAATATTCCGGTATTCCAGGCAAGGGCAGAGTATACGTACCCGCACAACGCGTGTGTTAGAACGGTTGCTTAGACGAAATGCGGGGATAATATTAAGGTGCAGGACTTTTTTCTCTTCCTATTCCAACGGTATTAGGTTCGTGAGGCCTAGGCTGCCTGATTCACACACCTTTCATGGTCCTTTCCCTTCTTTTGTCGATATATTTTATCTTCAAAGAATTAGATCTATTCCATTCTTCTTCTGACCAGTGTTAAGAGATGATGGTTGCCCAGTTGTACTTCCTCTTAGAACAGTAATTACCAGCGCCACCACAAATTGCCGGAGCAGATGACCCTTGTTATACGTTTCCAAGTTGAAATCCTATAAGAGTCACCCATATTATCGCCTATTACGAAGGATAGAGGCATGATTTTTTTTTGCATTAATATATGTAAGATTTCGCGAAATGGAAGCAATTTTTCGCGGTATTTCGTGAATTTGGCTGTAATACTTTTCTAAAATTATTCATAGAAACTCTTATTTGTGTGGTTTGTGATTATGTATGCGAAAGGTATATAAAGAGAAACAATATTGATTAGCACTTGCCCTTTCACTCTATATGACCATAGTTGATATCTTCGGTTAACATATAGGCTACTTGCTATCACGCTATCTCTTAAGTGGGCTATGTAGCAAAAAAAAAAGAAAAAGACGTGAAGCAAGTCAGAGGGAAACACTATATCGCCATACCATTGAGGGATCTCCTAGAACATTAACACGAATAGGCACTTCTGTCGAATCGAGAAATCCTTATTTTGCCTTCTGTTCCCTTTCACACACGGAATTTTGGAATACAATTTCAATCTCGTTATTTTCCATGAATTTTGCTGCAATTTGGCAGTTATCGCAAAATAAGTACATTTCGCTTTAAACTGGCCTTATCGCTTCAATTCGTTGTAATTCGCCAAATTAAAATCACCGTTTTCTTAATCAGAATCATATGATTTTTTAAGATATCTCAAAATCACTTCAAAATATTTGTTGTCGCGTTGATCGTTAATGCGAAAATTTATACCTCTAACTATGGATATATATTCTACTGTCGCATCCACAGGGGAATTTTGAGAAAAGAGAACAATTCCAAACGTGGATGAGGAATAGCCGTTGACATGGCAACGGACTTTTCTCCAAGGATAAGAATCAAAAGCAAGCTTTTAGTTTTGAACGTGACTGTTGATATCGTGATCATAGCCGTGAAACCTCCAGTCATCGACCACAGGGGCAGAGCCTGCATTCCGGCAAAACGAGCTTGCTAGAATGATCGCTTAGACCACAAAGGCGATAATACGAATAGCATAAAGTGGGAGTTAGTTTTCTTTTACCACGAGACCTCCATTCGTCTCCCGCACCGTCAGAGTCTACGTTCCCGCAAAAGGAGCGTGTTAGAATGTTTTTTTTTTAATTTAGCTAATATAACATGTATAACACGGGATATTTACAGTTATGATAACAACATATGGATAAATTATTGAAGTGAATGGAAGATTTTCTTGAGGAATTCTGTTACTTCGAAAGTGTTCCAGTGGTATTTCACAATCGTTGGCAGGGGAGTTGATTGTCGCACAGCTGGTCGTTCTCTCGAGTACGTGGTGCATTCAGTCGACGGGTGTCGGGCAGTCTGTGGAGATTTTTCCGGGCAGCTGCAGAGTGGTGAATCCATTATGTTCATTTTATGGAGATCGGATTTAAAACGACCATGATTTGTTAGAATGGTTGTCTCGACTTTATGCGGGATAATATTAAGGGGCAGTAAGATTTTTACCATCTGTGTCATCACCTGCAGGGACAAAGTCAACGTTCCTACAGAGCGAGCGTGTTAGAATGGTTGCATAGCCGAGATGCGGGATAATATTAAGGGGCAGTAAGATTTTTACAACGACACCTCCAGTCATAGTCATAGCCTGCAGGGGCAAAGTGGACGTTCCCACAAAACGAGCCTGTTAGAATGGTTGCATAGACCATATACGGGATAATATTAAGGGGCAGTAAGGCTTTTACCAACTGAGCCCTAGTCATCGTCTGTAGGAGCAAAGTCGACGTTCCTACAAAACGAGCGTGATAGAATTGTTGTATAGACCATATGCGGGATAATATTTAGGGGCAGTAAGATTTTTACCATGAGACCTCCAGTCATCACCTGCAGAGACGAAGTCTACGTACCCGCAAAATACAGGTGGTAGAATTGTTGCATAGACCATATGCGGGATAAAACTAAGGAGCAGAGTGATATTTCACTTTAAGTTTTCGATAACGGTTGAATGGGAAAGGGCTCTAACAGGAAATATATCAGTGGTAATGTTGATTAAGATAAAGTTTTAGCCTAGTTTGAACATTAGAAACATCGGAAAGAACACCTTCAATGCTGTCGACGATAGCATCATACCTTGGACATACGTTTCTTACGGGTATCTGGACAATGGATGTTACAGCGAGCGAGTTGGCCGTGTGGTTAGGGGCGCGCAGCTGTGAGCTTGCATTCGGGATATAGTGGGTTCAAGCCCCACTGTGGGCAGCCCTGACGATGGTTTTCCGTAGTTTCCCATTTTCGCACCAGGCAAATGCTTGGGCTGTACCTTAATTAAGGCTAAGGCCACTTTCTTCCCACTGCTAGTCCTTTCCTGCTCCACTTCGCCATAATACCTACCTGTGTTGGTGTGACGTAAAAAGCCGACCGTAAAAAATAACTAAATGCGTTTTACTATCAAAAATGCACGACTTCACTGTGCTCTGACCCACCAGGAATATCTTGTTGGCCCCTCGCTGACGAAGCAGGTTTGAATGGCTGCTGCTGCCCAGTACGGAGGAGATTTCAATACCCATCACTTCAAAATGAAGCTGTCAAGATAAAGTATCATAACATTCAACCTATCAAGCAGTTTTTCTTCTTTCACAAGCTGCTTTTTTGGATCAGTGGTAGAGTGTCGGCCTCCGGATCGCAAGATAGCGGGTTCAAACCCGGCAGAGGTAGTCGGATTTTTGAAGGGCGGAAAAAAGTCCATTCGACACTCCATGTCGTACGATGTCGGCATGTAAAAGATCTCTGGTGACACACATTTGGTGTTTACCCGACAAAATTCATTAAAATCTCAGCCACAGACGCCCAAGAGAGATCCGCTTTACTCTGTCTCCCAACTAGTGGGCCTAGAGTAAAACGGAACGTCGAAATTGACGAGCAGACAGCCAGATGGCGTCAAATTGAAATGTCTGCACACGGTAGCTGAGGCCATAGGATTATTATTATTATTATTATTATTATTATTATTATTATTATTATTATTCTTTCACATTTTGAGGAAGCCTACTTCAAAACATGTAAGTTATTATTCTGTACGTCAAACGAATGCAGTTTTCACATTACCTTAGTAATTCAGTTAGGTCTCGAAGCAGTTGTCCAAGCAGAGTTGCACACCACAATCATACATCTGAAATCTGTATCATTTCCGTTCGTGGTAATTTCCACCAGTCGACCCCGTGATGTAGGCGTAGCGTGGACTCCCTCAGGGCTCTGTATTTGCCCCTCTACTATTCAATATGTGCACATATGAACTCCCAGCAACCAACCAACCACAAAATTCATCTACGCAGATGACATCGCATTGGTCGTCCAACACCAACGCTTTGATGAGTCAGAGTCGATACTTACATCACACTTAAAGATTCTAGAGAGTTACTTTCGTCAGAACAACCTTATACCAAACCCTTAGAAAACTGTTGTGTCTACGCTCCACTTGCGGAATAGGAGTGCTGGGTACAAACCAACCATACCATTCAGAGGAGAGAATCTACTGTATTGCAGTAACCCAAAATACCTGGGAGTCACCCCGAACAGGTCCTTGGCCAACTAGAATCACCTTTGTAATGTGTCAGCCAAGATAAAGACCAGGAATAACATCCTTCAAAAGCTGGTGGGTACATCCTGGGGCGCTAATGCTCAAATCCTGAGATTCGCTGCTCTTGCACTTTCTTATTCCATCGCTGAATATTGCTGCTCAACCTGGCTTAACAGTGCTCACACTGGACTAGTAGACACCCAGCTGAACCATGCAATGCGTATCATTACAAGGTGCATCTCAGCAACTAACACACAATGGCTTCCCACCCTAAGCCACATACCACCTCCATCCCTAAGAAGATCACAGTCACTGCTTAAGTTATGGAAGAAAATAGAAAACAATCCTCATCTTCCTATTCACTCTAACAAGGCAGTTTCTCCAGCTAAACGACTGAAATCCAGACACCCTTCTTGGCCTACTGCAATGAATCTACAGGACACCTCCTTTAATGCATCGGACGCCTGGAAAGAACAATGGCAACAGCAATCCTCGTTACCACATCATCACATCATTTTGAACCCCTGCAAATGCCCAGATGGATTTTTGCTTCCCAGACCGAATTAGAACCGGCCAAGGTAGATGTGAAGTCACTCTCTTCAAATGGGGATGGAAGACATCACCGCAATGTGACTGAGGAATAGAGGAGTAAGACAGTGGATCACATTGCATTTGAGTGTCATTTGCATGCTTATAGAGGCTCTATAGAAGACTTACCCCGTGTCTCAAGTGAAGCTCTTTTCTTGACCCTTAATTTTTGATATGAAACTTTAATTATGAACTTGAGATGGTTGTTGTACATATTGTATTCATCAGCCTCCGTGGCTCAGACGGCAGCGCGTCGGCCTCTCACCGCTGGATACCGAGGTTCAAATCTTGGTCACCCCATGTGAGATTTGTGCTGGACAAAGCGGAGGCGGGACAGTTTTTTCTCCGGGTACTCCGGTTTTCCCTATCATCTTTCATTCCAGCAACACTCTCCATTCTCATTTCATAGCATCTATCAGTCATTAATATACATCACTTTGGGAGTGGCGACACCATCGTAATAATAGCCTATATATGATTCATTCATTACATCCCTGACCCAGTCAATGACTGTAGAACAGGCTGTAGGTTTTCATTTTCATTGTATTCATCATACGCTAAATAAAAAATGCGTGCCTGCCTCTTACTCAGAGGTTTCGGGTTCGATTCCAGACCAGATCAGGGACTTTTATCTGAATCTACGGGCTGGTTCGAGTTCCACTCAGCCTACGTGTTTACAATATTGAGGAGCTGTTTGATGATGAGATAGCGGTATCGTTCTAGAGAGCCAAGAATAAGGACCGAGATGATACGTTGCACCGACCACATGATACCTCGTTATCTCATAGCCTTCGGGATGGGCAGCGACCGCTTTGTAGGCCAATTCCCTTCGGGGCTGTTACGCCATGGGGGTTTGGTTTGCTTTGGTAATTTCTGCCGTACTGATATCATCCACATCACTCGAACTATACCATATCTTTATGATAGTTCAGGATCACCAGATTCCGCTAAAACGGACCAAATATCGCCTTTGCGGAGATCTTGAGACATTTCAACTGCCATTGTAGACTAAAGACTGACAGGATCCTTCGCGCTTGGCCTGCAGATAGGTGCGTTGGCAACAATTTATAGTTTGAAGTTGGGACTAATCAGAAGGGAGCAAGGACCATTAGCCTGTAAGTTGAATATGCTAGTTCTTACAGTGCCAGCCCTGGAATTTTTATATAGTTCACAAGAGTTAAGGTATTAGTTACTAAAGAATAAGGGAGGAACAGTTCAAGGAGTCAATATTATTCATGTTCTCAGATGACTAGGACTATCTGGTCCATCAGGAATCTCTAAACCGTTGATATTTAAAATATCACTGGGACTGTGTGTTGGCAAGGCCAGCACTCGTCTTAAAAATACATGTTCTGCTACTTCTTTCAGCACTTCGAAATCTTCTGTCATTATTGCAATATCATTCGCGAAAGCTAAGGGGTCGATTTTCACCCCGCTCTTCTTCATCCCAATCCTTAAATGTTTGAATAAGTTACTATATTATGGTATTTAACGCCATTCCTGTACTACTTTTCCCAGCACGCAGTTCAACAAGAGTGGAGAGAGTTCATCTCCCTGTCTAATAATAATAATAATAATAATTGTACCGTAAGGTACACCTCTACGCCGCGCATTCAAAATTAGCGCCTAAAATAACTCCTCTTTTGGTAAAACAGTGAAACTGAAACTACACCAACTTGGAACTTTAATCAGAAGGTGTCACCACCTAAATATTGAGTAATTTCGTTATTGTGCAGTTTCCTAACCTGAGTGAATTTCTACTTGTTTTATTTGACATTCAAAGGAAGTTTGGACATTCTCCCATAGATGACATTACCAAAAAAAGCGCAAAGTGTAAGAAGTTATAATTTAAAGTAGTTTTGTATTTATAGGTTTTTGTAACTGAATAATGTTCATTTATTCTTGGGTTGGCAATTCTTCCTTTTCTTCCGCCAGTTTTGAATCTAGCCAATCCCTCATTTTTGTAATTAATTTTCAACCAATCCCGTATTTCTTCTTCACTTTGGATTTATTCAATAAATTTGAGAGGGTGTGGCTGGTTTATTCCGGAATGATCTCGAACCTTCCCTGAGGGTTTATAAACTGCGGCTTTTCACGTCTCTTGGCCAATTGATCGATGTCTATCTGAGTGTGTGTGTGTGTTAAGCAGGAGGCGGGCGGCCTCTTTCTTCGGTCAGCAGAACATCTACCAGGTAATGGCCACTTAACTTTATTCTTTCTTACTACCTCCGCAGTTTAATCCGAGGGACAGGTCCGAATCGTTAACTTTGTAACCTTCTTTTCTAAAAATGTAACTTTCTGCCGGCTGATGTAAAAATTTCATAAATGTTTAACTGTAAATCGGGGATAGAGAGTGAAGTACCTTCTCGAGCTCCCCTTCATCTTGATTTGAGGTGACTACGCTTCATAACTGTTTTTCATTCCGTAATGTGGTAATGTAAATTCTATACGAGTCACCTCAATAGTTTGGGAATAGCTCCTGTTTCATCGGCCTAGAGCCCTTTAGGTTTTTAGTGTTTATTATCTTGGAGTGCAGGGTACGCCTCCATTCATTTTGTGTTTGGGCCAGTTATTTAACCCGTTCCTTTCCTATGAAGGCCCCCGTAGGTTGGGTGTTAAATACCCCTGTATAAATCAGTTTTCATATCGCAAGTTGTGCTTTGAGAGGCCAGTGTTTGTAAGTTGATGTTGCCTTAAGTAGGCAGTAAGAAACTGAAAGCCTGCTAGCTCTTTTTCAAATTTTGTAATTGTAAAAAGTGCCTTTGAAAGGCTATATATTGTATTTTGGGAGCAAGTGCTCCATGAAGTAGGGGATTTCTGCCCTTGTGTAAATTTGTGCTCTTTGTAAATTTGAGCTGAGAGATCAAGAATCGTAAAACGAGGGGCTTGAAGCCCAGGACTTGTAGAATTCACTATATTGTATTTTCCTTGACTTATTTCTAAATTGCTAATTATACCTGTTACGTTGTTATTTGTTGATTTTTGAAATTCTAAAGAAATATAACCTTTGTTAAAGTTTTAAATTAACTTTGATATTATAGTTAGACCCATTCACCCCAGCTCCTTCTTTTACCTCTTTCTGCTCCACGGGTATCCCCTAATAATAATAATAATAATAATAATAATAATAATAATAATAATAATAATAATAATAATAATAATAATAAATGGCTATGTTGCGGCAGTAAGTACCTGGTCGGTCTTTGGATAGTTCGCAGTGCAGATATGGATGCCCGGAGAATGAAACCCTTGTTCACGTTCAAGGGCAATGTGATGGTCTTTTATTACTCACTAGATGTGTGGCAAACTGTTATTTTTGTGTAATTGCTCCATCTGTCACTGCTACAATAAAGTAACTGTGAAAAGTAATAGTTGAAAATAACGTCCAACTTTACTCACCTGTTACTGGTCACAGCCTGAAGCTTGTCTCCTTACAGCTGTGTTGCGAAGTCACATTCATTCACTCGCACATGCGCGCACGCATCACTACACTGTTGAAAGTCGGTGCAGCAAAACACGCATTCCTGTTTGCTATAAAGTTAACGAGAGGCAGACAACGGTTGAAATGTGAAGACAACATAGCGTCTTTTCTGAAATCTAGAGGAGTGACTTTGACAATGCCCCGATCAAGGATAGAAGACAAGAAAACATGTTGATCTGACTGCCAAACCTCTACACAAACCGGTACAAGAGCATCGATTAAGTAAAATGAAGTAATGTTATGTTATCTATAATATAAATATGGAAAGTTAGCATACTAATTTATTTATGGTACTATAGGGGTGAAACTTATAATAATATTGCAATGTAGGTAGCCCTGGGCGATGTCCGAGTCAACAATTACCCCTGAGCAGTTGAATATGTCATAACAGTTTACACTTTAGTTACCAGATGACAGCAGCAACTTAAACAAGTACGCTATAGAGTATATTATACCCCATAGTGTATTTGACTTAAAGCAATCTCCTACGAAAGCGCTCTCACTTGGAAGACATGGGTACTACCTGAACTCTGAAGGTCACATTCTGTGTCTGTAAGCTGCTACTAGTGACAGTTCCCACTTCCCAGTTACTGTTTTCACTAGTACGTTATTCTGTTGTCGTTACTCGGCAACCTGTTATTTTTTGTCCTCGTTACATTTGTAACAGTGTCAGACATGTAACTGTAACAACGTTATTTTTCAGCCATCTCTATTACTCAGAAACGCTCGATACCATCAAGTAAGGACACTGATAGCAGCAGCATTGAAGGACAAATCACCGAAAGTTGAGGAGGAAATACCCCGTATTGCAACAAACGGCCCCACTAGACGAACACATGTTGGCATATTCAAAAGGTCACCAGAAGTGGATTAATTATAAACCCGAAAGTTATATTTGAAACGGGAAGAAATCGGCCAGAAGAATTAAATGTTGATAAGAACATATACAAGCCAACAACTGGATATTTCAAGGTAAAATATCATGTGACACATCCAGACATAATAGGACTTCTAATAGGATCTCGCGGTGTTATTTCGAAATTCGATGAATCGTTTCGGAAGAAATTCGGATTACCTCAATATTTACGAGAAGAAATTGTCACATTAATGAAAATGTGTACATTGTAAAATAATGGAACATATAAGGGGCGATCAAAAAGTTTCCGGTCTACGGCCGTACAGTTCTGTATCGGGATGCTAATCAGGCAAAATAGCCGTGGTAACACTGACGCACCAGGTTGAAGATTTTTTTTTACTAGTTTACGTCGCACGACACAGATAGGTCTTATGGCGACGATGGGACAGGGAAGGGCTAAGAGTTGGAAGGAAGCGAACGTGGCCTTAATTAAGGTACAGCCCCGGCAATTGCCTGGTGTGAAAATGGGAAACCACGGAAAACCATCTTCAGGGCTGCCGACAGTGGGATTCAAACTCACTATCTCCCGGATGAAAGCTCAAAGCCGCGCGTGAGGAGAGATCAGGGCTATAGGGCGCCTCAATCTACCGCCCACTTGTTGTAATGGATGAAGCTGGCCTCCCAGATCGACTGGCGTCTTGTGTCGAAACGCGACCCGCATGGAACTTCAATAGTGGTTTTCGACAGACATGCTGCCCCATACACAATCTTCATTCTCCGATGGATGTCCACCGGTGTTTGTCCTCCGGCAGCCAACAAAAGACTAACAAGCACTTTGGTCCTGTTTGGACGCATTTGGTAATAACGTCGCCATAGTTCACCTATCCCCTTTTAACGCACGCATCTCGGCACGACACGACCGCCACATTAATTTCTTTGCCTACATGACCGTGCTTATCCGTTGCCTACGCTATAATAGAAGGCCCGGACAAGCCGACACATTTCTGGGCGAACAAAGTAGTTCAGGCAATGGCCGCTTCGATCGCGTTTATGTTCTGTTGTTCTCATGTTCTGTCTATATCCTTATATTGAAGATACATCCAATAACGCGAAATAATACATTTTTACTTTCATTATGCTTGGCGTGAATCAGATATAAAAATATAAAACAACTTAGAACACACTACACTTCATAGATTTTTTTTCATTTTGCACTTGTTTATCACACAAAAATAAAGAATAGGGAAATAAATAGAAGTACTCGCCTGATTTTTCCCTATTTCTAAAATTTCAACACATTTTCTGCTCAGAGGCTTGCTCTTGAATTTGTTTAATAAATTACAGCCATTAGTCACTTTCTTTGCATTGTTATCAAGAACAGCCCTGAAAAATTTTGTAATTATAACGTATGTGATATGTGCTTGATCACAGTCGCGGCACCGAAACGTCTCTTTAAACTTTGGAGCGGTAAGGAATTTCAGCTTTCGGACATTTTTTAGAAGAAGACGAATTTGCGTCGGCATTTGTCGGGGAGCAGAATTCGCCTCACAGTACTTACACTGTAATCTGAATCGACAAAGTGCAAGCTACATATTCTGGAGTTATCATTAGGAGTCCAAAGATATCCTTTTCTGCTGCCCTGTCGAGAAATAGCAAGTCTCCACTTCTCCAGTAATCTCGGATCTTTATAACAAAAAATGAACATTTATATTTGTGTATATTTCTTCGCTGTGTCAGATGTGCAGTTAGGCTCGCAACAATAAACTATCTTAACCTACAGAATGGAAAGAGAAACTTGACGGTAATTGGCCCCAGGGGCTCTGAAATTTGGAGCATGGGTTGGTGACCACGGGGCCTTTAGCTGACTCCTGGCATTTCTTCCACTTACTTGTGCCAGGCTCCTCACTTTCATCTATCCTATCCGATCTTCCTTGGTCATCTCTTGTTCTTTGCCGACTCCAACTCTATTAGGTTTCCGTGGGCTAGGGAGTCTTTCATTTTCACGCCCTTCGTGGCCCTTGTCTTCCTTTGGCCGATACTTTCATTTTTCGACGTGTCGGGTCCCTTCCAGTTTTTCTCTCTGGTTAGTGTTATATAGAGGATAGTTGCCTAGTTGTACTTCCTATTAAAACAATAATCACCACCACCACCTTCACGGTAATTTGGAAGCACATAACTAAACAAATGTTAAATGCATCTCAGCAACCATCCATATATTGCAAATCGTGAGACCAAATAAATTAAAAAACGTCAAAATTCTTCACATTTCATATTAGATAAGGCCTTGCCTTATGAAATGGTTTAATATGTAATTTCTTCTCATAAAACATGTTGCTGTAACACACGTAATCATAGAAGTCATGCCAAACAAAAGAACATAAACGCGAACCTAGCGGTGGAAAAGGGAAAAACTATTAACCCGCTTTTAATGCAAGAAATTGGCTTTCTGTCCAGGCCTTCTAGTATCTAGTAGGCTTTGGCTTATCCCACATCGGAGTCGCGCTACGTTGCATGACCGCTGAAGCAACGCCCTCAAACGGAAACTCTTTTATAATTTGAGAGTATACTGAGTCCGATGGGAGAGAGTTTTCGAATAAATAAATAAATAAATAATCATAATAAACCGAATAAGCTACTGGAAAATTACAGAATGCTAAATACTGGAAGTAACTCGTGCAACGCAATTTGTTTCTATTACGATTCAAGCTAAGCCAAGCTGTTTTCATACTTAAATGTGTAGCGACTTTAGCGTAGTAGTGGCAGTTTAATCACGATAGCAGCTTGCAATCGGATTTGGATATTATGTGGTCTCTTCCATTTTAGTTTAGAGAAAGTTCAAAGATAATATATTTTATTTAATACAAGTCTTATTTATCATTGAACGAAGGAGCATCAGGCAATGAGTAAAAATTGCCTACATTAGTTAATAATACAGTTGAAGTTGATTACTGAGAATCTACAGCCTATTTCCAGTCATTTCACCGGGTCAGGAATGGAATGAATGAAGCCCCCATCTAGCGGCGAGGATAGGAAATGCGCCGGCTGCCGAAGCCTGTCGCACTCCTCTGGGGCAAAGATAAATGACTGATAGATGAAATTAAATGTTAATGGAGGGTGCTGCTGGAATGAAATGTGACAGGGAAAACCAGAGTACCCGGAGAAAAACCTGTCTCGCCTCCGCTTTGTTCAACAGAAATCTCACATGGAGTGACCGGGATTTGAACCACGGTATCCAGAGGTAAGAGACCGGTGCGCTGCCGCCTGAACAACGGAGGCTTCTAAGTTGAGTACTGTGAAGTTGAATTACGAATTTACAGAAGAATTTTTGTAGTGTCAAAGTACAACAATTCTCTCCATTTTTCTCTCTTTTTCTTCATATAAATATCCATTCACCACCACAACATACCCCTTACCTCTACATTCTACATTCGTAAGACTTTCTTTCTATCTTTCTTTAGAGATAACTTTTTCCTAATTTGACAGAATTCCCCTCCTACATTCTGTCATAACCACCAGTTTCTCAATGTCTTTCACTGAAACAGTTACTTTCTTACTCAATGATTGTTCTCGTTTTGGATATCTTTATCCCAGTAATCTGATATTCTTATTCTAAGAAGTAGAAGAAGAAGATTATTTAAAATAATCCAATTTGCTTTACGTCGCGCCGACACAGATACTCATGGGGACGATAGATAGGAAAGGGATACAAGTGGGAAGGAAGCGGCCGTGGCCTCAATTAGCGTACAGCCCCAGCATTTGCCTGGTGTGAAAATGGGAAACGACGGAAAACCTTCTTCAGGGCTGCCGACAGTGGGACTCGAACCCACTATCTTTCAGATGCAAGCTCAAGGGTGTGCTCCTCTAACCGCACGGCCAACTCGCTCGTTAGAAGGAAGAGGTCTAGAGTTTCAGATACGTATTGGACCTATGAGTGTTAAAAATAACATGAACGTTTTAAATTCAACATTATTTCTAGACAACACCTGTGACGAGTGTTCAGTAAAAATCCAAAGCCTGTTTCCAGTCATTTGATCGGGTCTGGAAAGGAATGAATGAAGCCCCCATTTAGCGGCGAGGATAGGAATTGTGCCGGCTGTCGAAGCCTATCGCACTCCTTTGGGGCAATGATAAATGAATGAGAGATATAATGAATTGATATTGGAGAGTGTTGTTGGAATGAAAGATGACAAGAGAAAACCGGAGTACTTCGTCCAGCACAAATATCACATTGAGTGACCGGGACCTGAACCACGGAATCCAGCGGTGAGAGAACGCCTGAGCCATGGAGGCTATTTTAAGTGTTCAATATCTCGTTGCAAAGAGGTAGGATCTGTGTATCTATTAACAACAGTCTGATCGCGGCATGATGCCAATTGAGTGATGCAACAGTGTCGCCATGTTGAGGTACTACAATCGTGGTGCCATGCGGCTCTGGACTCCAGCACGACGCGTGACGAGTCGTTTGATTCGCCTCTGCAAGTATACGGCGAAAAGAAATTCAAATCAGGAAAAGAACGTATGAGACAATTGTGATGGGAAGAAGTGCAAAAAATGGGGAATAAATTGCCTTATAATTATGGAAAACGCATTCGAAACGGGAAAGCGGTTTAACAAAATTCCAAAAAGTGCCAAATCACCAATGTCAAATATCAAAAGTCTTGTAATAATTTAATGTTACCGAGAGAGCTGGTCGTGCGGTTAGGGTCAGGCAGCTATGATCTTGCACTCGGGAGATAGTGGGTTCGAACCCCACTGTCGGCAGCCATGAAGATTGTTTTCCGTGGCTCCCCATTTTCACACCTGGCAAATCGCATGGGAGGGGGGGGTGAGATCAGGACTATACGGCGCCTTATCTACCGCCCGCTTATTGTTGTCCGTAATGGATGAGGCTGGCCTCCCAGGTCGACTGGCGTCTTGTGTCAAAACGCGACCCGCATGGAACTTGGTTCCCCATTCCACATCAGTGGTTTTCGACAGACATGCTTCCCCACACACAGTCTTCATTCTCCGATGGATGTCCACCGGTGTTTGTCCTCCGGCACCCAAGGAAAGAAAAACAGCACGTTGGTCCTGTTTGGACGCATTTGGTAATAATAATTATTGCCACGGCCGCTTTCTTCCCACTTCTAACCCTTTCATGTCTCATCATCGCAATAAAACCTATATGTGTCGGTGAGACGTAAAGCAACTTGTGATAAAAAGTTCTTGACTTTACGCTCCACTAACTACCTGTACGCCGAGGTACCCGAATTTTGTCCGGCAGGAGTTTGCTTTTTTACGTGTCAGTAAATCTACCGACGCGGGGCTGACGTATTTGAGCACTTTCAAATATCGCCGAACTGAGCCAGGATCGAACTTGGCAAGTGGGGCTCAGAAGGCCAGCGCTCTACCGTCTGAGCCACTCAGCCCAGCAATGATTTATCAGGAACGCCTCAAACTTAAGGAAAATGAAGCCCCAATCCAGCACATCTACTGCCCCAGTGGTGACAACATTTCAACCCCATATTAACTGGATTATTTTGACAATATTTATCACACTGTGCGCATTCTACGTCAAAACTTGTGGTCGTGGCTCTAACAGAGCCCCGTTCGATTTCTTTTAATAGCTTTCATGTGTGTTTTGTTATGAACACCGCAACGGCCCCCGGGTCCCAATTAGCGCCGAGGTTATGAACCGCAGGGGCCTTTACTTTCCATGGCCTGACGCGAAAGAGTTTTATTGGGTTTTATCCAACATATAAACCGTTTTCTCTTAGTATCCTAGTGCAAATTAATAGTTAATAGCACTCAGCGAGTTGGCCGTGCGGTTAAGGCCGCGCAGCTATGAGCTTGCTTTCGGGAGATAGTGGGTTCGAACGCCACTGTCCGCAGCCATGAAGATGATTTTCCGTGGTTTCCCATTTTCCCAATTTCTAATCATCATATGGCGTGCCAAAAGCCTGGATTCAATTCCAAACCTCTCCGCAGTGTTCATTATGAAGTGAGGGCATATGACGTTGCAGATGGTGATTCGTCCGTCGGATGGTGACGTTAAGCCTTGAACAGAACCCTTGGTGTTATTCGACAGGAGTAGATATGTGCAGATATCGAGTTTCACCCTATCCCTGCATCATCATCATCAACCCAGATCAAGACGGGCAGGTCACCCATGTGCGTCAAATTCAAAGACCTGCAGCAGGCGAGCCGAACATGTTCACTAGTACTCCTCGTAGTAAAAACCATTCGATAAATAAGCCCACACAAAGATTTCACACGCATTAAGCACGCAGAGCTGATGATCATTATGTCATATCCCTAATACGACACATCAGCAGGAATACTGTCACTGGTAGACAAGGGAGAGTAGCCATGTCTATTGTAGGGGACATAAAAAGGGATGATCTCCAGTGCTCTCAACTTGAGAAAGTAAGTTGTTGACCATGGGGACATTTGTTGACCACCATGGACATGTTTTCCGGCTTGGGTTGTCATCATCAGTTTCCCGACACTACTGTGAGCATGGCACCCAGTGTTCGTCTAAGACAGGCCCTCTCAGGGTGCATGCGCCTGGTGCATGCACTGGGCACGGTGCAAAAGACGACTTCGCTTGGTTGACCAGAGTGCAGACCCTCACTCCTCGATTTGAAGCAATAGCGCTGTCTCTCTCTTTCCCCACGCCTGTCTCGCTCGCTCCCCATGTCTCCCTCTTCCTCACTTGCTCCGTAGCGCTCCAAATCCGAGCCGACTTGAGCCGAGTTGAGCAGAGCTTAGCCGAGTAGCCCAGAGACGAAGCGTTGGTCCGAGCCGAGCCGAGCGGGACCGATGCACAGTGCACGGAGCTCTTGCGCCTCGATTTGCACGCGTGAAATTTTGGGCGTTTGAGAAGCCCTGGTCTATGTATACTAGGTCAGTGGTGTCATCGGTCCATAAGAGGCCACGGCTGGTCCGTGGTCCAACAGCTCTGCACTCTGACCGGCCAACCGAGAAGAGGAGGGGTGGCAACGTCTCTACCGTGGCTCTACGCCTCTGCATTCGGGAGACGGGACAGGGCTGGACCTCACAGCTGGCCTAAACCATCGGCTGTCCTGAGAATGGTTTTCCGTGGTTTTCCATTCTCCTGCACTAAGGTGAATGCCGGGACAGTTCCTAGTATAGGCCACGGCCGCCAACCCCGTCACTTTCTCCGAGCAACTCCTTCACCGTAACAAATCTCCCGGCCTGAGAGACGGCGTCACCGTCTAAGAGGCCCGCCTCTCCCTTCAGGTGAAGAATGAAAACGTTTAAGTAGTAGTAGTGGTGTCATCTTCTCACTGTGCGCTTTCCTCCTGTAACTAAGATCTTGAGAACATCTCGTATCAAGTAGACACTGTTCTACTCCTCAGTCCAGAATTAAAATTCATGAACTGGCCAGAAAACGAACCCAGAGCCTTGGAATAAGAGATAAGGGCACGCTACCTCTACACCGCAGGGCTGGATAATAATCTTATTTTCTTCTTTTTTCCTACCTCTTATCCCACTCCTGTGGGGTAGCGGCTGCGAATTGGATTGCACATGTGAATTTTGCCCTGTTTTACGGCCGTATGCCCTTCCTGGCGCCAACCCTATATGGAGGGATGTAATCACCACTTCGTGTTTCTGTGGTGATTGGTAGTGTGGTGTGTTGTCTGAATATGAAGAGAAAAGTATTGGGATAAACACAAACCTTTAGTCTCCGAGCTAGAAGAATTTATCAGAAGCGATTAAAATCCTTGACCCAGTCGGGAATCGAACACGGGACCCTCTGAACCGAAGGGCAGTACGCTGACCATTCAGTCATGGAGTCGGACGCAGTGCTAGGTAATAATAATAATAATAATAATAATAATAATAATAATAATAATAATAATAATAATAATAAAATAATAATAATGTCCCCATCTGTGGTTTAATGGTTAGTGTAATTAGCTGCCACCCGCGGAGGCCGGGTTCGATTTCCGGCTCTGCCACAAAATTTCAAAAGTGGTACGATGGCTGGAATGGGGTCCACTCAGCCTCGGGAGGTCAATTGAATAGAGGGAGGTTCGATTTCTTCCTCAGTCATCATTCAAGTAGTTTTCCGTGGTTTTCCAACTCTCCTCCAGGGAAATGTCGGGATGGTACCTAACTGAAGGCCACGGCCGCTTCCTTCGCTCTTTCTTGTCTATCCCTTCCCATCTCCAACAAGGCCCCTGTCAGCATAACAGGGGAGGCCGCCTGGGCGAGGTACTGGTCCCCAACCCCAGTTTCATGCCCTCGACCGAAAATCTCACGCTCACGCTGAGTCCGAGAAAAATCCAACTCTGGAGGGTAAACAGATTAAGAAAGAAAGAAAATAAATAATAATAATAATAATAATAATAATATTAATAAGGCTTCGGAACTTTATGACCTAGTGCAGTACAAAATATGCAAGCAAATATGGATGTATTACTAGCATTCAACGTCCTAAGTATCAGCAGACAGATTAAATCACGCAAATTGACTGAGCTACAATACGTGAAATCTTTCAATAGGCATTGACATTAAATCACTTTATTTCCGCTCCTTAACTTCAGACGCTTTCCCAAAGAGAACCGTCCCGTCAGTAGGCCTACTGAAGATCCCTTCACCGAACTTTTTCACACAATTAATTTTACTTCGCTGCACTTTAATTTATGCATGCAAAGGTTCGTTGTACTACTAAGAAGTGTGACCAATGTGTTGAAATTCTTTGGTGGTGAAAGGGAAGATGGCTGTAACTGGACAGGAAACATGGAATTTCCTTATTTGCTAATTACATCTAGCAAGGAGAGGCCAGACCCTGCGGCCAACCGATTTCAACGAGCTTCAATGTTCATGTCGGGAGACACTCAGCAGTAACGCTTGTGTATGTGTTTATGTCGATACGCTTTAGTAGTTGTTTTTTCTTCTACGGATTTTACGGTATTCTCTTAAGAGGGCGTTCGATCTGCGCAGATCAGGTGGCATTATTCCCGTGAGCAGCGGGAGGCAATAGATTGGCGTGGATCTGATTGTGCCCGAACTAAGGCGCATGCTGTTGTTCAGCTGTGTATCAACTAATCGGGTGTATGGGGTATTAAGCCATACAGGAGAACAATACTCTGCACTGGAATGAACTAGACCAAGGGCAGAATGTCGTAGAGCGCTTGCAGTGGATCCCCAAGTGGTCGCGCACAGTTTCTGAAGAATATAGTTTCGAATCTTAGATAAGTTCAATATATGTTGCTTGAATGATAAAGTGCGATCCAAGGTTACACCAAGATATTTAGGAAAGCAGTTATGACGAAGAACTCGAATGCAGAAGCTTATGTTCAATTTTTTGTTAGCCAGTCGATTATTTAAATGGAGGCATGACACTTCTGTTTTACTTGTTCTTTTTTTTTTTTTTGCCAGTTGCTTTACGCCGCACCGACACAGATAGGTCTTATGGCGACGACGGGACAGGAAAGGCCTAGGAATGGCAAGGAAGCGGCCGTGGCATTAATTAAGGTACAGCCCCAGCATTTGCCTGGTGTGAAAATGGGAAACCCCCGAAAACCATCTGCAGGGCTGCCGACAGTGGGGTTCGAACTCACTATCTCCCGGATGCAAGCTCACAGCCGCGTGTCCCTGACCGCACGGCCAAATCGCCCGGTTTACTTGTTCTAGGACTAAGTCTGCATTTCTTGAAATTGACCTCTGGCATGGACAGGTCCCTTGTTAGGATTTCCTCAGTTTTCTTGAGTGCAATATCATCAGTATAATAGAATTTCCTGCAATTTGACTCACGAAAATCAGAGATGTACAGATTGAACAACAGAGGGGACAGATCTGATCCTTGGGGTAAGCCATTTTTTAGTTTCTCTCTGTGCTTTTACTGTTGCCTGAGCACACACGGAATCTCCTGTCACTTAGTATGTTGTTGAAAACTTGGAGGATGGTTCTGCAGGGTGTGACTTTGAGGAGCTTGTAAATCATACTTTCCCTTCAGACAGTATCGAAGGCAGCAGCGAAGTCTATAAACGCAGCAGATCTATTCTAAAACCTTCTTATATTAGAAAAGATCTCCTGGTTGTGATATGATGTCAGGAACATCTAATGGAAACAGCTATTTTCAGTGCTCCTTAACAAGAAACATTGGACCTTCCATTCCGTAAATTTTTATTTTCGCGATACCTTCATCCTTTGAAGCTGCCAGCCCCGTAGTGCAGGTGCTGTGAGCCCGAGGACCCAGTTCAGGAATTTTAATTCTGTACTGAGTGGTGGAATGGGGTAACCCAGCCTCGTGATGCAAACTGAGGACTTGTCACAAAACCCAAGCAATTCGACTGAGGATATTTTGTCAGGCCGACCTAGTTGAACTCCAGTATTGCAAGCCAACTAACCGTTTTGGTAAGCGAAGGCTCATAATAAACCGCATGTGTCTCGATATTTTTCACTCCTAGAATGTCCAAGTCCGGCTTCTTGACTGATGAACAGCACTGTTCATTTCGGTTCAGAGGGCCTCGGTTTCGATTCCCGGCCTGTTCGAGGATTTTAACTGCGTACAGTTAATCTCTATAGCTCGGGGGCTGGGTTATTTTTATGGTCGTCTTAACACACATCTTCATTCGCATACAGCACATCGCCATACAAAACACCACAAAACACTCAACAGTGAATTCATATATCCCCTTGCCGTTGGAGTCAGGTAAGGCATCCGGCCGTAAAAATAGGCTAATTCCATACAATGTACCATGCCAGATAATTGCGCAAATGTCAAGAAGAAGCAGTAGCATAAGAAGAAGATTCTTTGAAATTCCGACCTCTTCTCTTCCCACTACTGATCAGAGTTGCCAGGGAATGGTTGCCTAACTGTACGGTACTTCCACTTGAAACAATAACCACCATCACGACCACCACAAAACGATTTAATCAGTTAATTCTGCTTTAGACACATCAGCTTCACAGAAGCTACGTTTTTGAAGGAAATATTCGTTACTAACACGAAGGAAGTAGCTGGAATGTAGATAGCGATGGAGTCACAATCTAATGGGGACAAACCACTTCCCAAAGGAAGCCTGGTGCGGAATAGATGAACATTAACAGAAACCTGGTGTCTCTGGTCCTGTATACTGAGGATAAGCAAGGTATATGCCATAGATCCACGAGCACGTAGACTGTACTTCTACCTCAGAGGTGCGTCTTGATCTCAGTAGAAACCGATCTGAAAATGAAAACCTACAACCTGTTTTCCAGTCATTGACCGGGTCAGGGATGTAATGAATGAAACATATATAGGCTGTTATTACAATGGGGTCGCCACTCCCAAGGCGATTTTTATTAATGAGTGATAAATGCGATGAAATGATAATGGAGAGTGTTGCTGGGATGAAATATGACAGGGAAAACCGGAGTACCCGGAGAAAAACCTGTCTCACCTCCGCTTTGTCCAGCACAAATCTCACATGGTGTCACCGGGATTTGAACCACGGTATCCAGCGGTGAGAAGCCGACGCGCTGCCGTCTTAGCCACGGAGGTTTAGAAACCGATCTATTACCCTGAATTTAATACGCGACGTTAAGTTTACTGACAATCAGTATGCTAGTAATGAAATGGCGTATGGCTTTTTGTGCCGGGAGTGTCCAAGGATACTTTCGGCTCGCCGCCAGATGCAAGTCTTTGTGGTGAGGATGAAATGATGATGAAGACAACACATACACCCAGCTTCCTTGCCAGAGAAAATTAACCAATAATGGTTAAAATTCCCGACCCTACCGGGAATCGAACCCGTGACCCCAGCACGCTAACCATTTAGTTACGGAACCGGACAATATGCTATACTGCTAATAATAAGAGTTGGCGTCTGACAGGTAAGTTTGAAGGGAGGAGCACCGCACGTGCCATTTCACGATGTTGCCACATTCCAGCATTCCTTTCTACATACTCTTACCCCTCGCTTCCGGCTCACTTGTTCCCTCCTTCATTCTGGCCGCTGTAATCTGTTGTAGACTACCTGGCCAGGCGGTGTCGTCCCATTTGCGATCACTCTTATACAAACAATCAGGTTCTTATCAGTGACAGTGACAGGTTTGGCAACTCGCAGCAAGACGAGCTGCCCTGAAGTGTTATCTCCATGGCAACCGCAGTCGCCCCACCCTCGTTTCCATGGCAACCACACAGCCACTCCCTTTATCCCGCCTCGTCAGGCAGTAAACGGACCTCCCTCTAAGAAATGTCAGACGCCAACTCTTATTATCAGCAGTATAGTAATCACAAGAGATCCAAGACAGGCGTTCACAAATGAGGCTAGCGGGTAAATGTCGGACTACCAAGTAGGAGGTTTTACCTTGATAAAGTTTGTTGTTTAGGTTGTGCCTAGAGAGGCTAGAGATTGTAAGGTGTAAAGTTGCCTTCAGTAAGCTGCAAGGAACTGGGAACTCAGTCTCCTTGGTGAAATTTGGAGATCATGTAAGCTCTTTCTGATATTTGTGTAATAATGAGTGGTGCCTTTGGAAAACGGAAATTGTAACGGTTGGAGAAAAGTGCTCTGGAAATGTGTGTCTGAGGAGATATCTCTCCTTATCTAACTAAAGGCAATATTTGCGACGTGGTAAACTTGTAAATGACCTATCCTTGGGTTTTCTATTCTAGTGCCAACATTGTCATTGTACCTGACGTCTTGCTCTTTCACAAGTGAAGAATTTTGTTTGTTAACTATTTCATTTTTTGAAAAGAAATATAACCTTTATTTCAAAGTTTTAAATGAATCTTTGACTTTCGTACGTAGACCCACTCAGTCCGCACCTTCTTTCACCTCTCTCTGTTCCACGGAATCTCTGTGACAGTTATCATCATTTCAGTAGTGATTTGATGTATGGTATTACATCAAAGACACTACACAGGAACATTGAAGCACGTACACTCAATTCTTTCTCTTACAGAGAATTACAAAAAGCAGGAATCCTGGCCACTTGCACTATAGTAAGGAAGTTTGTTGGAATTGACCATCCACCATATACAGAGGACTAATGAAAATCGTACACTAATAGTTTTGACTATTTATGTACAGAAAATATCTGTCAAATTCTCCGACTCGTTGGCTGAATGGTTTTAGGTTCAGGGGGTCCCGGGTTCGATTCCCGGCCGGGTTAATGGTAAATTCCAATGGCTTGGGGCTGGGTGTTTGTGCTGTCCCCAACATCCCGCAACTGACACACCGCACATAACACTATCCTCCACCACAATAACACGCAGTTATCTACACATGGCAGATGCCGTCCACCCTCATCGGAGGGTCTACCTTACAAGAGCTGCACTCGGCTAGAAATAGGCCCACGAAATTATTATTATTATCTGTCAAATTTATTTTCAACATTGAAGTATATACGTTTGGAACATACAGTATGTGCATATGCACTAAATAGTACTTCTTCCATGTACATTGTGCCGAAGAAACACGTAAGCCCTACTGTAAACTTGTGAATTATATAATAATACTAATAATCCGGAAAAAGTAGTCAATAGAACAGGTATAAGAATTTCAAAAAAATGATGACATAAAAAATGCTCCAGAATTTATAATAACAGAAATTGGTCGAATAAAGTATGTAAAGAAATTCAAATATTTGGTAGAAACAATTCAAAAAATGGTTTGGAAAAATCTGCTGTAGAAGAAAGGATACACAAGATGGAAAGGGCCATAAAGTATAACTAGGTATATTTACAACAAAGAGTGTTTATCTAAAAACTTCAAAATACAACACTACAACACAGTAGTCAAACCGGAATGTCTATACACGAGTGAATGTCTAGTACAGAATTACAAGCTGAATAAATTAGAAGTACTGGAAGGAAAGAATATACCTCTCCTCCGGCGAGGCTCCCTCGAGGAGCGAGACTCCTGCCGAGCCCGCTGTTGCGAGCTCAGGCGAGTCCTGTTCGTACTGTGTAAGCGGCGGCCCCGGCCGTCGCCGACAGGGGGAGTGTCGCGGTCCGCGTCTCCCACGACGCAGACGTTCGGCATTGGGTACCTACCTCCTCGCTCAGTGGAGGGTACCCGTCGCGGCTTCGGCCCGGCGGGAAGGTTTTAAATGAACGCCACGCCCATGCTCGAAACACTTCTTAGCTCTGTGACGAGAAACCCATGAAAATGATTGCTTTTCCTCCACTCACCGTGGAGAGAACGATCGAAAAATGAAAAAAAAAAAACAACCCTGAACGGTGGATCACTCGGCTCGTGGGTCGATGAAGAACGCAGCAAATTGCGCGTCGACATGTGAACTGCAGGATAATATACGGAAAATACTCGGTCCCCTAAGAACTACAGAACTCTAGAAATCAAGAAGTAATGATGAGATATACCGGAACATAGAAAATATAACAGATACAATGCGGAAGAGGCGATTGATATTTATTGGATATTTACACAGAATGGATGACAAGAGGTTAACCAAACAGATCTTAAAATATCTGTGGAACAAGAAGTCAACAACAATGTGGATTCATGAAGTGAAGAAAGATTTGGAAAGAAACAGCATAAAGGAAGAAGAAGCAACAGAGAGAGAGAGAGGGAGAGATTTTTAGAAAGAAAGTGTTGAAAATGGAAGGATTCCAAGGTCGGCAGGGAAAGAAAAAAGGTTCAAAATTGTCTGAGGAGAGGAACAAGAGGCATAGTGAGCAGATGAAGGAGTGTTGGAGGAGGAAAGAGGAAAAAGCATTGAAATTGTCACGTGGTATCTAGAAGACCCTAACGGAGAAAGAATAATGATAATCTATTCTGGGACCTGTTTCATAAAACTTCTCTTTCTTTCTCAATTTGTTTACCTTCCAGGGTTCGTTTCTCCCTCGGACTCAGCGAGGGATCCCACCTCTACTGTCACGAGGGCAGTGTCCTGGAGCGTGTGACATTAGTCGGGGGATACAACTGGGGAGGATGACCAGAACCTCGCCCAGGCGGCCTCACCTGCTATGCTGAACAGGGGCCTTGTGGGGGGATGGGAAGACTGGAAGCAATAGACAAGGAAGAGGGAAGGAAGCGGTCGTGGCTTAGGTACCATCCCGGAATTTGCCTGGAGGAGAAGTGGCAAAACCAGGAAAAATCACTTCCAGGATGGCTGAGGTGGGAATTGAACCCACCTCTACTCAGTTGACCTCACGTGGCTGAGTGGACCCCATTCTAGCCCTCGTACCACTTTTCAAATTTCGTGGCAGAGCCGGAAATCGAACCCGAGCCTCCGTGGGTGGCAGCTAATCATACTAACCACTACACCACAGAGGCGGACTTCATAAAACTAACTAATAATGTTAGAACGCATAAAAATAACTATTAGTTAACCAAATTCTGTTTCATAAAGATTTACACATGACTGATAAAATATCTTCACTCCTAATATTATTTCATTAGTCAGCTGATGTAAATGGTGGTTAGAATCGGTCTGTTGAATAAGTTCCCGGTTTGTGTTTGTTCCTAGCAGTAGGCTAGTGATTGACTACAACCAGCTATTAATCCATATGTTCAATAAGCTCACTTGATATTTTCGTTGTTGTGACTTTGATACATATGAGAATGGAGAAAAGAAGTGAAAATAATGTGAGAGAAGAAAGTTTCTTTGCAGAAAGTGATTGAGTTAAAGCGTCAACTATTCGCAGCCTTTTGCACACTATAACCCTCCTTGTTCCTTTTACTTTATTCCATGTGCTCTTAAAAATCTCTGTTGAAATGGACTACCAAAATCTTGGTTTGCTATCCCCCTGTGGGTGGGGGCGGTAGAAAAACACCCACGGTATCCACTGGCTGTCGTAAGAGGCGACTAAAAGGGGCCCAAGGAGCGTGGGTTGGCTACCACGGGGCCCTGAGCTGAGTCCTGGAATTGCTTCCACTTACTTGTGCTAGGCTCCTCAATTTCATCTACTCTACCGACCTCCCTTGTTCAACTCTTGTTCTTTTCCGACCTCGACGGTATTAGGTTGCAAAGCCTAGAGAGTCTTTCATTTTCACACCCTTCCGTGGCTCTACTCTTTCTTTGGCGGATACCTTCATTTTTCGAAGTGTCGGATCACTTCCTTTTTTCTCTGATTAGTGTTATATAGCGGATGGTTGCCTAGTTGTACTTCCTCTTAAAACAATAATTACCGAGCTCGATAGCTGCAGTCGCTTAAGTGCGGACAGTATCCAGTATTCGGGAGATAGTAGGTTCGAACCCCACTGTCGGCAGCCCTGAAAATGGTTTTCCGTGGTTTCCCCATTTTCACACCAGGCAAATGCTGGGGCTGTACCTTAATTAAGCCCACGGCCACTTCCTTCCCACTCCTAGCCCTTCCCTGTCCCATCGTCGCCATAAGACCTATCTGTGTCGGTGCGACGTTAAGCAACTAGCAAAATAAAAAAAAATGTCACCATCACCATCTTGGTTTACTGCTGGTATAAGCCAAGATTTTAAAAAAATAGCTTGAGTCTCCGAGTAGAACTGCACTGGGGAAACACAATGATACTGTACTGTATATCACTACCAACCCGTAGAGTGCAATGTGAAACTGCTGTTTTGAGGTTATGCTTCATTCCTTCCAGTCGAATATTCTATTAGCAATCCCATCAAGCAAATACTCAAAAGTTCTGTAATCTAACCTAAATCTGTCATTGTATTCATATGTTTGTTACATACCAGTACAGGTTGTTCTGAACGGTGAGTACCTACACTTGTTCCTCATCACTATTTGAATCACAATCGACTATTTCACTGATCTTCACGACTTTATGCCAAAGTATGAAAATACCACTTTGGTTTCACTAATAATATGGATTATGAGTCAAAATACACTCATGGAAATAATGCCAATAATATGAGTAAATTTTCCTAGTCACTAACATTATTAAGAAAATCTACTAATAATTTTGACTCATTAACTAATTACTAGAAGCCTCCGTGGCTCAGACGGCAACGCGTCGGCCTCTCACCGCTGGATACCGTGGTTCAAATCCCGGTCACTCCATGTGAGATTTGTGCTGGACAAAGCGGAGGCGAGACAGGTTTTTCTCGGGTACTCCGGTTTTCCCTGTCATCTTTCATTCCAGCAACACCCTCCATTCTCATTTCATGGCATCTCTCAGTCATTAATAAATCACTTTGGGAGTGGCGACCCCATCGTACTAAGAGCCTATATATATTCATTTCATCACATCCCTGACCCGGTCAATGACTGGAAAGCAGGTTGTAGGTTCTCATTTTCAACTAATTACTAATATTATTAGCTAATAACTCCATGAAACATAATACTAATAATAATATTAGTGAAAGTTTTTTTATGAAACAGGGCCCTGGAATTACTTTCCCACACGCTACGAGTTTAGAGTCCTCAACCAAGGCCTTCCTGAGCCAAACTGTACCATAAAGAATGGCTATCGTATAACGCGCATCTTTTGTCGACGATCTACCCACCGACGTGTTGATGAGATGGTTCACGCTCGGGTAACAGCGTCATTTCCCGGCAGCGAGTCATAGCGGGCAGGCTATTCCAGGTTACCGCCGTCCTTATCGCTATGGTATCACTTATCAGTTATTTCGCGCTGACGCACAGTAGCTGTCTCAGTCCAGAGCAACGAGTATCATGAATGATATAAACTACTGCGTGTTTTGTGCTGTTCTACAACTTCCGTCAACACACAGACAATATTCGAGGAGAAAAAAAACATTCATGCGTTGTACGAGGGTGAATCAAAAAGTAAGTTATACTTCCAAGTTATGGCCATTTATGAAGCCACCTACACATAGGCAACACGGCTATGACGACATGCAATGTAAGTTCACATAGTTCCCAAGGGACTGGAAACAGCTGCTTTCACCTCCTCATCGTTTCGGAAAATTGATCGCCGGTGTGATTTTGTTGCACGATAACGCACCACCTCATACGGCCCGCCAAACTTCCGAACTGCTGCAGCGATTCAAGTGGGAGGTATGGCAACATCCTCCATACAGTCCAGACTTAGCGCCATCCGATTATCATGTGTTCGGTAAGCTGAAAGAGGATCTTGGTGGACGACGATCCCAAAAGGTGTCACTTCCCAGTTACCCAAAACAGAACACAACGTTCTGAATGAACGAACAAGTGAGTCGGAAGCGAGGTGAAGGAGAAAGAAACGCAGGAATGTGGCAACACCGTGCAATGCTCCTCCATCCAGCTCTACCTGTCAAAACGCTTCTTTTAATATTATGAGTATAGGAGTGGGAAGGAACCTGGTTGTTTGTTGTTTAAAGGGGCCTAACATCTAGAGCATCGGCCGCAGAGGGAAGGAAGCGGTCGTGACCATAATTAAGGTACAGCCTCAGCATTTGTCTGGTGTGAAAATGGGTAACCACCACGAAAACCATCTTCAGAGCTGCCGACAGTGGGGTTCGAAGACACTATCTCCAGAACATGTAACAAGCTTTAACAGCTTCATTTTAGATAAAATTCCGTATTGACTATAAAATCAAGTAGTGAATATTTAAGAATAACTGAAATATTATATTTAAGTGGTCCGCCCATTCAATCTATATAATATAAAAGGCTAACGCGTATGTTTCACAAAACTCAAGCTATTAAACCAGAGGGAGTTAAAAGGTGCGGTTTGTACCAGAATATTCCAAATCGCCTCAATAGTACAAGACAAATCTTGCATTTCTTGAAAAGTCAACTGAAATACACTTAAGAAAATGGAAATTGCAACACCATGAATGCATTGGTCGTTTGTGTTGATTTTCACGATATGGAACGATGCCATGTAGGTATGTAAACGATCAAAGTTTCAGACCCATTGGATTGTTGCTACAGGTCTTCCCACGTGATTGGTCGCGGAGGAATCAACTCCAGTATACGGACTCTGGTGTAGCGTAGTTGACTTGCAGTCTGTGCAGTGAAGTGTTCCCCGTCAAACATGCCTCGACGACAGAGAAGAGCACGCTATCAACAACTGTCGCCGTTTGAGAGGGCTCGGATAATTGGGCTGTGTGAGGCTGGATTATTGCTAAGGACTGTCGCTGCACGTGTTGGCCGACAGGCATCTACGGTACAACGTGTATGGCAGCAGTGGTCAAATGAAGGTACCCACAGTCGTAGACCTGGCACAGGCCCAGCGCGACAGACAACTGTGAGAGAGGATCGCCGCATCATTCGGATAGCCCGGATCGAACCACATGCAACAGCAGCGCAAATTCGAGCAGCTGCGGCACCCCACGTTACACAACAAACAGTTGGTAATCGCCTGCGTGCAGGTGGCTTACGAGCCCGTGTCCCTGCAGAAGGTGTTCCACTGACCCCACAACAGCGACGTGTAAGGCTGTCCTGGTGTCGAGAAAGATCGACGTGGGTCGACAAATGTCATAGGGTCGTGTTTAGTGATGAATCGCGCTTCTGTCTTGCCCGCAGTGATCGCCGGAATCGTGTGCGCCGACGTACCGGGGAGAGGGCCACCCAGATCTTATTGTCGAGAGGCACACAGGGCCAACACCAAGCGTTATGGTCTGGGGAGCTATTGGCTTTAATGTGAAATCACAATTAGTGCTTGTTGAGGGCACTATGACTGCTCGACCATACGTTGATAGGGTACTCAATCCAGTGGTTGTCCCTATGATGACGAACATTGCTAATGGGATGTTTCAGCAGGACAATGCCCGGGTTCACACTGCACGCATCTCCAGAGAAGCTCTCCACGACATCACGACCTTAGAATGGCCCGCCAGATCCCCGGACCTCAGTCCTATTGAGCATGTGTGGGACATGATGGATCGACAACTGGCCAACCGTCCTCAGCCACCCACAACTCTGGAACAACTGACCCGTGCAGTGCAGCAAGCATGGGCCACAATTCCTCAGGAAGCGATCCAGGGCCTTACTGACTCCATACCTCGACGAATTCATCAATGTATTGCAGCTCGTGGTGGACACATCCTGTATTGATTGTTGTCCAAACTTACAGTCAGAGGGACCTGAAAGTGTAATCATCGAATCACAACCGAACACTCGTCTTGCATGTTCAATTGCAGCAATGTACTACCACTCCTTCTGGGTGTTGCAATTTCCATTTTTTTCAGTGTATTATATTTATTTAAGGTAACTGATTTAGTTACAAAGCCGCACCAAGAGAGGGATCGACCTTGATGGATATATTGTCGCTAGGCGACAGCGACTTAGTCTGTATCATGAGAGTCCGGTAAGAAATGTTGTATATAGGACGATGGGAACACGCCGCCATGTTTTATGATGTGCCTTTCTTGCTAGGAGGTTCATATAAATAGGCAAATCATTGCCTGATATTTGGAAATAGCAATCCAACAAGCCGTGTTCGAGATGTACTTTCATGTAACTAGCCAATTAATTGCAGAGGAATCTGTTCATTATCGCACCAGATGGAAAAACAAAGAATGTCATGTATCCACTCGCGTTGCATTGAATATCATGCAGCAGGCAACTAAATCGCCATTTATGTAAGCATATAGAAATAGTTTGATACAATTAATAGCCATAGTAATCTAAAAATGTAAGAGTTTTACGGTAATTATTTCTTTGTTTTGTAAGTGAAATTACAAATAAATTTAAATGTAATAAGAAAAATATAAATAACAAAACAACCAAAAATAATGAGGACATTTTTAATAAAATATGCATTAATTAGAAAAATTAAAAAAATACATTTTTATTATAATAAATTATTAGCAAACTTTGTTAAAGTTAAAGTCATATAGTCAATAAAATTAGTTACACTATATTACTTGAAACTTTACAAAGTTTGCTAATTAATTTATTAAAAAATAATTATTATTTAATTAATTAAATAATTAATTAATTAATTTAAAAATATTAATTTATTTATTTCAAATATAAAAGTTTTTTAATTTGTCTTACCAATCTAGTAACGCAAATTTTGTATCTGATATATTCTGTAATTTATTCTAGCTGATGTTGTCCCTTAGGGGAAGAAACATGTAGGCCCTACTAGCTTTAATAAAGTATATACGTATTGAAAAGGCGGGCTGCTTAAATATAATATTTAAGTTCATTCTTAAATATTCGCTACTCTCTCCAGAATGCAAGATCACAGCTGTGGGACCCTAACCACACGGCAATCTTGCTCGGTGAAATGAGTCCTGATAGTTTGGCTGTATCTTATTGATCAACCCTGCATTCATCAAAATAGCGCACTGAAACAGCTTCAATAATATATCTGACAACAGAACAGAACACTATCAAAAGTACGTAACTGATTTGAAACTGACAGCCGCCATATTGGGAGACTGCCACAAAAAAGAAAAAAAAAAGACTTTAAATGTAAAAATAAAACAGTATATTTTCGTGCTGATAGTTTAGAGGTTATGTGTAGTGCCAACTGTATTTGATTTCTTTTATATTTATACACTTCTATTATCATGTTTAATTTTGTAGATATTCACGAAAAAGTCAAAATAAATACAATTCGGATTCTAGATTCTGTCGAGGTAAATTCTGTGGCTCTCGTTACATTAGTTCAAAATATATTTTGACCCTTCAATTGGAAAAGCGCTGCTACTAATATTCTTCTTCTTAATGGTGTTTCAACAGGCCAAACACTGAGGTCACTGGCCACAGATGTTTCACCAGTTTATTCTTTTCTTTGTTTTCTAATCCGTTTACGCTCCAGGTTGGTTTTTCTCCCCGGACTCAGCCAGGGATCCACTTCTGCCGCCTCAAGGGCAGTGTCCTGGAGGATGAGATTTTGGGGTGGAGAGAAGTACCACTACCTCGTCCAGGCGGTTTCACCTGAGATGAGAAAATTTGAAGGGATAGGCAAGGACGATCGAAAGCACCTTCCCGGAATTTGCCTGGAGGTGAAGTGGGAAACGACGGAAAACCACCTGGAGGATGGCTGAGGTGGGAATCGACCCACCCCCTCTACTCAGTTGACCTCCCGAGGCTGACTGGACCCCTCTCCAGCCCTTGTAACACTTTTCAAATTTCGTGGCTGAGCCGGGAATCGAACCCGGGCCTACACCACAGAGGCGGACCACGTGTTTATTCATCATTATGTAATACGATCCATTACGTTAATTAAAATACTTCTCTTAAAACTCGTTACGAATTGTATAAGTAACAAGGAACATGCATTCTGCAAATAAATAAATAAATAAATAAATAAATAAATAAATAAATAAATAAATAAATAAATAAATAAATAAATAAATAAATAAATAAATAAATAAATAAATAAATAAATAAATAAATAAATAAATAAATAATAAGAATTACTTCTTGAAAATGAAGACCACTACAGCACGGATTAAGGAGACGTGGGAGATATCGAAAGGTTAAACATCTCAGAGATCCAAAATGTTAGAGATACGTACAGTAAATTTAGGAACACAGCAAAACAATTTAAAAGGGTTTCAAGCCGAAGAAAGAACTAAGAAGAGCGAAAGAACCTGGCCAAAGAACAGCGGAAGCAGGCCAGCGAACGCATGGACACAGAGAAAACGCTGTACGAAGAGAAAGAAATGAATTAGCGGGATTTTAAATAGTCGTTTCGCTTGTAAAATAATAATAATAATAATAATAATAATAATAATAATAATAATAATAATAATAATAATAATAATAATAATAATAATAATAATACATGAAAATCCGCAGCCTGTTTCTAGTTATTCGACCGGGTCAGGAATGCAATGAATGAAGCCCCATCTGGCGGCGAGGATAGGAATTGTGCCGGCTGCCGAAGCTTGTCGCAATGATTGATGAATGACAAATGAAATTAAATGATATTAGAGAGTGTTGCTGGAATGAAATGTGACAGGGAAAACTGGAGTACCCGGAGAAAAACTTTTCCCGCCTCCGCTTTGTCTAGTACAAACCTCACATAGAGTGACCGGGATTTGAACCACGGAACCCAGCGGTGAGAGGCCAGCGCGCTATCGCCTGAGCCACAGAGGCTCTCAATAATATTAATAACAATAAAGAAAATGAAATTCCACAGCCCGTTTCCAGTCATTCGACCGGGTCAGGAATGGAATGAATGAAGCCCCTATCTAACGGCGAGGATAAGAATTGTGTTGGCTGCCGAAGCCTATCGCACTCCTCTGGGGCAATTATTAATGAACAGCAGATGAAATGATATTGGAGAGTGTTGCTGGAATGAATTATGATAGGGAAAACCGGAGTACCCGGAGAAAAACCTGTCCCGCCTCCCCTTTGTCCAGAACAAATCTCACATGGAGTGGCCGGGATTTGAACCACGGAACCCAGTGGTGAGAGGCCAGCGCGCTGTCGCCTGAGTCATGGAGGCTCAATAATAATAATAATAATAATAATAATAATAATAATAATAATAATAATAATAATAATTTATTTTTACGTCACTTAAGGAATTTTGTCCCGATGGAGTTAATTTACGTCTCAGTTAATCTGCCGACATGGGATCGAACCCGGTGACTTTAACTTAGAGAGCAAGCACTCTACCGTCTGAGCTTCTCAGCTCACCAATTCAACTGTCAAGATATATTTTTATTGTTCTTATTTTCCTACAAGATACGGAAAATGTGATTTATTATACCATTCATCTAGTACAAAGTCAATATTATTTTCCTTTCCTTTTTTTAGCTATAGCTGACATTTTACGATGTAACTCGACGCAGCACGTCATCTTTAATATGAGGGACAGCAGACGACCTCTTCCGCGTTCATCCCTCGTTGCTGTTTGCCTGTTATCTAATAGCTGCACCCATGTTATCGGAGTCAAACAGGCCACTTGAGAAGGTAATATCATTGTAAATGCGGAAACGATTAATGTTTCGAGGAAGAGCTATTGGGAGTTACGGCGCCGCACACAACACACCTCCCGCCCAGCAGTGTTGCCACGAATTTCCATGTCAGAGTGATTATTTTCCCTTTTATCTCTCTTTGAATGGAATGATGTACTGTATAAACATTTAACACAGAATTTAATTCACAGTAATATTGAAAGTCCAATGTTTCACTCTCTACCAATATTAAACTACCTGTGGCGCTTGTTTTGGAGACTCTTAACAATATCAATACTTGCTCAGCTACTGCGCTTTAAAAGTATTGAAACGTCGAATTTTTCTACATCTATCATATTCAACCGGCTGCGAGAAGATCGTCATTGCACCGAACACATTATTTGAGTAACAAATTTCTGAATTTATTACCGGTAATGTAAGAAAAATGGATTCCGCCTTCGTGGTGTAGTGGTGAGTGTGATTAGCTGCCAACCACGGAGGCCCGGGTTCGTAAGGTCAAATGAGTAGATGTGGGTTCGATTCCCACCTCAGCCATCCTGAAATTTTCCCACCTCCAGGTAAATGCCGGATGGTACCTAACTTAAAGCCACGGCCGCTTCCTTCCCTCTTCCTTGTCTATCCCTTCCAATCTTCCCATCCCCCGCCAAGGCCCCTGTTCAACATAGCAGGTGAGGCCACCTGGGCGAGGTACTAGTCATCCTCCCCAGTTTTATTCCCCGAACCAGAGTCTGAAGCACCAGGGCACTGCCCTTGAGGCGGTAGAGGTGGAATCCCTCACTGAGTCCGAGGGAAAAACCAACCCTGGAGGGTAAGCAGATGAAGAAAGAAAGAAAGAAAGAAAAATGGAAAGAAAAGATGAAACCGAAATAACTATATACGGTATTTGAAAATCCACAGACTGTTTCCAGTCATTCGACCGCGCCAAGAATGGAATGAATGAAGCCCTATCTAGCGGCGAGGATAGGAATTGTGCCGGCTGCCGAAGCCTGTCGTACTCCTCTGGGGCAATGATTACTGACTGACAGATGAAATGAAATGGTGTTGGAGAGTGTTGATGGAATGAAGGGACAGGGAAAACCGAAGTTCACGAAGGAAAACCTGTCCCGCCTCCGCTTTGTCCAGCACAAATCTCACAGGGAGTGACAGGGATTTGAACCACGGAAGCCAGCGGTGAGTGACCGGAGCGCTGCCGCCTGAGCCACGGAGGCAATGTACGGTACTTGTGACCCAGAATTACGTATAGTTGCCATCTCCGGAGGCCCGCACTCCATTCTCAGCTCTGGCACAAAAGTTGAAAAGTGGTACGGCTCACTTCGATTGGGGTTGTGCCTGAGAAGAGCTGCACCACCTCGGGACGAGGAGACGAGTCTATTTATTTCATTTCATCATCATCATCATCATCATCATCTGTTTACCCTCCAGGTTCGGCTTTTCCCTCGGACTCAGCGAGGGATCCCACCTCTACCGCCTCAAGGGCAGTGTCCTGGAGCTTTAGACTCTTGGTCGTGGGATACAACTGGGGAGAATGACCAGTACCTCGCCCAGGCGGCCTCACCTGCTATGCTGAACAGGGGCCTTGTGGAGGGAAGAGGGAGGGAAGCGGCCTTGGCCTTAAGTTAGGTACTATCCCGGCATTCGCCTCGAGGAGAAGTAGGGAAACCACGGAAAACCACTTCGAGGATGGCTGAGGTGGGAATCGAACCCACCTATACTCAGTTGACCTCCCGAGGCTGAGTGGACCCCGTTCCAGCCCTCGTACCACTTTTCAAATTTTCGTGGCAGAGCCGGGAATCGAACCCGGACCTCCGGGGGTGACAGCTAATCACGCTAACCACTATTATTTCATTTACCACCTCAATATCAACTTTCTTCCTTAACATTGCCGCAGAGTTTGGTCTTAAAAATTAATTCGCATACTTTTACCGTTAAGCTTTTGACCCCCAATTTCGAACTCCTCGTTCCAACTTCTAGCTCTGCGATCGTTCTGGGTACGAGGTCTGTTTGGAAAGTAAAGATATAAAACCCAATATGCTTCACATAATGTTTTGTTGATGAAACTTCCACTGTGAATGAATTACTTAACTTAACTTTTGTCGCCATTATACAAACAAACGCTTATTTACTCTGGGTATTTCTGTATCCGAGAATCATAGAAGCGTGCCACTTGCCTCTTCAATCAGAATCACGTCCTGACTAATTTTTTTTGTCATCGTCGCCGAATCGTTGTGGTGCAAAGAGTTTCAGCGGGCAAATACATAAATGAATATCACTGATCCACCAAGGCAGCTTTCTTACTCCCCGACAACATGTGTACAATTAGGAAAAGTTCCCCAGTACCTTCACCTTGGCGTATGGTGATGTCGTCATCGCCCAGGGAGGTCTAATCAATTATTTCCTGTTTATGCATCGGACACCTGGTGTTGGGAAATATAGCTGTAATATCTGCGTCTTGGTGGAAATAGATACTTATCAAGCCACTCGACGAAACTGAGCATTCGAAAGTATTATAATGAGGGAAAGGATTCTGAAGCACGAATGCAAACAAATTTGAACAAGGCGGAAGTATCATCTGGCCGCTCTATAGCTATGTAGGTGAGTTGCATATATTTTAGGGGTTCTGATAGTTCAGATCGGTAATATTTGTGCAAATCTCACAGCGGAACCGTTGTACGGGTAGAAGACATTCTGGGGGCTCTGATAATTCAGATCACTAATATCTATGCAAATCTCACTGCAGAACCGTTGTACGCGTAGAAGACATTTTAGGGGCTCTGATAGTTCAGATCGCTAATATTTGTGCAAATCTCACAGCAGAACTGTTGTACGGGTAGAAGACATTTTGGGGGCTCTGATAATTCAGATCACTAATATCTATGCAAATCTCACTGCAGAACCGTTGTACGGGCAGAAGACATTTTGGGGGCTCTGATAATTCAGATCACTAATATCTAAACCGTTGTATGCGTAGAAGACATTTTAGGGGCTCTGATAGTTCAGACCGCTAATATTTGTGCAAATCTCACAGCAGAACCGTTGTACGGGTAGAAGATATTTTGGGGGCTCTGATAATTCAGATCACTAATATCTATGCAAATCTCACTGCAGAACTGTTGTACGCGTAGAAGACATTTTAGGGGGTCTGATAGTTCAGATCGCTAATATTTATGGAAATGTCACTGCAGATCCGTTGTCCGGGTAAAAGACATTTTAGGGGCTCTGAGAGTTCAGATCGCTAATATTTACGCAAATCTCACTCCAGGACCGATGTGCAGGTAGAAGACACTTGCGCCTTCTTTAAATAAGTTCGTATTTTAACTTATTAGTGCCTAAAAATACTTTCCCTAATACAGTGGAACCTCGATATCTCGAATCAACTCGGGAGCTACATTTTATTTCGAGTTATCGAAATTTTGAGATATAGAGAATACCATTTTTGTGCACGTAAAGCACATAATTGAATCATATGTATCTACAGGTTTATACTGAATACATTATGTTTAACAGTAATTAAAAATATACAAACTCTATTTTACATCACTTTAAATGTAACCCTTATTATAGTAACTTTTTAGAAGACAGGATACAGTACATACAAAAACACGCCTCGGTAAACACCTTTGGAAAATATCAGTTACTCTCTTATGTTAACCTTGAAACTTATCATCAATACCACGCAGCCGAGATTTGTAAATACAGCTTGTCATCAGCGACTTCGGGGGTTGCCTTCGTTCGTGACCGGTAATTAATTCACACCCGAGAAACAGCGAGGCGTCGCCTCTTTTCCGATCACTAGAAGTTTTAGTTTTTCGGTTCCCGTCATATTACTTCCCATCATCACTGTAATCCTTTCTTTACTTGTTAACTGCTCCTCACAAACCAACAATTCCGTATTGCACAGTTAATGTTGCACAAAATTCGAGTTACAGAGTATTTTTTACTTCAAGGGAGGAAATGTTTGCTTCGAGAAATCGAGAAATTCTTGTAACCGAATTAGGAGTAATAGAGAAATAAATACACGTGGAGAATGGGACAAACGGCCGGGAAAATTAAGTTACTTCGAGATACTGAAAATTCGAGTAAGGGAGGTTCGACTGTAATAATTAGAGGGCGGATGTTATTGAAATGCCATCTTTTGTCCCTTTGCATTAGAAATTATTTATGCGATATAAAGAATGATAACACGTTTTTATTCTGCATTTTTTTTACATCTTTTTTGATTTTGCAATGATCAGTCATTTTTTCAACTTTGAGAAGGTTTAATGTCAATATTCAGGGATATCATATGAACGATCATTTGAAGACATATGGCGTATTTCGAATGGTTTCCAAGAAATAAATTTAATTTACATTATTATTTATTTTCTGTATTATTCAGTGCCGGCCCCGCGGTGTAGGGGTAGCATGTCTGCCTCTTACCCGGAGGCCCCGGGTTCTATTCCCGGCCAGGTCAAGGATTTTTAACTGGACCTGAGGGCTGGTTCGAGGTCCACTCAGCCTACGTGATTAGAATTGAGGAGCTATCTGACGGTGAGATAGCGGCCCCGGTCTAGAAAGCCAAGAATAACGGCCGAGAGGATTCATCGCGCCGACCACACGACACTTCTTAATCTGCAGGCCTTCGGGCTGAGCAGCGGTCGCTTGGTAGGCCAAGGCCCTTCAAGGGCTGTGGTGCCATGGGATTTGGTTTGGTTTGGTTTATTATTCAGTACATTAACTGTATGTGAAATGGGTGCAAGTTAACCGCATGTAATGTTCGCCATCCACGTGTTTGCTATTTTTTTTTTTTTTTTGCTATTTGCTTTACGTCGCACCGACACAGATATATCTTATGGCGACGATGGGATAGGAAAGGCCTAGGAAGTGGAAGGAAGCGGCCGTGGCCTTAATTAAGGTACAACCCCGGCATTTGCCTGGCGTGAAAATGGAAAACCACGGAAAACCATCTTCAGGGCTGCCGACAGTGGGGCTCGAATCCTCTATCTCCCGATTACTGGATACTGGCCGCACTTAAGCGACTGCAGCTATCGAGCTCGGTGCACATGTTTGTGAGACATTGATACATGCAGAGAGTCGCCATGTGATGGTAGTAGGCCTACGCTGCACCATTTCAACAATGTGTTGCTGTTTCTCGCACAGGTTGTTGAACTACACGTCCAGAAGAAACATGGGAACTTGGAAGAATACCTGTATGCGTTGAAAACTCCGGTAAACACACTAGGATCAGGAATTCGACGCGTCTAAAAGCTCCGGCGGTATTTCTCGACAGCAGCACAAGCACTACCTTCGCAGAAGCCGTAAACATACGAGCTACACAACAGTAATGTCGTCATTGTCGGCGATTTCAACATACCGTCAATTAGTAACATGAACAGTGATTTAAGCAAAACTACGCAAAATTAGCAATTAAGAAAATTTATCAATCTCCATAACCTGATCTTATGTAATGCAGTTCCAAATTGTGACGAAAAAATTTAGACTTGATAATGACTAATCAAAATATTTCAAATATTGAATTCACAAAGAGCACAGACCACTCGGCCCTAGAAATAAAACTACGAATTACAATACATCGGGCAAAACCTAACACTACTCCCCGGACTTCATATAATCTTAATAAAAGCGAACTGCGAGCGACTGTTCATGAGGCTTAGAGACATAAATTGGAACTCTCTCTATGAATGCACTGACGTTGATACTGCAGTAGACTGTTTATATGGCAACCTTTATTCAGCTATAAATTAATCGGTTCCCATGAAAAAAACAGGTTACGGAAAAACATACCCCATTTTGTTTACAGATAGTATAAATCGAAAACTAAAAGAGAAAGAATATTACAGAAAGCGGAAACACATTATGGAACATTATGTTAGTGAATATGAGAGCTCAAATTAAATCTGAAATTAAATCCGCACACAAAAGATACATTGAGATAGTGGAACAAAGTATCAATAACGATGCTAGATATTTCTGGGTGTACGTTAAAAATAGGAGAAATAACAGTAGGGATTGTGACACTGATATGGAAATAACGTACTAGATACTAAGGATGCAACTGTATAAGGTTTTTTGCGGACTACTTCCGATCTGTATATTCGCAGCATAAGGCACAATATCTCATACCTAACGATCCATCTTTCACTAACGATACATTGCACATTAACAACTTCGCTTTAGAAGAGGTTGAAATAGCACTTAAAAAGCTGAAATCTAAAGCATCTGCAGGACCAGACCAAATACCACCGTATGTGATTAAAGGTTGTTTAGTTGTTCTTAAGCATACACTTCTATTTATTTATAATTTGACTGTCAAAACATCCATATTTCCACCCGTCTGGAAGTTATCACGAGTGTGCCCCCATACTTAAATCAGGAGATCTCACATTAATAAACAACTACCGGCCTATTTCTATATTATGCGCGATAGCAAAAGTTTTCAAATTTATGTCATGTAATCGACTGACAACGTATCTAAGACCTCTTATAACAGACAAACAACACGGTTTCCTTTCACGACGTTCCACAGTCACAAACTTGATTAACTTCACTCAGCGAGTATCCACAGAACTTGACACGGGTGGACAAATGGACGTAGTGTTTACAGACTTTGCAAAAGCATTCGAAAATATTAATCACGATGCCTACTAAGTAAGTTAAACCTGTTCGGTTTCTCGAAACAACTGTTGAATTTTTTCAGTTCCTATCTGGGAGATAGGAATCAGTTCGTTTCCTTCCAGAAACATTCTTCTCAGGAAAACCCTGTAAATTCAGGAATAATTCAGGGATCAAATTTAGGCCCTTTAATTTTTCTTGAATTTATCGATGACTTGCCTGAACAAGTGAAATATTACTGTTGTTTACTATACGCGGACGATTTCAAAATGTTCAAAGCAATTGAAAATATAAATGACTGTAAACAGCTTCAGCTAGACTTGGAAAGTGTATTGGAGTGGGCGACTGAAAATAAACTGTACTTAAATGCAGAAAAATGTGTATCGTTCCGCCCATTACACTTACAAGCTACGTGACAGTGATTTACGATCGGTTTGTGAAATGAAAGTCCTAGGGGTTTATTTGATCACGAGCTTACTTTCAATTTGCATACAGAGTGGCCCACTTAAACCTTTCACCGCAGATATACCTGGAACAACAAGAGATATTGAAAAATGACATTCACGGGCATGAAGGCAGGGAAGGGGCCAATTAAAGTAAATATTATGAGCCGGTCTAAAACGTAGGAAAATAGTATTTTCAACATCAACTTACGTTTTTTTAAATGGACACCCTGTATTATTTCATAAGTAATCGTTAACGTGAAAAATCACATAAGTAATGGCGTTTGTTTCATCGCAATAGGTCAATTACATCGCGAGATATTGCAACGTGAAGTTGACGCTTGAGATAAACGAAACGCGCAGCAGTTGCACATCCCGAGATTCCAGCACGAACCTCACGCTCCTCTTACTCGCGATATGATTGTCGTACTACAATGCGACTGGCGCTATACTTAATGCTATTTGCACTGTTATCAAGAGGGATGAAAATAAGAGAATTTCGTTACAGTAACTTTGCTGTACGAATTATGTACATTCTGAAGTAGTACAGTACAGGTACTGCAATGTACTGTGTAGGTAAATAAAACACGCAAGAGAGAAACCGTTATTTACATATTCTTTTGCTGTGGCAGGAAACCTTTCTCTTATTTTCATCCCTCTTGATAACAGTGCAAATAGCATTAAGTATAGCGCCTGTCGCATTGTAGTACGGCAATCATATCGCGAGTAAGAGGACCGTCAGTCTCGCGCTTGACTCTCGGGATGTGCAACTGCTGCGCGTTTCGTTTATCTCAAGCGTCAACTTCACGTTGCAATATCTCGGGATGTAATTGACCTATTGCGATGAAACAAACGCCATTACTTATGTGATTTTTCACGTTAACGATTGCGCACGAAATAATACAGGGTGTCCATTTCAAAAAACGTAAGTTGGTGTTGAAAATACTATTTTCCTACGTTTTTGATTGGCTCATAGTATTTACTTTAACTAGCACCTTCCCTGCCTTCATGCCTGTGAAAGTCATTTTTCAATATCTCTTGTTGTTCCAGATATATCTGCGGTGAAGAGTTTAAGTGGGCCACTCTGTATATTGAAAGTGGTAGCTGAGTCATACTAAACTCTAGGATTCATTTTCAGGAATATAAAACCCTTCAAAAACACCCAAACTTGCATTCGTCTATTCAGTACCACAGCAAGACTAAAAATAGAATATGCCAGCGTTGCTTGGAGCCCTAGGTGTCAATCATATGTCTAACAGATTGAAAAATTGCAAAAATTTTTAAAACACTTACAATATAAAGAAACTGGCTGCTATCCCCGTGCGGTACCCTATAACGATATCCTTTTAAATTTCGGAGTGGAGAGTTTAGAAATTCGCAGACGGAAGATGCAGTAAAATTTATTTTTAAAATTGTAAACTACGCCATTAATAATCCTGAATTACTTTCTCTCCTAAATTTCCATGTACCTCGTATCAGTTCCAGAAATAACATAACATTTTAAAATGAAAACCAGGACGTGTGCCCACGATAACTCGCCGGTGAACAGACTCGGTAGTATCTTCAACAGTGCCATTCAGAAAAATAATAACCCTGACTTCAGTCAGCCAATGCGCGAGTTTCCAACTTAACTTCATCACGCCATTGTATGAAGACATAAAAATAGTGGAAATTGTAAGGTGAAGTTCTCTAATATTATGCTTGTACGTGAATTGCTTCATTTCTTTTATCCTTTTGCTTTTTCGTGTGTTTCTAACCATAATAATACAAGGCTCTTTAATTTTTAGAGAAATACTTCGATACTTTATATTAATATTATAGGTGATTAGATAAAATTGTAGAATATAGTTTAGATATAAGTACCGCCATGTTAATTTTAGTTTGTGTGACGTAATTGCCACCGTAATTGGGACACTAAGTCCTGTAGTGTGAAATAAATAAATAAATAAATAAATAAATAAATAAATAAATAAATAAATAAATAAATAAATAAATAAATAAATAAATAAATAAATCTGCATATTCTTCATTAGTGTAGATGTGTGGCATTTTAGCCAGCGCGTGTATGAACACAGTTTTTTAATTTAATTTAATTGACCTTTGTTGTAACAACATTTGCTCATCCTCCACGCACACTGAACACTCACAGTACACATACAAAAATTGTCAGCGCAAAGTACTTATAAAAATAAAAATCAAACCGTCCACATTCATCAAGTACACAACACCACACTGAATCTCTCTTCCGGGAAGAGAGGGGGAGAACAAACAAAACACTGGCAACAATGCGATGAACTCTCAAATTCTTATATCCGCGGTTCTCAGAAAGTCCATCATACATTGGGAACTGAATGGTTTTCACCTTGCAACACCAATGCAGCGCTGGTAGGTAACGGCACTTGTAGATAACATAGTTCAGATAGAAAGCGGCTTCGAGAAGGATCATAAAGACCACACTTAAACAAGATCTCCATCCTCCGCATACTGACATCGACAGCGCGGTGAATCCAAGACTCCTATGCGATGTAGATGTGGAGGAAATGATCCATGATTTAGCCTCATTCGGATTACTGAATCCGTTAGATCTCGTGACCGATGAAACTTATAATATCATGGCTTAGGAGGGATGCTGGGTTGCACGAGAGCATAAGCTCTACCTTTGTGAATTTGAGACGTTTCCCATTCCGTAGATCACTTGTGATGAATTTATTGTTGGATAGTGGGATTGGAGTCCATCCATGGGAGATGCAGCGCTGTAAGTAGACCTTCCGATGCACCACGTTTGGCTGGTACGTCAGCCTTTTCATTGCCAAAAATTCCACTATGTCCTTTGACCCAAAGAAATGCTACGGAGCAACCTGACGAACACAGTTAACCAATATTTCTCTCAGATACACTCTGAATCCCTCGCGCTTCTTCACTCACAACATATCATGGAGATCTGCGCGTTGAACAGGCTAGTTTAATGGCAGAAAGACATCCCGAGCAAAGAGGTTCAAAGCAACGAGGTAGGTTGGGCCAGAATAAAACGTCAAAGAGGTCGGGTGGGTAAGACACATGCGTGCGCGCCACTAGCAGAATGCAGAACTCTGACAATTAGGAGAAAGTATTTTGTAACGTGTCTCAAGCACAAGGAATGCACCAGCCTTCGCCCCCGCCCCCACAGCCAGTCATTCACCACCTCGAACCTGAAGGCTACAAGAACGAATGGAAACGAGAGGGGGCTGAAAACACAACAGTTATATAACTTTACGCTTCAGTACAGAATTATCTTCCAAACTAGTTCTGTTTGCAAGAAAAGCGAAACCTCCACAAAGGTAATTTTATTTCAGTTAGTGAATGAATTTGGAAAATAAGTGCTTACATCATATGGGCGCGTTTAATTTTGTAAATTATGCAGCGTTAAAGTGAGTGTGGCAAGGAAGTTTGCTGTATAACAGCACATTAAACGAGAAAAACATCTGAAAGCCGTAACGAATGCGAAGAACAACAGGTGTTCCCAGGTCCTTCGGGCACGACATCCAGCAAATCATTATGTCCATAGCTATATACACTTACAAGTAAATTTCTGTAAAAACTAGCGCTGTGCAGTAAATAGAACAGGGATATGTTTCTTATAAACCACTGCTACACAGTCAACAGAATTCAATTTGGTGAAATATTTTAAAGTATTTTTTACTTAATTTATTTCATTCCCATAATTCTTTTCCTCCACTCGCCTCAAATGTCCCCACCACCGAAGCCAGTTAATGCGTACAGCTTCATCAATCGAGTTCTTTCCTAACTTAGCCTTTATCTCCTCATACCGAGTACCCTCCTGCCATAGTTCCCACCTGTTTGTACCAGCGATCATTTTCGCTAATTTCATGTCCGTTACTTCTAACTTATGAATAAGATATCCGGAGTTCATCCAGCTTCACCTCTCGTATAGCAAAGTTGGTCTGAAAACAGATCACAGTAGAGACAGTTTCGTCCTGGAGCTGACAACTTCCTTTCAAAATACCGTTGCTCGCAACTGTGAGTTCACTGCTACTTACTACAGACCTACTTCCATCCTGGGAGAATACATATCCTACTGTAAAATAATGCAAGTTAAAATAAATAAATGAATGCATATAGAAACTATAAATAAATGTATGATGAAATAAATGACGAAATTATATTTTATTTTATACATTTTAACGCTTTTCTTCCACCTATTTTTGAAAGAGACAAAATGGAGCCGGAATGAATAAAAAGGAACACATTAGCTTCTCGTAGCCTCCGTGGCTCAGGCGGCAGCGCGTCGGCCTATCACGGCTGGGTTCCGTGGTTCAAACCTCGGTCACTCCATGTGAGATTTGTGCTGGACAAAGCGACACTCTCCAGTATCATTTCATTTCATTTCATTTCATTTCATTTCATTTCATTTCATTTCATTTCATCTGTCAGTCATTCATCATTGCTCCAGAGGAGTGCGACAGGCTTCGGCAGCCGTCACAATTCCTATCCTCGCCGCTAGATGGGGGCTTCCTTCATTCCATTCCTGACCCGGTCAAATGACTGGAAATGGGCTGTGGAGTTTCATTAGCTTCTCGTTCGAGTTCAGTGGGGATGACGGGACGTTTGGACACCCTTTACATGCAGGTGTTTTTACGACCAAGGCGCTGGATTCTTAGACCCATCTTTCAAAAACAGAAGTTTGGACATCTCCGAAGACAAGAGTGAGAAAAATTTCCTCACTACAACAACACGGATGCTGCACTTGAGTGTGACCTTGTCATGGATGATGCACCGATTGCGGTTTGCTGTGAGAGTAGTGAAGTATTCAGTGATTCATTCTACGAGTTAAGCTGAAGTAATCCGCGCCACAGCCCACAAGAGTAATATTACTGTGCGACTCCTCTTTCGCAATATTAAGCCTTCCATGGTCACGGTAAGTCGAGGACATTCGAGAGTCAAAGCTTAGGGTTTTAAATCTAACTATCCCGAGAACTGAACAGTGGTAATATGTTCTTCCTGAGATTATATCTGGAGAACAGACTGGTCAGCACATTTGAAATCCACTTGGTTTGAACAGACCTACATGATATATATGGTGATGTATTACTGGCTTACCTTCGCTATGGCCTACTATAAATCCAAATGGTAAAAATCACTTTCATATAACTAGATAGGTGCTTGAGGAACATTTGTCTCTCTTATACACATAAACATTGATGTAATGTGCGACCTCCGGTGCGGCCTATTGCAGGTCGTGTTGGTTGACGTTTATGGACGACCAGAGAGTCTTGGTCTGCTGTTATTGTTGTTGATGATGCCGATGATGAGGAAGAAAGAAGGAGAGGGTGAAACTCACTGTTGACACATAGCCAACTCCTGTCGAATAACACCAAGGGGTCTGTCCAAGACTTAGCGTCCCCATCCGACCGACGAATCACCATCAACAGCGCCATATGCCCTCACTCAGTACTGCGGAGAGGTTTGCAATTGAACCCAGACTTCTGACACGCAATCTAGTGGTTATAAATAATTATTATTATTACAAGTTGCTTACGTCGCACCGACACAGATAGGAATTACAGCGACGATGGGACAGGAAAGGGCTAGGAATGGGAAGGGAGCGGCCGTGGCCTTAATTAAGGTACAGCCCCAGAATTAGCCTGGTGTGAACATGGGAAACCACGGAAATCCATCTTCAGGGCAGCTGGCAGTGGGGTTCGAACCGACTATCTCCCGAATACTGTATACTAGCCGCACTTAAGCGACTGTAGCTATGGAACTCGATATTAGAAATTGAATATCACCACCTCCGCTACCCTGCCGACCGACAATCTGATAGTGATTTTTCCCCCCAACGAGACATAACCAGCTAACCACGGTCCCAGACCATAAGGTAGTTATGCCTTAAAGATCACGACTACTAGGCGGGCTTCAGACAGATTATTGATAACCTTTCCCTTTCTGTACTTGATACCACCGGGCTGAGTTGCTCAGTCTATAGACACGCTGGCCTTCTGAACCCAAGCTGACAGGTTGAATGGCAGCTCAGACCGGTGGTATTTGAGGGTTCCTAAATACGGCACGCTAAAGAACTCCCGAGGGACGAAATTCCGGCACTTAGATGTATCTCAAAAACCGTATGAGTACTTAATGGGCCATAAAATATTCTTCTTCTTCTTCTTCTCCTTCTCTGCGAATGGGTCACTTACAACCACGTGGTTTGTGTATATTCATGATCAGCCAAATGCTTGTCAGCGCGTAGTGAGCGAGATGCTACACAAGGATTCAACCACAGTTTCCCCTGCTAATCATAAGAACTGCGTCATCTGAAAATAAAGCACGAAACTCAAATAAAGTGATAGACTCATGATCATGCGCTTTCAATATTCCAACTTCCGTTCTGTTACTGAAAACATGAACTCTTGTCTTCTAGCTGGTTACTGCTGTCAGTAAGTGAAGTTGTTTTACGCGACTCTTGACATTGAGCTGAGAGGAATTCGAGCCACACTGACATGACTTTTCATTTTTGAACCTCAAATGCATTGGCCGGGATTCGAACCACTGAGCTCTGTAAATTAGTTTACTTAGATATAGTGGTGATGATGGTGTTGGTGATTATTGTTTTGAGAGGTAGTAGCACTGACAACAATCCTCTCAAGGGGGCGAGGAGAACTACATCTTTGAGGTTTAAAAACGGTAATTTTTCCTTTTATGTATTTAAAAGAGTATTTTGAAATATTCTCTTTCAATCAGTGCAAGAATTTATTTGACAACTGTAAATAATAATCCTAGATTTTGAATAAAGGTACCTACAATAAGAAGAATATCTCAAGGAAAACTAAAATCGAATATTACAAAACAGTAATCAAACCACAGAGTCTGTATGACACAGAATGCATGTTATCTATGAAAGCCGATGAAATACAGGATGCAGAGAACAAGGAAAGGAAAATTTTGAGGAAAATCTGGGGAACATTGAAAGCGGAGAAAGAGGACTTAAGACATAGGAGGATTTTTTAAAACTGGCTTTACGTCGAACCGACACAAATAGGTCTTATGGCAAAGATAGAATAGGGAAGGGCTAGGAGTGGGAAGGAAACGACCGTGGCCTTAATTAAGGTACATCCCCAGATTTTGCCTAGTGTGAAAATGGAAAACCACAGAAAACCACCTTTAGGACTGCCGATAGTGGGTTCGAACCCATTATCTTCCGAATGCAAGCTCACAGCTGCGCGACCCTAACCGCACGGGTAACTCGCTCGGTATTATTAATATATTTCTTTTTTCCCCTGGCACTACCTGCCACGGAGGGCCTTTGGCTTGCAGATGATGAGGTGAGACGTGATCAGCAAAAGGAATAACCTCATCCGTTACTTTGGTTTTCTAGACCGGGGTCGCCACCTCACCGCCAGATAGCTTCTCAATTGTAATCACGTAGGTCTCCAGGTGTGACGCTCGCTACACCTACACCATACTCCTGTATTATTATTATTATTATTATTATTATTATTATTATTATTATTATTATTATTATTATCAAAAAGCAAGATACATTTTTATTTTTTGAAATTGTTGATATCGTGGCATGGAACTGCGGCGACCTAGGTGAGAATCGATTGATGGAAACTTTAAGGTATAACGCCCTTCAGTATGTCAAGCTACGTCACTCAGCTTTGATGCCATTCAGACGATAGAGAAGAGTAGGAAACCAGACAGAGAAATTCATGCATACTTGACATATTCCACAGCACAGAATATTCCCGACAAGAATTAGTAAGCGTTCCACCGCAGCTTTGTGATTCATTAAAAAAATACATTACATCATTCACCAAGTGTTGGTCATGCCTCTGTTTGCCTGTTTTCCCCATCTGTTGCGACAGAACTGCACTGCCTGACAGCCATCAGCTAGATAGTGGATATCATCAATGAGCCTCCGTAGCCGCACCAGTTCTATGACTTAGCAGGCCACACATCGTCGTCTACCCACTATTGTCTTCTTCTTCCTCTTCTTCTTATCTTTCTTCGTTCGGTACGGGCCATCTAAAGACCACGTTAAACACACATGCTAGCTTTCTTCTTCCTCCGCTGGGCTGAGTCGCTCAGCCAGTTGAGGCGCTGGCCTTCTGTCCCCTACTTCGCAGGTTCAATTCTGGCTCAGTTCGGTGGTATTTGAAGGTGTTCAAATATGTCAGCCTCGTCTCGGTAGATTTACTGGCACGTATAAGAAGAACTCGTGCGACACTAAATTCCGGCACCTAGGCATCTCTGAAAACCGTAAAAGTGTAGTTAGTGGGACGTAAAGACAATACAATTATTATTATTATTATTATTATTATTATTATTATTATTATTATTATTATTATTATTATTATTATTATTATTATATTTCCTACACCACTCCTTCTTTCCTTTTCTCATTCCAGATGTTGTTTCTGTCCGTAGACTCCGGGAAACTCTTCCACATTTTGACTTCTTGTCTGAATCTTAGTCTGTTCTGTATGCCTGCTTCTCGAATGTTGACTTCTTTCATATTTTTACATAGCCTCTTTCTAGTATCCAGGTGCATTTAGTCTTTGGGTTGTTGATGTTGAAGTGGTTGAATACTCTCTTAATTAGCCTATTGTCATTAAGCGTCCGTATCATTTTTCGTTCGTTTTTTCTATTCGTCATTATATTAATAAGTAATAATATGTATGTGGTTAAGTGTAAAAATAGGGCCAGGAGCCCTAACTTCGTCACAGAAAATAAAGGCTTCATCTATTTATTATTATTATTATTATTATTATTATTATTATTATTATTATTATTATTATTATTATTATTTTGCATACATGCACTTTGATGTGACCACAGTGTTGTAATGTCTGATTTCGTATTGAAGGATAGAGATTTCTATTTTTATGGATTTTTTAAAATTATCTGTTTAGCGTACAAATAACATTTCAAAGGATAGGAAAGAGCTAGGAGTGGGAAGGAAACGGCCGTGGCCTTAAATACGGTACAGCCCCAGGATTTGCATGCTGTGAAAATGGGAAACCACGGAAAACCATCTTCAGAGCTGGCGACGGTGTGATTCGAACCCACTATGTCTCGAATGCAAGCTCACAGCTGCACGACCCTAACCGCACGGCCAACTCGCTCGGTACGTTATTGTTCTATTAATATTACATAACAAACTAGAGTGTGCTCATAATTATCATAATAATTAGTATTTTATTCCAATAGACAGTTATATTAGTCCTAATCATCATCATCCGTTTACCCTCCAGGTTCGGTTTTTCCCTCGGACACAGCGACGGATCCCACCTTTACCGCCCCAAGGGCAGTGTCCTGGAGCTTCAGACTCTTGGTCGGGGGATACAACTGGGGAGAACGACCAGTACCTCGACCAGGCGGCCTCACCTGCTATGCTGAACAGGGGCCTTGCGGGGGATGGGGAAGATTGGAAGGGATGGACAAGGAAGGAGGAAGGAAGCGGCCGTAGCCTTAAGTTAGGTACCATCCCGGCATTTGCCTGGAGAAGAAGTGGGAAACCACGGAAAACCACTTCCAGGATGGCTGAGGTGGGAATCGAACCCACCTCTACTCAGTTGACCTCCCGAGGCTGAGTGGACCCCCTTACAGCCCTCGTACCACTTTTCAAATTTCGTGGCAGAGCCGGGAATCGAACCCGGACCTCCGGGGGTGGCAGCTAATCACGCTAACCACTACACCACAGAGGATTAGTCCTAATACTGTTTAAAATGTACAAGGGTTGGTTTTTAAGGTTTGGAAACTATTTCATTTATTGATACATAGCACACATGCATTGTTCTAAGTTCCATACGCCTTAGATATAGTCACCAGCATTGCTTGTAACGTGTTCCCAGTGATGCGAAAGCCATTGGATCCCGTTGGCACCGCCCAGTCTGTCGATGGTGCGAAGAAAGAAGTCGGTGGCTTGCAAAACGTCTTCAATTCAACGGAAGCGCTTCCCGCGTAGTGGCTTCTTCATCTTAGTGATTAGATCGAAGCCACAGAGACTTAAATCTGGAAGGTATGGGGCTGATAGAGCAACCCCAGAGATTTAACAATTCAGACGCTACTCCTGCTGTGTGTACCGTAACATTGCCATACAGAACGATGGGTGGGTTATACATGAAGTGTCGCCGTTTGCTGCTCAGAGCTGCTCGCAGATTGTTTTGCCAAAAATGAACATTAGTACGCCGTGGAGGAACAGTATGCGTTAAGATCACATCCGATGCATCTCCAATAATGCGGACACAGTCTGTACAAGTTCGTCACTTACTGGTGGGTGACCAGATCGAGACATGTTCAACACATGTTCGCGTCCTTGATCTAGCACACTGGATTGTTAACCAGCTTCTCTGTTCATGCTTGGGAAACGCGATTCTTTCACGAGCGCTTGCTCACAACTGCTCATCTTCACCTAGCCACTGTAAACGGACGTGGAAGAGGAATGGAACGCAGGTGAGCAGACTTTGGTAAGAATAACAGAGCCCGGCAACTTTTTACGGCTGTGCCGGAGCATGCTTTGCCAAAACTTAAAAATCAACCTATGCACAAACTGATGAACACACTATGAAGTTAAACTTAACATTAGTTTATAGTAACTATTATCATGGCAGAGTACACGGATGTTGATAATGCTGTTCGTATACAGCTTTTGACTAGGTAGGTTCTCCGATAAACAATGTTCTACTTTATTAAATACATATAAATCAATACACAAGTTTAGTGCCACTGGGGGATTAAGAGTGAACTACTCCAGCCTGTTTATATCAATGGACTGTGGTTCCAAATTGAATGTAACGTTGTAAACTCATTCCTTGAGGTAGAGGAGACTGCTACGTGCTCACTAGGTATGGACGGGGATTAAAACTTCGTTGATCGCTTCGTGTGGCTTGTTATTGAAAACAAACACAGGAGTACTCCAAGCGTTTTGTTTCTGCCTCTCACAAATCTGTTGCCATACAGGAATGTTCAAAATCCTTCCGTTGGGACTGGTTCAATTCTGTATTCGATAGTTTGGTGGACTATGTCCGCGGGGTAAAGATTGGAGTTTTGCGTGGCTTAACTAGGATTGCCAGATGTCCCGTGTGTATGGGACTGTTCCTTATTTTTGTTTTGTACCTCTATTCTAGCGTTGTTTCGTCCGGCTCTATCGCTGAATTGTTAGCGTGTTGGCCTTTGGTTACAGGGGTCTCGGGTTTGATTCACGCCAGGGCACGGGGGCTGGGTGTATGTGTCATCTTCATTGTCATTTCATCCTCATTACGACGCGAAGGTCGCCTAAGGGAGTCAAATCAAAAGACCTGCACCTCGCGAGCTGAACTTGTCCTCGGACACTAAAAACCATACGCCATTTCATTTCAATATTGTTTCGGAGGAGTTCGGAACACTTGTCCGAGCAATTTGGAAAGGGTCACAGGTCCGAATGTGACACTTGCCTGGGCAATGTAAATACCAGATATTTGAATGCTCTGTTTAAAGGGAGTCATGTACTAGTTTTAATAATTATAAGTGGCAGACTGTCATCTATATACCGTGACTATTGGACTATGGATTCTTATGTAGAATATTTACAATTTACATTATTCAGGGGAGCCTCCATGGCTCTCATCGCTGGTTTCCGTGGTTCAAATCCCGGTCACTCCACGTGAGGTTTGTACTGGACAAACCGGAGGCGGGACAAGTTTTCCTCCAGGTACTCCGGTTTTTCTTGTCACATTTCTTTCCACCAACACTCTCCAACATCATTTCATTTCATCTGTCAGTCATTAATCATTGCCCCAGAGAAGTGCGACAGGCTTCGGCAGTCGGCACAATTCCTATCTTCGTCGCTAGATTTAGGCTTCATTCATTCCATTCCTGACCCGGTCGAATGACTGGAAAATGGCTGAGGAGTTTCATTATTTAGGTTAGGTTAGGTAACAGTGAGAATGTATGTATGTTCAGTCTACAGCCCTAAGGCTGGTTGGATCCTCCACAGCTCTGCCATCAGCTGTCATAGATGGCCTAGGCATCACTGAAGAGGCGTACTAGGGAAATGAGGAGTGAGGTAGTTTCCCGTTACTTTCCTCACCGAGCCAGAAGTTGCTATTACATATCAGTCTGCCAAGCCCACTGAAATGCATGCATCAACCGACCCTATGAACAACGTTTTCACACCATTCATTGCAGGGACTGGCTGCACAAGGAATGGCATTACTAGCATCGCTCATACCTCAGTCACTTTCATATTGTCAAAGCCAAGGATATGACAGAGACAGATCAATGAAAGTAACAAAATTGCTCTAGCCATATCAGAAGACATAGTGCACTCTAAACACTAGGTCCTGCCAGCAAAGGCATAACAGTGAGAAAACAGTAACATTATGTGAAATTTTTACCTCCCCTTCCCCTCCTATTTTCAGTAGTTCCATAGTCGAAAGGGTTTTCTCATTATCTCGAACCGCAAGCAGAGCAACCCCAGCCCTCCACGAATGACACCGTCTTAATCATCCAAACCTCTGATTTCACACGACAATGACTTTTCCGTAAAAGGCACTAAATTCTCGTTTCGGGATGACCATTTGTCCCCTTTACGTGATACAGTTGTGCCCTTGGTGAAAGATCAATTAATATATCTCAAATTTTATAACATTAATTTGGCCGCAAAGTCAACAGTACTGTTATAACTAATAATTGCTAAAACGTATCTGGGCGGTTTGAAGTAGTTAGCTGAGATGCACAATAGAAATAAACCGATGGTTCGATTTTAAATTTACATAAAATACTGAAAATGAGATTTTGACAATACAACCATATTTCACTTACACGTACAACATATTATTGGGGTGTTAGTCCTTCTGTATCGGCACTTCGCACAGCAGCTTCATGCAGCCAGGTTTAAACACACTTCCGTTGGTTATCACAACACACGACTGCTGTACACTCGGCTCGACTCCAGAAAAGGCCGATAACTCTCACAATCAATTCACGTGATTGCACCACACAGTGAACTACTGAACACAGATCACTTGAAAGACAATACAAACACAGCTTAACTACGAGCAACAATACTTCATGCTCGCGACGAGCCTGCTTTTATATACCTGGTGATGAAGTTCTAGTATCTTCAGGGTGAGGCCAGAATAGGAACGTTCTAGTTTCACCTTCCAGAAATTCCGCGGAAACAGCAGACGAAAAGCACAGTAGAAAGGGAGTGCGTCGCATGCCCTCAGACCCGCCGGGAGCTCCCCAGCCTAACTCACTCATCACCTCAACGAAATACTGGATGGGATCTTCGATGGGGGTGGCAGTCACCCGCGTACGCTGCAATACAAACTACTTCTTTCCTATAACATTTATATTAAGTGTCAATACATTGTTCCTAAACATCCAGCGGAGTGGCCGCGCACGTTAACATGATGCAGTTATGGAGCTGAGCTCCGCATTCGGGAGACGCGTGGGTTCAAATCCCACCGTTGGCTGCCCTGTGATTGGTTTCCCATTTTCACTTCGAGGCAAGTGCCGGGGCAGTTTCTGTTCACAGACCACAGCCCAATCCTTCCACCTCCTTTCCCAATTTCATTCACCGTCATTCACTTCATCTTCGTTAGCTCCTCTATTGAGGTTGGCGTCAGGAAGGGCATCCGGCCGTAACATATGCCATACAAATTAATCACATCCCCGATCCCAAATCAAGGTGGTGATAGTGATTATTATTTTAAGAGGAAGTACAACTGGGCAACCATACTCTATACAACATTAAGCAGAGAGAAACAAGGAAGGGATCCGATATTTCGAAAAATGAAGGTATCGGAAAAAAAGGATAAGGGCCACGAAGGGCGAAAAAATGAAAGACTAATGCCGTTGGGGTCGGAAAAGAACAAGAGTTTACCAAGAGAGGTTAGACACGATAGGTGAAGGTGAGGAAACTGGCACAAGTAAGCGGAAGCAATGCCAGGACTCAGCTAAGAGCCCTGTGGTCACCAACCCACGCTCTTAATTTAAGAGCCCGTGGGGCCCCTTTTAGTCACCTCTTACGACAGGCAGGGGATACCGTGGGGTTCATTGCTCCTAAGCACATGACAATGTTATCGTTTTTTCTTAGGACCTACTAACTACTATTAACAATATCTTTTACATCGCACCGACACAGATAGTTTTTATGGCGACGATGGGATATGAAAGGCCTGGGAGTTCGAAGGAAGTGGGCGTGGCCTTAATTAAGGTACATCCCCGGCATTTGGCTGGCGTGAAGATGGTAAATCACGGGAAACCATCTTCAGGGTTCCCAGCAGTGGGGTTCGAACCCACTATCTCCCGGGGGAAAGCTCACAACTGTGTGTCCCTAACCGCACGGCCAACGTTTCCGGTCCACTAACTACTCTTGATGGTTTTCGGAGACACCGAGGTGCCGGGATTTATTCCCGCAGAGTTCTTTTACGTGTCGATAAATCTACTAACACAAGGAGCACCTTCAAATACCATCAGACTCAGTCAAGATAGAACGTGCTAAGTTGGGGTCAAAAGGCCAACGCCTCAACCATCTGAGCCACTCAGCCCGGCTGTGTTGTTGTTTTTATGTTTCTGAGCCCTTTTTAACTCACCTTATAATTATAATAATCTTCATCTTCTTGGTATTTTCTCAGTTATTTGGGGCGACACTTGATGTGGATTTGACCCAGTTTTACAGCCGGATGCCCTTACTGCCAGCAACCTTATGTGGAGGAATAGATTCACTATGGTAGTTGGTAGTGTTGTGTTTTGTGTACGAAGTGGGTGATATGTAACACCCTTGCCGTACATCTTGGTTTGGCATATATTTAATAATTATGAGGCCAGTTGCAATCAGAAAGGGCAAAGAGGCCAAGGACAGTGAATGACCATATTCCACTCATCTTCAATATGAGTCAGATATGGGAGAGCAAACAAAAGTCTGTCCAGTCATAACATGGCAGGAAGCTACGCCCATTGCGAACGACAAGCTCCAGTGAGGCGTTCTCCCGCAACGAGGTAGAGCAGTGCCTGCAGTATTCTAGTCCCAGCTATTCGGTCTATTTTTACGTAATTTAGTTAATGGTTTTCGTGACAGTTTTTTATTATAATACAGGGTGACCCAAAAGTTATTTAAGCCGGGCTGAGTGGCTTAGACGTTGAGGCGCTGGCCTTCTGACCCCAACTTGGCAGGTTCGATCCTGGCTCAGTCCGGTGGTATTTGAAGGTGCTCAAATACGACAGCCTCGTGTCGGTAGATTTACTGGCACGTAAAAGAACTCCTGCGGGACTAAATTTCGGCACCTTGGCGTCTCCGAAAACCGTAAAAGTAGTTAGTGGGACGTAAAACAAATATCATTATTATTAAAAGTTATTTAACACTTAACGAAACAATACTTTACGGAGTACTGGAGGTAGAGTGGAAATAATTGACATACATTGTATGCATGGCACGGAGTTTTATTGGCACCAAAATAAAGTAAATAAAGCTTCACGAACAGTGCCTTAATGGTACCGTCAACATGCCGCGATTGCAGACGCTTCTGACGCCTTCTCCCTTTTACACCATACACGGGTCTCATGCGGCATCACTGATGTGTTGTTGTCCAGCGCCATCTGTTAGCCTGTTTTGGCATTCGTTGTTGGTGTCAACTCCGTGCTAGGAACCATTGGCATAGAAATCCGACGTCGAAACTACCACTATAGACATTTTGCCGCTTACCTTCCGCCTTCAGCGGCCCTCCATCTTGCCGAACTGGATGCTCTTTTAGTGAATTTCACTCGCGTACCCACACAGAGGCTGGCAATCTTAATTCCAAGCACCGTGGCTGGAAATCTAGGGTAGTCAATCCTAAGGAAAGAATTCTCCAAAGATACATGAAAGAACATGACGTCATGGTATGTGCTCCTACACAGCCCACCATTTACCCTGACGTCACCGATGTGACAGTTACAAAATTTTATAACCGGGTAATAAATTACGTAGTACCCTATGCCTTAAATTCAAATCATGACCCCATTTTCTTTAATCTTTCTTGAGGACGCCTAAACAAGCCATCTAGTCCGAATCTTCGTGAGAACATAGACTATTTCAAATTCTGCCCACATGTGGATAAGAATTTACATCTATTTGACATTTGTAACCGGGCTGATGTCGAGTGGTCTGTTGAACATCTTACTCGTAAGATGTCCGACGCCAGGAAGCACATCCATGAGGCAGCGCGAAATTCCCTTCAGGATAATTGTCCACAATCTGACGAAGGAATAACCGATCTCCTCAAGGATTTGTTCAAAATAAAAAACTGCTATCGGAAACGATGGCAACTTTATGGTGATCCACAGGACCGGGCAGAATATAAGGATGTTGCCGAGGTCGTCCGCCAAACGCCTGCTGGAATTCAAGATTAAGAAATGGGAGGAACTCTGTCACAATCTTTCGGAAAACGAGTCCGACCGCGAATTCTCCCAATTTGACTTACAAACGAGAACCCCGAGCTGCAATTCATGGCCGTCGAGGGCTCGTATTTCCCCCCCTGGAGAAAGGTGAGGCCTTATCTGATTCATCTGAGAGTCAGTGTGTTGTCTACGATACGTCCCACGATGATGACGCTACAGAACGATTGGTAGCCCGCAAGTCCACAGATTTGAGACTGGATATGATGTCACGAGGTAAAATAACTGACATCACGCCTGCGGAGGTCCGCCAGGGAGCTCAAATCTCTCCTTTATAGAGCTCTGGTGTTTCATGTCACTATTTTTACAACCTGTCTTTCACTGGGCTATTTACCAGCGGCTTGGAAGACCACCAAGATCTGCGTGCTTCCTAAGCAGGGTAAAGACAGGTCGTTCCCTCCGAACTACCGCCCCATCAGTGTAATGTCCCACATCTCAATAATTTTCAAGAGACTCGTTCTCAAACGCTTCATTTATTACTTTATTTCCAGTAAAATACTGTGACCGGAGCAATTTCGTTACCGGTCCAAACGATCAGCTCTATTAGCAGTTTTGCGCCTCGTCCAATATGCTACGAGGTCATTCAATATACGGCGTTACGTGCCAGTGGTATTTTTCGACATCAAAAAGGCTTTTGACGCCGTCTGGAACGACATTCTTATAGTGAAATTACTGGAATTATACAAAATTCTCTCTCATTTGGTCAAAATTGTACAATCTTATTTCGTCACTTGCGAAGGTAAACAGTCCACTCCTCGGCACATCCTCACGGAGGTGCCTAAGGGTGGGGACCCTCCGCCAATTTTATACGCCCTATACGTGAATGATCTCCCACAAGTAGTGGGAATTGAACTCCAACAATTTGCAGATGACATCGCAGTTTATACCGATCAGCGAAGACATTGCGATGCCACTACAAAACTACAAGCCTGGATTCAGAAGTTTCTATACTGGTGTAGCAAGAATTAAGTCAAAATCAATCCGGACAAGACACAGGCTATCCTCTTTAGTCGAAAGGCACAGAGATTTCGTCAGCTTAAAATCCACCGACGGACTCTACCTTGGGCGAAAACAGTTAAGTACCTTGACGATGATGATAATGCTTGTTGTTTAAAGAGGCGTAACATCTGAGGTACCGGGCGAGTTGGCCTTGCGGTTAGGGGCGCGCAGCTGTGAACTTGCATCCGGGAGATAGTGGGTTCGAATCCCACTGTCGGCAGCCCTTAAGTTGGTTTTCCGTGGTTTCCCATTTTCACACCAGGCAAATGCTGGGGCTGTACCTTAAGTAAGGCCACGGCCGCTTCCTTCCCACTCCTAGCCCTTTCCTATCCCAGCATCGCCATAAGACCTGTCTGCGTCGGTGCGACGTAAAGCCACTAGCAAGAACATCTAAGGTCATCGGCCCCTAATTGTACGAGATGGGCGACATGATATAATAATTACAATTCTAAAATGTATCTACCGACTAGAATTGAAAACGGATGATGAACAATGACGGTGAGTTTAAAATAATCAGTGGATCTAATTCGCAATGCCTTATTTTCGGTAAAATGATAGATGATAAATTATGGTAGAATAAGACAATGCCTTAAAATGCAATAATACATCATGCAAATTAATGTTTTACAAACACATTAAAATATACCAACACAAACTAAAACAGAATCAATTTAATAAAATGTTATAATCAATAATAAAAAGTCTAATATGAAACATTACGTTTATATGCGATAAAACAAACCACTATCCCTCATAAAATGGATGACGAGGTCTGCTGACTGCTCGTAGGGTGAGGGAGATGGTACTCAGGAGTGTTAGACTACGGCACATATCGGCCAGGTCCACGCACTCCGTAAATATGTGTACCACGGTGAGATGATCGCCGCAAGTACACACCGGAGGGGATTCGCCTTTCAGGTAAATAGGAGTCCGTTGCTATACTGTGGCCGATCCGAAGACGACATAATACCACTGCTTCCTTCCAAGAAGCCGTAAGGGAAGTCCTCCATACCTTCCTTGTTCCTTTTATCGCTTTCAGCTTATTTGGGAGTGGAGTGGCCGGCCACTCCAACTCACAATGGGACATAACCAAATGTCTCAGCTGAGAGCGAATATCACTTGCTGGAACTTTGTAAGGCAATGGGGGGAATGTAACAGCCTCCTTGGGAGTCTTATCAGCTAACTTATTTCCCTCTATACCCAGGTTGAATACTTTGGGCTGAAACTAGACCGTATGTTGACATGGAGATGGACCATACATTACAGCGAGCCAGCGCTAGAGTGACGGCATTGCGTCCTCTGTTCCACAATAAGCAACTCAGTGACGGCATAACGGGGACCTTGTACCTCACTTGTGTTTGTCCTAATCTAACTTACGGCTGTGAGGCCTGGTGATATATTCCGAAGACGTCCATGCAGCGACTCCAGGTGTTTCAAAACAAGGTACTGCGGCGCATGACCTATTGCCTATGGTACCTTAGCATCCACCGGGATCTTCGGATTCACACTATCAGATAGCATATTGTAAAACTTGTTCGTTTGACGAAATATTGTATCTTTCAAACCCAGTCCACAGATGGGGGCATCACTCTGCTGAAAAGGGTCCCCAAGGACTAAGATGCCAAATACTCGCTTTAAAGTAGGCTATCCTGGCCTTTGGTTCCTCTACAATTTATCATAAGTTTCAGCTTTTTCCAAATTTTCCAATTCAATACTCACTAAAGCATCAAAATTCTAATCTATGAAGACGACCCTCTTAAATGTTACCATGATCCAGCGATGAGGGGGTTTCAGATCTGGCCTGCACAACAGCCGCAGGACAGAGTAATTTTTCCCCACCAGTGTAGTAACCAAGCGATTTGTTTGGCCTCATCCGGTAAACCACGGTAACCGATGAGTAAAAGGGTATTTTTTGCTCTGGCGCTCCCATCTACTCGCCATCTGAGAAAGAAACCCCCACACCTAACTGCGATTTTGGTGCCTTTAAGGAGACCATCCGGCATATTATCACCGAGTGTCCAAAAAGAAAGTACAGTGGCGACATCAGTGATTTTGATCATACGTTTCCAGTGACAATTAGTTGCATAAACAACTTTGACGTAGTTTGTTTTCCGAAATCAATTAGCATGTATATATTGTATCAGTAAAGACATACGCTAATTAAGTACATCTGTGGTGTGAAATTTTGCTGTGTAAATATCTGGCGATTCTGGGATAGCCAGCCAAGCGGATATGACGTATAACGGCGGACAGCTACCTGAAGTAGTCTGAATCATTGTCCTTCTCGTCCCATTTACAGTGACTGATTTCCGTCGCTGAGTAAAACTGTATTTGCTGATACTATCCAAGCGCTACAAACACTAATGGATAGAATTGTAAGAGTCAGCAGCCAATACGGGCTTGAAATAAACACCGCAAAGACAAAACTCATGGTTATAAGCAAGGAAAATATTTCCGGATTAATCAGAAGAGTATAGAAAGGGTAAAACAATATTCATACCTTGGAACCATAATAAATGAAGACTGGGATTGCTCACAAGAAGTAAAGGTACACATTGGAAAAGCAAGAAGTGTGTTCCAGAAAATGAGTAATGTGTTTACAAGCCACAATCTAGGGACTAAAATCAGACTTCTGCACTGTTATGTATTTTATGTTCTTTTATATGGCGTAGAGACATGGGCCTTAAATAAAAACACAGAGAAGAAGCTGGAGGCCTTTGAAACATGGCTTTATAGGCGGATCCAGAGAACATCTTGGATCCAGAGAATGACAAACGTGGAAGTAATGAGAAGGATGAACACAACACCTCAACTGATCAAGATAGTGAAATGCCGAAAGCTGCAGTATCTGGGACATATAATGCGCAACACAGATAGATACAACCTACTCCAAAAAATACTCCAGGGGAAAATCAACAGCAAAAGAGGTCCTGGTCCTGGTTGGCTTGACAATCTCAGAGGCTGGTGCAATATGTCATCAGCTGAACTGTTCCGCGCTGCCACAAACAAGACAAAAATAGCCATCATGATCGCCAACAACCGAAACGGATAGGCACCGAGAGAAGAGAGATATTAAAATATGTATAGCCGGGCTCAGTAACTCAGACGGTCGCACAGCATGTTACACACTAAAAGTCCTGGATGTAAAGAAGATACGTTATCTTCTCGGATATAAGTGCCTGGATAAGGAAACCTCTTACTTGTCCAAGAAAAGAAAGTGCCTCGGGAAATATGCCAGTAAAGTACCTGGCTTGTGTTAACCAAGTGCACGAGTGGTTTCACAAAATGAGTGCTCCATATTACAGTGTGAACGTGACAATGAAATGAACGAAAGGAACAGTGGCTGTATTGAATGCGCTTAATTTATTTGAAATTACTGTGGAATTAAAAACAAGTTTTGACCTTTTCTGGTTGTACTAGTTATTGTTCAATTACTAATTTGTTGTTGGTCATTTTAAAAACGACGAGGCGCTACGCGGGCCTGACTCACTCACTCGCTGGCCGTTCGCGACCCGGCCTTGCTACTCACCTGCTGTGGTCTGCGTGCGAGGACACACTTTCACTTTCCACGACCATTGGAGGATCTCCACTATCCGAAGTACAGAGGCACACTTTTGGGATTGACTATATAGGGCAGACGATAGCTGAATACTTATGATATCTTGAAATTGCCGCAGCTTTCTCAATATTTTAGGCCAACGATATTATACACACGCATTTTTATTCTGTTTACTTATCACACCGCCGGCTCCGCGGTGTAAATATAGGGTGAAATTTAGTCAAAAAAGGGGGAAAGAGGGTTGAGGTGCTGGCCTCTGACCCCAACTTGGCAGGTTCGATCCTGGCTCAGTCCGGTGGTATTTGAAGGTAATCAGATACGTCATCCTCGTGTCGGTAGATTTACTGTCACGTACAAGAACTCCTGCAGGACAAATTTCCGGCACCTCGGCGTCTCCAAAAATCTTCAAAAGTAGTTGATGGAACGTAAAAAACAATAATATTATTAAGAAAAAATGTAGCCTATATACCGTTCGTAGAGGTGAAATGAGAAGTATGATTGAATTTGTTAACAAGAGAAGCATGGAATTCTGTACATAGATTAATATAGTACTGGGCAGATTAATGTAATATTTTATATCTTCAGGTGTAGCTGTCTCGAGAAAGTTATTGAGTATTAATGAGTTATTTTACAACGGAAGCGAACATAAGTTTTAATGGCTTTACGTCGCACCGATACAGATAGGTCTTATGGGGACGATAGGATAGGAAAGGGAGGAAGCGATTGCGGCCTTAAGGTAAAACTCCAGCATTTTCCTGGTGTGAAAATGGGAAACCACGCGAAACCATCTTCACGGCTGCCGTCAGTGGGATTAGAACCTAGTAACTCACGAATGCAAGCTCACGGCGTTATAAAAAGTATTACTTTACAGTTTGTAAGCTACATTTGGACATGTTTGGCGTCACCTAGGAAAACATTTCTCGAGCACACATCCGTCTTATACACTGACTGACAGAGCAAATGCAACACCAAGAAGGAGTGATCAGAACTTTATGCCAATTGCAGGGTAGACTGACGTCACTGAGGTATGCTCATGATGTGAAATGCGCCGCTGTGCTGCGCACGTAGCGAACGATAAATGGGACACGGCGTTGGCGAATGGCCCACTTCGTACCGTGATTTCTCAGCCGACAGTCATTGTAGAACGTGTTGTCGTGTGCCACAGGACACGTGTATAGCTAAGAATGCCAGGCCGCCGTCAACGGAGGCATTTCCAGCAGACAGACGACTTTACGAGGGGTATGGTGATTGGGCTGAGAAGGGCAAGTTGGTCGCTTCGTCAAATCGCAGCCGATACTCATAGGGATGTGTCCACGGTGCAGCGCCTGTGGCGAAGATGGTTGGCGCAGGGACATGTGGCACGTGCGAGGGGTCCAGGCGCAGCCCGAGTGACGTCAGCACGCGAGGATCGCCGCATCCGCCGCCAAGCGGTGGCAGCCCCGCACGCCACGTCAACCGCCATTCTTCAGCATGTGCAAGACACCCTGGCTGTTCCAATATCGACCAGAACAATTTCCTGTCGATTGGTTGAAGGAGGCCTGCACTCCCGGCGTCCGCTCAGAAGACTACCATTGACTCCACAGCATAGACGTGCACGCCTGGCATGGTGCCGGGCTAGAGCGACTTGGATGAGGGAATGGCGGAACGTCGTGTTCTCCGATGAGTCACGCTTCTGTTCTGTCAGTGATAGTCACCGCAGACGAGTGTGGCGTCGGCGTGGAGAAAGTTCAAATCCGGCAGTAACTGTGGAGCGCCGTACCGCTAGACAACGCGGCATCATGGTTTGGGGCGCTATTGCGTATGATTCCACGTCACCTCTAGTGCGTATTCAAGGCACGTTAAATGCCCACCGCTGCGTGCAGCATGTGCTGCGGTCGGTGGCAATCCCGTACCTTCAGAGGCTGCCCAATGCTCTGTTTCAGCAGAATAATGCCCGCCCACACACTGCTCGCATCTCCCAACAGGCTCTACGAGGTGTACAGATGCTTCCGTGGCCAGCGTACTCTCCGGATCTCTCACCAATCGAACACGTGTGGGATCTCATTGGACGCCGTTTGCAAACTCTGCCCCAGCCTCGTACGGACGACCAACTGTGGCAAATGGTTGACAGAGAATGGAGAACCATCCCTCAGGACACCATCCGCACTCTTATTGACTCTGTACCTCGATGTGTTTCTGCGTGCATCGCCGCTCGCGTTGGTCCTACATCCTACTGAGTCGATGCCGTGCGCATTGTGTAACCTGCATATCGGTTTGAAATAAACATCAATTATTCGTCCGTGCCGTCTCTGTTTTTTCCCCAACTTTCATCCCTTTCGAACCACTCCTTCTTGGTGTTGCATTTGCTCTGTCAGTCAGTGTATTTTGATTTCAGGTGTCTGGTAACCCTGAACGATGTTCAGCAGAACAATGGAACAATGATACACAGAAAAAACCAAATGCTACGCCATGCTTTAAAACACTTTGAACTATAAGACTATTCCGCAAACTGAAGGAATTACGACGTATTTTGTAATTGAGAATTTCCCATCAGCTGATCAGAATCAATTTGCGAGCTACTGGGAGCTGCTCTGTGAGCCACTGTGCTACTGAAACAAACATTCTACTCCGTGGAGTGTTTTGTTTGAATAATGGAGTGGAACAGTCAACAACTCTAAGTTATTAAAATTAAATATAGCAGAGAAGTGTGTTACAACAGGGAAAGCAGCCAATGTATAAGGAAGCCTTGTGCCACTATAAAATGTAGGCCTATACTCGCCGAATTCCCTGTGAAACGTATCTGGACACTGCCGACCATTGCGTGAATTCGTAGAATATTCTAAGTCAATTTAAAATTTTGTCAAATATTTCGTTGGGTTAGAATTGGCTGTTAAAGATGAGTTTCGCAAGCGTGATACTGTTGCCACGGCAGGTGGTCAGCTGTCGGTGTGCCCTTGTGTTAGCTTAGTGGTGAAGTGTTTTCCATTTCGTTTGTATTTCAAAATTTACAGTTCAAACCCAAGAAATACGATTAAGATGACATATTATTAGATTTCTTAGGAACAAATCCTTACATACCAATTTAGGAATCTTGAACAGGAAAGTGACAGAAAAAAACCTTCTCACTGGCTTAATTGAACAGTTCTAAGATTGCCTTTCAACGGGATGAAAAGTCTGGTTGTAAGTTTCACCAACAGGATAAATCCTTTTAGTTGTAATTACTGTGTTGATGGGGTGATACTCGTTGACTGAACGGTCAGCGTACTGGCCTTCGGTTCAGATGGTCCCGGGTTCGATTCCCGGCTGGGTCGGGGATTTTAACCTTAATTGGTTAATTCCAATGGCACGGGCTCTGGGTGTATGTGTTGTCTTCATCAACATTTCATCCTCATCACGACGCGCAGGTCGCTTACTGGTGTCAAATAGAAAGACCTGCATCTGGCGAGCCGAACCCGTCCTGGGGTATCCCGGCACTAAAAGCCATACTAAATTTCATTTCATGGGGTGATAGTACCCCATGCGGATCACTTACGTGTAATATAAGGAACAATCTTCATTGGGGTGTCTCGTGTTAAAGGATCACACAAACACGTGAACATTCTGGTAAAAAAAAAAAATTGCAATTTACAAGATGTTGTATGAGAGAACAAGATTTTTGTACGTTGAGAACGTATTTACGAAGTTCTAAGTACCGATTCACTTTCCGTTTCCATTTGTATCACGCGCCACGCCAGTTGATCACAATTCCGATTTGAATTCCATAGTTGAGCGTATTGCACAGCTACAGCTTGAAGGGGCAATGCTGTGGGTATGGCAAATATGAGCACAATTTTCTGTGTGATCACGATCCACTTCCAATATCTTCTTCTAAAGTTCTTCTCACTTGCACGGAGTAGTTCATAGCTAATCGCAGATTACAGTAGCATAACAACTGCTTAATGAACCAAAGAGACTTTTCGCTAACTGCTTGCTAACAAAATAGATTTGTACTTTCAGCTTGTGTAGTTGAAAATATTAATGAAGTACAATTTCTACAACTTTGTTGGCAACCCTACAGTAGGACAGGAGTGTATATTCCTTGAAGTAGAGGGGAGAGCTTGTTTCACATCAGTAATAACGGTATGTGAGTTATTTTTAAATTTCGGGTGTTAAGTTCATATTCATATATATGTCCGTTTATACTAGAATATTATTGACATCGCAATAGAGATTAAGTGGGCTGCCGTTGACGTATTAACCGACTGAGGGGCAACTTATACGTAGTTTTTTAAATTTACAGTCTACTCTGTGTGTAGGCCTACACTCAAAACTTTTATTCACACAACGTCATTGGGTGCAGATATCTTCGTATGGTTAAAAGGGTATTTAAGGGTTGTACTAAGAATGTAAAGGAAAAGGCGCGCAAGTCTCTGCTAAGATCCCAATTAGAGTACGGTTACGGTGTATGGGACCCGTACCCTGATACGAGAACTGGAAAAGATCAAAAGAAAAGCAGCTCGATTTGTTCTTGGAAACATTTCTGACAAAAGAGTGGTTTTACGAAAACGTTGTGAACTTTAGGTTGGGAAGACTTGGAAGAACGGAGACGAGCTGCTCGACTAAGCGGCATGTTGCGAGCTGTCAGTGGAGGGATGTCCGATTCGTTGGCTGAATGTTAAGCGTGCTGGCCTTCGCTCCAGAGGGTCCCGAGTTCGATTCCCGGCCGGGTCGGCAATTTTAACCTTCACTGGTTAATTCCAGTGGCTCCTGGGCTAGGTGTTTGTGCTGTCCCCAACATCCCTGCACCTCACACACCATACGTAACACTATCCTCCACCACAATAATAACACGCAGTTACCTACACATGGCAGATGACGCCCACTCTCATCGGAGGGTCTGCCTTACAAGGGCTGCACTAAAAATAGCCACACGAAAAAAAAAGTGGAGAGATGGCTTGGAATTACACGAGTAAGCGAATAAGCTCGAGTGAAGTTTTAAAAGTAGGTAGGTAAGGGTTGTTCTGCCCGAAGGCAGGTCCGAACCTCCGCAGAGGTGTTCCTGAGCCGGAGTTTACGTGCGGTAGGGTGGCCAGTTCCTTTCCGCTCCTCCATTCCCTTACCCCCCACCAACAGCGCGTGGCAACCCATCCAACTGGTGACCACGCCCAATGTTACTTAACTTCGGAGATCTCACGGGATCCAGTGTTTCAACACGGCTACGGCCGTTGGCAATATAAAGATGGAATTCGAAAGGACAAATTGGGGCAAATATTCATTTATAGGACGAGAAATAAGGGACTGGAAAAAATGATCAAGGGAAATGTTCGATAAATTTCCAAGTTCTTTAAAAGCATTTAGGAAAGTGTTGGGCAAAGATTTGATAGGTAATCTGCCACCTGGGCGAGATTCCTAAATGTAGATAATTGAATCATTGACTGATTGTATTGAAAGTTCCTAGTCTTAATCAGAAACACCTTGCTGATTCTTTAGGAATCCCATAGTCTAACTCAAAGGTAAGGTAAGGGTGTATTCTGCCCGAAGGCAGGTCCGAACCTCCGCAGAGGTGTTCCTGAGCCGGAGTTTACGTGCGGTAGGGTGGCCAGTTCCTTTCCGCTCCTCCATTCCCGTACCCCCCAACAACAGCGCGTGGCAACCCATCCAACTCCTGACCACGCCCAATGTTGCTTAACTTCGGAGATCTCAGGGGATCCGGTGTTTCAACACGGCTACGGCCGTTGGCAGTTTAACTCAAGAACGACGTTTATTACTTTTTTTTTTACAACTTGCTTTACGTCGCTTTACCAACACAGAACGGTTTTATGGCGACGGTGGGGCAGGAAAGTGCTAGGAGCGGGAAGAAGCAGCCGTGGCCTTAATTAAGGTACAGCCCCAGCATTTGCCTGGTATGAAAACGGAAAACCACACAAAACAATCTTCAGGGCTGCCGACAGTGGGGCTCGAACCCACTATCTCCCGAATGCAAGTTCACCACTGCAAGTTACGTAAGTTACGTAAGTAATGAAATAGCGTATGGCTTTTAGTGTCGGGAGTATCCAAGGACAAGTTCGGCTCGCCAGATGCAGGTCTTTTGATTTGACTCCCGTAGGCGAGCTGCGCTTCGTGATGAGGATGGAATGATGATGAAGACGACACATACACCCAGCCCCAGTGCCAGAAAATTAACCAATTAAGGTTAAAATTCCCGACCCTGCCGGGAATCGAACCCGAGACTCCTGTGACCAAAGGCCAGCACGCTAACAATTTAGCCATGGAGCCGGACTATTATTTAGTTTTCCCCACTTAATGCGTTATCTCGTTTAATATGCGGTGCCTTGGACGACGTCTTGTCGATGTCCCACTGCACTTACACTACAATTTCATTTGACAAATCTGACAACCCAGGTAACTCTCAACAACAATGCGTGTTTACATGGGGATTGCTGTTACGTCATCAGTGAGATGGAAAGCACGTGGCAATGGTCACGCACGGTAATTATTTAATCATGGATTATCAAATGATGTGAATTCTAAAGGTCACATATTTGAACTTGGTGGTGGTGGCGGAAGACACGCCCTGTCTGTTAATGGATTAACATGGGCCTTATTATGTAATTACAAAACACGCTCGTATGACGGGGCGACTAAGTAACACGGTGCGTGGATTAAAATCAGACATTTGTCGTAGTGAGCAATCGTAGGTTTCAAAACCTCTTATGGGTAGTCCACAGCAAAGTTAAAAAAATGTTAACAAAACAAAGTTAATGAAACAACATAGTTAATGAACTTCTCTTAACAAACTTCTTCAATATTATGTCCACACACACACACACACACACACACACACACACACACACACACACACACACACACACACACACACACACACACACACACACACACACACACACACACACACACACACACACACACACACACACACACACACACACACACACACACACACACACACACACACACACACACACACACACACACACACACACCAAATGAACTGTTTGTGAGGTTACGATGCGTAGGGTCAGGAAGAAGAAAATGGACACAAAGTGTGGCAAATAAAAATAAAGGAAAGGCGTTTAGAATTAAGTTTGGAGGGAACACTTATGTCAGAACTTTTAATTCACAATGACGCAGGCTTTCAAAATTTTCTTGAGAATGCCCTCATATGACTTTCAGTTTAAGATTCCTAACAACTGGTGATTCGTACATTTCACTTATATATTTGTCTACCTTATCAAAACAAGCAATTTCAGTTATTTTGCCTGAAGTGTTTGAATCTTTGTACAACAATCTCATTGAATTAGTAAAGGTATTATACAGGTAATTATTGGAAGTTTAGGCTATTCAGCGAGGAGCGAAGCTGGAAATGAAACTACATTAGAAGACAGCTAAAATAATATTATTTATTTATTTACTTATTTATTTATTTATTTATTTATTTATTTATTTATTTATTTATTTATTTATTTATTTATTTATTTATTTAATTATTTTATGCCTTTGTATGTGGCGAAGTTAGGGCTCACGGCCCTCTCTTACACTTAACCACACAGAATTAAAAATATAGTAAATTCGAACGTCGCTTGCGATTTGATAGCCAATTTTTAGAAGAAATAAGAAAGCAGCATATTCCACGCTACAAATTTTTGTGCTCTAATTGCATCCTTGCGCATGTGCGAACCGAAATGTTAACGAAAACACGAAAAATTAGTGAAAAGTGTCATTGACAAACGTTAAAGATATTTTGTTTATCAACATGCAAGAAGAGTTTACGAACCCGATATTTTGTTTATTAATAGTCAAAAATGTTCATGAACATTGTTGGTTAACCGTGTTTATTAACAAAGTTAACGAAAACATCTTGGTGTAGATGCACCACTAGGTCCATATTCACTACAGTTACTTTTGCAGTCATCTTAGATTTCCATTATCCCGAATAGCGTTCACTTCTACTGTATATTCACCATAGAATTTATTGTCTCGGTTTATCAAGACTAATTTTCGTTTCAATCTAAATTTGTGCCTTAAACTGTTTACGCTGATGCACGGAAAACAAATTACTACTTGCTGCCACCATTATCGAAAAGTAAAGACGTTTTTAACGTAACCCATGAGTGAATTTTCGTGAAAATAGATGAAAAATTTGAAATTTTGATTTTGACCTCATAAAATACCTCTTTTGAAATATTGCGTCGCCGGAACGCAACCGCCATTTTTAAAGTCCCTACAGCGATTTAAATGCCTCGCGGAGCTTTAAACTCTGGGAGCGCTACGCCCAATTCTGTGCAACGCGAGACGAGTCGGATATACCATAGCAAGGAGCGAGGTTCTACCAGTGGAAAGGAGCAAAGAAAGAAGAAGAGCATCAGGAGAGCAGGAGAAAAAGAAATCTGAGGGCCCCATATATGTATCAGGAGTATGAGTAATGCATGCAGATCTTTATTCCCTATTTTTTCATACTTCAAACTTTCAGAACCTTCCTGTATATCTTTATTCCTGCAGATCTTTATTCCCTATTTTTTCATATTTCAAAATTCCAGAACCTTCCTGTATATCTTTATTCCTGCAGAACTTTATTCCTGCAGATCTTTATTCCCTCTTTTTCCAGATTTCAAACCTTCAGAACCTTCCTGTATATCTTTATTCCTGCAGATCTTTATTCCCTCTTTTTCCATATTTCAAACTTTCAGAACCTTCCTGTATATCTTTATTCCTGCAGATCTTTATTCCCTATTTTTCCATATTTCAAACTTTCAGAACCTTCCTGTATATCTTTATTCCTGCAGATCTTTATTCCCTATTTTTCCATATTTCAAACTTTCAGAACCTTCCTGTATATCTTTATTCCTGCAGATCTTTATTCCCTCTTTTTCCATATTTCAAACTTTCAGGACCTTCCTGTATATCTTTATTCCTGCAGAACTTTATTCCTGCAGATCTTTATTCCCTCTTTTTCCATATTTCAAACTTTCAGAACCTTCCTGTATATCTTTATCCCTGCAGATCTTTATTCCCTCTTTTTCCATATTTCAAACTTTCAGAACCTTTCTGTATATCTTTATTCCTGCAGATCTTTATTCCCTATTTTTCCATATTTCAAACTTTCAGAACCTTCCTGTATATCTTTATTCCTGCAGATCTTTATTCCCTCTTTTTCCAGATTTCAAACTTTCAGAACCTTCCTGTATATCTTTATTCCTGCAGATCGTTATTCCCTCTTTTTCCATATTTCAAACTTTCAGAACCTTCCCGTATATCTTTATTCCTGCAAATCTTTATTCCCTATTTTTCCATATTTCAAACTTTCAGAACCTTCCTGTATATCTTTATTCCTGCAGATCTTTATTCCCTATTTTTCCATATTTCAAACTTTCAGAACCTTCCTGTATATCTTTATTCTTGCAGATCGTTATTCCCTCTTTTTCCATATTTCAAACTTTCAGAACCTTCCTGTATATCCTTATTCCTGCAGATCTTTATTCCCTATTTTTCCATATTTCAAACTTTCAGAACCTTCCTGTATATCTTTATTCCTGCAGATCTTTATTCCCTATTTTTCCATATTTCAAACTTTCAGAACCTTCCTGTATATCTTTATTCCTGCAGATCTTTATTCCCTCTTTTTCCATATTTCAAACTTTCAGAACCTTCCTGTATATCTTTATTCCTGCAGATCTTTATTCCCTATTTTTCCATATTTCAAACTTTCAGAACCTTCCTGTATATCTTTATTCCTGCAGATCTTCATTCCCTCTTTTTCCATATTTCAAACTTTCAGAACCTTCCTTTATATCCTTATTCCCTGTATTTTCATACTTCACACTTTCAGAACTTTCCTCTATATCTTTATTCCTGCAGATCTTTATTCCCTGTTTTTTCATACTTCACACTTTCAGAAACTTCCTGTATATAAAATGTCCCTCGCGTTACGGTTTTTGAGATAGGCACTTCAAACTTGTTACATTAATTCACAAATGTATGGCGAATTGAAATTGCGCTTTGTTTTCTTCTGGGGAAAGAATTACTATTATGTTTTTAAATTAATTTTTTGCTGATATTTAGGAAAACATTAAGAGTGCATAAAGTTAAAACTTCTAGAGGATTATCTAAAATTAGCACATTAACACCAAGGTCAGTTTTAAAAACTGCATGTATGGTGAACATGTTGACAGAGAAAATCAAATTTACAATACGTGGGGCTTTTTATGTGGCGACCCATAAAAACTAAGTAATTTGACCATGCCTTCTGAACCGTTAAAAAGCTACAGAATTGAAAACTCATAAACAGTCTTCTGATATATTACATCTTTGGCATAAATTTGGAAAATATAGCTTTGATAGTTTAGGACTTTTGAATTTTACGCATGGGTTACCTTAAGTAGGTTCGGTGTTTGCAAATAGTTTATGATAAATTATGTCCGCTGTTGGTCAGGAACTCCGGCTTCGCGGTAAGGGTAGCGTGCCTGGATCTGATGCCTCGTTTGAAGTCCAATCAGCCTACGTCATTACAATTGAGGAGCTATCTGACGGTGAGATAGCGGCCCCGGTCTAGGAAGCCAAGGATAACAGTCGAGGGGATCGTCGTGTTGACCACACTGTACCTCGTAATTTCTAAGCCTTCGGGCTGAGCAGCGGTCGCTTGGTAGACCATGGCCCTTCGTGGCAGTTACGCCATGCGATTTGGTTTGGTTATTGTGAGAAACGAAGAAAGCTAGTGGTTTTACGTCGCACCGACACAGATAGGTCTTATGGCGACGATGGTATAGGAAAGGCCTTGGAGTTGGAAGGAAGCGGCCGTGGCCTTAATTAAGGTACAGCCCCAGCATTTTCCTGGTGTGAAAATGGGAAACCACGGAAAACCATCTTCAGGGCTGCCGACAGTGGGATTCGAACCCACTATCTCCCGGATGCAAGCTCACACCCGCGCGCTCCTAACCGCACGGCCAGCTCGCCCGGTAAAAAAAACCAACGAAGAAAGAAGCCGAATATGGATCATTGGCCACAGTGCAAAGGGAAGGGCATTAGCCTGCGTGACAGAAGGGCAGGTGGATTGTATAAACGTGGGCAACAGATGGCCGTATCAACGAATGAAAAACAACAAGAACAATAATAATGATAATTTGAAATCTAGAGAAGAGTTGTACAGCAAGATAGAACCAATCACAACTTCGATAAAAAAAAAAGTACAGACTGCTATTCTATGGACACACTAGCTGTAACCCGCGGGTTCGCTCGCGTGGATTTCAGGAAGACATGCAGGAAAATGAACTGTGCGTGTTGGTTAGCCCTTTTTCACTTCCTTGCCCCCTAAAGTGTAACTTCCGAAACAAATACCAATTTTCACGCCTGTAACATCTTCAGTTTTGAAATACTTCTTCATTAAAATAATTCGACTCCTTTTTCACTTCTCTTTAAACCCCCTCCCCCAAGGGCATTTTTCGAAAAGAAGAAATCCTTGTTTCTTTTAAAGAAGAATCCTGGCTCAGTCCGGTGGTATTTGAAGGTGCTCAAATACGACAGCCTCGTGTCGGTAGATTTACTGGCACGTAAAAGAACTCCTGCGGGACTAAATTCCGGCACCTCGGCGTCTCCGAAGACCGTAAAACTAGTTAGTGGGACGTAAAGCAAATCACATTATTATTATTATTTTAAAGAAGATTCCAAATACCAACTTTCACGTCTGTAACATGTTAGGTTTTTGTGATATAATGTAGATATACTCATTTCAAACCTTCATGGCCTTTTCCACTTATGTTCCCCCACCCCCACCCCCACCCTTAACTGCCCGAAAACAAAACAATGCGTGTTTCTTTTGGCTCGGCGAAGATGAATCAGTCAGTCAGTCTGTCAGTCAGTCAGGGCATGTTATTTTATATGTATAGATTTTCAGGATGTCAGATGACCGACTGAAAAAAAAAATGGAATTTCATCAAACCAAAGTCAGCAAGGCCGGGGTGGTTCCAAGAATTTGAAAAGGACTTGAGACAGATCGGTATCCAGAATGTAAAATTAATGAAAGTCTGAAATTTAGACAGATGGTAAAGAGCTATCAAGATTTTCAAGGGGAATCAAAACCCGAAAGACGGAGAGGACCTCTACTCGAAGGACACAAAAAGGTGGTGGCTGATGGGCTCAAGATATGTAAGGAGGATATCAAAGCTGGAAGAAGAAAAAAATGCTAGACAATGAAATGAAATTGGTCGTTATCACGCAATCTATATATATATAAAATAGCTTGTCCTGACTGACTGATTCATCATCGCCGAGCCAAAACTACTGGACATAATGAAATGGAATTTTGGGGATACATTCATATTAAGATGTAGGTGCTCGCTAAGAGAGGATTTTTGGATATTCCGTTGCTAAGGGGGTGAAAAGGGGGGGTGAAGTTTTAAAATGAGTGCACCTATATCTCAAAACTTTAAAAGTTTACAAATGTAAAAATTGGTATTTAGAATCTTCTTTGAAAATAAGGAAACACGTATTTTTTTGTTTTCAGAAAATCCCAATAGGAGGGGTGAAAAAGGGTGAAAATGGGGGAAAATGTGTTCAATGCCTTTAATCAGGATACCGGTAGTTATATCTCAGAAACTGAAGATATTACAGACCTGAAAATTGGTACTTTTGATCTCTTTTAAAAATAAAGAAACACGTATTTTTTTGTTTTTTGAAAATCTAATTAATGGGAGGGTGAAAAGGGGGTGAATTTTTAAAATTAGTGAATCTATATCTCCAAACTTTTAAAGTTTGCAAATGTAAAAATTGGTATTTAGAATCTTCATTAAAAATAAAGAAACACGTATTTTTTTTGTTTTCGGAAAATCGCAATAGGAGGTGTGAAAAGGGGTGAAAAAGGGGTTGAATGCCTTTAATGAGGCTACTTATATCTCAGAAACTGAAGATATTATAGACCTGAAAATTGGTGTTTGGGATCTCCTTTAAAAATAAAGAAACACGTATTTTTTTGTTTCTGCAAAACCCAATTAAGGGGGGTAAAAAAGGGGTAATATTTTAAAATGAGTGTATCTATATCTCAAAACTTTTAAAGGTTATAGGTGTAAAAATAGGTATTTAGAATCCCATTAAAGATAAAGAAACACGTATATTTTGTTTTCGGAAAATCCTAATAGGAAGGGTGGAAAAAGTTGAAAAAGGGGTCGAATGCATTTCATGAGTCTACTTATATTTCAGAACCTGAAGATATTACAGACCTGAAAATTGGTGTTTGGGATCTCCTTTAAAAATAAATAAACACATATTTTTTGTTTGTGGAAAATACAATTAATGGGGGGGCGTGAAAAGGGGGTGATTTTTTAAAATGAGTGTATCTATATCTCAAAACGTTTTAAGTTTATAGATGTAAAAATTGGTATTTAGAATCTCCTTTAAAAATAAAGAAACACGTATTCTTTTGTTTTCGGAAAATCCCAATAGGAAGGGTGTAAAAGGGTGAATAATGGGTTGAATGCCTTTCATGAGGATACTTATATTTCAGAACCTGAAGATATTACAGACCTGAAAATTGGTATTTTGGATCTACTTTAAAAGTAAAGAAACAGGTATTTTTTCGTTTTTGGAAAATCCAAATATTGGGGGGTGAAAACGGGGGTGAATTTTTTAAGATGAGTGTGTCTACATCTTAAAACTTTAAAATTTACAGATGTAAAAATTGGTGGTTAGAATCTCTTCTAAAAATAAAGGAACACGTATATTTTGTTTCCAGTAAGTCCTAATAGGAGGGGTGTAAAAGGGTGAAAAATGGGTTGAATGCCTTTAATGAGGATACACATATCTCAGAAACGAAAGATATTACAGAACTGATAATTCGCATATGGGATTTCCTTTAAAAATAAAGAAACATGTATTTTTTAGTTTTTGGGAAAAGCCAATTATTGGCGGTTAAACAGGAGTGACAAATTGGCGTGAATTTTTTGAAAGACTATATCTACAGAATATTTTGGAATCGTAACATGTTACAGACGTAAAAAGTGGGTGTAAATCTCCTGTAAATGTAAAGAAATATAGGTTATTTGTTTTTGGAAACTCTACTTAAGGGGAACCCAAAGGGGTGAAATTTTAAAATGAGAATTTTTACGGATATCTAAAAAACTTAACATGTTACAGAAGTGAAAAATGGAATTTTTTTTATCGGTATTAAACATAAAGAAAAGTGTATTTTTAGTTTTCGGAAATACCACTTGGGTGGAGGGCGGGGGGGGGGGGGGTAAAAGTGACTGAAAATGGTGATGAATTCTTTTAATTAGGCTACTGATATCTCAAAAATGAAGATGTTACAGACGTGAAATTTGATATTTGCAATCTGCTTTAAAAGTAAAGAAACACGTATTCTCGGAAAATCCAATGAAGGGGGGGGGGGGGGAAGAATTGAAACATTAGTTGACTTAATTGTGTGAGAATACATACATCTAATACTAACGTTGTTACAGACGTGAAAATTCGTATTTGGTTCTCCTTTAAAAACAAAGAAAGAGGCGTTTTGGTGGGGAAAACATCTTGGAGGGCGGGAGTGTAAAGGAGTTGAATTCCTTTCATGAGGACACATAAATCAAAAACTGAAGAAGTTAGAGTCGTGATAATTGGTATTTAGAAGATCCTTTACTATTAAAGAAACAAGTATTTTTTTGCGGGAAAATTCATTTAGGGGGAGGAGAGATTATTGTGAAATGAAGTGAAAAAAGTAAATTATTTTTATGTGGATACTTTTATCTCAAAACTGAAGGTAATAGACGTGAACATTGGTGTTTGGAATCTCCCTTAAACATAAAGAAACAAGCATCCTTTTAATTCTTTTTCGGGGGGGGGGGGGTGGCTGTAAATAAACTTAATGGCGGTGAGGTGTAGAAGGAGGTGAGACCAATTGATTTTACTGTTATTAATGTACTTATAAGGATCCTCCGTTGCTCAGGCGGCAGCGCGCCGGCCTCTCACAGCTGGGTTCCGTGGTTCAAATCCCGGTCACTCCATGTGGCATTCGTGCTGGACAAAACGGAGGCGGGACAGGTTTTTCTCCGGATACTCCGGTTTTCCCTGTCATCAGCCATTCCAGCAACACATAATAGTAATAATAATAATAATAATAATAATAATAATAATAATAATAATAATAATATTCCGGACCGTCGTCAAATTGCGGACCGCGATGGAAACGGCTCCTGGACGGGTAATGACTAAGAATGCAGTCCGGTCGCGGGTTCAGTGCCGCCAAGGCACCCAGTATGACAGCACGCCGGATCTCCTGAAGGATTATATCCGTATTAAAAATATTATAGGAAAAGATGGCAAAGATTTACGGACCCAACTGACATGGAGGAATACCTGAGCCTAACCAGGGAAGTACGAAATCGATTGCTGGAAAGGAAGATTTAAAAATGGGAGGAAACGTGCCGTAAAATAATAGATCGGGAATTTTGGTGGATTCTCGCAGAGAACGAGTCAGATCGCGAATTTCGGCGGATTATATATCTAAAACAATAAGCATTCAATTATAAATTTCAGTATAATACCGTAGCGAAGCACGGGTATCTTGCTAGTATATATATATAGGCTTAACTCAACAAGCAAATTTCTTTTTTGCTAGTTGCTTTACGTCGCACCGACACAGATAGGTCTTATGGCAACGATGGGACAGGAAAGGGCTAGGAGTGGGAAGGAAGCGGCCGTGGCCTTAATTAAGGTACAGCCCCAGCATTTGCCTGATGTGAAAATGGGAAACCACGGAAAACCATTTTCAGAGCTGCCGACAGTGGGGTTCGAACCTACTATCTCCCGAATACTGGATACTGGCCGTACTTAAGCGACTGCAGGTATCGAGATCGGTAACAAGCAAATTAATAATAATAATAATAATAATAATAATAATAATAATAATAATAATAATAACAATAATAATAATAATAATAATAATAATAATAATAATAATAATAATAATAATAATAATAATAATAATAATAAGTCCCACGAGAGAAAATGAAATGTGGATTAAGAGGAGAACAGCGGATCTCTGCTCATGAACTGACAGAGACACCTGAAATTCTATGGCCATATCTATAGCGACAGACTCACCAAAGTAATCAACTCAAAGAAGGTCCAAATAAACTGGCTAGAAGTAACCACGGACGACATCATAGACAATCGTGTAGCCTTTAGTACAATAGTCGCCAAGCACAAGTTCGTGGATAAACCTATAAAGAAAACTGGTAGAAAATGGTGCACAGAAAGCAACATGCAACACAGTGCATTCATGAAGAGATTTTTTGGGAGGATAAGAAGGCGAAAACCATCAGGTCAACGAACTGGTTCAAATGCGCACTTTGAAAGGGCATAACGAAGAAAAAAGAAGAAGAATACTTTTTTTACAGTTTTGCTTTACAGCCCCCAGCATTTTCCTGGTGTGAAAATGGGAAATCACGGAAAACCATATTCAGGGCTGTCGACAGTGAGGTTCGTAGCCAGTATCTCCCGAATGCAAGTTCACAACTGCGTGACCAGGCTGTGCACAGCCAGCACGCTCGGTATAATAATAATAATAATAATAATAATAATAATAATAATAATAATAATAATAATAATAATAATAATAATAATAATAATAATAATAATTTACCTTCTATGATATTATTAGTTGCTGATAACCTCTTGGTTGTGTCTCATAAAGAAGCACCAAAACCTCTTTCCCGTTATTCTCTGTTATGCACAGTAGTTACACCTGTACTTTCTCGCTTCCTTGTGGGACTCTCAGAGGTCAGGCACGTTGCATCAGACAGCCCCTTCAGTATGACTCACACAGGAGCGCGATAGAGAAAACAATTCGTAGAAATTAAACATGAAATACACTGGTGAGTGAGTAAGTCATATCCCGGTCATTTAACGGGACTGGCCACCTTTCGCTCGGTCGAAGTAGACGAGGCCCTCAAGGCTCTAACACAGTTGAGACACTGTCTGTAATACAATTTGTCGCGTCGACCATGTTTTGTTGTCTAACTCCATCTCCTCTCCAAGTTCCAAATTCAAAGTCCGCTAACACTGTTAGCGTCACCTTACATCCACGAAGAGCAACTGGACTCTCGACAGTCAGATCGCTGTCTCTTCAGGAATGCCACTGTCTGCCACACATAACCTAAACAACGTGCATCGTACTGCTACTCTACCGCAGTCCAACCTGTTCCAACGGACACCTTTATTCAGCGGACACCTCCCTATACGGACATTTTTCCTCGGAATCGAATTTATTTTACATAAGACACGTGTTAAATAAGCAGACACCTCGAATTCCAGACAACGGACATCGTCATTAGTCTTGTCCACTTCACTTAAGCGGACACTTTACACGTTCCAGGGTACTTTCTTTACACACGACTATATCATTCCTTCTCTCAAAATATTCTGCAAACATACGGGAATGCCTTCTGAATGTTGTACTATTTCGTGTTGTGATGACGTGAAGTTAATTGTTCTGTGCAGGTCTCTTTCGTTAAGGGGCCCATTCACAGTCGAGCGGGTTGGCGAGCCCGTTCGTGACCTTGGTCGCACTGACCGGCTCGAAGGTGAATGGGGGGTTGTTGAGGGTTGGGCTCGAGGTTGGGTCCGTGTTGGCGGTTCGACTGCTAAACCAGCGAACCCGACCGGTTCGCCAACCCGTCAGTGTGTGTATGGCCACTACCTGACCGGCTCACTGCGGTTTCGTCTGTAGCTTAATTTGGTTTCTGTGTGAGTTAATTAGGCCTACCTCAAATAACAATGACTTTTGAGAAGAATAAGCAGTTCAGGGAAGAATTTATTGAAATGTACCGGGCGAGTCCTGGAGCTTTCCCAGCCTTCCGTCACGCAATGCCTTCCATGTGTTAGTGCGACATTCGAACACTAATAATAATAACAATAACAACAACAATAATAATAGTAATAATAGTAATTTGAAGAAGAAGAATCCATGGTCTCCCGATACTCTCATACAAATATTATTAGCCTATAGACCATTGTGCTATGACATATATGACTCTCGCGCCTCTGCACTTAACTTGTTAATACTGTAAGTATGTATCATACATTACTACAGTAGTGGCATTTTCTGTATTTCATAATTAGTAGTGAAATAACATTTCCCAAACTAATCACTTTCAAAAGAATATTACGTTTGTTTTATAAAAACGATCTTATAATACATCACAATCAAAATTGCGTAGGCCCACTTACGTGCAAATATTCCGACTGCAACGTATCGAAGATTGCCCAAGACGTCTCAGGAATGATTTTTCCAAGTAGCTGAGGAGATATTACACTGCTAAATTTCAGGTCTTCATAGCTTCTCCCTGTCGCTAGAAATCGCAATGTTACAATTAACCTCTCTTCAGCACAGACGGTATCTCTCATGTGTGTCTCCTGTTTCTCTATGTTTGGCCGAATCAACTCCAACAATTTTTCGCAAAAACTGTCGCTATCCATACGCAGAAAGTTCTTATAATCTGCAGGCTCTTGTACGCACAGAGTTCTTAATAGGCTGACGTGTGAAAATCCTGGTTTATCTCTCAACCATTCCTTCATTCACACACGTTCCTTCTTCTTTACATCATTGCACAAATTCTGCAACAGCTACAGCCACTTTGGAATGTTTTCGTTGGGCCATAACAAAAACACTTTTTTGCTAGTGGCTTTACGTCGCACCGACACAGATAGGTCTTATGGCGACGATGGGATACGAAAGGCCTAGGAGTTGGAAGGAAGCGGCCGTGGCCTTAATTAAGGTACAGTCCCAGCATTTGCCTCGTGTGAAAATGGAAAACCAAGGGAAAACCATCTTCAGGGCTGCCGACAGTGGGATTCGAACCCACTTTCCCTATAACAAAAACTAGGCAATGCACATACTATTTGCAATACAGACTGGCGGACTGGTCCGCCAACGGGTTCGCCAGTGTATGGTCACCGTCGAGCCAGTCGGATTCGGGGTGTGGATTTTATACATGGACGGGCTCGCCAACCGGCTCGACTGTGAATGGGCAGTGTCGTCTTGTCTTCTGAATTATATACATTCTGGTAATTCTAGTTCCCAGGAATGTACGAGTGACTATTCACTCACAAGTTACGAAGGGATTTTCCAACCCGGCATGCATAATTTTATTCGCAACCCAGATTGTCGCTGATAAGGCCTAGGTCAGCTAGTTCAGTTAAACATGACAAGGAAGAGGCTTTTATGTCCTGACTGTTGAGACAGAAATATCGTAGCATTTCAGTCGCCCAGTATGTCACTTTCCTATTTATACACAACCCATTTCGTTATCAAATCAAGTCAAATCAAAATCTCTTTATTTGCAAATGAGGTGTCTACCTCGGTGGCAAATGGTACACTAAAATACATTATTGTCAAGCACTAAATATCAAAATTAACAAGAGAATAAAATGTTCCTATAATACAATAATATATAATTTACGCTAATAATTATTTCTATTAAACACACAGCTCATCCTTAATAAATTTACATTGTTTACAAAATTCTACTTATAATATCTCCAGTACTACTATTTTTTTTTTTTTTTTTGCTACTTGCTTTATGTCGCACCGACACAGATCAGTCTTATGGCGACGATGGGATAGGAAAGGCCTAGGAAGTGGAAGGAAGCGGCCGTGGCCTTAATTAAGGTACAGCCCCGGCATTTGCCTGGTGTGAAAATGGGAAACCACGGAAAACCATCTTCAGGGCTACCGACATTGGGGCTCGAACCCACTATCTCCCGATTACTGGATACTGGCCGCACTTAAGCGACTGCAGCTATCGAGCCCGGTCTTGTACTACTTACAAATATAGTCAACTGATATACAGTATGTGGAATTACTTCAAATGATACTGTACAACTGGTATAAGATTAAAATTTACATTGCATTTATTACTTTTTCTTTTCTTTACCCATTCTGGAACCTAAGTAGCATAACGACCTGCTGCGTCTTAATCAGAGCCCCTTTTACCACCACTTTTCAGGGTTCCTGAAGGGCCTCACAGCTACCGTAGCGGTCCCAGGGCCCTCGAAGTCCCCACTGTACTTCACCCCTACAGGCAGTCCCCTACTTTGGCTGCCCAAACTCCTTAGACCAGGGGATGGAATTAATTTATTCACACACATTTTTTATTTACAATAACCTGCACTGGTCGAATGCCCTCTAACATTTCATTTATTTTCTCTGTCGCTGTTTATTCTCTTCTTGAATATCTGTACAGATTTTGGAAAAGGATCAAACACTACCCCTGGTAAACTGTTCCACTCCTTCACACCCTTCCCAATGAATGAAAATTTACCCCAATCGCTTCGGCTAAAATTCCTTCTAATTTTATATTTGTGGTCAGTCCTGCCGATATAATTATTTTCCAACTGAAGCCTCTCACGGATATCTCCCCATGCTGCTTCTCCTGTATAGGCTCTATGTAATCCTATAAGTCTAGTTTTCTCCCTTCTCTTACTCAAAGTTTCCCATCCTAGTTCCTTTAACATATCTGATACACTACTCTTTCTCCTGAAATCCCCTGTTACAAATAAAGCGTTCCATATCCCTGTATAGTTATGGAAATGTTTTATTTATGGTTGTGTGTCGTGAATGTAATGAACAAGACGTAATAGTTTAACGCAAAACATTTTGTGAGTGCAAATAATTTGTGTTTACACAAATGAAACTGCATACATTCCAAAACTTGAAGTATAATCCGACACCATTGAACGGCATACGTAAGTAGGTGTGATGCGAGGGGAGGTGTTACTAGTGTATGTCGGCATGAGGTGTAGGGAATATTCAATTTATTGAAGGCACGATGCACAAAGTACTGTGCAATAATATTTTGAAGCACAATTTTAAACAAAGTGCTGAAGAATTGAGAATGCTACCGACCTACTTGTTTGCTGACATTTATAGGCGTTTTTGCTAGTTGCTTTACGTCGTACCGACACAGATAGGTCTTACGACGACGATGGGACAAGGAAGGGCTAGGAGTGGAAAGGAAGCGGCCGTGGCCTTAATTAAGTTACAGCCCCAGCATTTCCCTGGTGTGAAAATGGGAAACCACGGCAAACCATTTTCAGGGCTGCCGACAGTGGGGTTCGAACCTACTATCTCCCGAATACTGGATACTGGCCGCATTTAAGCGACTGCAGCTATCGAGCTCGGTGAGGCGTTTTTGAAGTCTAGGGTTCACAGTAGAAAGGTTTCATCCAAAGATGAGTTAAAACGAATGCTGATCCAAGAATGGTACAGTATCAGCCATGAAACGTGTGCCTGACTAGTAAATTCTATGTAGCGTAGGTGTCAATCTGTCATTAAAGCCAAGGGTTTCTCCATAAAGTAGGCCTACTAGGATTGGTGCTATGGTTCATTTCATTCATATGTTTAGTTGAAGAACAATGTCACGTAGGAAAGGGCCGTGTTTTGTTATATTCTCGAGTACAGTATTTTACTCTATATGTTGATATAAATATAATTTCTGTATGGCATTGTAAAGAAATGTACTAGAAATACATTTCTGAAAAGACAATTCCTATAACATGCATTCCAATTTCCACAATATACTTCTCTTTTCACAGTCCGAAACTGCATGAACAAGAAAGTGACATACTGTAAATAGGAGTCCGGCTCCATGGCTAAATGGTTAGCGTGCTGGCCTTTGGTCACAGGGTCCCGGGTTCGATTCCCGGCAGGGTTGGGAATTTTAACCTTAATTGGTTAATTTCGCTGGCACGGGGGCTGGGTGCAGCCTATGTGTCGTCTTCATCATCATTTCACCCTCATCACGACTCGCAGGTCACCTACGGGTGTCAAATCGAAAGACCTGCATCTGGCGAGCCGAACTTGTCCTCGGACACTCCCGGCACTAAAAGCCATACGCCATTTCATTTCATTACTGTAAATAGGAGGGATAAGTGTGTTTAGAACTGCAGACAAGAAAGAATGTAGCGCGAAATGACTTTCAGTGAGAAAAGCTCCCTGAAAAATTAAACTGAGGGAAAATATAATTGTGAAGAATAAAAATGATATTTTAAGTGAGTGGTAGGAAAATAGGAATCGAGGAACATAAAGAAAGTGGAAGTCAGATTTCGTAGAAGTAAACATTGCGGTATACAAGTGGTTCAAATGTGTTCGAGTAAAGAAACTCTGAGTGAGTGGGCCAATGTTTCAAGAAAAAGCGTGAGAAATCGCAAGAAAGCTGAAAGTTGAGGTTAACTGAATAAATAATTTGTGTGTCACGCTGGTTGATTATTCCCTTTTCGAGAATATCGCAGTAACGAAAAATGTAGGCTCCTAATTTTTACACCCAGCTGAATAGTTACTTCCCGAAGCCGTAATTTACGGCTGTAAAATACTGTAGCTTGTAATATCTCACAGGCAAATATTCAGTTAGAAATTACATAGAATAATCAAAATAAGGATATATGGTTATATTTAAGGTGGATGTTCTTTGCCGTTAAAATTTTCAATTAATTTTTACAACCTTGTTTTAGTGGACACCTCTCGTAAAGGACATTTTTCAACAGAACCGAGGGTGTCCACAGAACAGATATTCTACTGTAAAATGTTTTCGTTCCGTAACCTGATGAGGTATGGTGGGCTAGTGATGGGATAATTGAATACATTTAACCAGGGAAAATCTCACATGTTCATAAAGTATGTGGCGAGTAGCCCCCTGGTGAACTACTAGTGAACTAAGGAATACGCAAATCAATACAATATTAGACAGTCTTACTTACCACTTAATGTAGTCTTTGATTTTTTAACATTTGTGGTATCCACTTGAACGAAAGCAACTGAAAGTGCATTATTATACCGACGAATGTTCCGAAACTAATTTTCGGTTTTACTATCATTCTTTTCTTAATTGATAATTACAACACGTTATAATGACATGAAACAGGCGTCCCAGTGGACAAATGTGAAGTAGACAGCAATGATGGCGCGTATTTTCCTACAGCCACAGTATTTGCAAATCGCACACTTCGTACAATTTTTTAAACTCATTTTTTAAAGAAATGTTCAATATTTATGAAATGAGAGTGCAATTCATCACTGCTAATGTCTATTCTCGTTCTTTTGAATGCTCATTTGCCACGATCGGTTACTTATGAGCGCCACAGAAGGGATCTATACTACTGAAATAATGTATATGATAATAGAATAACCTCCACCCGATTTTTTAATTATCGAATAAATAATCGAATAACATAATCGAATAAGTTTCAATTATCATTCAGTTGTAGTGGTGACTTAATCGAATACTTTTTAATATTCGAGTAACCTCCATCCGGCTATTTAAATAATCGAATGGGAAAATTTACTATTCGATTCCTCATTGACTCTATGTCTTAATGGAGTTTTGGATGGATATTAAAAAATAATCGGAAAATAATCGAATCGAAAAATATTCACTAATCGATTGCCTCATTCATTCGAATGAATAATCGAAAAATAATCGGACGGAAAAAATATTCACTATTCGATTGCCTCATTCATTCGAATGGAGTTTCGAATGAGTAATCGAAAAATAATCGGACGGAAAAATATTCACTATTCGATTGCTTCATTCATTTGAACGAATAATCGAAAAATAATCGAATGGGGATAAAATGAATAAAATGAACTAATCGGTCCGCCTCTGTGGTGTAGTGGTTAGCGTGATTAGCTGCCACCCCCGGAGGTCCGGGTTCGATTCCCGGCTCTGCCACGAAATTTGAAAAGTGGTACGAGGGCTGGAACGGGGTCCACTCAGCCTCGGGAGGTCAACTGAGTAGAGGTGGGTTCGATTCCTACCTCAGCCATCCGCGAAGTGGTTTTCCGTGGTTTCCCACGGCCGCTTCCTTCCCTCATCCTTACCTATCCCTTCCATTCTTCCCATCCCCCTACAAGGCCCCTGTTCACCATAGCAGGTGAGGCCGCCTGGGCGAGGTACTGGTCATACTCCCCAGTTGTATCCCCCGACCAAGAGTCTGAAGCTCCAGGACACTGCCCTTGAGGCGGTAGAGGTGGGATCCCTCGCTGAGTCCGAGGGAAAAGCCGAACCTGGAGGGTAAACAGATGATGATGATGATGTTGAACTAATCGAATAAGCTATTATTTTGTAATCGATTATCCCGTAACTATGGTGAGCCTCTTAGAGGACGGCGCCCTCTCTCAGTCCAGGAGATATGTTGCGGTGATTTGTGGTGCGGAGAAGGTGAGAAGGGAGCGGCAATGGCTTATACAATAAACTGTACCGGCATTCGCCTTAGTAAGGAGAATGGAAAACCGTGGAATGCTATTTCCAGGACAGCCGACGGCGAGATCAACCCACCGTATCTCGAATGCAGAGATGCGAGGCCGAAGCTACCCTGCTTCGTGGCACTCCTCAAATTTATTTTGGCTCATATCGGCAGCCAACGGCCGTAGCCGTGTTGAAACACTGGATCCCGTGAAATCTCCGAAGTTAAGCAACATTGGGCGTGGTCAAGATTTTGATGGGAGGCCACGTACTGTTGGTGGGTAAGGGAATGGAGGAGCGGAAAGGAACTGGCCACTCTACCAGTATGTCAACTCCGGCTTGGGCACACCTCTGCGGAGGTTTGAACCTGCATTCAGGCAGAATACACCCTTACCATGTCGGCACGGGTAGTTCAACGGAACGTCTGACTCGCTGTGAACATTGTCTCCGGACAGGCTGTCATACCGGGTGTGCAAAATAAAACTGGCCCAAAAATATTTATAAGGCTGACGCGGGATGATCAGGAGAACTGCCCATCACAGGAAATGCTGGAAATCGTGATTTCGATGTACGAGTCGCTTGATCTCACATGTCTGCGCTTGCGCATCTCCCGAGTACGTCGCTGTGTTACCATGTGTGAGAGGAGCAGACGTGTTTAGTGACCAGTTAGAATGCAACACAGAATAGTGCTCACGATAAAGCAGCGCGTGTTCATTGTCGAGTGTTATGCGAAGCGCGATCCATGGAAAAACCTGTGCGGAACTATTTGCGCAAGAGTTTAAGACTGGAAATGTTTTGGTAAAACCTCCAGTAAAGTCTGCAATGCAAAATGGCGTAAAATGGGCTCTGTAGCGAATATAAACCGCAACTATCCGAAAGGATTTCGAACACCAGAAAACATCGCTCGAGTGAAGGAAAGCCTGGAACAAAGCCCGAGAAAACCTCAACGCCGTTTATCTGTGGAAGTGGAAATTAACCGATCGTTGGGTTGAAACATTATAAAAGAGGACCTGCGTCTGTATCCTTACTAATTTACTGTTGTGTATACGTTAAAGCGACCAGACGAACCTTCGCGTGTTAAGTTGTGCCGGTGGTTTCTCAGTTAAGTGGAATCAGGACATTTGGATCCTCAGTTTATCATTTCTTCAGTTGAGGCCTCGTTTAGCTTGTCAGATTATGTGAACACTCACAGAACACGCGCCATTATGCATCATAAAATAGCCATCAGAACATCGAAAAGCCGTTGCATAATTTCAAGATTGGTGTGTGGTGCGCAATGTCCGCATCGTAACACGATTCTTTCACCAAACTGTTACTGCAAACCCGTATGCGCAGATACTTTTTAATCCATAGGTGGATCAACTTATAGAAGATTATCGACTGTGTGGCTATTTACAGCAAGACAGACAGACATCACTCACCGCCTTGACAACCTTGTCACGAGTGCACGAGGTGTTTGGTGAGGAGAGAATAACCAGCAGAGGCAGTGCAATCAACTGGCCACCTCGATCGCCTGATCTCTCTCCCTGTGACCTTTGCCTGCGGGACAAATTGAAGGGTCAGGTGTACTCGAATAATCCTCACACACTGGAAGAGGTACAGCAAAACAGTGAAAACGCTATTGCGGCTATCCCTCAGGCAGAGCTGCTACGCGTGTCTCGCGTTTCATAAATCGAGCACAGCGCTGCATCCACGGCAACGGTGGCCACTTCCATTAACAAGGGTCAATCCCGCGTCAGTACTATTGTAAATATTTTCCGGACCATGATGCAGCTGAAGCATTGAAGTTTTCTCGTGTTTACAGTGGTCAATATTTCCTTATACTTTATTACACCGGGCGAGTTGGCCGTGAGTTTAGGGGCGCGCAGCTGTGAGCTTGCATCCAGAAGATAGTGGGCTCGAACCCCACCGTCGGCAGCATTGAAGATGGTTTTCCGTGGTTTCCAATTTTCACACCCAGCAAATGCTGGTGCTGTACCTTAATTATGGCCACCGCTGATTCCTTCGCACTCCTAGGTCTTTCCTGTCCCTACCCACCGAACTCCCATTCGGGACCTTGTGTTCGAATGCAAGAGCGCATTAGTGCATTCGATCTGAGGCTATACGTTTTCATTTTTTATTTTTACTTGTAAAAAACATTATCATCTTTCAATGAATCTCTGCATTGGTGATATGTTCTATCCAAGACATTCTTAGCGTCCTTCGGTAGAACCACAACTTAAAGGCCCGTAATGTTTTATTGAGCAAGTTTCTACACCGTAATAGTGAACAGAAGACACATAGCAGCGAAGAAATCTCACTTCTGTGGCTACTGTTAACTCACGAGTTTTAAAAAGTTTTCCCACTTTGTTCATCACAGTCCTGGCGAGGCCTCACTTCATCAAAATAAAAATGCCTACAACATGCAACAGGCCAACAACAACTAAACTTAAACAGGGCACGCACAGAAGACGGATAACTGAATGATAGCGAGTAATATAACGAAAAAGTCCTTGTTATCGGTCACTATTAAAATAATTCGTACCTTTTTTTTACGGTAATAGAATGCTCATGAACAGGACTGTTAATTATAATTTTATATGCATTATTCGAACAATACCAATATTCCTTAACATTTCCTGACGATCTTTTCGATATCAGTAATATCATAACAAGGTATCGATAAAAAAAACGATAGTACAATATCCAAGGAAATGTATCGATATCTAGGCTTTTAAAATTTAAAAAAATGCTATTTGTTAAGGGCGTTGACCTATAGAGATCTTTTGCCTCTAGTTGCACCATGCGATATGAACCTGCATGTACTTGAAATGGAGGAAGTGTACAGTGTTGAATGTGAGGAAAGGAACGTTAAGGACGACACAAACACCCAGTCCCCAGGCCAGGGATATTAATCATTTACAATTAAAAAACCCTGACCCAGTCGGGAATCGAACCCGGGGCCGCCGGGTGACAGGCGGACGCGGTGCCCTCTACACCGCGGGGACGGAAAAACTAATATCGATAATATAGCATCTTCTCCAGTTTAGAATTCTTTCTTAATCCGTTTACCGTTCAGGGTTGGTTTTACCCTCGGAATCGGCGAGGGATCCCATCTCTACCGCCTCAAGGGCAGAGTTCTGGAGCGTGAGACTTTGGATCGGTGGATACAACTGGAGAGGAGGACCACTACGTCACACAGGCGGCCACACCTGCTATGCTGAAAAGGGGTCTTGTGGGGGTATGGGAGGATTGAAATAATAATAATAATAATAATAATAATAATAATAATAATAATAATAATAATAATAATAATAATAATAATAATAATAATAATAGCTGGTCCCGTTGTGTAGGGGTAGCGTGTCTGCCTTTTAAACGGAGGCCCCCGGTTCGATTCCCGGCCAGGTCAGGGATTTTTACCTGGACCTGAAGGCTGGTTCGAGGTCCACTCAGCCTACGTGATTAGAATTGAGGAGCTATCTGACGGTGAGATAGCGGACACGGTCTAGAAAGCCAAGAATAACGGCCGAGAGTATTCGTCGTGCTGACCACATGACACCTCGTAATCTGCAGGCCTTCGGGCTGAGCAGCGGTCGCTTGGTAGGCCAAGGCCCTTCAAGGACTCTAGTGCCTTAGGAAAAAAAAATAATAATGAAATGGCATGTGGCCCATATGTGACCTGTGCGTCGTGATGAGGATGAAATGATCATGAAGGCGACATATATACACCCAGTCCCCGTGTTAGAGAAATTAACCAATGATGGTTAAAATTTCCGATCCTGCTGAGAATCGAACCAGAGATCCCTGTGACCAAAGGCCAGCACGCTAACAATTTAGCCACGGAGCCGGATAATAATAATAATAATAATAATAATAATAATAATAATAATAATAATAATAATAATTTATTGGCTTTACGTCCCACTAACTACTTTTACGGTTTTTAGAGACCCCGAAGTCCCGTAGCAGTTACTTTACGTGCCGGTAAATCTACCGATATGAGGCTGACGTATTTGAGCACCTTCAAATACTACCGGACTGAGCCAAGTTGGGGTCAGGAGGCCACTGTCTCAACCGTCCAAGCCACTCAGTTGGGACGATTGGAAGGGATAGACAAGGAAGAGGGAAGGAAGCGGCCGTGATCTCAAGTTAGGTACCGTCCCGGTATTTGCCAGGAGGAGAAGTGGGAAACCGCGGAAAACCATTTCGGCTGAAGTGGGAATTGAACCCTCCCCCTCTACTCACTTGACCTCCCGAGGCTGAGTGGACCCCGTTTTAGTCCTTTACCACTTTCCAAACTTTGTGGCAGAGTCGGGAATCAAATCCGGGCCTCTGGGGTTGGCAGTTAATCACACTAACCACTACACCACAGAGGCGGACCCTAGTTTAGAAGTAAGAAATAAAATATTAACACTAAAGAGTCAAAGCCATACTGGCTAAATATTTATTTCGACAATATCCATCACGTTGTAGGTATTTTACGTAATCCCGACATAGCCCCTAGAATGTTATACATCTAGTAATAAGAACAAGGGATAATTTTAGGTCGTTTCAAGAATATGTTATTGGGGTATTAAAAAAATATGTCAGCATCTTGTACCGTTCGATGACGAGGAAACCCGTAGTAAGTGATTGGTTCAGCGACCACGACATGTTCCATCAATCAGAGGTGAAGTGGGAAACATGGGAAAGCACTGTTACTCCTCTTCAAGTTTCCAAGAAATCTGTTCCAAGTGTTGTCATCTCGGTTTACACAGCCTCATCAGTCATTTGTTCGGGGGAGGAGTCTGACAGGCAAGGTTGGCGAGCCTCCCAACGACACGTGATCTTCAGGTAGTAATATAACGAGAAGTCTAGGGTTTACCTATACACAATGGAGTGGGATTTATTTTGATTATTTACCATATATCTATAAAATAATAATATATGTAAAAGAATCAAATGCACAGATATTCGTAACTTATACAGAGAACAAATCTTTCAGCACAGAAATATACTCTTTTGTATTTATTTATTTATTTATTCATTTTATTTATTTATTTATTTATTTATTTAATATTTATTAATTAATTAGATACAGGTAGGAAGCACACAATTTTACACTGACTCTATAACAATATGAAAAATCCACAGTTCTAGCCCTTCAGGCAAGCAACTCAATGTTGAAAACATGATGTGAGCTACGAATTTTAGGTAAATAAAATAAAGTATGAGAATATATTCTTTATTTATTCCTAAACATTACACTCTTTTTCTTAATCATTGTTATCCGATCGATTAGATTAGCAGTTTGCCTTTTTCTACCACTACGAGCGCTAATGTGAGTCAATGCATTGTTTTACTTAAGCACCACTATGAACGCAAATGTGAGTCAATGCATTGTTTTACTTAAGCACCACTATGAGCGCTAATGTGAGTCAATGCATTGTTTTACTGTACTTAAGCGCCACTGTGAGCGCAAATATGAGTCAATGCATTGTTTTACTTAAGCACCACTATGAGCGCAAATATGAGTCAATGCATTGTTTTACTTAAGCACCACTATGAGCGCTAATGTGAGTCAATGCATTGTTTTACTTAAGCACCACTATGAACGCAAATGTGAGTCAATGCATTGTTTTACTTAAGCACCACTATGAGCGCTAATGTGAGTCAATGCATTGTTTTACTGTACTTAAGCGCCACTGTGAGCGCAAATATGAGTCAATGCATTGTTTTACTTAAGCACCACTATGAGCGCAAATATGAGTCAATGCATTGTTTTACTTAAGCACCACTATGAGCGCAAATGTGAGTCAATGCAGAGTTTCACTTAAGCGCCACTATGAGCGCAAATGTGAGTCAATGCAGAGTTTCACTTAAGCGCCACTATGAGCGCAAATGTGAGTCAATGCATTGTTTTACTTAAGCACCACTATGAGCGCAAATGTGAGTCAATGCAGAGTTTCACTTAAGCGCCACTATGAGCGCAAATGTGAGTCAATGCAGAGTTTCATTTAAGCCCGTATAACTATATCGGTGCCGACATTTAAACAAAATAAAAAAACCCGGAGGGTATTTACCCAAGGAACACATTGTAAAAATAATTATGTAAATAAGTTTATTTGGCTAGGTTTTGAATCAAAAAGTAAACGAGTAAATAAACAAGCAATTTTAGGTTGGTTTTTTCCTAAAATGCATATAGCCCGGAAGTGTTTTACGAAATTTGTTTTTTAAGTTTGATAGAGCTATCCAACACTCACAATTTGAAACCTTTACGAGCCTTATAGCCCTTGAACTTTCGGTACATTTGAGGAAATTTCTTAATTTTACGTTTTTTGTAGTATGGGGACCCCTACGTTGTCTACTAAGGAATGTTTTAAACATTGATACAAACAATAAAATTTAACGAATCAGTCAACCAACGGCGTGTGGACTCCTAAGTGGCCAGGTGCATGTCTTTCGACTTAACGTCGTACAGACGACCTGCGCGTCTGAAGACGGCAAACACCCCCAGTCCCCGAGCGATTGGAAGTAACCAATCAGGGTTAAAAATCCCCAACCCGGCCGGGAGTCGAACTCGAAACCAATGGGCCAAACTCCAGCATGCTAACCATTTACCCATGCAACCAGGAAATTTAACAAACAAAGCACTGAATTTCAACAAATTATTTAGAAATAAAATAAATAACGAGGGTTAGAAAACGTATAATAATTTGCTTCTGCATTTAATCTCTTCAGCATCAAACACCGCTGATCTGTATTTAGGCCAGTCGCCTTGATGGCAGATTTGCAATCAGTTGTTCACATACGCCCGATTTCTTCAACTCTTTGTTACATTTTACTTAATAAATGTTAATTAACAATTGTTATTAATTTGACACTTCGAGAGGAAAGCAACGGGAAACTACCCCTCACTCCTCATTTCCCTAGTACGCCACTTCAGTGACGCCTAGGCTATCTATGACAGCTGTTGGCGGAGCTGCAGAGGATCAAACCAGCATGACACTTCGATTTAAAAGTCCCCTGTTTCACGAACACATTTCCAAAATTTGTTACGAAGCAGTAATTGTTGAAGACCTACTTTGTTGTATATTACAGATCCATCTCTGGAGGTTTGAATACATCTCCCCATGTGGGTGGGGACGGTAGAATAACACCCACGGTATCACCTGCCTGTCGTAAGATGCAACTAAAAGGGGCCCGAGGGGCCCGTCTGAACTCTGATTGGTGGTTTCCGTGAGATTTCTGAACGCGTTTGGCAGTGAGCGTCTTTTGTTTCTTTACATAAAGAACGCAGAGCGCTAATACTGCAATTGCATTTTGTCACACATGGCCGACATTCAGGGGTTTCCAATTTGTGAAGGGTCCAGAGCCTTATTGGCAAACTTAGGTATGATCGCGGGTAGCACTTTAATAAAAGGCCAATTTTCGTGAAATTCCGCAAATAGTATGAAATAATATGCACAGATCAATTGAAACGAAGGTTTAATAATTTTTTCTACTTAAAACGCTATTTTACAATTGCATAAAAGAGTGAAATTGAAAATACTAGTACATTATGCAACAAGCCTTTAATGGCAAAAATTATAGGCGAGATGAAATGAAATAGCGTATGGCTTTTAGTGCCGGGGGTGTCCGAGGACATGTTCGGCTCGCCAGGTGCAGGTCTTTTGAATTGACACCCGTAGGCGACCTGCGCGTCGTGATGAAGATGAAATGATGATGAAGACGACACAAACACCCAGCCCTCGTGTCAGCGAAATTAACCAATGATGGTTAAAATTCCCGACCCTACCGGGAATCGAACCCGGGACCCCTGTGGCCAAAGGCCAGCACGCTAACCGTTTAGCCATGGAGCCGGAGATAGGCGAGATGATGACGGTTTATGCTCGACGATAATTATATATCTTTTTTTTTCTTTTTTTTTTTTTACATATTCACAAATTTCTGTCAAGATGCTGCTAGACACTTGAGTTTACTTAAAAGAGCGCAGAGCACATGCGCTGGGTTATTGATTTTCCGTGAGTGAATCAGAGACCTTGACAATGTCATATGTTTTCAAAGCTCTGATAGAAGGTTATCATAACCTAGCTTTATTTCAAATACAAATGGTTTATTGTTCAGTTGGTGAAGTGAATTTGCGGGAATGTGCCGTGTCGTTGTGGAGTATTGGAAGTAGAAGATGCATTGATGTTAACATGTGTGTCCGACATGTTTGATTTTGAAAACAAGTGCGAAACTAGTGCGTTGAGGGCAGGTGTGATGCTATCCTTACCTAATTGGTCAAACATTTGTATCATAATGAAAATCTGAACTCTGATTGGTGGTGAACCTGTATCACAATGAAACTTGAACTATTATGAGCCTCATTCAGATTCGGTTTTCTGGCATATAATATTTTGGCATCTTCGAGCATAAACAGTATTATACACAGGACAATTGAATTTTGAAGATGAGCACTCAACAGTCTCAGTTCATTTGAATTAATATTTGACAAATGACAAAAAGAAAAATAACTGCCTAAAGACAAACTGAAATTAATAATGTAGTCAGAACAAAACTTAAACGAGAGTTTAATGGGAGTTGTGTGAAGGGAACAATGATATACAGTTGTAAGAGCCTGAAATCTCAACATTGCACTTCCAGGAGTGCTTCCCTGAAAATTTCTTCGAGTGTGCATCATTGTGTACCAGCCAGTATTACTAGTGAGAGAAGAAGGAAGAATATAAACCGCTTCTTACACCAATCGCAATTAAAGTATTTCTTGGTATTCATTGTATGCTACGTTGCATAAAATGACCATAGTGAGGTTGGCATGGATCCCATAGCCATTTTTATAATGGTTATGACCTAGCATTGGCATTGGTGAGGACTCATTTTCCGCCGAAGTTTGGGTTTCAATTTTTTAATGAAAAATATATTCAGGTCAAGTGAATACTTAAAAACAGGAAATAATATTAAAGAATGAATTAGTTATGAATGGGGCTATAAAGGGTCTAAAAATTAATACATTTTTGAATGAGTTATGAAATATTTTTCGTAAAGTTTCTTCATATTTCGTAAAATATATTTTTAAAGCCCTCGAGGGCCACAATTTGGAAACACCTGCCGTAGGTTATGGTTCGTGGAGACTTCGAAGATATAAACATGTGTAGTAAGAGGCAATATAATAATGAATACGAGGCCAATGTTATTATAGATTTAATTTGAAAGAATGTACTGGTATATCACAGCATTCAAAATATTCTTATATGAGTGCAATCTAAGGATTCTACAACACCGGGAATATGTGATAACTGATATACGTCTTGGATGATTTTCGGGTATTCCTTCACTACGGGGAAAGTAATGTAATGCCTTGTACTAATGAGCGTAGTCGACTACAATTACATGAAAAAAGTCCAAAGCTTAATATCTAAGAACTACTCCAGCCGTCATCATTTTGGGAGAATACACATCCTAACTACTGGAAACGGTTCACTTGTTCCAGTTTTGCGTTCCGGAACTGACATTCATTTCTGTCAAGTTTCTTCACGACTGAAATAAGAACAATCTTGGAAATGCTAATTTTCATACTTTACTCCCTGCACCTATAACATATTAATTAGGTTTGTTTATGATAGAGGACAGCCCTTGGCACACATTTTATTGACACAGGAAATGATGTTTGGTTTAGTAAGTGTCCGCTGAGAGCTGAGCTGTTACAGTAATTGACAAATTAATGTAATTGAATATGGCGCCGTGAGGTTGGAATGTAAGAACGTGTGGGCTCTTTAGTAAGACTGTATGATGCACAAATTTACGTAAAAGCGAAAACGATAAAATACTTAAAGTTGAATTGTGTTTGTGTTTGCTTCTGATTTTTATTCCAAGACTTGATTACCGGCTTGTCCAACAGGAGACACTAGTGTCACAGAAAATCATTTCAAAATGACGAACAGCATTACCCATTTTGTCAGCAATCATTGATACAGTTACGAAAGTGTTAAACATTGTTTTATATTGTAGATCCATCTCGGAAGGTTTGAAGACAACTCCCCATGTGTGTGTGGGGACGGTAGAAGAACACCCGTGGTATCCCCTACCTGTCGTAAGAGTGGCCCCAGGGGCTGTTATCTTGGGAGCGTGGGCTGGTGACCACGGGGTCTTCAGCAGAATCCTGGCGTTGCTTCCACTTGTGCCAGGCTCCTCACTTTCATCTTTCGTATCCGACCTCCCTTGTTGTTCTTTTCTGACCCCGACGGTATTTGATTTGCAAATCCTACGCAGACTTTCATTTTCACGCCCTTCGTGGCCCTTATCATCCTTTGGCCGATACCTTCATTTTCTGAAGTGCCGTATCCCTTCCATTTTCCCCTCTAATTATTGTTATAATATAGATGATGGTTGCCTAGTTGTACTTCCTCTTAAAACAATAATCACCACCACCACCACTTGAAGGACATCGGAGACACCATACAAGTGGCTTCCTTTGTAAGTGTGATAGAATGGTTTGCTCTACGCCCAGCCGCATTTACTCATTTGTTGTGGAGGCTAGGACAGCCTCAGAACCACCTGCCTCCCGGAAGGTAAGTATGGTAAATAATCAATGTTTCGACTTCCTAACGGGGAATCGAACCCACGTATCTCCCAATGAGCCGAACACACCTTTATCGCCTCGACCAGCATTCCGCAAAAATGGATTATTTCATAATTACAAAAAGTAGCAATGGATTCTCCTGAATTACAAATATTCAGCATATTTTATTTTTAAGAGGATACTGCATTGTTTGAAACTTCTGTCGGGCAGATTTCTGATTTTAAAAGTTGCAGAGCAGAGGCAAGCTACAGGTACATCAACACAGGCTTCTTGCAATTAAAATCTTAACATAGAGTTAACCCGTCTATCCTGTTTTCTGCGGAGGTTACGGAGAGTGCTTTCTTTGCCTTCTACTGGGGAGGAAGACTTCGGAGTAAGGAGATGCGCTGTGAATGGCGAGATGACGTGGAATTGCATTAATAGACAAATAAGCTTGAATGAAGATTTTAAACGTAGGAAAAATTCATAATATGAAGATAAAGTTGGAATTAAACTAGACAAGTTGGGGCAAATGTTCGTTTACAGGAAGATATATCTGCGAATCAAGGAAGACCCTCGATAAATGTCAAACTCCTTTGACATCATTTAAGAAAATACTACATACAAAACTGATAGGGAATCTGCCACTTGGGTGAGAGCTAGTGTCGTGCATTGTTCGAACATGTGACGGGTAACCAAGACAGAACATCATGTGCCTTGCTGCATATGCAACCAGTATCACGCATGAGAGGAGCGTGTAAGCTAAAATGTCCGAGTATGCTCCGATTCGTTCGACACGTCATGCTCGAACCGAAGCTTGCTGACTGGAGAAGATGGCCTTGCTTGCTCTACTGACGTTGCAAGCAATGTGATTTTTCCAGGTATAGGGAATCCCTTGTCTACATAGAGCAAAGCCCAGGAATTCGGAGGTATAAAAGAGTGAAGTAGTGGTTGAGTTACCCGTTAGTTTTGAGCTGAAGTTCACCATGCCACGTGAATGGACGTACAGCGTTATGGCTAAAATTCAAAGCAGTCAATATAAACTAATCAAGAGAGACGTGCTCACTTCTGATGTTTGGAAGAAGTTCCTGCTTGTGGTCACTCCAGATAGTCAGTAGAGGGTATGTTTCCAGTGAAATGTGCAATGCACTGTTAACATACACTGACTGACAGAGCAAATGCAACACCAAGAAGGAGTGGTTCGAAAGGGATGAAAGTTGGGGAAAAAACAGAGACGGCACGGACGAATAATTGATGTTTATTTCAAACCGATATGCAGGTTACACAATGCGCACGGCATCGACTCAGTAGGATGTAGGACCACCGCAAGCGGCGATGCACGCAGAAACACGTCGAGGTACAGAGTCAATAAGAGTGCGGATGGTGTCCTGAGGGATGGTTCTCCTTTCTCTGTCAACCATTTGCCACAGTTGGTCGTCCGTACGAGGCTGGGGCAGAGTTTGCAAACGGCGTCCAATGAGATCCTACACGTGTTCGATTGGTGAGAGATCCGGAGAGTACGCTGGCCACGGAAGCATCTGTACACCTCGTAGAGCCTGTTGGGAGATGCGAGCAGTGTGTGGGCGGGCATTATCCTGCTGAAACAGAGCATTGGGCAGTCCCTGAAGGTACAGGAGTGCCACCGGCCGCAGCACATGCTGCACGTAGCGGTGGGCATTTAACGTGCCTTGAATACGCACTAGAGGTGACGTGGAATCATACGCAATAGCGCCCCAAACCATGATGCCGCGTTGTCTAGCGGTAGGGCGCTCCACAGTTACTGCCGGATTTGACCTTTCTCCACGCCGACGCCACACTCGTCTGCGGTGACTATCACTGACAGAACAGAAGCGTGACTCATCGGAGAACACGACGTTCCGCCATTCCCTCATCCAAGTCGCTCTAGCCCGGCACCATGCCAGGCGTGCACGTCTATGCTGTGGAGTCAATGGTAGTCTTCTGAGAGGACGCCGGGAGTGCAGGCCTCCTTCAACCAATCGACGGGAAATTGTTCTGGTCGATATTGGAACAGCCAGGGTGTCTTGCACATGCTGAAGAATGGCGGTTGACGTGGCGTGCGGGGCTGCCACCGCTTGGCGGCGGATGCGCCGATCCTCGCGTGCTGACGTCACTCGGGCTGCGCCTGGACCCCTCGCACGTGCCACATGTCCCTGCGCCAACCATCTTCGCCACAGGCGCTGCACCGTGGACACATCCCTATGGGTATCGGCTGCGATTTGACGAAGCGACCAACCTGCCCTTCTCAGCCCGATCACCATACCCCTCGTAAAGTCGTCTGTCTGCTGGAAATGCCTCCGTTGACGGCGGCCTAGCATTCTTAGCTATACACGTGTCCTGTGGCACACGACAACACGTTCTACAATGACTGTCGGCTGAGAAATCATGGTACGAAGTGGGCCATTCGCCAACGCCGTGTCCCATTTATCGTTCGCTACGTGCGCAGCACAGCGGCGCATTTCACATCATGAGCATACCTCAGTGACGTCAGTCTACCCTGCAATTGGCATAAAGTTCTGACCACTCCTTCTTGGTGTTGCATTTGCTGTGTCAGTCAGTGCATAAATCAGGTACAACTCATTTTAAAAAACACATTTGCAAATTTAATGCTGGCTTTTCTCGACAAATATTGCCCGGCATTACAAAGAAAACCATAACTAACGCGTGTGTTTTCATGTGTGCCAAAGATTTCCGACAGTTTAACACTGTTGCCGGAGAAGGCTTTAAGGAATTAGGGCAAGAACTGATTAATATCGGTGCTAATTTTGGAAGAGTAGATATTGCTGATGTGTTACCGCATCCTTCCACCATCAGTAGAAACGTCCAAGCAAAGGCAGATGAAATACGAAGCGAAATAATGCCGCTGATTATTTCTGGCATGCATGGCAAATGTTGCTCGGCTACTGTTGATATGTGGACTGACCAATACAACCAAACACATTATCTGACGCTGACTACGCAATATATAGACAGAGAGTGGAAGCTGATCAGTAATGTGCATTTTACTACAAAATTTCCAAATACAAAGAAAACAAGTATAATTGAGGAAGTTCACGAAAGAATGTCCGAGTTAAACATTCCTAAATGTGATTATGAAGACATGATTTTTGGGTTAGGGTTCAAATATAAAGAAAGCTTTCGAAGAACATAGACGTCTGCCTTGTGCTGCTGACTGCACTTGCGCACGTATTCGATGAAACGAGATTTCTTGTGGAAGATGCTCCAGTATATGCAAACACAATAAATGCCGCAAAGGCAGTAGTGAGGTGTCTGAAAAAAAGTGGTCTTGCTGCTCAGCTTCAAACAACGGTACAGCAAGAAGTAATGACGAGGTGGAATAGTCTCTAGACGATGTTACAGTCTGTTTTCAAACTGTTGCGCTGTTGCGAAATCATAATGCCTTCCAAAAGTTAGATGGCTTCAGTTATGAGGTTGCAGGCTTTTCTTGAACCATTCAAAGAAGCTATTTGCTTTACGTCTCACCGCCACAAATATGTCTTACGGCGACGATGGGAGAGGAAAGGAAGCGGCCGTGGCCTTAATTAAGGTACAGCCCCGGCATTTACCTGGTGTGAAAATGGGAAACCACGGAAAACCATCTTCAGGGCTGCCGACAGTGGGGCTCGAACCCACTAGCTCCCGATTACTGGATACTGGCCGCACTTAAGCGACTGCAGCTATCGAGCTCGGTATTCAAAGAAGCAACTGATGATCTGGAACATGACACAGCACCAACAATTCACTTAGTACTCTTGTGGTTTTATAAACTGCGGCAGCACTCCTCATTCAGTGAATCAGACAGTGAGGTATTTGCGAATGACTGACTTCTTCATTTTCTGTCACTTAAGTAATATGCATATAGTCTTTACTTTAATATTATGTTGAACCTTGATTTTACTTTCAGGAAATCCGTAAAATAAAAATCAGAGTTCACAAGCTATTCCTAGTTCGGAGCTAGAGTTTGTGCACTAGTCACAGAAAACCTTGAACAAAGAGGACTTTTTAAATTACTTTTGAGGTTTATATTTAACTTTATATGTTATAATGACTTAACTTTGAACAGTTGATATAAAATGTCTGAATATATAGCTTATAATGTGTATTTAGTTTCCGTATAAAAGCAGTAAAGTATGCTAGCCAGGAGGAATACACCTGGCAGCACGTGAAATTCGTTAACTATTTCTCCGACAGGAGCGATATTTACTACAGTATTTTCCAGTATTGCTTACCTATACACACGAGGCCGCCCGAGTTCAGTATAATGTAGAATCACAGTCTAAAAATACGAGTTTAACTATTGACAATTCGTCGCCGTAAGACCTGTGTCGGTGCGACGTAAAACAAGTAGCAAAAAAAAAAAAAAAAACCTATTGATATTTACATGCCCAGTCATACGTTCACCATTGAGGCAAAAGCGAATGTTTCGATAGATAAAGGTGCGCGAGACAAGCAGCAGAGTACGGCTAAACAAGAACGAGGGGAAGCGAGCAGGTCTACCTGTGCCTGAGACAGCGCGTGAAGGAGCGAGTATGAAGGGGTAAGTTCGAACGAACATAGCTCGCTTCGCCTGCGAGAAGCGAAGCTCGGTCATGGCCATACTCGCCAAATATGAACCGAGCATACAGCGTGTTTTGCACGACACTAGCGAGAGCACTAAACGCAGATCAATGGACTGAATGATGGCAGAAGCCTTCATGGACTGTAGGAACGGATATTGCTACTTTTTACTGTTTCCTTACAAAATTCCTAAAGGTTAGTTGTTAATTGAAACTTGATACACTGAAATCAATTTTGGAAAGATTTATGTGGTAAATCATTAATTTATTTTCACTGGAATTTAATCACAGTGATTTCTCGTTCTTTCTCAGGGTTTTCGAATTAACAACTACGAGTTATTTGTGGTGTAATTTTCTACAGGAATAAATACCATTTATTTTACAGAAAAGAAACCTGTTCGACTCATTGGCTGAATGGTCAGCGTTGAGGCCTTTGGTTTAGAGTGTCCCGGATTCGATTCTCGGCCGGGTCGGAGATTTTAATCGAGTGTGATTAATTCTTCTGGCTCAGGGACTGGGCCTTTGTGTTCGTCCCAACAGTCTCCTTTTCATATTCACACAACACACAACCAACCACTACAGACACACGCATTGGTAATTACATCCCTCCACAGAGTTGGCGTTGGGAAGTGCATCTGGTCGTAAAACAGCGCTAAATCCACTTGTGCAACACAGTTCGCACTCGCAACCCCACAGGTGTGAGAAAAGCGGTAGAAGCAGAAGAAGAAAATTTTACAGGAAAGAAACCTCAGAAATATGTTCCGGGCTAACTCTTCATGCTGATTCATTGAAGACATCATGAACACCAGATAATACAAGCGCATTCAGGAATTGTAAGACCCGTAGGGCCTATAGAAGAGCACTCTAGCACGACCACCTAACTGTACTCATTAGGAAACGCAGGATGCGATAAGAATCAGCTGAGAGCTTATAAACATGAGAGGTGAATGACAGCCCCTGGTCAAACAATATTCCAAGGTCGTCTGCCACACCCACTTGCAGTAAGGTCCACGTATCAAGTGAACATAGAAGGCCGAGGTCGCTTCTAGTTCCAGGGAAGGACTTAGTTACAGATTTTGAAATCCACTTCACTCATTACAAATCCCCAGAGTTGCCAATTTAGGCACTATGTGGAGACTTGCTGAATGGTATGGACAGAGTCTTGAGAAAGGGGTACAAGATGAAAATAAATACGTCCAAAGCAAAAGTAATGGAGTGCAGTCGAACAAAGTCAGGTGAAGCAGGAAATGTTAGATTAGCCTATTAAGTCTTAAAGGAAGTAGATTAATATTATTACTTCTTTCTTTCTTTCTTTCTTTCTTTCTTTCTTTCTTTCTTTCTTAATCTGTTTACCCTCCAGGTTCTGCTATCGTTTGTTATTTTACTACCCAAGTAACAGTATGTCCGCCTCTGTGGTGTAGTGGTTAGCATGATTAGCTGCCAATCTCGGTTTCGATTCCCGGCTCTGCCACGAAATTTGAAAAGTGGTAAGAGGGCTGGAACGGGTTCCCCTCAGCGTCGGGAGGTCATCTGAATGGAGAGGGAGTTCGATTCCCACCTTATCCATCCTCGAAGTGGATTTCCGTGGTTTCCCACTCCTCCTCCAGGCAAATGCCGGGATGGAACCTAACTCAGGGCCACGGCCGCTGCCTTCCCTTTTCCATGTCTATCCCCCACAAGGTCCCAGGTCAGCATAGCATGTGAGGCTGCCTGGGCGAGGTACTTGTCCTCCTCCCCAATTGTATCCCCGACCCAAAGTCTCACGCTCCAGGACACTGCACTTGAGGCGGTAGAGGTGGGATTCCTCTCTGTGTCCGAGGGAAATTCCAACCCTGGAGGGTAAACCGATTAAGAAATCAAGAATAAAGAAAGTAACGTGGTTTTTAGTAAACTCAGATTGTAACAGTAATATTCAGCTCATTTGAACTTGTTTCGTATTAGAATAAATTTCACTTTAAGCTAGTTACTAGATACATTGTTTAGTTATTAATTTGATATTTTTCTGTTATTGTCTACACTATATTTATCCTTTTTTCATGAATAGCAATCTTAAATAATTGTACTATTGTTACTCCTTATCTGATTTATTCGTAATATCTAATTAACTGTAATTGATTACCGCGATGTTTTAAATTAATTTAAAAATATAAAAGTGGCAGGTGGTTAAGTGTAGAAGAGGGCCAAGAGCCCTAACTTCGGCACTTTAAACATTAAATAAATAAATAAATAAATAAATAAATAAATAAATAAATAAATAAATAAATAAATAAATAAATAAATAAATAAATAAATAAATAACCTTGCCTGGAATCGGAAACGGGATCTCATGGTAAGAGTCAATCTCGCTACCCTTAGATATCGTAGGCGGCGCGGTTTGTAAAACAGTAGTAAATATCCTGACACAAAATGTTATCCGGTATGAACAAACTCTTCAGCACGACACTGTGTCAACGAGTCAATATATCACTGGAGCAGAGATAAATTTAATTACACGGGAAGCTATTATTAGAGGTTCAGTTTTAATAAAGGAACCACTCACGAGTGACCTCTTTTCAGAGAGGATCGATTATAATTAAAATTATGTAAACAAAGAGTAATTAGTTGTACTCCCTTGAGTAAAGTTATGGAAGTCAACAAACTCGCACACATGTTCTAAATTAGCGATAATACACAATCAGAGAATTTGTAGGGAAGAGAAATATGATTCCAGTCAATCGAATCTCGCTTGACGGAGCGAGTTTGCCATGCGGTTACGGGCGCGCATCTGTGAGCTTTCCTATCCCATCGTCGCCATAAGACCTATTTGTGCCGGTGCGTAGTAAAGCTATTGCTAGTTGCTTTACGACGCACCGACACAGATAGGTCTTATGGCGACGATGGGACAGGAAAGGGCTAGGAGTGGGAAGGAAGCGGCCTTGGCCTTAATTAAGGTACAGTCCCAGCATTTGCCTGGTGTGAAAATGGGACACCACGGAATCCCATTTTCAGAGCTGCCGACAGTGGGGTTCGAACCTACTATCTCCCGAATACTGGATACTGGCCGCACTTAAGCGACTGCAGCTATCGAGCTCGCTGCGTAGTAAAGCAAATTGAAAAAGAACAATATTTATATTTCATGGGAGCTCTCAGAGTTTATTATCATCATTCAAATTGAAAAAGAACTACTGTATATTATTATTTTATAGGAGTTCTCAGAGTTTACTGTCATCATTCAGTGCATACGCCTAATGTATTACTGCTGTCATGTCAATGCTCGTGATTATTGCATGTATTGCAGGAATGTTCTGAATTCGTTATAATGACTTTGTCATGTGTCTGTTTTCTTTATTTGTTATGACATCAGGCAGAATTTATCAGCCTACATTACGAACCCTCCTATAGGCTATTTGAATTCTATGGTTATATGGTTATCTGTATAAAAGTCAGTCTGCAGTAATAAGAATCGAGGGCTTTGAAAAAGAGGCAGCAATCCAGAAAGGAGTGAGGCAAGGTTGCAGTTTGTCCCGCTCCTTTTCAATGTTTATGTAGAACAGGCAATAAAGGAAATCAAAGAGGAATATGTGAAGAAAATCACAATCCAAGAAGAGGAAATCAAAACTCTGAGATTTGCTGATGATATTGTTATTTTTATCTGAGACTACAGAGATCTGGAGAAATTGCTGAATGATATGGACAGAGTCTTGGGTAAGGAGCACAAGATGACGATAAGTAAGTCCAAAACAAAAGTAATGGAGTGCAGTCGAACGAAGTCAGGTGATGCAGGAAATATTAGATTAGGAAATGAGATCTTAAAAAAAAATAGATAGATGAATATTGTTACTTGGGTAGTAAAATAACTAATGATGGCAGAAGTAAGGAGGTCAAAGAATGCAGATTAACACAAGCAAAGAAAACCTTTCTTAAGAAAAGAAATTTGCTCACCTCTAACATTGATATATGTATTAGAAAGATGGTTTTGAAGACTTTCGCCTGGAGCGTGACATTGTATGGAAGTGAAACGTGTATGATAACTAGCTCAGAAAGAAAAATGAATAGGAGCTTTTGAAATGTGGTGTTACAGAAGAATGCTGGAGGTGAGATGGATAGATCGAACAACGAATTAAGAGGTACTGAAGCGAATCGGTGGGAGGAGAACGATTTGGCTAGATTTGACGAGAAAAAGGGATAGAATGATAGGACAACACATCTTAAGACACCCAGGACTTGTGCAGTTGGTTTTTGAGGGAAGTGGAAGCGGTAAGAACGGTGGGGGTAGACCAAGGTCTGAATATGACAAGCAGATTAGAGCAGATGTAAGATGTAGTAGTTACGTAAAAAGGAAAAGGTTAGCACAGGATAGGGTGGCATGGAGAGCTGCAGCAAACCAGTCTGTGGACTGATGACTCAAACAGCAGCAACAACAACAACATTGTCACATCATTTCAGTACAGGTACTAATAGCTACGAGTGCATGCTATCGATTGGTCGAATCTGTGAATTTCGTAGCTTGGGGAATATAAGAAGCGAAAAAACGTGTCATTACAAAAACTGACAAAGAAGTTACAAATCAGCTGAAGTTATCTCGTAACGCAGCACGCCACACTTCTAGCAGTAGTTATCGTCATGGTCGCACTTGTCAAACGTGGTGATGGTGGTGGTGATTATTGTTTTAAGAGGAAGTACAGCTAGGCAACCATCTTCTGTTAACATTAATCAGAGAGAAAAAATGGAAGTGGTTCAACACTTCGAAAAATGAAGGTATCGGCCAAAGAAAGACGAGGCCCACGGAGGGCGTGAGAATGAAATACTCCCTAGCCCCCGAATGCTCAAATACCTCCGGAATCGGAAAAAGAAGATCTGACCAAGGAAGGTCGGATAGGATAGGGAAAGGTGAGGAGCCTGGCACAAGTGGAAGCAATGCCAGGCTTCAGCTAAAGGCCCAGCGATCACTAACCCAGGATCCCAGGTTAAAATTCCTGGGGCCCCTTTCAGTAGCCTTTTACGATAGCAGGGGATACCGTGGGTGTTATTCGACCGCCCCCACCCACAGGGCGAGCACCTGTCAAAACCCTTCTCTTGTTGGACAACGTTTAGGTGTGAGGCGGGAGGATTTAATGACAACATGCCGGGCTGAGTGGCTCAGACGGATGAGGCGCTGGCCTTCTGATCTCAACTTGGCAGGTTCGATCTTCGCTCAGTCTAATGGTATTTGAAGGTGCTCAAATCCGCCAGCCTCGTGTCGGTATATTTACTGGCATGTAAAAGAACTCCTGCGGGACAAAATTCCGGTATCTCGGCGTCTCCGAAAACCGTAAAAGTAGTTAGTGGGACGTAAATTAAAATAACATAATAATTTAATGACAATCATATTCTAACTGACGAGACTACGTCGTCTTCTGATATAGCTGTAAGACATCAGAAAGTGGAATGTTATGTGTAAATAGAAAACAGTCCTCTGCGTTGAAAAGTAGGGCATGTGGTGTCTTCCGTTGTTGCACGCGAAGCGTAAATAAGCTCTATTGCGTCGTCACGCCAGGAAAACCCGCTGTTTGATCATGTTCCGGCAGAAATACTGGCCCACAACACACATCCCTCATCCTGAGGAATTTTTTTTTGCAAGTTGCTTTACGTCGCACCGACACAGATAGGTCTTATGACGATGGGACAGGAAAGGGCTAGGAGTAGGATGGAAGTGGGGTTCGAACCCAATATCTCCCGGCCGCAGCTATCGAGATCGCTAATCCTGAGGAAAAATCAGATGTCATTATTTTCGTTTTCTTTAATATAATTGTAATAACCTACTAAGGTCATTGCTCTGTCCTTTGAAACTAAAAAGATAAGTCATTTCGTAATACTATTGAAGAAATTGCTAAATTTTACTTTCAGACTATTCTAGAGTACAAAACAGTCCCCGGTAAGAACCAGATAAGTTGAGTTATCTTGTTAATATCCTGAATATTGTTAGTTAGTCAGTTTGTCTTACGTGTAAGACATTATTATCTTGTAAATGACTTATTGGCAGTGAATTTACACAGTTGCCTCTGTTAGAGAGAGCTGTTACATCTTCTAGCTAACAATACACAACTGTGACACATGCTTTGGTTTTAACTGGTACGCATAAGAAAATAATGCCTGGCCATTACAGGACAGCCAACGGCCGAAGCCGTGTTGAAACACCGGATCCCGTGAGATCTCCGCAGTTAAGCAACTTTGGGCGTGGCCAAGATTTGGATGGGTTGCCACGCGCTGTTGGTGGGGGTAAGGGAATGCTGGAGAGGAGAGGAGAGGAGAGAAACAGGCCACCCTACCGTACGTGAACTCCGGCTCAAGCACACCCCTGCGGAGGTGCGGACCTGCCTTCGGGCAGAATACACCCTTTAATATAGGACAAGTCACTTTCATTCACGATCTAAAACAGATACTTCATTCATTTTTTGAATTAAACAAAATCCAACCAAACCATTATTTAAAATTATATTTCATATAACGCAGAATAGTTTGACAACATTTGGTGAATTGGCGACTACGTATTGTTTAAAAATGCTTTCCACGAGAATATTTTTTTACTTATCTTGTTAATAATAATGTTATTGGCTTTACGTCCCACTAACTACTTGTATGGTTTTCGGAGACGCCGAGGTGCCGGAATTCAGTCGCGCAGGAGTTCTTTTACATGCCAGTAAGTCTACTGACACGAGGCTGACGTATTTGAACACCTTCAAATACCACTGGACTGAGCCAGGATCGAACCTGCCAAGCTAGGGTCAGAAGGGCAGCGCCTCGACCGTCTGAGCCACTCAGCCCGGCACTTATCTTGTTATCACCTCCGAAGAGTGATATATGATCAATGGCGAGAAGTTCGGGTCCATGGCTAAATGGTTAGCGTGCTGGCCTTTGGTCACAGGGGTCCCGCGTTCGATTTCCGGCAGGGTCGGGAATTTTAACCATCATTGGTTAATTTCCCTGGCACGGGGGCTGGGTGTATGTATTGTCTTCATCATCATCAGATCACGACGCGCAGGTCGTCTACGGACGTGAAATCAAAAGACCTGAACCTGGCGAGCCGAACCCGTCCTGGGATCTCCCGGCACGGAAAGCCCTACGCAATTTCAATGGCGAGAATTATTTGAATATACTCGCTCGATCTCGTACCTTAAATGACAGCATCTTATCGGTCAAAGTACAGCACGATATCGTCTTTTGACAAAATCAATACAGGGGCTATGTTTTAAGGAGTTCGGGTTGATTGTTTTTGTATTCAAACTCTAACAATAAAGAGATAGCGGGTTCGGACCCCACTGTTGGCAACCGTGAAGATGCTTTTCGTGGTTTTCCCATTTTCACACCAGGAAAATGCTGGGGCTGTACCTTAATTAAGGCCGCGGTCGCTTCCTTCCCACTCCTAGCCCTTTCTTTCCCAATCGTCGCCATAAAACCTGTCTGTGTCGGTGCGACGTAAAGCAACTTGTAAAAAAATAACCTACCCCACCCCCAGCAACTTTCAAACCACTGGTATGTGGGTTTTCGCACGTAGAATGAAATTTAAGCATATACACGAAAAGAGAGGTTTGTTTGGACTTGGCTGACTGGTCAGCGTATTGACCTTCAGTTCGGAAGGCATTCCGAGTTCTATTCCCGCTTAATTCTTCTGGCTCGAGGACTGGGTGTTTACGTTCACCTTAATCCACTCCTCATCGTCTACTTACAACACAACAAACCAACAACCATCGCAGAAGCACGATATAGTGATTACTGATTACTATCGTCAACATAGTGCTGGCGTCGGTAAGGGCATCCGGCAAAACTGGGCCAAATACTCCTCCTCTTCCTCCCCGCCATGAAGTAATGGCCCCCAAAATTTACTTGAAGTACAATAATAAAAAGAACGTGAAAGGACGGTTTTAGGGTTTTGTCAGGAATCAAAGATTTCCAAATATGAACGATTAAAGGACCTTCAATTGACAAACTTATACTCTTTTTTTCCTTCTCAATTCGTTTACCCTCTACAGCTGGTTTTTCCCTCGGATTCAGCGAGGGATCACACCTCTTCCGCCTCAAGGGCAGTGTTGTGGAGCGTAAGACTTTTGGATGGGGATACAACTTGGGTGGAAGACAAGTACCTAGCCCAGGTGGCCTCACCTGCTATGCTGAACAGGTGCCTTGTGGGGGATGGGAAGATCGGAAGGGATAGACAAGGAAGAGGAAAAGAAACGGCCAAGGCCTTAAGTTAGATACAATCCCGGCATTTGCCTGGAGGAGAAGTGGGAAACCGCTTCGAGGATGGTAGAGGTGGGAATCGAAACCGCCTCTGCTCAGTTGACCTCCCGAGGCAGGATGGACCCCGTCCAGTCCTCGTGACACTTTTCAAATTTCGTGGCAGAGCCGGGAATCGAACCCGAGCCTCCCGGGGTGGCAGCTAATCAGAATAACCACTACACCACAGAGGTTGACGTGACAAATTTATACTCAGCCGCACAAAAATTGGGCGTCACAGAAGATGACTTTCTTTCAAAATAGTGTTGTTAGAAATAGGATGAACATATTGTGCAAGGGGTAGTACTTTAAGCCCTGAGGTTCACTCAGCCTACACCAAAAGTGTGTACCAGGTTAATTCCTGGGGGCAAAGGCGGTCGGGCGTACAGCTAACCCTCTACCGCACCAAGTGCCGAGGTTACGTAAAGCCTTTACCTTCCACCCCTCCAAGGGCCTTCATGGACTGTACGGAGATGACTTTGCTTTGCATTTTTTGGTGGTATTCCAAGTGTCACCTTTTCGGCCACCGACTATCCACAGTTCATGAATATCCTCGGGTTTCTAGAATATATTATAGAATTAAATTTTTCTTTGCCTGCCTTCAGCAAACTTACATGGGCAGAAAAGAATGAGCTTACTATAAATAGTAGAAAAACGGTAGAAATGACATTCAGAAGAAGAGGCAGACTATCAGCAAATGACGTCATCATGTATATGAATATTCCGATGAAGAACGTACCGCATTTCAAATACTTAGGAATCACACTTCAGACGAGTGGAGATATCTATGACCTTCACATAAAAGAACGAACCATTGCAGCAAAGACGGCAATTAATAGCATAAAGAACCTAAGACAACTATCCTTGCCCACAGCTACCACACTGTTTCGCTTAAAAATTGCTCCCATCATAACATATGGACTGGAAACCATCTGGACACACTTAAAGAAGAAAAACTTCCAAGACATAGAAAAAGTCGAAGCTAACTTCCTCAAAAGAGCACTATGTCTGTCAAAGTACACATTATCCCGACTACTGGCAAGAGAGCAATTTTTCATCGAAGACCTCCGCCTCGACCTGCTTCTACCAGCTACCAAAGCCTACTTGGATGTACTGAAGGAACTCAACAAGAAGAGAGCGTTTTATTCAACGGATGCGATGATATATATGGAATGGACACAAGCCAGATATGATCTATAGTAATTGCCACGTAAGGCAATACCCCAGAAAGTAAATATCGCCGCCCGATGCTCTTCTTTTCTCTTTTTTTATAATGGCTGATCACTGCTACCAACCTGCCTGGTTACATATTAAAATACCAGACATAACCATAAAAAACTAACCTCAATGTAAACAACGATAATGAATGTTTCTCTACCCTAGTAAATGATAAAAGATAAGATGAAATAAATCAAGATAATTATGAATATCTCGTCGATTTCCACGCTCAATGAGGAATTGGGAACATGCATCATTTTCAAAAATATTTTTTTTGAAAAGTACACCAATGAAATAGTACGTAAACGTATTACATTGTGGTATGTTGCCTTGTTTTCTACCATTAAAAAAATATTTAATAGTGCCTTTCCGCAAGGCGAGTGAAACGGCCTCTGACGTAAGCGGCGCGCTGTGACGTCACGATCCAGTACCGCATGGAGCTCTACCAGCCGTTGTGCATCAGCCGTTGCTAAAAGCCGATCGTTTATTATTCATGATCGCGAATAACTTTGAAATGACAGAAGAAAGGTTCAAAACAGCACAGTCAGACAATCTACCATGTGTAGATGTCATCATTCTTGAAAAATGTGACTTTTGTGGCCTCAGAAATTAGCGGATAACAAGCAAGTTTGTAAGTGGCGTCTTTTATATATGTGCAATGTACTGTAACCCATAGTATTAGGATAACAACGAACCTGGATAGATATCACATCACTTTCAATATTTCCTTCTGGACTGATTCCCCTATTAAAGAATAACATTACATTTTCGGGCTTTCAGCATTAGTAAAGTAAGAAATCGGATTTCAGCACTAACATAAACATATAGGTAGCATTATAGTACTAGTCCGCTTCTGTGGTGTAGTGGTTAATGTGTGCCACTTCCGGAGGCCCGGTTTCGATTCCCGGCTCTGCCATGAAAGTTGAAAACAAATAGTACGAGGGCTGGAGCGGGGTCTACTCAGCCTCGGGAGGTCAACTGAGTAGAAGGGTTTCGAATCCCACCTCAGCCATCCTCGAAGTGGTTTTTCGTATTTTCCTACTTCTCCTCCAGGCACCTAAGGCCACGGCCGTTTCCTTCCCTCTTCCTTGTCTATCCCTTCCGATCCTCCCATCCTCCAACCAGGCCCCTGTTGAGCATAACAGGTGAAGCCGCCTAGGCGAGGTAATGGCCCTCCTCACCAGTTTCATCACCATACTCAAAGTCTCACGTTCCAGGACACTGCCCCTGAAGTGGTAGAGGTGAAATCCCTCTCTGAGTCCGAGAGAAAACCAACCCTGAAGGATAAACTGATTAAGAAAGAAAGAAAGAAAGATCATAGTACTATAGGTCTATAACCTATCATTTCTAAAAAAATATATATTTATGGTTGGGGCAACTGGCCTACCCACTTCCGGGGCCCATGAAAGAGAATTAAATATCTTTGTGGAGGGAAAAAGTTAAACATGATAAAGATAAATATGACTTCATCTAGTTTTCACAAGTTCGGCTGAGTGGTTCAGACGGTTGAGGTGCTGGCCTTCTGACTCCAACTTGGCAGGTTCGATCCTGGTTCAGTCCGGTGGTAGTCGAAGGTGCTCAAATACGTCAGCCTCGTGTCGGTAGATTTACTGGCACGTAAAAGAACTCCTGCAGGACTAAATTCCTGCACATCGGCGTCTCCGAAAATCGTAGAAGTAGTTTAGCGGGGCGTGAAGCCAATAACATTAATTACATTTGGCTTTTAACAAGCTGAGCATATCAGGAAAGAAAAGTGTCCTGGTGACATTTTAGTCGCTCAATACAGGAATGTCTTTGAGTGCTGTGACTTTTACTTTTTGTTTTGTTTTTGCTGTTTGCTTTACGTCACACCGTCACATATAGGTCTTATGGCGACGATGGGACAGGAAAGGCCTAGGAATGGGAACAAAGCGGCTCACAGCTGCGCGCTCCTAACCGCACGGCCAACTCGCGCGGTATTTTTACCCTTCGGTTTATTGACTTGGCTTGTATAACCTAAAACTTAGGCTAAGTTGGATAATATTTTAAATACCTACATCACTATTTTCACCTGTGTGCAATTATGTTATTTATTTCATTAATATTATGATAATTATTATAATTGAGCATTGTTAACTTATAAGACCCCAACAAACAAGCATTGGTTTTGTGTAGAGTTATACATTTGTTAAATTCACGTTGTTTCCTTTCATGATGTACACGCCTATTCTTTGCTACATTATAGACTATTTAGATATAGCCTAAAGTTCTTTACCAATTAAGCTCTTCAATAAAGACATACATAACTGTCCCATGCCAAGATATATTGGTAGAATTAGAGCTGTCAAAATGGTTCATAACCCCTTTGATTTATTATCTTGACACGGATCACCCAAAACATAGGTTAGGTTTGGAGAATACTTTAATAATCAGCATTATTTAATGCACTGTTTATTACTTTCATATTCCAAGATGTAATTGAAGCATTTAAATAAAGCATCATACATTAAAATTTAAAGTTTTACCACTAGAACAGCTGACATGGAAAAATGATTTGAAAATTCAAACAAATTCATCTTACGTTAAAATCTTCAAAAAAAAAAACTGTAGACTTTTCCGATATATCACCAGCATTTTTCCGGCTCGCCAAAATCCATTTCTCCCTAGTTTTAGCGTCTTTGGAACATGTATAAACAATTTGTTTGGTATGGTATGCGATGTGCTATTGCACATCGGAACTCTACACCATTTATAAGTTTTCTGCCTCACTGTCTACGCAGGATTCATTATAAGTCTAAAATATACCACTCAGATTATTATCCGATGTATAGACCTCGAATTTAATCATACTAGACACTAACGTAAAGTAGAAATACGCGAAGTGTATCCTGCTTCTCACAGCGCACTATGTGTTATTTCGTCTGCTAATTCAGTCAACCTGTACGATGACGTCAGACCAATGAGATCGCGTACTTGCGTGACGTGACATTTTCGTAGATTTTTATCATGTTTGGAGTTATTATTTGTACATTCTGATCACATTTTTGAATTCTGCACGGAATTTTGAATCAGATTAGCATATTTTTAATTAAAACCCCGGATCATGCATGTTCCCTATTAAGGAAATAAACACACTTTCTCACTCAAATTATCTGTCTTTATTTTGATATACAGTAGGCGTACTATAACCATATTCTTGAAAAGAGGGGCGTGTTAAACGATGCAATTTATTTTGCAGTGTGATTTTCGAAAGTTCCAGACATCCAATGACTTTCCTTTCTTTTGCGCGAACATTTCCTTCTCTCTTCAGTACCGGTAACCAGTAAGGAGAGAGATTATTGGGCATATTTTCAGCCTGCAGGCTGGTTATATCTTCAAGCTTATCAGGAAACATATAGGAATACTAATGTGCCAAGCTCCGTGAACGGAAATTAGGTAAGCTTTCAAGTTCACTGCGGATTTGAAAATAATAATGTTATAAGTTCTACTGCCAAAATTTCGTCCCGCAAGAGTTATTTCATGTACCGGTAGATCTAGACATGAGACTGGCGTATTTGAGCACTTTAATCATTTCACACAAACAATGCTATTAAATGCATTATCTGAACATGCCACAATTCTACTTACCTGGTATTAGACAAATAGATTTACAATCCCACAGAAAAAGAAAATATGTTTTAAATGTTCTCGCAAATGTATCACTAGTGACTTTAACGGCGATGCGGTGGCAACACGCAATTCATGCTAGAACAGTGATTGAACGTTGCCAACGTGCCAGATTAACGGTAAATGTAAGACGTCGTATCGGCAAGTAGGGTCCCTAAACTGTATGGTTACCGACACTGAAAAATACCCAACAGCAAGAAAAGTAACTATAAATCAATACCTTAATATTACAGGGGAGAAAGGGTAAGGTTGCACCCTTAGGGTACGTCCTTACACGGAGAGGACTATACGTCATGTAATGACACGGTTTCCATCATCGGATATGCCAGACAGATAAATTCCATGACCCGGACTTGTAAATTATGTGGAGCCTACTGTGACCGATATCATCTGATATTGTGCAACAAAAGACAAAACTCTTTGACAAGTTTCTGTAAGAACTAAATGCACATTGTGCGAAATTTATCATATTATTAATTTATTATTATTATTATTATTATTATTATTCTTGTGAATGAGTGTACATCGTATTATTCGTCCTAGGCTGTTGATGGGCCAGGTAGCAGCATGTGGAAGGACTGATGTCATAGAATTCTCCTCAACAATGGATCAGATTTCGATGCGTAAAGCAGTATTGTGTTTCTTTTGTCAAAATCTATTAGGGTCATTCGATTTTATGTCGGATTGTTCCCTTAAGAAAAATATTAATCAATAAATCTCTCATTCTTTTCCGTTTTTTAGGCCAGTCTGGCTGGTTTGGAGGTGAAAGGTTACCTAAGTTGACCTGTAATTGCATCGGAATTATTTATAGTACGTCCAAAGAATGTTGAAGGGAGTAAAAATGCTGTACGTCGGATGACATAACGTCAGGTGAACATGATGGGTGTGGTATGACGATCTCGCGGGACTTACCGTGGGTAATAAACACACGAGGGGTCTAAAATTATCTTGATGGAACACAACAGCCGGTCTGGTATAGCTAGTTCTAGCCTCTAGCGTTCACTCTTCTGGTGATATTGCCCCACTAATTCTCTGAATACATCTCAATTTACTTTGGATTAGTTCATTTAGAAGCCATTAAGAGATACTTGTACTACTACACAAGTTTACATTCCGTCCCTAAAGGTCACGGCGGGCCACCTAGACGGCAACGCCGTCTCTCAGGCCAGAAGATTTCATACGGTGAAGGAGATGCTCGGAGAAGGTGAGGAGGTTGTCGGCCGTGGCCTATACTAGGAACTGTCCCGGCATTCGCTTTAGTGCAGGTGAATGGAAAACCACGGAAAACCATTCCTAGGACAGCCGACGGTGGGGATCAGCACCTCCCGAATGTAGAACTGCAATCACCGGGCGAGTTGGCCGTGCGGTTAGGGGCGCGCAGCTGTGAGCTTGCATCCCGGAGATAGTGTGTTCGAACCCCACTATCGGCAGCCCTGAAGATGGTTTCCAGTGGTTTCCCATTTTCACTCCAGGCAAATGCTCGAGCTTGACCTTCCGAGGCTGAGTGGACCCCGTTCCAGCCCTCGTACAACTTTTCAAATTTCGTGGCAGAGCCGGGAATCCAACCCGGGCCTCCGGGGATGGCAGCTAATCACACTAACTACTACACCATAGCGGCGGAATTGTTTTATAGTTAATGTGTTAATTTCAACGCCATTCATAAATTAAAAAGTAACAAGAATTTGATCAAACTTTGAATTTATATTTCTTAGCTTTCAAGTCCAGGTAATTACTATCTTTTAACGCGGACTTACATTCCTCGACAACGGGCATATGGAAAGAAAAATGTTAAGACGCTATTAGTGTTGGGTAGAACGCGTGTATCACCGAGAGTATTTAACTTCTTCTTCTTCTTCTTCTTCTTCTTCTTCTTCTTCTTCTTAATTCTCAATCCTAAGATTGGTTGGCAGCAATTTGTCTTCTCCACTCTTCTCTGTAATCCGCTAATCTCTTCATCTCCACATATGAGCCTGTTCCTACGTCATCTCTGATCTGTCTTGCATATTGCAGTCTAGGTCTTCCTATTCCTTTTTTACCTTTAATCATTCCTTCCATGACATTAACTATAAAACCATTGAGCCTATAGAGATGGCCAATTAATTGGTCTCTTTTCTTTCTTATTGTTGCCAAAAAAGGATCTTTTTTCACCTATTCGTCAAAGAACTTCTTCATTGGTGAGTTTTGCTGTCCATGAGGTCTTTTCCATCTTCCTCCAGCAGCACATCTCAAATACTTCCAGGCGTTTCTTATCACATGCACTAATACTGACCCATACAAAGCCACACTCCAGACATAGCACTTAATAAATCTCTTCTTAGTCTCCACATTGAAATTCCTTGATGTAAGTAGTGTAATAAGCAATCTTTGCTTGGGAAATTCTGCTCTTTATGTCGACTGAACTTTTGTCATCTGGAGTGATTTTACTTGCCTTAGTGGTATATCACTAATTCTGATGTCCACTGCAATATGTTGGCGGTTGCATACCATAATTTCGGTATTTTTTGTATTGATTTTCACGTTATACATATCTCTCAAATCTATTCCTGAGCCTTTTGGTGAATCTTCTACCTGGCACACTAGCAAAGTCAACAGTAACTTAGAAGACAAAATACTGTGTAGCCGACATACTTTGTCGTTGTGGCAGCCTCCGCATGGGGGAAGTTGTAATAATAATAATAATAAATATATTATTCATTCTTATTAATGCACTTTGTAGTTTCTCTTCGTTCTCCTCTTACGATTATATTTAATGTCTCAATTGACAGATAAAAGAAAAACCCTCAAACGCAGTGTTCATGACATAGCGCTTCAGAGTAAGGCAAAATTTGTGCTAAATATGTGACGTCACACACATACTCTGTTATAAGATGGCGCTGTGCTGACTCGCGCGCTCAGTGGAAGTTAGCTGAAACAGCGAAACAATTTAAGAAGTAAGTCTACAGAAGTGACAGTCTGCCACCAACTGTTTTCCTTAGCATGGCAGTATATACTTTCTGTAATAGAAGAAATGTCTCCTGAAGAGAAATAACTGGTAACTTCAGTCAATTTATCGCGAAACACAATGACGAGGAGAGCACAAGAACTCGGGGCTAATTTGTGCTCACAGCAGCGCGAGGAATCGCATTAATTCGTGTGTTAATAATCGATTTTGGATGATAAAAGTAATGATATCCGTTATTATGTAACACTGACTATTACATCAGTAGAATACATTATTTATCGTTCAATTTTTTCTTAAAATTCATTGCGATTTGCACGTGCTGTAAAGCAAATAGGTATTGAAAATTAATATCCACAGCCTGTTTCCAGTCATTCGACCGAGTCGGGAAGGGAATGAATGAAGCCCCCATCTAGTGGCGAGGATATGAACTGTGCCCGCTGCAGAAGCCTGTCGCACTCCTCCGAAGCAATGATTAATGAGTGGCAGATGATATGAAATGATACTGGAGAGTGTTGCCGGAATGAATGATGATGATATAGATGTTGATTCCCATAGGGAACCTGAAATATTTGTTCCGAATGAGTAAATATAGTTGAGCCGTTTATACTGTCCAATAACGGACCAACTATATTGGAATGAAAGATGACAGGGAAAATCAGAGTACCCGAACAAAAACATATTCCGCCTCCGCTTTGTCCCGCACAAATCTCACATGGAGTGGCCGGGATTTGAAGCAGGGAACCCAGCGGTGAGAGGCCGGCGCGCTGCCGCCTCAGCCACGACGGCTTTGTCGCATAGGTATTACTATTGTAAAATTATAACGACAGTTCTTCAGATATAGCAGTGAAAGAATCTTACCTTATTAAAGAAGCAGCAAGATTTCACACAAGTCTCTGTACCATGAAGTTCATTCCCCTTTTAGACATCAACCTGGAAAAGAAGAAATATGATCATTTTAAATATTGGATTCGAACGATTCTACTAATCAAGTAGGATAGCCAAACGAGTCTCAAATTTAAATATTTCTTCTGACAAACGAGGTGCATGAAAGATAAGTTTAGTGCTGTAATTGTAATGGTAATTAGCTTTAGACATGGTCGCATAAAGCAGACTCTACAAAATAGAAGTTTTCTTAGGTAGATACACTTCACAAAATTTCGTGAGATAATTGCTCCCAGAAAACATTGCTAATACACCTGAAAACATCAGGGCCTAAGCTCTAACAGAGTGACTACACGACGAAGATGATCCTTCAACACTGTCTCATGATGCCTCTTTTAACACTACCTTGAAATGTAAATTTAACTAGTAATTGACTCCAGGAGTGAGCAAAATAATAATATTAACAACAACAACAACAATGATGATAATAATAATAATAATATTAATCTTTCTTAATCTGTTTACACTCTAGGGTCGGTTTTTCCTTCGGACTCACCGAGGAATCCCGCCTCAAGGTCCTGGAGTGTGAGACTTTGGATTGGGGGATACAACTGGGATGGTTGACCAGTACCTCGCCAAGGCGGCCTCACCTGCTATGCTCAACAGGGGGCATAGTGGGGGGATGGGACGATTGCAAGGGAAAGATAAGGAAGAGGGAAGGAAGCGACCGTGGCCTTAGGATAGGTACCATCCCAGCATTTTCCTGGAAGAGAACTGCGAAACCACGGAAATCCACTTTGAGGATGGCTGAGGAGGGAATCGAACAACCCCCCCCCCCTTCTACTCAGTTGACGTCCCGAGGCTGAGTGGACCCCGTTCCAGCCCTCGTACCACTTTTTGTAGCAGAGGCGGTAATCGAACTCGGGTCTCTGGGGGTGGCAGGTAATCACGCTAACCACTACATCACAGAGGCAGAAATAATAATAATAATAATAATAATAATAATAATAATAATAATATGCATGATACTGTATTGGCTTTTGGGCTTATGTCGTATCAGCCAGTACAGTATAATGTCTATAAGTACGGGTCGTGAAACCATCAATGGCAATGATAATAATAATAATAATAATAATAATAATAATAATAATAATAATAATAATAATAATAATAATAATTGTACCACGGGTACGCCTTTTCCCGCTATTTAAACTGCGCGCTTCTCTAAGGCCATCTATGTAAACAAACTTGAACTTGTGAACTCTCAGAAATTTTTGTCTTCTACAGTTAGATGTCTCTACCATCGATTTATTTGCTCCCTCTCGCGGGCTAATCTCTAATTATTTCATAAAGTAATGTTTACTTTTTGTGTTTGTAAGTCTGTTTCTGAAGATTGCTTTTTTTTTAATGTACCGAAGTTGTCAACACTTCAGCTGGTTCCTTCTCGATTGTAAACAAACTATCAAAAACTTGGAAACACTGTCTCTATTCAATTAAAACCGGTGGTGTGTAGGGCCTATAGGAATCCAACCTATCAGTAAAGAGTTCTGGAATCTTCCCCTTGGGGTCGTATTGTCTGAACTGCTCCAGTTTTTGGAGAGTGCGACGTGACCTAGTGAGGCAGGGGTGAGGAGGGGGGGGGGCATATAGCGGCACAAGGTAATGGCAGAATTTACCTAGACATGTAATAGTTCCTGCGAGTAGATTGAGGGGAAAGTTTCAAATTCTTTCAAAATAATTTTGTAAAACTGGTGATTTAAATGTAAAATTTTCGGCAAGTTTGAGGACTTTGTTCTATTCCCTACTGGGAAATATGTAATGTAAGAGAACAAAGAGTGATGAGCCTCTTGTTACCCAATCAACTTAGCATTGGGTGACTTAAAGTTTTTAAAACTTCAAAATTCTGTAAATCTTGTCTCGGCCTTAAATTTGCTCCTTTAGTCACACCTTAGAGTATACGAGTAGCTTCAGTATCTTTGGGCCATAAGCTCACTTAAGGTTTTAACATTTTCTACAAGGAGGGCAAGAGTTTCACCTCCTAGCCTTTTGTTTATGGCCGGTCATGTGCAACCTTTTCTTGTACCATTAAGGTCATTTCGAATGGGCAATTATGCTCCTGTAATATTCATTTCAGCGTGTAATTTTTTCCTTGTGTTAGTTCCATTTGGGTACAGTGACTATTGTGCAATGGATAAGCCCACATTGTAGCAACGGTGCATGAACACATTAATGTGAGGTGGAATTTTTATTGCGTCATAAGAAACTGATGCCTCCATGAGGTTAGACTATGGTATTGTGGAGCTCAGACCCCTGAGTAGTGTAACTTCTGGGAGAAAATCCTGCTCTTATAAAATAGTGTACCCGTCTTTTCTATGTAAATTAACTGCCTGTACATTATCACTAGATTTTGTACCTGATTTTCGGACTTCTAAGTCCCTGATATTGTTAGAGCTGATGAGCTCATTAATAACTTATTATACTGTCTGTTTTTCTTTCAAATTTTCTATCTCTCAATTTACGAAGAAAGGAAAGAAATAAAATTTTCAATTTTTTTTCAAAGGACCCGGTTGTGTAAACCATTTGATCTGAGTTTAACGAAGAAAAATGGCCGCCAGTCAAGTTGAACTTCCATTTTCCGTTGTATAAACGCTAACCTAAGATCATCTCTTCTTGATCTAAGTTCAGATTTGACTGCCAAATATTCGTCGGTTGATCTCCTTGAACCTAGATCATCATCATTCATATTAAACATTGAACTAGACCTGAAACCTTGAAAAAGTGTTTCCTTGTATTTTATCTGCATAAGAATATCTTAATAATATCGAAGTGAGTCATAAATATGTCGAATGCTAGTAGTTAAATAGTATTGCTAAAGACCGCTAGATATCTTTCTTTTTCACGAGTGAGGTTATGTGAATACCATAAAAACAATAGCCTAAAGTAATACAAACACGTTGCTAATGGTTTGATAATACTACTTCATTAATTATTTTAATTATTTTCCAAGTTTACAAAACAAAGCATGTTTACTTCACGAGATCACAATATTATCGACAGTGCGCGGCAAAACAACTTCGTATTTCATGTTTGTCAACAGTCATGGCCAGCTCAATTCACCATGTATTATCCAAGGGGCAAAGCACATGCGTACTTCATTTGTTGACAGTCACGGCAAGGTCAATCCCACCGTTTAAGTATTATCCAACGGTCATAGCTATTACGTATTTGATTTGTTTTGCGGTGTTGCAACGTCCACTTTTCTGAACTCCGATTACATTTGAACTACACATGTGTAAACTGAGTTCAGTTTTGTACAACATCTCCGGTCAGATGTCTTTATACAACCGGGCCTAAAATTTGCTCTAAGTAATTCCTTGCCCAGCCTTTCAACCCGGGCGCTTCCTAATCCTCTGTGAGCCATGGAAACGCCGCAATAATAATAATAATAATAATAATAATAATAATAATAATAATAATAATAATAATAATAATAATAATAATAATAATAATAATAATAATAATAATAATAATGGCTCCCTCCTTTGGCGAACAGATCTTTTCATCCACTGTCGCACTGAATCCCGTATGCGCTGATAGCGGGTTGGTGCCCGTATCAATGCTAACGGAGGGCATCTTGAACATGTCATCTGAGGAGGAGTTTCATGTGTTATGCTGGTATGTTCTATTCCTGTGTGTTTCCCATGATAACTGTACTCTGTAGAGCTGTAAAACATGAGTTTTAACATGGAAATAAAGCGCTTCAAGATCCATGTCTATATAACACGTTTTCTTCATCTTCGTGCCAGGAATGTGTCCTGTAAGTTTGGCCATACACTATTATTACATTCTGTATTTCCGTAACAGAGAATAAAATTGATATCCTGAAAAAAAATGAAAAAAGAAAGGAAAAAGGTGATAAGATGGAGGAAGGACAAATGTTACATCTACCGGGCTAGCTGGCCATACGGTTAGGGGCGCGAAGCTGTGAACTTGCACCCGGGAGATAGTGGGTTCGAATCCCATTGACGGCAGACCTGAAGATGGTTTTCCATGGATTCCCATTTTCACGGCTACTTCCTTCCTTTGCTATCCCATTGTCACCATAAGACCTATCTGTGTCAGTGTGACATAAGGCAAAATTCTTAAAAAAAAAAAAAAAAAAAAAAGAATTCTTCTTCTTCAACCACCACACTCTTCCCATACCTGTGGAGTCGCGAGTGTGAACTGCGTCGCACATATGAACTTGGCTCTGTTTTAATAATAATAATAATAATAATAATAATAATAATAATAATAATAATAATAATAATGCTATTTGTTTTACGTCCCAGTAACTACTTTTACGGTCTTCGGAGACGCCGAGGTGCCGGAATTTAGTCCCGCAGGAGATCTTTTACGTGCCAGTAAATCTACCGACACGAGGCTGTCGTATTTGAGCACCTTCAAATACCACCGGACTGAGCCAGGATCGAACCTGCCAAGTTGGGGTTAGAAGGCCAGCGCCTTAACCGTCTGAGCCACTCAGCCCGGCAGGCTCTGTTTTACGGCCGAATGTTCTTCCTGACGCCAACCTTATATGAAGGGCGTAGGCCTAATCACTATTGCGTGTTTCTATGGTGGTTGGTAGTGTAGTGTTGTCTGGATATGAAGTGGAAAATCTTGGAACGAACACAAACACCCGGTCCCCGAGCCAGAAGAATTAAACAAACACGATTAAAATCCCCAACCCGGCTGGGAATCGAACCCGGGTCCCTGTGAACCGTAGGCCTCAACGCTGACCATTCAGCCAATGAGTCGGCCAAAAAATATCGGAATTACCCACACGACAATTAATCACAACCACATATTTTCGTGGAAAGGGATAAACATGTGTTGTACAGTATTTTCTGTTGGGAGATGGCAACAGAAGTATAATTCTCAGCCGCGGTATCATTCAAACTGTGGAAGGAATCTTTGCTAATACCATGAAAAAAAAAAAGGACCATAAAATATAATCTCGATATTTCAGAATGAAACGACCTGACACAGTACTGAACCACAACAGTTACAACGAGAAATTAATGACCAAATAGTTAACTTCGATGACTGCTTCGGGGCCGATGACCTTCGATGTTAGGCCCCTTAAAACAACATGCATAATCGTCATCGATGACTACTTCAAGAAGAAAACTATCACCCTACGACATTTGCGTCCGCCTCTGTGGTGTAGTGGTTAGCGTGATCATTTGCCACCCCCGTAGGCCCGGGTTCGATTCCAGACTCTGCCACGAAATTTGAAAAGTGGTACGAGGACTGGAACGGGGTTCACTCAGCCTCGGGAGGTCAAATGAGCACAGGTGGGTTCGATTCCCACCTCAGCCATCCTGGAAGTAGTTTTCCGTGGTTTCCCACTTCTCCTCCAGGCAAATGCCGGGTTGGTACCTAACTTAAGGCCAATCTTTCCATCCTCCCCACAAGGCCCCTCTTCAACATAGCAGGTGAGGCCGCCTGGGCGAGGTACTGGTCATTCTCCCCAGTTGTATCCCCCGACCCAATGTCTCACGCTCCAGGACACTGGCCTTGAGGCAGTAGAGGTGGTATCCCTCGCTGAGTCCGAAGGAAAAACCAACCCTGGAGGGTAAACAGGTTAAGAATAAGAAGAAGAAGAAGAAGACATTTGCGATAATGTTAATAATACTATTTAACACTTGGTAACAAGAAACACTGCACATCAATGAAGGAAATTAAAGTGGCCCATTTCCAGTTTACGATCACATTAAGGTAAATATAGCGACGAGGTCTCGAGGCGTGAATGTGACGTAAGTTCTGAAATACATCAGGTCTGTATTAGTCTATGCAATCTTAGCCACAATCATACACATATAATCATCCCGTCTAATGCAATTATTATTATTATTATTATTATTATTATTATTATTATTATTATTATTATTATTATTATTATTATTATTATTATTATTATTTTACATGATTAACTCAGTCTTAGGTCCTGGCTTCCTAAGAGAAGACTTCAGTTCGAATCCTGGTCGATCCCGTTTTGAGATTCTCATCTCAAAAAACATCTGGCATCAGAATGAGCATGCGATCTCTGGCCAATACCAAACTGAGCCTAGGTGTCTCCAGAGAACCCTGAAATAACTGGGTTAAGATGAAGGAAGTGTTATTATTATTATTATTATTATTATTATTATTATTATTATTATTATTATTATTATTATTATTATTATTATTATTATTATTATTATTATTATTATTATTATTATTATTATTAGACTAGCATTTAAATGCCCGGCAAAAGAGCGCGACAGCTTATTCAATCAATCAATCAATCAATACTGATCTGCATTTAGGGCAGTCGCCCAGGTGGCAGATTCCCTATCTGTTGCTTTCCTAGCCTTTTCCGAAATGATTTCAAAGAAATTGGAAATTTATTGAACATCTCCCTTGGTAAGTTATTCCAATCCCTAACTCCCCTTCCTATAAATGAATATTTGCCCCAGTTTGTCCTCTTGAATTCCAACTTTATCTTCATATTGTGATATTTCCTACTTTTATAGACGCCATTCAAACTTATTTGTCTACTAATGTCATTCCACGCCATCTCTCCGCTGACAGCTCGGAACATACCACTTAGTCGAGCAGCTCTTCTTCTTTCTCTCAATTCTTCCCAACCCAAACATTGCAACATTTTTTTAACGCTACTCTTTTGTCGGAAATCACCCTGAACAAATCGAGCTGCTTTTCTTTGGATTTTTTCCAGTTCTTGAATCAGGTAATCCTGGTGAGGGTCCCATACACTGGAACCATACTCTAGTTGGGGTCTTACCAGAGACTTATATGCCCTCTCCTTTACATCCTTACTACAACCCCTAAACACCCTCATAACCATGTGCAGAGATCTATACTCTTTATTTACAATCCCATTTATGTGATTACCCCAGTGAAGATCTTTCCTTATATTAACACCTAGATACTTACAATGATCCCCAAAAGGAACTTTCACCCCATCAACGCAGTAATTAAAACTGAGAGGACTTTTCAGCTGATGTCGTTGCCTTTATCTTCTCCACAATCTCTTTAACTTCTCGCTGTGGCTTTTCTTGCTATCTTCTGTCCGCGTTTTATTGGTGGTAGTGGAAGATCTGCAAGGTGGTGATTGTCGACTAATATTCTGAACTTAGATCTGCATAATGCGATGACATCTCTGATGCCTATTTCCTGAAGATCTCTTCCAACTTCAAGCTGCCACTTATTATTATTATTATTATTATTATTATTATTATTATTATTATTATTATTATTATCGCTCAGTAAAAGAGATGATAACTTGTTCTTTGCGGAATGAAAGTATAGTACATGACCAATTAACCGGTCAGTTGATGCCAAACAGTATATTGATAATCGAATACAATCGTATATTTCTTTTAAATATTGATAGGGTACAAGGAATACAGTAGAACCTCGATATCTCGAATCACTTCGAGAGCTAAATTTTATTTCGAGTTATCGAAATTTCGAGATATAGAGAATGCCGTTTTTGAGCATGTATAGGATATAATTGAATCATATGTATCTATGGGCTTATAGTGAACACACCATTTTAACATTATTTAACAATATACCAACAAACTCTATTTTACGGCATCACTTTAATTATAACCCTTATAATAGTAACTTTCTAGAAGATATGATACAGTACATACAGTAGTGAAACATGAAACATACCTCCATTAACACCTTTGGAAAAAAAAATCCGTTAGTCTCTTCTGTTTGTTACGGTTAACATTTCCTCCCTTCACGTTGAAACTTCTCGTCAATATCACGCAGCCGAGATTTGTAAATGGAATTCGTCATACGCGACTTCGCGCTTTGCTTTTGTACGTGACCGCTAATTAATTGACAACCGAGAAACAGCGAGGCTTCACCGATTTTCTGATCACTAGAAGTTTTAGTTTTACGGTTCCCAGCATTATTTGTTAACTGTTCCTCAGCTGCCGTGTGCAGACATCTCAATTTGATGCCATCTGTCTGTCTGCTCGTCAATTTCGACGTTCCGTTTTACTCTAGGCCCACTAGATGGCAGACCAAGTAAACCGAAACTCTCTTGGGCGTCTAAGGTTGAGATTTAATGAATTTTGTCGGGTAAACACCAAATGTGCCACCAGAGATCTTTTACATGCCGACATCGTACGACATGGAGTGTCGAATGGACTTTTTTCCGCCCTTCAAAAATCCGACTACCTCTGCCGGGTTTGAACCCGCTATCTTGCGATCCGGAGGCCGACACTCTACCATTGATCCACAGAGGCAGCGATACTCACCCAGATGAGGGGGAAGACAAAGTATGTCTATATCGGAAAAGGATTTACTGCATCTGGTAATTTCACAGAACATTTGCTGCCCTGCCGCTCTCCAAGTGGTAGCTTTCTCCAGCTAGAGAAAGTGCTCGCGCTCTGGGATATAGCAAAATTTGAATGACGACTAAAGTAGTGATTAATGGAAGATACTGCAGATAAATATTAGAACCTAACCCCATGGTCTAAGGGTCTGCCTCTTATTCAGAGGTTCCCGATTCGATTCCTGGTCAGGTTAGGAATGTTTACCTTGATCTGAGAACTTGGTTCAAGGTCCACTCAGCTTACGTAAAAAAAAATTTGAGGAGCTATCTGACGCTGAGATAGCGTCCCCAGTCTAGAAAGCTAGAAATAAAACAACTGAGAGGATTCGTCACGCAGACCTCGCGTCATCTCGTAAACTGCAGGCCTTCGGGCTGAGAAGTGGTCGCTTGATAGGCCATCGCCGATCATGGCTGTGGCGCAGTGGGGTTTAAAAATATGAGAACTCGATGACATTGTTGTGCCGAGTCGCAATGTCACTTACAGCGAAGTAAATGTGAAGAAAAGATCAATGCAAAGCTTATTTCGTCTGAGAATTCGCTTCTTGCCTACATAATTGTCTACCGTTTTGTAATTGCAAGCTCACTACATTAACCTAGTTTTTCCTTTATTTATTTTCCTGAGAGAATACACATCCTAAATACTTGATATGATCTACCTTGTCCAGTTCATGACATTCAGCCCTCGAGAGTTTCCTCCCAACTGACATCACCTTAGACCGAGCGAGAAGCTACGCTCTTTAGGTCACGTAGCTGTCAGCTTGTATTCAGGAAATAGTGGGTTCGAACCCCACTGTCGGCAGCCCCGAAGGTGGTTTTCCGTGGTTTCCTATTTTCGCACCAGACTGTACTTTACGACCACGGCCACTTCCTTCCTACTCCTAGCCCTTTCCTATCCCACCGTCGCCGTAAGACCTGCCTGCGTCCGTGTGAGGTAAAGCAAATATTGTAATAAATATTACACTGCCTAACAAAAAGAGTTAAGCACCCAGGAGTGGTTGAAAATGAATCGAACTACATATGCTGAAAGACCATGTGCCTTTATTGAACTGATTACAATATGGGATGAAAGACAAGGCCGTTGGCAGTTACAGGTAGAATGTTGGCGCCAGGTCAGCAGGGTGTCGCATCCCCCCCCCCCCCTCTGCTGCCCCCTGGCCGCAATGTATGCCCTTATGCGGTTCGGAATGGCGTCGAACAGCCTTTGGATCCTCTCCTGAGGTAAGTTCGCCCACAGTTGTAGCTGTCTCTCCAAATCCCGCAGGTTAGTACTGGGATGGAGTCCCCTTCCAATGTCATCACACACGTGTTCAATGTGGAGAGGTCCGTGGATCTTGCTGGCCACGGGAGGACCTCAACATGCTCTAGGCAGTGCATAGACACACGTGGTGTGTATGGACGTGCATTATCTTGTTGGAACACTGACTCAGAGTGCTGTGCCTTAAGGGGTAGGATGTGTGGATGCAGAATGTCTATGACGTATCACTGTGCCGTCAAAGTCTGCCGAAGCACTATTACAGGTGACCTGAACGCATATCCTATGGCTTCCCACACCGGGATGCCAGGGATTACGCCTGTGTGTTTTTCCACAATATGGTCAGGATATGCCCTCTGCCCTCGACGCCGTCAAACCCGCACACGATGGTCATCGGTGGTTATGGAGAAGCGGTACTGATCAATGAACATGATGAACATGATGCGACGCCAGCCGTCCTCTTCCCATGCCTCCCGGGCAAGGCACCAGACGCATGGGGCGATAGAGTCTTCAGTACATGTTCGCGGATGGCGGATGCCGAAGTTAAGGGAACCCGCAATGCTTGGCGCACCATAAAACGGTCCTCCCTAGGTATGGTTCTTGGTCGACCTGAACCTGCACGATGTATTTGGGTGCCCTCATGTACCCAGTGAGTCCAACATCGGGCCAGTGTGGCATCTGAATCGCCCACATGCCTGACAATTGCACGATACAACCAACCAGCCTCATGCAGTTCCACAATGCGGCCTCTGTCAAATGCTCTCAATTGGGGGATAGGCTGTCTAACGCGCCTGCTACTTCGTACTGTACGTAGTCCTCTCTGCACGTCTTGCTTTACTGTCTGACACACAGCAGCTGACTGGTAACAAATTATCAACAACAGGACGGTGCCATTACGAATGCACTCTGGCGGGCGTTCTACACATTACAGATCCGTGTAAATCTAATCATTTACTCACACATCAATGGTACGCATGTATAGCAAAACGGGATAATACTGGACCACTCCTTCTGGGTGCTTGATTTTTTTTTCAGGTAGTGTAATAATAATAATAATAATAATAATAATAATAATAATAATAATAATAATAATAATAATAATAATAATAATAATAATAATAATAATAATTCTGGTCCTGATAATCACGCAACTCTCATGTCACTACACAGCTCCACAAGCTATGGAACGATGATTATTTGTTAATATGTGACGAACGATTTAAAAGTAGGGCAAAAAGAAGCGTATCATAATCGTCCCTCAGACTTCCGTTAGGAGTGGAGGCATCCATTACCAGGAACACGGCAGAGCAGTGAATCCGATAAGAGAACCGTTAGGTTGCAAGTCTTCAAAGAGAGAAGGAAAGTATCGTCGTGCAGCACAGAAGGACTCCCGTAAATGACGCAACTGCAAGTCACTACAGTGACTATATTAATATCTATATAGTCATTGTACAAAAAACTAGCCAATTGCCTTGAAGTTCTGCAAAAATTTTACTTCAACGTTATTTTCATCTTCCGCTACCTGTGCCACAGTTACAAAACGAACCTATTATAATTACTTATTTACTTCTTTAATTAATCCGCTTACCCTCCAAGGTCGGTTTTTCCCTCGAACTCAGCGAGGGATCCCGCCTCTACCGCCTCAAGAGCAGTGTCCTGGAGATTCGGACTCTGGGTCGGGGTATACAACTGGCGAGGATGACCAGTACCTCGCCCAGGCGGCCTCACCTGTTATGCTGAACGGGGGCCTTGCAGGGGGTTGGGAAGATTGGAAGGGACAGACAAGGAAGAGGGAAGGAAGCGGCCGTGGCCTTAAGACAGGTACCATCCCGGCATTTGCCTGGAGGAGAAGTGGGAAACCACGGAAAACCACTTCGAGGATGGCTGAGGTGGGAATCGAACCCACCTCTACTCACTTGACCTCCCGAGGCTGAGTGGACCCCGTTCCAGCTCTCGTACCACTTTTCAAATTTCGTTGCAGAGCCGGGAATCGAATCGGGGCCTGCGGGGGTGGCAGCTCATCACACTAACCACTACACCACAGAGGCGGATATTATTATTATTATTATTATTATTATTATTATTATTGTTGTTGTTGTTGTTGTTGTTGTTGTTGTTGGAAAAGTGTGCTTACTTTTGCATATGTGTTCAACACAGAGAATAATCCCAGACGAACACACCCGTAATTGTGGTGTAGTGGTTAGTGTGGTCAGGTGCTACCCCCAGACGCCCGGGTTCGATTCCCGGCTCTGCCACGAAATTTGAAAAGTGGTACGAGGACTGGAACTGGATCCACTCAGCCTCGCGAGTCACCAGAGTAGAGGGGGTTCGATTCCTACCTCAGCCATTCTCAAAGTAGTTTTCCGTGGTTTAACATGTCTTCTCCAGACAAATGCCGGGATGGAACTAAACTTAAGACCACGGCAACCTCCGGTTCCTTCCCTGTTCCTTGTCTATCCCTTACAATCTTCCCATTCCACACAATGTCCCTGTGCAACATAGAGGGCCCCATACACGCGCAGACTTAGACTTAGTCAGAGGTAAGTCTGTGCAAGCAGTCTCTTCAGATACACCGGTACCTGTGTGTGTATGGCCGGCAAGTCTCTGACATTCTGGCGCTGCTTGAATTCACCCAGAGACTTTGCGACGGAAGCGCTGTCTCAGAGTTGCAGAAGAAAATGTAAACGTGCTAACCTACTAAGATGAAACTGCAATTTTTTCTTACGTTTCTCCTTCGCGCAGAGCGCAACATCAAGTCCAAGTAACACGTTTTTCACACTGACTACCTCATTAATTACATTCCGTATTATATTTTAAACCATCCAAGACGCAATTGTCTTAGACAGAAAACAGCTGAGCGCGTATACTATTCAACTACTTCGGTAAATCATTTAGTCTGAGCGTGTGTGAGCTACCGCATTCGAACTTCCAACTTACCTCGCATAGGCAAGTCTGCGCAGGGAAGTATCTTTGAAGTCAGCGCGCGTATGGGGCACTTAGCAAGTGAAGCCACCTGGGTGAGGTACTGTTCCTCTTTTCCAGTTGTATCCTCGACCAAATATCTCACGCTCCACGACACTGCCCTTGAGGCGGTAGAAGTGGAATCCCTCGCTGAGTCCAGAAAAAAAAACCCGGAAAGAAAACTGATGAAATAAAATATCCCATTTTCACACCAGGCAAATGCTGGGAATGTACTTTAATTAAGGACATGGTCGTTACCTTTCCAATCCTAGCTTTACCCATAGTTCCTTAACTGAAAACCTTCGATGTGTTGGTGCGACGTTAAACCACTAGCATGAAGAAGAAGAAGAAGAAGAAGAAGAAGAAGAAGAAGAAGAAGAAACAGTCCACTGCCAATCAGAAAGATGTGAAACCCCTGGCGTAGACATTTCTCCACCAATACGCTCCTCATATCTCGTCTCCTCATCCCGGCTGGTGCAGAACTTCAGTCATTCTTAAATCTTTGGCAGTACCGGAAATCGATTCCGGTTCACCAAGGATGGTAGATAATATTGCTAACCATTATGCCAAGGAGGTGGACACGCTTATCATAAGGAAGACTGCCATCTGTCTCGGATCACATGCCTTTCCGAACATACGTATTCATAGAAACACCACAGTTAGCTCATCCTGGCAAGAACCACTTCTTGAACTTTATCTTTAAACCACTCTTCTACATTGATTACACATTGCGCCAGCTTCCTATTACTGTTTGTGAGTAAAACTTCATATTAGTTTCGAGGAGGAAAGTACATATTTGTGTACCACATGAACTTTGCCTTTTATAATGAACGAACTATTTATAGCTGAGTAGATTTCTCTTGCGCTGCTAAACATAGCTACTCATCACCTCTTAGATTTCTGATAAATAAAAACTCTTGCGATAGCATGCTAATAATAATCTATTATAGGTTGTAATGAACCACTGCTTTCCTCATATGCCACGGATCAAAACATTCCTTCAATATATACCCTGCCCTCTCTCCGGGAACTCTATATTTGGAGGACTGGAAATTGTGATTCAGCTAGAATGACATGGCTTACACTGGAAAGTAATCTTCCTGGCTCCTCTCTTTGATCCACCCTATCCGACTTCAACTGGTCATCTCTTTACCTGGACAGTGTTAGGTTTGCGAAGCCTAGTGAGTCATTTTCTCTTTTCTCGTCCTTAATGTTTTTCCCTCTCTTTTGACGGTACCTTTCTAATAATAATAATAATAATAATAATAATAATAATAATAATAATAATAATAATAATATGGGGAGACAGAGGGATTTGCAGTTGCTGTACAGGACCAAGTAATAGCTACAAACAATCACAAAAAGAGCATCATCAAAGACACCAGCATACTCTCCGACAAATGCAGACGATGCTCCGTTCATCTCAAGACCATCGACTATATAACTGCGAGCTTGGAACTTCATGGGGTGCTTCAGCGGACACATTACGACGTGCTGTGCTTGGCCTCGTGTATTCTGCAGCTGAATACTGCTCTTCAGTATGGCTTAACGGTTGCCACGTGAAGAAAGTCGATGTACAAGTTAACACCACCATGCGTATCATCTCTGGTACTCTGAAGCCTACTGCAACGCACTGGCTGCCAGTCCTGTCCCACATTGCTCCACCAAGCCTGCGATGTTCAAGAGCCCTTGTTCAAGAATATTATAAGATCATGTTCAATCCAACTCTACGCATCCACAAGGATGTTGCAGATCTCTGGAGACAAAGGCTGAAATCCCGTAAGCCACCAATGAAAACAGCTAAGAATCTAATGGATGCTGGTTTCAATTTAAAAGAGGAATGGAAGGAGCAATGGTTTCGTACAGCTCCGGAGTGTACACTTATTATGGCTTTCGCTATGCTCCCTCTAACCTGGCTTCGTGTCCACCCTACACGTGATATTTTAACTTACAAACGATACAAAAGTATTAAATCCGAAATATTTTGATATATTCATATACTCGTAGTGTATGTGTTAATAAGTCAAGTTTGTAAAATACTGTACGTGTTGACAAAATCTCATTTTTGATATAAAGTGTCTTACGTAACTTTAAAATGGAACTATCAGTACTAGGCGCAGCGTGTTCTATATGTTCAGTGAACCATCTAGAAATAGATGAGTTAGTAAAATGGATTTTTTTTAATTAGCTCTGTATTTTCGCTCACGTAGCGATAATTTTGACATCAGCTGTGAGCTTGCATCCAGTAGATAGTGGGTTCGAACCCCACTATCGGTAGCCCTGAAGATGATTTTCCGTGGTTTCCCATTTTTACACCAGGCAAATGCTGGGTTTGTAGCTTAATTAAGGCCAAGGCCGATTCTTTCCCACTCCTAGGTCTTCCTATCCCATCATTGCCGTAAGACCTATCTGTGTCGGTGCGATGTAAGGCAAAATTGTAAAAAAATAAAAATAAATTGATATCAACATTCGTTTGCTCTTCAGAACCAGCGAAGAGGTTCAATTTCAGGACTGGTGAGATGATCAGCGATAGACACGAGTTACATCGGGCAGCCCCGAAATTAACCGAAGCACTGTCTCAGCGCGCGTAGTTAAAATTCGCCGTAGGTGGTAGGTTTTGAAGGAATCTTAATTTCACGATTTTGCGGTTCTGATGTAATTAACCGCAATGAGCCAGAATATTTTGGTAACTACGATTTCTATAGCATTAGTAAAAAAATGAAATGGCGTAAGGCTTTTAGTGCCGGGAGTGTCCGGGGACAAGTTCGGTTCGCCAGATGCAGGTCTTTCGATTTGACTCCCGTAGGCAATCTGCGTGTAGTGATGAGGATGAAATGATGATGAAGACGACACATACAGCCAGTTCCAGTGCCAGCGATATTAACCAATTATGGTTAAAATTCCCGACCCCGCCGGGAAACGAACCCGGGACCCCTGTGACCAAAGCCCAGCACGATAAACCATTTAGCCATGGAGCCGGACATAGCATCAGTAGTTTATGTGATTAACGTAAACTTTTAATTGGTAATACGTTTTTTATGGTAAGGAAACAGCAAAATACGTCAAGACTTAAAAGTCTGCGTAACACGTTCTTGAAGCAGTTATTCCTACGCCAGCAACGTCTTCAACATCAGCCAAAACTGGATCAGCTTTAAGTAATTAACGGGGGCGTAGCCAGTGTGTGTGTGTGTGTGTGTGTGTGTGTGTGTGTGTGTGTGTGTGTGTGTGTGTGTGTGTGTTACTGGATGTTAGGACCCCCATGGAATTTTTACGAAAAAATAAAATAAAACAGAGACTGCCAATAAACCTTCAGAGACATAATTGAATCATGAATTGTTAAAAGGGCACAAGTCCATTGAACATAGTGCTGAGAAAACTGAGAAAAAGTGTTTGTATCCTGCGTTATTGCATTAGGGAAGCCAAAACCTCTTGTAATAAGTTTGGCTACTTCTGACCGACCTACATAACTCCAAAAATTGAATATAAATGCCATTTTTTATACTTCTTTACTATTAACGTGCATAGACTTAAGTCCTTTTAGCAATTCATTTAGTTTTGCTTATTGCATTAGCATTCAAAAAGTTTCATTCTTTGAAAATTAGCCTTTATTTGGGATATTAAATAAAGTATTTATTGGTAATTGTAGTATATAATGCGTTTACATTAATAGAAAAACAGTCAGTCTCTGAAAAGTAAAAAAAAAAAACCACATTTTTTTCAAAGTTTGAAGTTTATCTAAGCCAACAAGTGCTTACATTATCACACACGAATAATAAAATATCACCAGGAGAGACAGAAAGGAATCAAGAAATATTCACATTAGCCAATCCTCCTTAATATCAATGCAGAATGTTTTTCAGTCTTACCCTCTTTATTCCTTTAAAACTGACCATTAAAACCCTGGATAGTATAATCGGTCTTCATCACCCTCATCCTCCAAACCATCCACATTATTCCATTATAGAACATCTTTATAAAAATCGTCTTCTTCCTTATCCTGCGGAATGTATGGTAGGAGCTGCTCAACATCCTTCAACTTCTTAGTGTGGATGGGAACAGAACTCTCAGGGTAGGCCAAGTTACGTGGAAGTGTAATATCTCTTATACCTGGCTGAATTAGCTTAAATGTGTGTTTCAAAAAACTCCAGGCCGTCTTACTAATAAACGGTGTATAACTTTTATACAAGGTTTATACGCCGTTTATGTGAAATTCATTACTAATAAACCGTGTATAAGCCTCCTGTGTATACATATGTTATAGTTATTCATTGAATTGCTTATACAGTCCAGGACCCTAGTATAAGCGTTGTATAGCAGCGAGTAGCGGAAAAAGAAACGAGTGAGCAGTTTATTTTCGTGGTATTTATTGTCTACAGTAATATAATCGTGTTGAAATATTCGACTTATCCATAAAAAGGGACATATTCTTCGACATAAAAAAATGCTATAACTTGAAAACCGTACGTAATATGATTTCCATACTTTGTAGTTGAATACGTAGAAGTATGATGTATAAATGCCTAATATAAACTTTTTTGATCAAACCTTTCTTTTAAGCTACAAAACAGTTTTTCCTTTCTCCTGAAAAGTAAGGACTTTGGAATGTTTACCCTTTTCAACTCGCCGATTCAATTACAATTGCTTACGTTTTCCGTACTATCCCAGTCAGGAGCTTTTGATCTTTTCTTAAGCTTTTCCATTTATTTTTTTGGCGTTCATTACACAAGCAAGCTGAAGAAATGTTTATATCAGTATAAGCCACTTTCCAGCCGTCTCACTTTGTGTTGCCACTGCCTTTTCGATATATGCCGTGCTACTGCGCGACTTTCCGGAATGTTTTGCTCATAAATAACCAGCAGAAGCGATCATAAAGGCGGTGAACGTGCGAAATACGTCAGTGAACTGCAGGGAGACATTCCTACGCCTTGGAACGAGTGTATACGTGCTGTATAGTTATACAATGCGTATACCACGTTTATAGTAAGAAAAATGTACATACAGGGTTTATTCACTGTATAACTATACAAGTGTCAAACAACTGTATAAGGACTTTTTATAAGACGGCCAATGCAGGGAGAAATAACAACACACCCAGTACTTACTACCTTTTAACACTCCATGAAAGAACTGACTACCCCGAATAAGCTTGAGATTGTCCCAAATTTAATGGTTTTTAACACTAAAGGATGGGTATAACTCAAAAGAACAGATTCATATATGTACCGGGTGGTACATCTCCACGCCGCTAATTCAAATATTGCGCCAGTTGAAACTTCTCTACAGGAGAAAGCCTGAACTTTTAACAAACTGCATTAACTCAACGGTTTCTCGGAAGATGTCACTACTGTAAATTTGGTAATTTTGAAGTGTTCTGAACTGTGTCTATTTTGATTTGTGTTTGTTTGCTCCGTATCAAGAAGTTTGAACATTCTCTAACAGATTTCGCTACTCAAAACTATGGTAACACACTCTGGTGCAATGGAATGAACTTTCTTGAAGAAATATTGTATTCCTAAGTTTTATTTTTACTACATTTTTTTCTGTGGTTTGTGGGTTGGCAATATAAATCCTTTCTTTCCGCCCGTTTTGAATGTAACCAATCATGAATTTACGTAATTAATTTTCCACCAATCAGGTGTTTCTTCCTCGTCTTGTGTATTAGTTTTTGCTGTTGGTCAATAAAAGTTTGTGGGCGGGTTGTTATCATTCATGAAAGGTCTCGAATGTTCCACGAGGGTATATAAACTGCTGATTTTCTTGTCTCGGTGCCACTTCAGTAACATCTCTCTTAGTGTGTGAATATGTAGCAGGGGGCGGGAAGCGCCTCTTTCTTCAAGCAGAAGTTCTTCAACAAGGTAATGGCCTGTTAACATCTTTATTTCTTGCTAGCTCAGCAGTTTAACTCTCGGGGAGGGTTCAAAGCCTTTAATATGTAACCTATTCCTTTAAAATGTAAATTTCCTTTCTGTGTATGTAAAAACTTCAAATCTCTTTTACTATAAAGCGGGGATAGAGAGTGCTTCACCCTCTCGAACTCCCCTTCATTTTGAATTTGAGGTGACTATGTTTTCGTAACCGTTTTTCTCTTCCTTCTTAAAGTCTTAAACTTATTTTGCCGACTAGTCACCTCCATAGATTGGGCTAAGCCCCTGTATCATCGGCCTAGCGCCACATAGGTTTTTAGACAAAACGTTGTGTAGGAGTGCAAGTTATCGCCTCCACTCTATTTTGCATTATGGGCCAGTAACTTAACCTGATGTTTGTTTTCCTCATGTAAAGGCCCTGTAGGTTGGGTATCTAATACCCCTGTTTCTTGGTGTGCCTTGAGGGCAGTCTGAAGTGAAAGTTGTTGTGGCCTTTGAGAGGCTTGTCAAATTGAGAGCGGGTCTGCTCTTTTCCTTAACATTGTAATTAGGAGCAAGTGCTCCTTGTACTTAGGGGTTTTCTGCCCTTTAGCAATTGTGATTGCGAGCTGAGAGCTCAGAAATTAAACTGGGGGCTCGAAGCCCAAATTTTGTAATGAGCTGTAATTTGTTAATTGTTGATCTGCTACTTGGTACCTGTTATACTCTGTTATTTGTTGATTTTGAAAAGAAAATATAACCTTTGTTAAAGTTTTAAATTAACTTTAATTTTGTAGTTGAGACCTATTCCAGCCCGCACCTTCTTTCACCTCTAACTACCACGGAAATCTCCGTAACAATATACTCTATATAAGTGAAAACCGCCAAAACGTGGACCTTCATTTCACGATTCAATTGTAGAACTAACAGATCTGATGAGTTTATTTTCTAAGAAGCCTCGAAAGTTGGATTTTAGATTGTAAACTGAACATACCACTGGCTATAAAACTGATGATCTTGAACGCAATGTTCTGATGATGATGCTTGTTGTTTAGAGGGGCCTAACATCTAGGTCAGCGGCCCCTAATGGTACGAAATGAGACGAAATGTAATGACAATTTAAAAGTCCAAAACTCATCCACTGACCAGAATTCCAAACGTGATGAAGAAGAATGAATGAATGAATATGAATTTAATATAACCAGCGGATCCAGCTCACAATATTGAAAGTTAAAAACAATTCCAAAATTAATCCACTGACTAGAATTCAAAAAAGAGATGATGAGCAATGGTTATGAACTTAAAACAATCGTGGATTCGAGCCGCAATGCACCACCTTCCCAGAAACTATATTACTGACCAAAGGTCTGCTTCCAAAGCACACTCCTGAATCGATGATGCTTGCTGTCGAAAGGGGTGCAAAATCCAGGTCAACGGCCCCTCATAATGGTACTTACCGCTAGCAAAGTAAGAACCATGTAGCGGTACTAATCACAAGTAACGCAGATTTACGGTATTCCACACATTGTGGTACTACCCACAGGTAATGTAATACGCACAGGTAACGCAAACCCATGGTGTTCCTCACATAGTGGGTACTAATTACAAGCAACGTAGAGCCACTGTGAATCCCATGCTGATTCACCCTCTGTTGCTACTAATCACAAAACTACCACCAGGAAGGACGTGGGTTTGATTCCCCGTTAGGAAGTTGAAAAATTAAAAAAAACGGGATTTCCACTTCCGGAGGTGCATATGGTCCTGAGGTTCACTCAGCCTACATAAAAAATGAGTACCAGATTAATTCCTGGGGGCAAAGGCGGCCGGGCGTATAGCTACCACTCTACCCTACCAAGTGCCAAGGTTACGGATAGTGGGAGCCTTTACCTTCCACCCCTCCAAGGGCTTTCATGGCCTGTACGGTGATGACCTTTCTGTTTTCTTACAAAACTACTGTGTACCTAACATAGTGGTACTAGTCGCAAGTAAAGGCGCCCATGGTGTTCCTCGCGTGGTGGTACCAATTGCAAATAGTCTCATGGTTCTAATTCAATCATGCCTTGGTCGCCCCTTTTAGTCGCCTCTTACAACAGGATACCGTTGGTGTATTCTTCGTCTGCGTCTCCACCCACATGGGGGTGTTCGTACTGTTCTTGTTCTGTATTTTGATGTGAGGTTTTGTAGTTTACTCCAATCTGAATATGAACATAATTCACCGCACAAGCGCCGTCACTGTGAGTTAATCATTTTGTAACTATAACCCCCCCCCCTCTCCCCGGCTGATCCTCGCTACCCTACTGGTAATTACATCTCATTGTTTTGGTAACTTCTTGGAGCTGTGCGCCTTAAAAGGAAAGTCGCATTGCTAATTAAGTAATCTCACTATTTTACATTAAGTAACACGAAATTGCAACACGTTATTTTTCAAAGCAGTGAACCCCAAGACGTTTTATCCTCGCGCCGCCAATAATCTGTACATTATTTCTACAGTGGGCACGCATGGTCATTCTACGTCATAATCAGCTAAGTGCTCCGAGCCTCCAAGCTTATTACTCAGCAGTTAATTATAGCAATACCGTTGTTTTACGTCAAAATAATTATTACCATCAAGAGGATACGTTAAAACACAAGTTTCACTGAAATCTGCCTGACCCAGTCCAAACAACTCCCTTGTTAAAGAACTACGTGCGCAAACACCGATCCTTACGATCAGCTGGTACCTTTCCCGCCTTCACCACATCACGAAGACAATGATCAGAGCCTTCTAGAATGGCTCAGCCTTCAAGTATAGTCCGTCAATAATCTGCAAGGTGATTTCGCAATATTGCTTTTCCGCGAACTAAACGTAAATCCAACATGATGAATAAACATATCCGCCACGTAATGTACATGACTCATTATGCAAAAAACCAGTCAGCAAAGACCAGCTTTGTTAGCCAGCTTTCATCTTATGGCAGAATGAAAGGCTACGTGGGAATTATCAACTTGTGTGTAAATTGATATTCAACATAATCTTGCTTACACGATCTTCTTCAGGGATAAAAATTGTCGTGGAGTATTGCTTTTTTCGAGTTAGGATAAACGCACCACGTCAGAAATGAAATTCATCACTCTGTGGCCCCAGAATTTAAAAGCAAATTTAGGAAAGAACTCGACTGATGAACCTGTACGCATTAAACGGCTTCGGTGGTGGGATTGGGTCTAGTAAGGCGATGGAGGAGGATAGGTTACCTAGGAGAATAATGGACTTGGCCATGAAGGGTAAGAGGAAGAGAGAGAGCACAAGGTGACGGCGATTAGACGAAGTTTTAAATTATTTTAAGATATGAAGCATCGAAGTACAAGCAGCATCAGTGTTAGTTGCAGAGAGATCATTCTTGAGGCATTTAGTTCAGAGACCTGCAGAGAGAATGCTCAAAGGCATAACAGTCTATAATAATAATAATAATAATAATAATAATAATGGATAGGGAATTAACCAACGTGTGACATAGTACACTCAGTTTACGTTAACACACATTGTCTATTCAAAACCATCAGGCTTGCCAACACACATTTTCTGAAGAACACACTCTTGATGTTGTTCCGAAATTTAAATGCTAAACAGGACTTCATCAATGGGGCAAGAATAGTCCTCAGGCACCTCCATGAACATAGTGTCACTGCTTGGTTAATTGACTCTGGCAGAACTGTTATACCATGACTATCCAAATAACAAGAATTCTTTCTTTCTTTCTTTCTTTCTTTCTTTCTTTCTTTCTTTCTTTCTTTCTTTCTTAATCCATTTTCCCTCCGACTCAGCGAGAGATCCCACCTCTACCGCCTCAAGGGCAGTGTCCTGGAGCATGACACTTTGAGTCGGGGATACAACTGAGGAGAAGGACCAAGGAGAAGGACCAGTAGACTACCTCGACCACGCGGTATTACCTGCTATGCTGAACAGAGCCCTTGTGGGGGATGGGAAGATTGGAAGGGATAGGCAAGGAAGAGGAATGAAGCGCCCGTGGCCTTAAATTAGGTACTATCCCGGCATTTGCCTGGAAGAGAAGTGGGAAACTTCGGAAAACCACTTCGAGGCTGGCTGAGATGGGAATCGAATCCAGGCCTCCGGGGTTGGCAGCTAATTACACTAAGCACACACGCGCCATCCAAGAGCCTTCGTTTTAGTGAGTTCAAAATTTGCCAGGAACATCTCCTTGATACACGACAGGCAAGTACGATTATTATGCACAAATTGTTAACAGGTGAACTCGTTTGACCAACATTTCCTAACAGGTGGTGGTGCGCGAAAAAGGATCAGTAATGGTGGAATTATGCGAAGTCTACAAACCAAATCCGCGAAAATGAGAGGAACTGCAGATCAAATCCATTCGAGAAGAAATATCCAGCATTTCATAAGCAGAGTCACGTTTTAACATTTGTTTAGAGAGGCTGTAAAGCCTACCTCCAAGTGAACGTCGAACATTTTCAGGATCTTAATAGAACTTTCACCTGATTTTTCTTTGAATTTTGATTTTAAATATCCATTATCTTATAGTCTTATAGCCTTCTGAATGGATGTCCATGAGGAATACGAACAGCTCAGTTAGAAGGTACTCTTGCAGTTTACTCTAACTGAACTAGTGATGAGAGCTATTTCTTAATTAAGTAATTAAATACTTGACTTTATTTTATTTAGAAACCTTCCTGCAGAATTTACAGTTTGCCAGGATTACAAAATAGTGCCGAATAAAAAAAGCAATACAAATTATGTACGTGATGAAATTGTCAAGAAATGATGCTCCTAAGTAAATTAAATTTGCTCATTTTAAACATTGATATACAGAGAGTCCCATGAGGAATGGTCAATATTCAGGGATATGACAGGAACGATTTGAAGCAAAAAGCTTCATATGAACATAGGCCCTATACGGAATGGTTTCTGAGAACACATTTAATGTACATTTGCTTTTGCGCTAGTGGCGCGCACGTATGTCTTTCACCCGCCCAACCTCTTTGACGTTTTATTGTAGCCCAACCTACCTCGGTGCTTTCAACCTCTTTGCTCGTCTGGTGTTTGGCACTGCATGGAAGTGGAAAGTGGACATTAATGACTAGTTCAGAAAGAATATAACCTTCTGAAATGCGGTGATGCAGAAGGTGAAATGGGTAGCTCGAGTCACGAATAAAGACATCACCATCATCATCTGTTTACCCTCCAGGGTCGGCTTTTCCCTCGGACACAATGAGGGATCCCACCTCTACCGCCTCAAGGGCAGTGTCCTGGAGCTTCATACTCTTGGTCGGGGATACAACTGGGGAGAATGACCAGTACCTCGCCCAGGCGGCCTCACCTGCTATGCTGAACAGGGGCCTTGTGGAGGGATGGGAAGATTGGAAGGGATAGGCAAGGAAGAGGGAAGGCAGCGGCCGTGGCCTTATGTTAGGTACCATCCCGGCATTCGCCTGGAGGAGAAGTGGGAAACCACGGAAAACCACTTCCAGGAAGGCTGAGGTGGGAATCGAACCCACCTCTACTCAGTTGACCTCCCGAGGCTGAGTGGACCCCGTTCCAGCCCTCATACCACTTTTCAAATTTCGTGGCAGAGCCGGGAATCGAACCCGGGCCTCCGGGGGTGGCAGCTAATCACGCTAACCACTACACCACAGAGGCGGACGAATAAAGATATACTGAATTGAAATTGGTGAGAGAAGAACGATTTCGAGAAATGTCACCGTTTTGAGGGAAGTGTACACGCTAAGAATGGTAGGGTTAGACCAAGGTATGAATGTGGCAAACACTTGAGTGTCGAGGAAGTAGTTACGTACAAATGAAAAGTTAGCAAAGAATACGGCTGCATCAAAACAGTGTATGGAATGATGACTCAAACAACGACAAGAACAATAACAACTCCTCTTAAGGTACGTATGAATCTTAATAAACAAATAGAACCGCTGACTGCTATGAAAAAATGAAATGTCGTATGGCTTTTAGTGCCGGGATATCCCAGGACGGGTTCGGCTCGCCAGGTGCAGGTCTTTCTATTTGACTCCCGTAGGCGACCTGCACGTCATGATGAGGATGAAATGATGATGGAGACAACACATACACCCAGCCTCGTGCTGTAGGAATCAACCAGTTAAGGTTAAAATCCCCGACCCGGCCGGGATTCGAACCCGGGACCCTCTGAACCGAAGGCCAGTACGCTGACCGTTCGCCAACGAGTCGGACGCTGACTGCAATTAAACCAACTGATGCAATAAATGCTTTGGTGAGATTGAAACTCTTACAACCGGGTGAGGTGGCCGTGCTGTTAGAGGCGCGCAGGTGTGACCTTGCATCCGGGAGATAGTAGGTTCGAACCCCACTGACGGAAGCCCTGAAGATGGTTTTCCGTCGTTTCCCCATTTTCACACCAGGCTGTACCTTAATTAAGGCCATGGCCGCTTCCTTCTCGCTCCTAGACCTTTCCTATCCCATCGTCGCCATAACATCTATCTGTGTCGGTGCGACGTAAAGCAAATTGTAAAAAAACAAAAAAAAACTTTTACAAACATCAACTAAACCATTTGCAATCACAGACTCGAGATAGTATATTTCTCGAAAGTATTTAACCGCAGTTTCGTAGATACGTCTCTTTTTGCGTCAAATCCTTCGGGTTGACTCGTATGGATCTCGAATCTGATGGTAGAGTCTATAATCCATGAAAAGAATGTGGCTGAAATGATTAAATAATTATCTTGCACTTATTGCAGTGTTATGAATGAAAAATGAAAACCTACACCCTGTTTTCCAGTCATTGACCGGGTCAGAGATGGAATGAATGAAACATATATAGGCTGTTATTACAATGCGGTCGCCACTCCCAAGGTGATTTATTAATGACCGATAAATGCTATGAAATGGTATTGGAGAGTGTTGCTGGAATGAAAGATGACAAGGAAAACCGGAGTACCCGGAGAAAAACCTGTCCCGCCTCCGCTTTGTCCAGCACAAATCTCACATGGAGTCACCTTTGAACCACGGTATCCAGCGGTGAGAGGCCGACGCGCTGCCGTCTGAGTCACGGAGGCTCCACGTAGTGTTATGAATATTCTGTGAAATTACATTTGTGGTACCTATGTTAATTTAGTGTTGACATTTTCCAACTCATTACATCCTTTCTCGTACATTTCAGTGGGTTTGGTAATAGCAACGGTGAGGAAAGTAACAGGAAACTATCTCACTACTCATGACAGTGTAGGCCTACGCCTCTTGAGTGACGTCCAGGCCATCTATGACAGCTGATGGCGAAGTTGTCCGGGATTCAATCAGCCTTCGGGCTGAGTGCTCGACACACACACACACACACACACACACACACACACACACACACACACACACACACACACACACACACACACATTTCTACTATTTTAGGCAACAATTACAATTTTGTCCGGCTCTTTGGTGTAGTGGTTGGTGTGATTAGCTGCCACCTTCGGAGGTCCGGGTTAGATTCCCAGCTCCGCCACGAAACTTGAAACTTGGTGCAAGGACTGGAACGGGGTCCACCCAGCCTCGGGAGGTCAACTAAGTAAAGTGGGGGGGGGGGGGAGTCGATTCTCACCTCAGCCATCCTCGAAGTGACTTTCCGTCGTTTCCTACTTCTTCTCCAGGTAAATAGCGGGGTAATACCTAATTTAAAGCCACGGCCGCTTCATTCACTCTTCCTTGTCTATCCCTTCCAATCCCCCCATTCCCCATACGGGCCTTGTTCAGAATAGCAGGTGAGACTGCTTGGGAGAGGTACTGGTCCTTCTCCCCAGTTGTATCCGCGACCCAAATTCTTACACTCCAGGACACTGCCCTTGAGGCGGTAGAGATAGGGTCCCTCGTTGAGTCCGGGGATTAACCAACTCTGGAGGGTAGCCTAAAATGATTAAACAAATGAAAATGCAAGGCTGAGTGGCTCAGAAGGTTGAGGCGCTGACCTTCTGATCCCAACTTGGCAGGTTCGATCCTGGCTCAGTCTGTTGCTATTTGAAGGTGCTCAAATACGTCAGCCTCGTGTCGGTAGGATTACTGGCACGTAAAAGAACTCCTGAGGGATTACATTCCAGCACCTCGGCGTCTCCGAAAACCGTAAAAGTAGTTAGTGGGACGTAAAGCAAATAACGTTATTCTTCTTCTTCTTCTTCTTAATCTGTTTACCCTCCAGGATCGGTTTTTCCCTCGGACTCAGCGAGGGATCCCACCTCTACCGCCTCAAGGGCAGTGTCCTGGAGCTTCAGACTTTGGCTCGGGGGATACAACTGGGGAGAATGACCAGTACCTCGCCCAGGCGGCCTCACCTGCTATGCTGAACAGGGGCCTAGGTGGAGGGATGGGAAGATTGGATGGGACAGGCAAGGAGGAGGGAAGGAAGCAGCCGTGGCCTTAAGTTAGGTACCATCCCGCCGGCATTTGCCTGGAGGAGAAGTGGGAAACCACGGAAAACCACTTCCATGGTGGCTGAGGTGGGAATCGAACCCACCTCTACTCAGTTGACCTCCCGAGGCTGAGTGGACCCCGTTCCAGCCCTCGTACCACTGTTCAAATTTCGTGGCAGAGCCGGGAATCGAACTCGGGCCTCCGGGGGTGGCAGCTAATCACGCTAACCACTACACCACAGAGGCGGACAACATTATTATTACAAATAAATAATAATAATAATAATAATAATAATAATAATAATAATAATAATTACACTTTTGTTTACGTCGCATCGACGCAGGTAAGTTTTAGGGCGACGATGGGATAGGAAAGGGCTGCTAGTGAGAAGGAAGCCACCGTGGCCCTTATTGAAGGTACAGCCCCCGGCATTTGCCTGGTACGAAAATGGGAAACCATGGAAAACCATCTTAGGGCTGGCGACAGTGGGATTCGAACCCACTATCTCCCGTAAGCAAGCTGATACCTACGAGCAGGACTGAGTAGCTCAGATGGTAGAGCGTTGACCTTCTGAGCCCAACTTGGCAGGTTCGATCCTGGCTCAATCCGTTTGTATTGGAAGGTGCTCACTTACGTCAGTCTCGTGTCGGCAGATTCAATGGCACGTAACTGAACTCCTGCTGTACAAAATTCCGACACCTTCGTATCTCCGAAAACCGAATAACTTGTTAGAGGGACGTAAAAATATTATTATGATTCTGATTACCTACGTGACCTAAACCACACAGCCCCTTACTCAGTTGACCTCCCTAGACTGAGTGGACCCGTTGCGGTCGTCGTACCTGGTCTAAAATGTTGTGGCAGAGCAGGGAATCGAGCTCGGGCGTCCGGAGTTGGCAGCTAATCACACTAACCACTACACCACAGAGGCGAACGAAATTATAATTATAGACACTCAGGAAAAGTATCAGTGTGTTAAAACGACGCTGCCTTAGACCGTTTAAGTTGACAGTCGAATGCCAATTTAACCGTATTATTATTTTTCACTAGTATTCTATTACTCACCTTGTTACGATGAGATTATTATTTTCTTCTTATCTTATTGCGTCCCTACTCGCGAGCTGCGCTGCATCCTCGTGTCACACTCCAGCTAACACAGACTGTCGACTGCCACTTGTCATTGACGAGCGCGAACTGAAGCCGGCCGGTGCGTCATGCTTCCAGCTAGCACACCACGATATTTCCCCTCTCCCTTCACCATGACACGGCTCGCACACCTCAGCGCTACTCGAGAGATAAGGAAGGAAGGGAAGAAAGGACGTGTAGTGTGTTAGACATCCATCCTCCAATTACGTTTCCTTTGTGTCATCACCGCCTTCACACGTAAAACACATGTTACCGAAGATGACGATAAAAATACTGTCCAGTTCAAATGACCAAAACTTTTTTTTTTGCTAATTGCTTTACGTCGCACTGATACAGATAGGTCTTATGGCGACAAGAAAGACCTAGGAATGGGAAAGAAGTGGCCGTGGCCATAATTAAGGTACAGCCTGGTGTGAAAATGGGAAACCACGGAAAACCAGGGCTGTCGACAGTGGGGTTCGAACCCACTATCTCCCGGATGCGAGCTCACAGCTGCGCGCCCCTAACCGCACGGCCAACTCGCCCGGTCCAAAACATGATAGCAGTCCCTACTGTTGAAGACATAATCCAGCAAACACTGAGCAAAAATATAGGCTATAGGAAGTTGGTTTGGAAGCAAGATCATAGCCGGCGGAGACAGACTGATTTAGATAATTTATTTATTTATTTATTTAATTTATTTATTTATTTATTTATTTATTTATTTATTTATTTATTTATTTATTTATTTATTTGACTTTAGCAGTGGTGAAGTTAGGGCTCACCAGGTGAGTGGTCGTGCGGTTAGGTGCGTGCAGCTGTAAGCTTTATCCAGGCGATGGTGGGTTCGAACCCCACTGTCGGTAGCCCTGAAGATGGTTTTAAGTGGTTTCCCATTTTCACACCAAGCAATGCTGGGACTGTGGGATTCGAACCCACTATCTCCCGAATGCAAGCTCTCAGCTGCGCGATCCTGACCGCACGGCCAACTCTCTCGGAGGACCATTCAAAGAGGAGGGCGAATACAGGAGGCGACGCGAGTTCTATAGAAAGGATGCCCTGCTCGTAGGCGAATGGTCAGAATAGCCACCTTCAGTTCAGAGAGCCCAGGATTCGATTATAGGCCAGATCGGAGATTTTAACCTTAAATGGTTAATTCCCCTGGCTCAGGGACTGGGTATTTGTACTGTCACCAACCTCCGCATAACTCACAAACCACACACAACACTATCCTCCATTATAACAACACGCAGTTTCTTATACACGGCAGATGCCCTCCACCTTCGTCGGAGGGTTTGCCTTCCAAGGGCTGCACGAGGCTAGCAATAGCCACACGAAATTCTTATTTATATATTTTTTAAGTTCCACCGAGCCGCCTGAGGGTGGCTTGGCTGGTGCTTTCTTCTTGGTACATTGAGCTTTTCTCTTGGCCCAGTAATCCTTCATTTTTTCTGAACTCTTATTTTGCGTTCTTCGGAACATTTCCTCGTCTCATTGTGGTTAGCTTCTATAAGGGATGTTAGGAAGGGACTGGTTTTGATAGTTGAACGGTAGTTACTTCTGTTAATTAATATGGCATGATTAATATTACGTTATTCGTGATCCTTCTCTATCTATTGGATCCACAGTGATCCAGTGGCCTTACCCTTGCTGGCTACCTTGAAGATCTTATAGGACGGCGTGTGGGAGTTCATTCTATACAGGTCTCATTAGAAAGCCAGCCGTCTTTTTCTGATGGCATCTGTGAGGATTTCTTGGTGTTCGTGAAGTTCACGGTTTGGTTCATACCATCGCTTTCCATCTGAAAGGATCCTTGTTCCTTCCTACTGTCTTTCTCAGGAACTTCCTTTCTAGTGCTTCGAGGGCTCTTAGTGGGATATTCTTGGTTAGTGATAGGCACTCTGCTCCGTAGAGAATTGACGATCTGACTATTGAAGTGTAGGGAAGTTATTATTATTATTATTATTATTATTATTATTATTATTATTATTATTATTATTATTATTATTATTATTATTATTATTATACGGCAAAGATTACAAACGTGGCCAGGAAAATACATCTGTCCTTCCAACGACATATCACGAAAATTAACCCCAACCGACATCTCACCTGCTAGAAGAACAGGCAGATTAGAACACCGTCGTTAACGGAAGTGATTAAAGACCTGCAGGAACTGGAAATAACAGGAAGTGACATCAGAGATCGAACAATTCTCAGAAGGATTTTGAGACGGAAGTGGTTCCGGGACAAACGGCCCCTAGGAAGACAGACACCTTCTGGATGAAGGAGAGAAAGGAGCAAATTATTAGCCAGAGAATGCACAATTACCGGGCAAAACATCAAGGCCCACTCTAAGCAAAAGAAATTGAATGTCGTGGTTTATTCGCACCCGTGTTATTATTATTATTATTATTATTATTATTATTATTATTATTATTATTATTATTATTATTATTATCATCGCCACTGGGTTCAGTGGCAGTAGAGGGAAAGAAGCGGCAGAGCCAGGAAAGGTGGATAGATGACTATACAAAAATTAAAATTTAGAAGTATTCCCAATATTATTTCCTTTCTCTTTTTAAAGCAACAACAACAATATTTACAAATAATAATATAGTACTACAGAAAGCTTTAGAGCTCAATAATTAACAGCGGAGAAGGAGCTCCCGTTCTACAAGACTTATCAGTCTTGGTGGATCGTCTTTGGTATTCGATACAAATTTAGTAAGACTTAGACATAATCTTTGGTACAGGTACTCTTTGGTATTTAACCCAAGAAGCTGACTCCTCCTTAACAGTTCAAGTACACAACGTATGGGAGGTAGAACTCCTAAATGTTATCGTTACGGGGTTACCCGTGGAGCAGAAAGAGGTTAAAGAAGGTGCCGGGCTGAATGGGTCTATCTAGAATATCAAAATTAATTTAAAACTTGAATTGAAGGTTATATTTCTTTTAGAACTTCAAACTTAACAATTTTTCACTGAATAAACATAACAATGAAACACCAGGTACAATGACAATCTTGAAACCAGATTAGGAAAATCCAAGATCAGTGAATTTTTCGGATTCTGGGCTTCAAGCCCGTAGTTTTACAATTCCAGTGATGCCGGATCCAGTTTACAACATTTTAATTGAATTAAGGAACCATTAACTCAAGGGCAGAAATTCCCTAAATGAAGAGCACTTGCTCCCTCAATTACAATATCTAGTCTTCCAGGGGCATTCGTTACCTTTACAAAACTTTGAAAAAGAGCTGACAGGCTCTCGGTTTCTTACGGCCCACTCAAGGCAAAATTACATCAAAATTTACAATCTCTGGCCTCTGAAGCCACAATTTACAAATAGAACAGATTTTTGCACAGTGGTATCTAGTACCCAACCTACAGGGCCTTTGCGGAAAAGAACAGGTTAACTAAACTGCCCGAACACAAACTGAAAGGAGGCGAACACTGCGCTCCAGATAATGAAAAATCGAAAACCTACAGGGCTCTTGGCCAATGAAACAGGGCTATTCCCAAACTACGGAGGTGGCTCGCATGGAAATCACTTTAACACATTACAGGAAGAAAACAGTTACGAAAACGAAGTCACCTCGAACCAAGATGAAGGGGAGCTCGAGAAGGTAACTCACTCTCTATCCCCAATTTACAATTAAATATTTTATGAAGTTTTTACATTAGCCGAAAGAAAGTTACATTTTAGAAAAGTAGGTTACATAGTTAAAGAATCGGACCTTCCCCTCGAATAAAGCTGCGGAGATAGCAAGAATGATATAATTTTATATGGCCATTACCTTATAGATGTTCTGCTGGCCGAAGAAAGAGGCGGCGCCGCCTCCTGCCTTAACACACACACAGAAAGACGATGATCAATTGGCAAGGAAACACGAAAAGCCGCAACTTATGTACCCTCAGGGAAGGTTCGAGAGAATTCAAGACTAAACCAGCCACACCCTCTCAATTTAATTGGTTAATCTCAAAGTTACACTCAGAATCGAACAAGAAGCCTGGGATAAGTTGAAAACTAATTACAGAAATTCCTGATTGGCTTAATTCAAAACTGGCGGAAAGAAAAGGAAGTGTTGCCAACCCCAAAATAAATGAACATAGAGTCAGTTATGGACAACCTAGAAATACAAAACTTTAAGTTATAATTTCTTTCAACTTGCACCAGAGTGCATGATCAGTTTTTTGGTAGTGTCATCTGTGAAAGAATGTCCAAACTTCTTGATGAATGACAAACAAAAAAGGAGAAAATTCAATCAGTTTAGGAAACTTTACAATAGCACTATTCCTTAATTTTTCAGTGGTGACATCTTCTGATTAAAGTTCCAAGTTCAGGTATTATCAGTTTCACCTTTTGATCGATAGGGGAGTTTATAAAGGCGCTTATTTTGAATGCGCGGCGTTGAGGTGTACCTCCCGGTACAGACCCCCCCTCAAAGTCCTTCCTTAGGGTGACAAAGAATAATTTTGAGAACACATTTCCAATTGAAAAAAAATCTATTTCCGGAAGTTGATTTGTAGAAATTTTTAAAACCACATTAAGGGTGTCCATGTGGTTGTAGAAGGTTAAAAACATGTTGATAGGTTTGACGGCAAATCCAGCCGCCGCCGCCGCCGCCGATACCCAGGCGAGGTCGCCCGGACCCCCCAAGTAACCTCAGATACGCCTCTCCCACTACTATGAGAGGGGTAGTCGTGGTGATGGTCGCCGCAAATGAGATGTATATTTGCAGTCCCCAGATGAATTGGTGGTAGGGTCACAGTAGTATAATAAGCGGGTTCGGGCGCCTCCGCCGCCGCCCGCCTCCTCCTCCGCCGCCTCCGCCACCGCAGCCGCCGCCGCCGCCGTCTCCGCTACGCCCGCCTCCTCCGCCGCCTCCGCCGCCGCCGCCCGCGGGAAATTTGAATTTTGGCGGGAGATTTGAATTTGTAAACAAAGCCACGTGCTTTTTGACAGCTGTCATCGACAACAAACATCGCTAACCTCACTGCTGCCATCTTGACGGGCCTAAACCTCACTAGTGCCAACTTAACCTAACTAGCATGAGGTAAACAAAGCCACGTGTTTTTTGACAGCCACGTGCTTTTTGACAGACAACAACGCATCGCTAACCTCAGTACTGCCATCTTGACGGGCCTAAACCTCAGTAGTGCCAACTTAACCTAACTAGCATGAGGTAAACAAAGCCACGTGCTTTTTGACAGCCACGTGCTTTTTGACAGATTTGTAAACAAAGCCACGTGCTTTTTGACAGACAACAACGCATCGCTAACCTCAGTACTGCCATCTTGACGGGCCTAAACCTTAGTGGTACCAACTTAACCTCACTAGCATGAGGTAAACAAAGTCACGTGTTTTTTGACAGCCACGTGCATTTTTGACAGCTGTCATCCGCCATCTTTAATCCAGAGAGCACTCTTTATCGTAGTAGATGTAAATTCATCACCTGTCATCCGCAGTGCTGCCATCTTGACGGGTCTAAACCTTAGTGCTACCAACTTAACCTCACTAGCGCGAGGTAAACAAAGCCACGTGCAGCTGTCATCCGCCATCTTTGAGCATCGTGCTGCCCTCTTTAGCTACTTACCTTTGAAATGTGGCACGTCACAGCTGTCATCCGCCATCTTGCATCCGAAACCTCAGTGCTGCACTCTATGTAGTGACGGTAAATTCCACGTGCTCTACAAAGCCACGTGCAGCTATCATCCGCCATCTTTGAGCACCGTGCTGCTCTCTTTAGCTACTTACCTTTGAAATGTGGTACGTCATCCGCCATCTTGCATCGCAAACCTCAGTGCTGCCTGGTGGCGGCAAATTCCACGTGCTCTTGTTTGGAAACAAACCTATGCGCTTTTTTGTCAGCTATCATCCGCCATCTTTAATCTAGAGAGCACCGTGCTGCCCTCTATGTGGTGGTGGTAAATTCTACACGCTTTACAAACCCATGTGCTTTTCTGACAGCTGTCATCCGCCATCTTTAATCCAGAGAGAACAGTGCTACCCGGTGGCGGCAAATTCCACGTGCTCTTGTTTGGAAACAAAGCCATGTGCTTTTTTGACAGCAGCCATCTTTAATCACCGTGCTGCCCTCTTTGTGGTGGCGGTAAATTCCACGTGCTTTACAAACCCATGTGATTTTCTGACAGCTGTCATCCGCCATCTTTAATCCAGAGAGAACAGTGCTGCCCTCTTTATGGCTACTACCTTAAGCACGTAGTAGCGGGCAATTTGAAAAGTTCTGTTAGCTATCATCCGCCATCTTTGAGCACCGTGCTGCCATCTTTAGTTGAAATGTGGTGGCGGATAATTTGAAAAATGCTTTTTGACAGCAGCTATCTTTGAGCACCATGCTACCCTCTTTATGGTGGCGGTAAATTCCACGTGCTTTACAAACCCATGTGATTTTCAGACAGCTGTCATCCGCCATCTTTAATCCAGAGAGAACAGTGCCGCCCTCTTTATGGCTACTACCTTAAGCACGTAGTAACGGGCAATTTGAAAAGTTCTGTTAGCTATCATCCGTCATCTTTGAGCGCCGTGCTGCCATCTTTAGTTGAAATGTGGTGGCGGATAATTTGAAAAATGCTTTTTTGACAGCAGCTATCTTTGAGCATCGTGCTACCCTCTATGTGGTGGCGGCAAATTCTACATGCTTTACAAACCCACGCGCTTTTTTGACAGCCATCTTTAAGCAACAGAGTACAGTGCTGCCCTCTTTGTTGTGGCGGTAAATTCCACGTGCTCTACAAAGCCACATGCTCTTTCGACAGCTGTCACCCGCCATCTTTAACCAACAGAGCACTATGCTGCGGGCAATTTCGTTAGCTGTCATCCGACATCTTTAATGAACAGAGCACCGTGCTGCCCTCATGCGGGGCAATTTCGTTAGCTGTCATCCACCATCTTTAATGAACAGAGCACCGTGCTGCCCTCATGCGGGGCAATTTCGTTAGCTGTCATCCGCCATCTTTGAGCACCGTGCTGCTCTCTGTAGTAGCGGGTAATTTGAAAAGTTCTGTTAGCTGTCATCCGCCATCTTTGAGCACCGTGCTGCCCGGTGGCGGCAAATTCCACGTGCTACGCGCAGCTGTCATCCGCCATCTTTAATCTATAGAGCTCAGTGCTACACTCTTTAGATAATTTTAAAAAGAAAAATTCTACAGCAGCCATCTCTCGACGCTAATTGCACAAGATGGTGGCTATACATGACTCCTTAAAGGTGCTCATGCAAGATGATCGCTATACATAGACGCCCTTGGGATGCTTGCGCAAGATGGCGGTTATACAAGGCTCCTTATGAGGGATGCTTGCGCGAGATGGTGGTTGCTCTTATGAGGCGGCTTAAGGATCCATGGCTAGAGATGCCCTAAGGATGCTTGCGCAAGATGGCGGATGCAAGATGGCGGCTATACATAGCTCCTTATGAGACAGCCAGTACTCGATACAACATGTGATCAGAACATTGATTGATGTGTTCAGAACACAAAATAAGTAGAATCGAACACTGTACTCGATACAACATGTGATTAAAACATTGTCTGGTGTGCTCAGAACACTACATAAGTAGAATCGAACGCTGTACAACATGTTAGGGGATACCTTTGTTTAGATTGAAACATAACAAGACTAGAATTGAACACTGCACATTGATTGATGTGTTCAGAACACAAAATAAGTAGAATCGAACACTGTACTCGATGTCGTTAACTTCAACATGTGATTAAAACATTGGCTGGTGTGTTCAGAACACTACATAAGTAGAATCGAACGCTGTACAACATGTTAGGGGATACCTTTGTTTAGATTGAAACATAACAAGACTAGAATTGAACACTGCACATTGATTGATGTGTTCAGAACACAAAATAAGTAGAATCGAACACTGTACTCAATGTCGTTAACTTCAACATGTGATTAAAACATTGTCTGGTGTGTTCAGAACACTACATAAGTAGAATCGAACGCTGTACAACATGTTAGGGGATACCTTTGTTCTAAGAAGATCAGATTGAAACATAACAAGACTAGAATTGAACACTGCACTCGATGTCGTTACATGTGATCAGAACAATGATTGATGTGTTCAGATCACGAAACAAGTAAAACCGAACACTGTACAACATGTTAGGGGATACCTTTGTTCTTAGAAGATCAGCTTGAAACATAACAAGACTAGAATTGAACACTGCACTCGATACAACATGTAATCAGAACATTGATTGATGTGTTCAGATCACGAAACAAGTAGAACCGAACACTGTACAACATGTTAGGGGATACCTTTGTTTAGATTGAAACTAACAAGACTAGAATCGAACACTGCACTCGATGTCGTTACATGTGATCCGATACAACATGTTAGGGGATACCTTTATCCTAAGAACCGAACACTGTACAACATGTTAGGGGATACCTTTGTTTAGATTGGAACTAACAAGACTAGAATCGAACACTGCACTCGATGTCGTTACATGTGATCCGATACAACATGTTAGGGGATACCTTTGTTTATATTGAAACATAGCAAGCCTAGAATCGAATATTGTTTGATGTGTTCAGTACAACTTCAATGATTAACACACACTGTGCACATATCGCATAGCTAAAAACACACTGTGCACATATCGCATACCTAACACTTCAAATGATTTGCTTAGTACGAAAATAAAAATAAAAAATCTATACCGCGTAGCTAACTCGTTCATCACACTGCTAAGACGCTTAGTAATTGTGAATACACTCATACGAAAATCAAGAAAGCACACTGCGTAGCCAACTCGCTCGGCTCACTCGCTTAGTAATTGCAACACACACGGATAAGAATGTTCCGAGATACTTACATGTTTTTTAAGGGGGGGGGGTGAAAGATCATAAATTATATGTACACATGTTGTCTCCTCCAAGTTGTAAGATGAAATAGACGCAGTACTGCGAGTTTCCGCTCTAGCTGGCGAACGGAAGTAGCATGATATCTCAGCAAAAAATAAAAATACGCGTGAGCTTGCAAGTGAGACACAATGATGGATAATGCGATTCAAATCCTGGTAACTTATGCCGTCGGGAAGGGTATCCGGCGAGCATCTAGCTGTAAATCCCCGATTCTCGACAGATTCTTAATCCCAGTTCTTTGACGTCAGGAAGGGCAACCGGTCGAAAACAATAGTGTATGATGTAAGAGGCTAGATACTGCCAGTTTTGCGTCAGGAAGGGCAACTCAACAAATTCTTGTGATTTAAAATCTTAGTCAGGAAGGGCATCCGGCTGTAGTGATACAGCGATTTACAATCTAAGAAGAGCATCTAGCTGTAAAACCCCCGATTCTCGACAGATTCTTAATCCGAGTTCTTTGACGTCAGGAAGGGCAACCGGTCGAAAACTATAGTGTATGATGTAAGAGGCTAGATACTGCCAGTTTTGCGTCAGGAAGGGCAACTCAACAAATTCTTGCGATTTAAAATCTTAGTCAGGAAGGGCATTCAACAGTAAAACAATAGTTCGTGATTTAAAATCTAAGAAGTGCATCTAGCTGAAAATCCCCCGATTCTCGACAGATTCTTAATCCGAGTTCTTTGACGTCAGGAAGGGCAACCGGTCGAAAACAATTATCGAACACGCATCGCGAAGGCAAGAGTGTGCAGCGATATGCTTGTTTAGACTTGCAGATTACGAAAGAAACATAACAAGACTTGAGTCTTAAAACAAATTCTTGCGATTTAAAATCTTAGTCAGGAAGGGCATCCGATAGTAAAACAATAGTTCGTGATACTGCGATTTAAAATCTAGCAGTAAAACCCCCGATTCTCGATAGATTCTTAATCCGAGTTCTTTGACGTCAGGAAGGGCAACCGGTCGAAAACAATTATCGAACACGCATCGTAAAGGCACGAGTGTGCAGCGATATGCTTGTTTAGACTTGCAGATTACGAAAGAAACATAACAAGACTTGAGTCTTAAAACAAATTCTTGCGATTTAAAATCTTAGTCAGGAAGGGCATCCGGTAGTAAAACAATAGTTCGTGATACTGCGATTTAAAATCTAGCAGTAAAACCCCCGATTCTCGACAGATTCTTAATCCGAGTTCTTTGACGTCAGGAAGGGCAACCGTTCGAAAACTATACTGTATGATGTAAGAGGGTAGATACTGCTAGTTTTGCGTCAGGAAGGGCAACTCAACAAATTCTTGCGATTTAAAATCCTAGTCAGGAAGGGCAGCCGGTCGTAAAACTATGGTGTATGATCTAAGAGGCGGGGGTGTGAAAGAAAGCCAGCATTAAGTAAGGACTGTTGATGGGGGCGTTAAACCTTGTGCAGGCTCCTTCATCAGGAGAAGCCTACATGCCTGCACCGTGCATGCTCTTTCGATAGGGGTGTGCTATATGCTCGCACTGTGTGTGTGTGTGTGTGTGTGTGTTTTAACCTCTCCGTACAATCATGATAGTTTACGTTAGGAACTTACATAGGCTAAATGCTACACATTCCGTGGCAGAGCCGGGAATCGAACTCGGACCTCCGGGGGGTAGCAGCTAATCACACTAACTACTACACCACAGAGGAGGACTATTTCAGTTTTACAGAACAGAATATTTTACAACCTTAATTGGTACTGTGTTTTAACCTCTCCGTACAATCATAATATGTTAAGAGCTTACATGGGCTGAATGGTACACAGCTAAGAAGACGTTCGTGAGTTACAAATCGCTTATCAGCACGCAGTGTCCTCGTTCAAGGTCGAGCCGGAAGATACGTGTACAATTTCAGCTAACACATGCATTCCGCTGCTCGCTCTGCGCTGGTACGACTTCATGGACAGTAGACCCATAGACTACAGTATGCATGCCTCTCACCCGGTAGTCTCGGGTTCTATTCTCTTGGGAATAAAAATGTGTTTAAATCGCAAGAATTTGTTGAGTTGTCCTTCCTGACACAAAACTAGCAGTATCTAACCTCTTACACTATAGTTTTCAACCGGTTGCCCTTCCTGACTACTCGGATTAAGAATCTGTTTTGTTTTAAGACTAGTTGTCCTTCCTGATACAAAATTAGCAGTATCTAAGCTCTTACATCATACGCTATTGTTTTCGACCGGTTGCCCTTCCTGACGTCAAAGAACTCGGATTAAGAATCTGTCGAGAATCGGGGGTTTTACAGCTAGATTTTAAATCGCAGTATCACGAACTATTGTTTTACTACCGGATGCCCTTCCTGACTAAGATTTTAAATCGCAAGAATTTGTTTTAAGACTCAAGTCTTGTTGTATTTCTTTCGTAATCTGCAAGTCTAAACAAGCATATCGTTGCACACTCTTGCCTTCGCGATGCATGTTCGATAATTGTTTTCGACCGGTTGCCCTTCCTGACGTCAAAGAACTCGGATTAAGAATCTGTCGAGAATCGGGGGATTTTCAGCTAGATGCACTTCTTAGATTTTAAATCACGAACTATTGTTTTACTGCTGGATGCCCTTCCTGACTAAGATTTTAAATCGCAAGAATTTGTTTTAAGACTCAAGTCTTGTTATGTTTCTTTCGTAATCTGCAAGTCTAAACAAGCATATCGCTGCACACTCTTGCCTTCGCGATGCGTGTTCGATAATTGTTTTCAACTAGTTGCCCTTCCTGACGTCAAATAACTCGGATTAAGAATCTGTCGAGAATCGGGGGATATACAGCTAGATGCACTTCTTAGATTTTAAATCACGAACTATTGTTTTACTGCTGGATGCCCTTCCTGACTAAGATTTTAAATCGCAAGACTTTGTTTTAAGACTCAAGTCTTGTTATGTTTCTTTCGTAATCTGCAAGTCTAAACAAGCATATCGCTGCACAATCTTGCCTTCACGATGCGTGTTCGGTAATTATTTTCAACTAGTTGCCCTTCCTGACGTCAAAGAACTCGGATTAAGAATCTGTCGAGAATCGGGGGTTTTACTGCTAGATTTTAAATCGCAGTATCACGAACTATTGTTTTACTACCGGATGCCCTTCCTGACTAAGATTTTAAATCGCAAGAATTTGTTTTAAGACTCAAGTCTTGTTATGTTTCTTTCGTAATCTGCAAGTCTAAACAAGCATATCGCTGCACACTCTTGCCTTCGCGATGCGTGTTCGATAATTGTTTTCGACCGGTTGCCCTTCCTGACGTCAAAGAACTCGGATTAAGAATCTGTCGAGAATCGGGGGTTTTACTGCTAGATTTTAAATCGCAGTATCACGAACTATTGTTTTACTACCGGATGCCCTTCCTGACTAAGATTTTAAATCGCAAGAATTTGTTTTAAGACTCAAGTCTTGTTATGTTTCTTTCGTAATATGCAAGTCTAAACAAGCATATCGCTGCACACTCGTGCCTTTACGATGCGTGTTCGATAATTGTTTTCGACCGGTTGCCCTTCCTGACGTCAAAGAACTCGGATTAAGAATCTATCGAGAATCGGGGGTTTTACTGCTAGATTTTAAATCGCAGTATCACGAACTATTGTTTTACTATCGGATGCCCTTCCTGACTAAGATTTTAAATCGCAAGAATTTGTTTTAAGACTCAAGTCTTGTTATGTTTCTTTCGTAATCTGCAAGTCTAAACAAGCATATCGCTGCACACTCTTGCCTTCGCGATGCGTGTTCGATAATTGTTTTCGACCGGTTGCCCTTCCTGACGTCAAAGAACTCGGATTAAGAATCTGTCGAGAATCGGGGGATTTTCAGCTAGATGCACTTCTTAGATTTTAAATCACGAACTATTGTTTTACTGCTGGATGCCCTTCCTGACTAAGATTTTAAATCGCAAGAATTTGTTGAGTTGCCCTTCCTGACGCAAAACTGGCAGTATCTAGCCTCTTACATCATACACTATAGTTTTCGACCGGTTGCCCTTCCTGACATCAAAGAACTCGGATTAAGAATCTGTCGAGAATCGGGGGTTTTACAGCTAGATGCTCTTCTTAGATTGTAAATCGCTGTATCACTACAGCCGGATGCCCTTCCTGACTAAGATTTTAAATCACAAGAATTTGTTGAGTTGCCCTTCCTGACGCAAAACTGGCAGTATCTAGCCTCTTACATCATACACTATTGTTTTCGACCGGTTGCCCTTCCTGACGTCAAAGAACTGGGATTAAGAATCTGTCGAGAATCGGGGATTTACAGCTAGATGCTCGCCGGATACCCTTCCCGACGGCATAAGTTACCAGGATTTGAATCGCGATATCCATCATTGTGTCTGACTTGCAAGCTCACGCGTATTTTTATTTTTTGCTGAGATATCATGCTACTTCCGTTCGCCAGCTAGAGCGGAAACTCGCAGTACTGCGTCTATTTCATCTTACAACTTGGAGGAGACAACATGTGTACATATAATTTATGATCTTTCACCCCCCCCCCCCCCTTAAAAAACATGTAAGTATCTCGGAACATTCTTATCCGTGTGTGTTGCAATTACTAAGCGAGTGAGCCGAGCGAGTTGGCTACGCAGTGTGCTTTCTTGATTTTCGTATGAGTGTATTCACAATTACTAAGCGTCTTAGCAGTGTGATGAACGAGTTAGCTACGCGGTATAGATTTTTTATTTTTATTTTCGTACTAAGCAAATCATTTGAAGTGTTAGGTATGCGATATGTGCACAGTGTGTTTTTAGCTATGCGATATGTGCACAGTGTGTGTTAATCATTGAAGTTGTACTGAACACATCAAACAATATTCGATTCTAGGCTTGCTATGTTTCAATATAAACAAAGGTATCCCCTAACATGTTGTATCGGATCACATGTAACGACATCGAGTGCAGTGTTCGATTCTAGTCTTGTTAGTTCCAATCTAAACAAAGGTATCCCCTAACATGTTGTACAGTGTTCGGTTCTTAGGATAAAGGTATCCCCTAACATGTTGTATCGGATCACATGTAACGACATCGAGTGCAGTGTTCGATTCTAGTCTTGTTAGTTTCAATCTAAACAAAGGTATCCCCTAACATGTTGTACAGTGTTCGGTTCTACTTGTTTCGTGATCTGAACACATCAATCAATGTTCTGATTACATGTTGTATCGAGTGCAGTGTTCAATTCTAGTCTTGTTATGTTTCAAGCTGATCTTCTTAGAACAAAGGTATCCCCTAACATGTTGTACAGTGTTCGGTTCTACTTGTTTCGTGATCTGAACACATCAATCATTGTTCTGATCACATGTAACGACATCGAGTGCAGTGTTCAATTCTAGTCTTGTTATGTTTCAATCTGATCTTCTTAGAACAAAGGTATCCCCTAACATGTTGTACAGCGTTCGATTCTACTTATGTAGTGTTCTGAACACACCAGACAATGTTTTATTCACATGTTGAAGTTAACGACATCGAGTACAGTGTTCGATTCTACTTATTTTGTGTTCTGAACACATCAATCAATGTGCAGTGTTCAATTCTAGTCTTGTTATGTTTCAATCTAAACAAAGGTATCCCCTAACATGTTGTACAGCGTTCGATTCTACTTATGTAGTGTTCTGAACACACCAGCCAATGTTTTAATCACATGTTGAAGTTAACGACATCGAGTACAGTGTTCGATTCTACTTATTTTGTGTTCTGAACACATCAATCAATGTGCAGTGTTCAATTCTAGTCTTGTTATGTTTCAATCTAAACAAAGGTATCCCCTAACATGTTGTACAGCGTTCGATTCTACTTATGTAGTGTTCTGAGCACACCAGACAATGTTTTAATCACATGTTGTATCGAGTACAGTGTTCGATTCTACTTATTTTGTGTTCTGAACACATAAATCAATGTTCTGATCACATGTTGTATCGAGTACTGGCTGTCTCATAAGGAGCTATGCATAGCCGCCATCTTGCATCCGCCATCTTGCGCAAGCATCCTTAGGGCATCTCTAGCCATGGATCCTTAAGCCGCCTCATAAGAGCAACCACCATCTCGCGCAAGCATCCCTCATAAGGAGCCTTGTATAACCGCCATCTTGCGCAAGCATCCCAAGGGCGTCTATGTATAGCGATCATCTTGCATGAGCACCTTTAAGGAGTCATGTATAGCCACCATCTTGTGCAATTAGCGTCGAGAGATGGCTGCTGTAGAATTTTTCTTTTTAAAATTATCTAAAGAGTGTAGCACTGAGCTCTATAGATTAAAGATGGCGGATGACAGCTGCGCGTAGCACGTGGAATTTGCCGCCACCGGGCAGCACGGTGCTCATAGATGGCGGATGACAGCTAACAGAACTTTTCAAATTACCCGCTACTACAGAGAGCAGCACGGTGCTCAAAGATGGCGGATGACAGCTAACGAAATTGCCCCGCATGAGTTCAGCACGGTGCTCTGTTCATTAAAGATGGTGGATGACAGCTAACGAAATTGCCCCGCATGAGGGCAGCACGGTGCTCTGTTCATTAAAGATGTCGGATGACAGCTAACGAAATTGCCCGCAGCATAGTGCTCTGTTGGTTAAAGATGGCGGGTGACAGCTGTCGAAAGAGCATGTGGCTTTGTAGAGCACGTGGAATTTACCGCCACAACAAAGAGGGCAGCACTGTACTCTGTTGCTTAAAGATGGCTGTCAAAAAAGCGCGTGGGTTTGTAAAGCATGTAGAATTTGCCGCCACCACATAGAGGGTAGCACGATGCTCAAAGATAGCTGCTGTCAAAAAAGCATTTTTCAAATTATCCGCCACCACATTTCAACTAAAGATGGCAGCACGGCGCTCAAAGATGACGGATGATAGCTAACAGAACTTTTCAAATTGCCCGTTACTACGTGCTTAAGGTAGTAGCCATAAAGAGGGCGGCACTGTTCTCTCTGGATTAAAGATGGCGGATGACAGCTGTCTGAAAATCACATGGGTTTGTAAAGCACGTGGAATTTACCGCCACCATAAAGAGGGTAGCATGGTGCTCAAAGATAGCTGCTGTCAAAAAGCATTTTTCAAATTATCCGCCACCACATTTCAACTAAAGATGGCAGCACGGTGCTCAAAGATGGCGGATGATAGCTAACAGAACTTTTCAAATTGCCCGCTACTACGTGCTTAAGGTAGTAGCCATAAAGAGGGCAGCACTGTTCTCTCTGGATTAAAGATGGCGGATGACAGCTGTCAGAAAATCACATGGGTTTGTAAAGCACGTGGAATTTACCGCCACCACAAAGAGGGCAGCACGGTGATTAAAGATGGCTGCTGTCAAAAAAGCACATGGCTTTGTTTCCAAACAAGAGCACGTGGAATTTGCCGCCACCGGGTAGCACTGTTCTCTCTGGATTAAAGATGGCGGATGACAGCTGTCAGAAAAGCACATGGGTTTGTAAAGCGTGTAGAATTTACCACCACCACATAGAGGGCAGCACGGTGCTCTCTAGATTAAAGATGGCGGATGATAGCTGACAAAAAAGCGCATAGGTTTGTTTCCAAACAAGAGCACGTGGAATTTGCCGCCACCAGGCAGCACTGAGGTTTGCGATGCAAGATGGCGGATGACGTACCACATTTCAAAGGTAAGTAGCTAAAGAGAGCAGCACGGTGCTCAAAGATGGCGGATGATAGCTGCACGTGGCTTTGTAGAGCACGTGGAATTTACCGTCACTACATAGAGTGCAGCACTGAGGTTTCGGATGCAAGATGGCGGATGACAGCTGTGACGTACCACATTTCAAAGGTAAGTAGCTAAAGAGGGCAGCACGATGCTCAAAGATGGCGGATGACAGCTGCACGTGGCTTTGTTTACCTCGCGCTAGTGAGGTTAAGTTGGTAGCACTAAGGTTTAGACCCGTCAAGATGGCAGCACTGCGGATGACAGGTGATGAATTTACATCTACTACGATAAAGAGTGCTCTCTGGATTAAAGATGGCGGATGACAGCTGTCAAAAATGCACGTGGCTGTCAAAAAACACGTGGCTTTGTTTACCTCATGCTAGTGAGGTTAAGTTGGTACCACTAAGGTTTAGGCCCGTAAAGATGGCAGTACTGAGGTTAGCGATGCGTTGTTGTCTGTCAAAAAGCACGTGGCTTTGTTTACAAATCTGTCAAAAAGCACGTGGCTGTCAAAAAGCACGTGGCTTTGTTTACCTCATGCTAGTTAGGTTAAGTTGGCACTACTGAGGTTTAGGCCCGTCAAGATGGCAGTACTGAGGTTAGCGATGCGTTGTTGTCTGTCAAAAAGCACGTGGCTGTCAAAAAACACGTGGCTTTGTTTACCTCATGCTAGTTAGGTTAAGTTGGCACTAGTGAGGTTTAGGCCCGTCAAGATGGCAGCAGTGAGGTTAGCGATGCGTTGTTGTCGATGACAGCTGTCAAAAAGCACGTGGCTTTGTTTACAAATTCAAATCTCGCGCCAAAATTCAAATTTCCCGCCAAAATTCAAATTTCCCGCGGGCGGCGGCGGCGGCGGCGCAGGCGGCGGAGGAGGAAGAGGCGGGCGGCGGTGGAGGCGCCCGAACCCACTTATTATACTACTGGTCACCGCACTTCAGCCTTTGCCGGGAAGATGGACTCCGGCGCGCCGTTTACAGAGAGTCCCTACGGGAGTGGATTAGACCCTTACCCCACTTCGGTTTCTCTCACCAGATGTTGTAGTACGGCGGCGAACGGCTGAGGGGGCACTGAAACAGTAAGATCTAGGGGACAGAGAAGTGTTGTTGATTGAGATTGGAGAGTACGATCTTTATTTGAGAGGCAGAGGGGCGGGCGGCATTGGTGGTGATGTGTGTGTGAACAATGCGGGGATGCATGAGACGGAGCTTGGTAATGGCCACCGAAGAAATAACAGCAGGAAAACCAGAGGGGAAGATCGTACATAACAGGTCATATATATAAATTAATAAAACAATTTGGGCAGAAGGCCTCGAATTAAAGAATTAAAGAGTTAAGTACGTATAACCTTCTTCTCCTGCCAAATTGAGCGGTTAACGAAAATAGCAATGCAATTATACAGGTTTCACCTGGGAGAGGTGAACCCTAAAGATTCAGACGGGCCACGACTTCACATTTACATTAAGTTCACTCCGTAGGAAACGCTAAAACAATTTAGCAAGACACACGCTGTCCTGACTTCAAGAGGAAGCAATACGAAGAATAGAGATCAGAATGATCTAGAGCAGCGGCTTCCAGTTAGTAATTGCTCGAGGGCCACATTGGAAACCTTACGGATGGTTGCGGGCTACACTTTAATAATAGGCAAATTTTTATAAAATTCCAAACTACCCGCCGGACCAATTTTATACATTGAGGAAAAACAAGTATTTTGCAGAGTTTGCAGTAGTGCATATATGAGTGTATACCAGGCGGCCCGTGAGCGCCGCACTTTCTATTTACAATTGTCCCGCATGCACCGGTGATGCATGGGATGCCTAATCACTTGTTTTCGAAGGAGTGTGGATGTTGTGAAACAAATAGCAGTCATTTTACTGCACACGTTCCATAACAGGGTGCATTTGTAAACACGCCAAAGGTGCAGAAAAGAAAATTTAATAACTTAATAATTTATACACGTGTAGACATTCCACTCTATAAAAGAGCTGTTTGTATGAAACAAAAGCTAATACTGTTCAGCGAAATACGTGTGTAGAAGGCAGACATCTGTTTGGAGCTTCGGCTGCATTCTCACCTGATTCTGCACAGATTAAAATGATGTCTGTGTATTCGCCGTTGCTGAACACACTAGTCATATGCAGACAGCAAATGTAGTGCTGCTGTACACTAGTGCATACATCAGCCTAGAACTATGTGGTCGTAAACGAGGTTTACTAATGAAAGGGTTGCATTAGACAGGTAGCGTTGAGGAACACGCTGCGAGCGACTGTCCGGTAGTTATCTATTCATATTCTGACGTAACCTGACTCCTGGTAGTAGTGCCCCTGTGAAAATCAGGTGGTAGATATCCCATTCATCATTTGTACATGCGGGCCATTTATAAATAGCAAGTACGGCGCTCGCGAGCCGCCTGGTATATATTCCTGTTTTTAGTGCATAGATGCATTCATATTTTGCCGTTTTTAGTGCATAAGAATCCACTCTCTAGTGATTACACTCCTTCCGTAGACAGCCTAGAAACCTACATATTACAAACTAACAAAATTACAGCTGATCTAAAGTAAACGCGGCACACCGTAATCGTTACATGTTAGAGGGGAACGATGCCACCTTCCCGTCGCCACATGCAATAAAGTTTACCAGATAGAGAAGTCAAACCGCCTACCTTACATACGGTACTGCCCTAGCTCACCTGTAGCCTGCTATGAGAGGAACTTCACTCGTCGTTCACTCAACAAAGATCCCGACAGCCCCATAAGTTCTAAAATACAAGTACAAGGACGAGCTGAGCGCTGATTGATTGGATTGAACAGAAAAGGCAGTAGTGGCAACTTAAAAACAGATGACTTAAGTTTACGAGTGCCAACCAACAAATAGGTAAATACTCTACTAATACACATAGTTTCCAAGCTCCTAGGTGACACTTAAAATCAAAGCCAGTGAAATCTATTCCAAGTGGAAAATTAAATACTCTATTTCATGAAGTTCTGCATGTCTCCGAGAGACTACACTGCCCTCAGACGTTAAACGAGTTGTCTACTACTAGGGAGAGGTCGCACTTAGTGTGATTGATTACCAGCCACCTCCGGAGGCCCGGGTTCGATTTCCGGCTCTGCCACGAAATTTGACAATTGGTACGAGGGCTGGGACGGGGTCCACCCCGTCTGGGGAGATCAACTGAGTAAAGGGGTGTTCGATTGCTACGTCAGCCATTCTCAAAGTGGTTTTCCGTGGTTTCCCACTTTTCCTCCAGACAAATGCCGGGATGGTAGCTAACTTAAGGCACGGCCGCTTCTTTCCCCCTCCTTGCCTATACCTTCCAATACCTTCCCCCAACAAGGGCCCTACTCAGCATAACAGGGGAGGCCTCCTGGGTGAATTACTGGTCATCATCCCCAGTTGTATCCCCAACCCAATGCCTCACGCTCGAGGACACTGTCCTTGAGGCGGTAGAGGTGGAATCCCTCACAGAGTCCGAGGGAAAATCCAACCCTGGAGGGTAAACGAATAATGGATTAAGAAATAATAATAATAATAATAATAATAATAATAATAATAATAATAATAATAATAATCTCGTGTGTCTCTTGCAGCTGGATGCAGCTCTTTTAAGACAAAGTCTCCGATGAGGGGGGTTATATCTGCCGTGTATGGGAAACTGTATGTCATTGTTCTGGAGGATAGTGTTGCATGTTTTGTGTCAGTTGCAGTAATGTTCGGGAACAACACAAACACGCAGTCTTCGAACCAAGAGAGTGAACAGTTGGCTTGGTGTGGAATTAGGTCACATTAAGGGTCGACGATGGGTTTCATAATAATGTTATTAGTTTTACGTCCTTACTTCTACCGTTTTCTGGGACACCGACCTGCTCGGAATTTTGTCCCACAAGTGTTCTTTTACATACCGAGTGAGTTGGCCGTGCGGTAGGTTTGATGGTTGGCAGCTCTGAAGATGGTTTTGCGTGGTTTCCCATGTTCACACGAGGCAAATGCTAGAGCTGTACCTTCATTAAGGCCACAGCCGCTTTCTACTCAATCCTAGCCTTTTCTCATCCTTCCGTTGCCGAAAACCTTTGATGTGTTAGTGCTTCTTTTCTATCTGGGTTGTTCCAGTCTTCTTCTTTGGTCTTGCCTCTTGGAAAACTTGGATCTGAAGATTACCCTGTTCTTGACATCTGCTGGTGTGATTCCTGCCTGTTTCAACTCGGTATTTATTTCACCAATCAATTTCATTGCGCCTGTTTTAGCTTTACCCCTGTTTTCGTAGATTTCTTCTATTTTTTTGTAAGTCTGTTTGGGTGCATTCTTTTATTATGTCCATAGAATCTTAATTACGATTTGTAATGTCATTGTGAATATTTGTCTATTATTTGATTTCCTGTCTGCATCTGAGCTGGTATTGTCCGTCGGCGAATTTTGGGGTTAACATTTTCCTTATGATTTTGAATTCCTTTCTCCCAATATTTTCAACGTCTGCTTTCCTCTTCAAAGTTAGCTTTTCTGACCCATAAAGATATTCTGGTTTAATGACTGTATTATAATGTCTTAGTTTTGTGTCTGGAGATTTCTCTCTTTTTTGGTAGATATTTTGATTTAATCGGTATGCAGTTTCCATCTTTTGGCGTCTAATTTCATTGGTGTTTGTATCGAGTCCATTATTTTGACGCCACTAACCTTTCAGACATAGGTTTTACTATATTGTTAAAAAGTGGCCTGACAAATGTCTCAGATATAACGTTGTTAAGTGGCTTTTGTCTGGATTTGGCACTACGAAGGATGTGGGAACATGGAATTTGCAACATATTTGTGCTTGGAAGATGCAGCCCAGTTTTTCATTCTAAAAGTTGAAGAAAAGACAGCATTATTAAAATGTAGCTTTGGGATAACGCAGTCTTGATTTGAAACAAGGCTTAATAAAGCGGAACCGTTGGAGTTGTGGGAAATGCAATCTAAATATTCCATGCAATTTACCCGTTCTTCTACGGTTCGAACTATATACCTACCAACATAAGCTCGACTTTCAGTCCTCATGGCTTGCAATGGTCATATTGAAAATAATACAAAACTTTTTAAATAAAGTCTATGATTGTCGTAGTTTTCGTAATACATAAAGACTTGAATCTAGTATCGACAAAAGTTATCACTGGACCTGGTTTTCATTCTGTACTTTCCTTAAAGGCGTGTTCTCACCCAGCCCCTGAAACATTGGCGGCCAGCGCCTTAGTGGCGTTACGGAGAAACTTTCCAAATTCGGTTCTACAATAGACTTCACAGGCGATTGCCAAGGTGGAGCTAGATAGAGTGATGCATCAAGTCTGCTGTGACTCACCCGTAGTATCCATCCGGTAGAACTCCACTTTTGTCTCTAATAGCTGCACAATCAGAACATAGAAATTGGCAGGCAGTCCGCCTAAAGGGCAGCATTTCAGATGGTACGCAACTCGGTAGATGAGGGCATTTATTATTATTACTATTATTATTATTATTATTATTATTATTATTATTATTATTATTATTATTATTATACCGAGCTCGATAGCTGTAGTCGCTTAAGTGCGGCCAGTGTCTAGTATTCGGGAGATAGTAGGTTCGAACCCCACTGTCGGCAGCCTGAAAATGGTTTTCCGTGGTTTCCCATTTTCACACCAGGCAAATGCTGGGGCTGTACCTTAATTAAGGCCACGGCCGCTTCCTGCCCATTCCTAGCCCTCTCCTGTCCCATCGTCGCCATACGACCTATCTGTGTCGGTGCGACGTAAAGCAAGAAGCAAAAAATTATTATTATTATTATTATTATTATTATTATTATTATTATTATTATTATTATTATTATTATTATTATTATTATTATTATTATTATTATTATTAGTGCTTTTTGTAGCGGTACGCATTACCAGTATCTTTTCTTCGAAAACAAAAAATGATTTGATATAACTCGGAATATTCCTACCGAAATTCCTATGAAATGTTTTTCTTATGGCTTAAAATGAAGCTTGTTTGCCAACTTTTGTTAAGTTTCTATGCATATAAAGCGTACGAGCACACGATTTATGCCTCTGTAAACTGCTGTGCTAAATTTGTCATTTTTGTCCTATTAACCATTTCGTGTCGTCAGTTCGGAGTTAGGAGAAAGACCTACTCTTCACCTTGCTCTTTCTTGTCCTTGCATACTTTTTGGCTGCTGGAATAAAATAGAGTAGGAAGTTGGCTCCCTCACCCTGCAACAAACAAACAATAGTAAATAGCTTCGCCAGTTCTAGATGAGATGCTTTCTTTCAGAGTCTGGGATTAATGTACGAAGGGAGATTTTTCTAAAAGCAGGTTGGTTTTAGTGAGGATTCAAATACGCCATGTTATTCCACAGTCCTTTTGATACAATACGCTATTTTTCAACATGACCTCCGTACAATCTTACGGCCTTACACCACTGTAATGTGAGGGGCCTGTATGCCTGCATGGTAGCATTCAACCGGTCGATGTCGAAGTCAACGTTGGGCTGCATCGTCAACCATGTAGTGCTTCCCGCAGAATGCATCCTTCATTGGGCTACACAGATGGAAGTCAGAAGGTGCGAGATCCGGGCTGTAGGGTGGATGACGAAGAACAGTCCCCCTAAGTTTGCTCGACCTTTTTGTGATTATGAAACATGCCTCGTCTAACGATAACGACTCACCGTGCCAGGTCTCCGTAGACATTTTGCAAGCACGTATGAATATCTGTGATGCCCTGGTTTTCCGTCAAAAGGAACTCAATAACTGCTCTCTGTTTGGTGCGCATCTCCGTTACAGACGCCATTTTAAAGGCTAGTTTAGCGCTGCCACCTATCGGAAATTAACGAAACTCTGCGAGACGAAGCGGTAATATTCAAAGATGTCCCAAACAAAAATCAATTTTTTTTAAACGAAAATGACCGAGAAATGTGTTTCATTATATATTGAACGCACCTCGTATGTATAAACTTAACTGCATTCGTTGTTTTTATATAACCTGAACAGCTCAAAACACTTGGTTTGAGCTGCCGAAGCTACTGAGTTCATACTTGTTTAGTAGGAGCAAGGGGTGCACGCGATTCACAAGTTAGAGAAATGAATTTATAAAAATATGAAATTATTTTATATCGGTGCGTATTAAAGAAAGTGTGATGATCTTTTTGAAGTGTGTCCTGAACTTACAAATAGTGCCTCCAATGAATGTGAAGGAAACATCGCGAGTACCGGTAGTTTTGCAGCAATTTTAGAGGGAATTAAGGCAAAACTATAGTCTACCCCGCAATGTTAGTAACACGAGGCACCACTATGTTGCGCACGCGAAGTGACTGTCCTTTGTTTAATACTTAGGTATCCACTAGTAGCGCTGAGGTAAATAGAGGTGGGTAGAACAGCACTGCTGCCAACTGTTGGTTATTAGTTTGATATGTCTATGTATTTTTTTCTTGCTGTGTGGACAGTAGGCCTATGCGCTGCCGTCATAGGTACAGATTCTCGAAGGGAGTGTGCCCACGACAGACATTGGCCTGGGTGTGCAAACATGCGTTAAAGCTAATAAATGACCTTTATTTCTTACCGTAAGCCCCGAGATTAGAGGAGGAATTGAGAAAGTGTAAAGTCACCGTCCCACGCCATGACACTTCCAAACTTCGCGGTTCTCTTTAGTGTTTTTTCTTTTGTAGTGTCTGGTAACGTCGGCCAATGCCCATGATCCTTGGCAGAAGCAATGACCTGGACCACTACTTTTTTGTGGCTATTTTGCTTAAAGTAACACCGACACAGATATGTCTTATGGCGACGATGGGATAGGAAAGGTCTAGGAAGTGGAAGGAAGCGGCCGTGGCCTTAATTAAGGTACAGCCCCGGCATTTGCCTGGTGTAAAAATAGGAAACCACGGAAAACCATCTTCAGGGCTGCCGACAGTGGGGCTCGAACCCACTATCTCCCGATTACTGGATACTGGCCTCACTTAAGCGACTGCAGCTATCGAGTTCGGTGGACCACTACTTTAGGTAATAAAAGTAAATATACTTCTAGGGGCGGATCGGTTGGACCCCGGCAGGCGTAATGAACAGATTTCTCCTCCAGAATAATTTCTAGGTAAGAATAGCAGCATTGAAACTATATTGTGTAATAATCCTTACGGGACAGACTCTATATTTCTATCGGAATTAATTCTGACCATGATGGACCCGATTGTTGGACATTAACTCAGAAACACGAGTAGTTTTATAGGAAAAATAAGGTTCTAGGTTGTAAGATGTGCCGAGATGTTACAAATTTAGAACTTCAAAACCAGATGGGTGTGAACATTTGTCCGTAGGGGCTAGTGGTAACATCAGTACCTTTCGCAAATGTCGTAAAAACCAATTAATGTATTTGCGAGAAAATATTTAGGACCATAGGGAAAAGGAGTACCGCCACCTTTTTAAAGAAAAGAATCACATTATTATTATTATTATTATTATTATTATTATTATTATTATTATTATTATCTATATATTAAAAGAGTTTACTAAAGGAGCTTTGGAAAAGCCGTCCGTCCGTTCTGCTGGACCGATTTGCAACATTATATTTTGTTCTCTCCGGAATTATCTGCCTGTCAATCATGAGACATTGATAGGTCTGTAAGTTCAGCCAACTTTGAATAATCATAAAACGAAATCATGAAATGATCATTTCAATAATCGCAATACATTCTGTACTTCGCAGGTTGCCAACCGACTAACACTTTCATTAATATTCTCATATTATGTGTTTTTCATCCTAAGTAATGTTATTGCATGTACCCATGTTTGATTACTACCTGTCAAGCCAGAGAGTATACACTTCCTCTGATCACGGAAGAATAATATTCCCTGCTAGATACTCTTTGATTCTTTCACCGTTCCCAGCTTCCAAATATATTCAACAGATGCCGGAGCGTTCCTAATAACGTACGTGCTGCTAAGAGAAAAAAGTCTACGTACAAACAGACCCCATCATGACATACGCCTTAGACATTATCTGGGAACACCCTAGGTACACCAGAAAGAGTGAAGGCCATTTTAAAGCATTCTCCAGCAGGCAAAAGACGCTCCTTCGAGACTAACCTACGATATCACAAGATAAATGTTTTATATAGAAGAATTGCGTTTAAAAATACCACTGCCTTCTACGATACAATAACACAGTTTTACATCAAGAACTGCAGGATAAAAAAGCGAATACAAGGATAGACTTTTTACCAGACGGCATGATGACGTCAGAATGGATGAATTCTGACTACGAACTGTGGCATACCATAACGCGCTTCTTGTCAACTATTCATAAAAGCACTGAAAAGCACAGCCAAAACAATATGACTACGTCTGGCATATCAAGACGAGTTATCTGACGTATTTATAAGGAATGTTGCGGTGCAGCACGAGTCCTCCAGTTATTATTATTCTTTCTTTCTTAATCCATTTACCCTCCAAGGATGGTTTTTCCTCGGACTCAGCGAGGGATCTCTCCTCTACCGCCTGAAGAGCAGTGTACTGAAGCGTGAGACTTTGGGTCGGGTGGGAGTGGGGCCAGTATCTCACCCAGTCGGCCTCATCTGCTATGTTGAACGTGGCCTTAAGTTAGGTACCATCCCGGCATTTGCCTGGAGGAGAAGTGAGAAACCACGGAAAACCACTTCCAGAACGGCTGAGGTGGAAATCGAACCCGCCTCTACTTGGTTGGCCCCCGACGCTGTGTGGACCACGTTCCAGCTCTCGTAACTTTTCGTGTCAGAGCCGAGAATCGAACTCGCGCCTTTGGGGGTGGCAGCTAATGACACTAACCGCTACAGCACAGAGACAGAGGCGGGCATTATTATTATTATTATTATTATTATTATTATTATTATTATTATTATTATTATTATTATTATTATTTTCTGTACCGGGAGGTACACCTCAACTCCTTTCATTTAAAAGAAGCGCCTTAAAGAACGCTATCTCTCATTCTAAATGTGAAACAGGTACGGCACGAAGTTGGGATATTGACCAGAAGATGTCACCATTGAATTATGGAGTAATTGCGTTATTGTGAAGTTGCCTAAACTGTCTGTATGTATTGGTTTTGTTTTGGTTTACGTCAAGAAGTTTGAACTTTTTTCCATAGATGTCGTTATAAAAAACTGAGGTAATGCACTCTGGTGCAAGGTAAAATAATTAATGATTTAAAGTTTTGTGTTATTATGTTTTCTCAACTAACTTTCATTTATTTTGTTATTTCAAGGTTTGCAACACTTATTTCTCATTCAGCCAGTTTTTCAATCTGGCTAATCACTATTTTCTGTAAATATTTTTCAGCCAATCACTGGCTTATTGTAGGATTTTTGTTTACCCAATAAAAATTGAGAGGGTGTGTCCGGATTTAGTCCAGAACCCTCTCGAACCGTCCCCTCGGGTATATAAGCTGCGGCCTTTTCAGGCTACCTTGTTTTTCGATCGCCGAATTTCTGAGAGTGTGTGCGTTAAGACAGGAGGCGGGGCGCCTCATTCTTCGCCAGGCAGTTAATCAACCAAGGTAATGGCCACCAGTCATATCTCTCTGTAGCTACCTCCGCAGACTTACACGAGGGGAAGATTCGAATTTCTAACTATGTAACCACCTTTCTCTAAAATGTAAATTTTCTTTCGGCTAATATAAATTTCATAAAGCCTTAAACTCTAAATCGGGGATAGAGAGTGCGTTACCCTCTCGAGTTCCCCTTCAACTTAGTTCGAGGTGACTATACGATTTTGTAACTGTTCCTCTTTTCTGTAAAACGTTTAAGTAATCTTCATTCTAGTCACCTCAGTAGCTTGGGATTAGCACCTGCATCATCGGGCCGAAAGCCCAATTAGGGTTCTATATTTAATTTTCTAGGAGCGCAAGTGTACGCCTCCATTCATTTTGTGTTCCGGCCAGTTATTTAACCTGTTCTTCTTTCCACGAAGGCCCAGTAGTTTGGATAATTGATTCCCCTGTGTAAAAATTGTAAAAGTGTAAGTTGGGCCTAGAGAGGCCAGAAATTTGTAAGATTTTTGGTGTAATGTCGCCTTGAGTAGGCTGTAAGAAATTGGGAGCGCAGTCTCCTTGGTTAATGTTGGAGAGCATGTAAGCTCTTTTCTAAGTTTGCTGTAACATTGAGGGGTGCCATTGGAAAGCTGTAAAATTTGTACCGGTTGGAGCAAAGTGCTCTTGAATTGGGAGATTTCTCTCCTCGTCTAAACGCAATATTTGCGATGTTGTAAAATTTGTAAATTTGGATCTGGAGCTCAGCACTTGTAAATTTCAAACCACTATTTGTACCTGAAAATTTCTTATTTCACTAAGTGAAGAGTTTGTTAAGTTTGTGATTTGAAAAGAAATATAACCTTTATTTTAAATTTTTAATTTAATTTTTGATATCGTAGATAGACCCATTCAGGCCCACACCTTCTTTCACCTCTCTCTGAACCACGGAAACTCCGGTAACAATTATATTATTATTATTATTATTATTATTATTATTATTATTATAGAAGTTTTAACCATTTTTTCTCTCTTTCAGAACAACCTTCAACCTCTGTCTTATGAAAATATAATCCTTAGAAATGCTTCAAAACTTGAGCTCACGAACAGCAGAATACGCAGTCTTCTCTCGACCGTTGAGGTATCGATTATCGCTCTCTTCTACACAGATGTAACAGGTTTGCCCATGAAGAACAAGAAGTTAACTCGACCGAACGAATTTCCAGTTTGTACACGTCATGTTGTTGAGCACTGGGATAAAGTGGGACTATGTGGTTGACCAACCTCTCCCTACGGACCCGAACTCATCACACACGGACAGACAGTTTGAGCCACCAATTGCTCTACGTTCCCAAACTGACAGTGTATTTAAACTAACGGTGTCGAGGATAATCAGGAAAATAGGAATTGGTTGTTAGTAGTGAAGTGGATTGTAAATATATCAAACTACGTACTAAGGTGGTATTTATATATTGTATTTGCCGGGGTACAAGACACACTCGGCTATTAGACGCTCCATCTCACCCCACCCCTACCACCTCCTTTTCAGAACATATCTTGAAGTAGAAAAACATGATCACTGGATAACATAATGAAATGAGAGTCGTTCTGTATGGCTCAGAACGCTGGCAAGCAAGAATCAAGCACGAACAAGCACTTCACGTTATGGAGATGTGCATGCTTCCCTGGACACCTGACTAGATCATGTCACCAACATGAAAATCCGGAAAATTATAAGAATTGTCTCGATTGTAGACAAGATGCGTGAGACCCGACTTCTGTGGTATGGTCACGTAATGTGTAGAGAAGGTACAACTATTGTAAAGACGGCACTTCGCATCACACCATCTGGAAATCGGAACGTGATCGGCCTTCAAGAAGACATGCGCTATGTTCACCTTGTTCCAAAAGATGCCTCAATAGAACTAAGTGGAGAATGGCTTGCGAAACAGCGACTTTGCTCCATTGCGGGACAAAGAAGAAGAAGAAGAAGAAGAGTATAATGAATTTAGAGTAGTAGCCGGGCTATGAGAGATCTACAGCAATTTACATTGGCTTCTTATTGGCTGAATTCAAGCCGCCCAGGGTTCTGATTGGCTGGTGGGTGTGGCTTAAAACAAAATGGCGGCCTTAGCTCCACCCCGTCGATATCATACAGCATTGTGATAGGCTTAAAAACAAAATGGGGATCTTAGTCCTGCCTTGTTGATAACACGTTGCCATGGTTATAGGGGATGAAACGCGCGCTGGGGACGGGCATGGACATAACCTTACACGCTGGCTAAAAGTGCAAGCTTAACCTCACGCTGTCTATGCGTTAACGTAATCGGCTGCCCTTCCTTACAGCGCTGGAAATTTGAATTTGACAGCTGTGTGGGGGCGTGTGCTGTGCACGTGCGTAGGCATAACTTTTCACGCTGGCTAAGAGTGCAAGCTTAACCTCGCAATGACCACGTGTTAACCTAAACGCGACTGTGATGTCACGAGCGCAGGGAATTTGAAATTTGAATTTGACAGATGTTACTTTGACAGCTACGTGGGTGGTGGAAAACTAGGTAGCTACAAATATGCCAACCTGGCAGAAGGAGGGGTGGCCAGCTTTACAGATTTAGGTGCGGGCGATTTGAAAAGTGACTGTGATTGTGTTTGACAGTTGTTACGCTATGTAGGGACGTGTGCTGCGCTCTGGTGGAAACCTTGGTAGTTACAAGTGTGCCAACCTGACAGAGGGAAGGATGGCCAACTTCACAGATTTAGGCGTAGGCGATTTGAAAAGTAGGCGCGATTGTGTTTGATAGTTCTGTTCTGTTGGAGGCGGATGTTGATAATTCCAAGGACTGCCAAGAGAACCAATCAATCGACACTTGATGCTGCCGATCAAAATGCGCTAGAATTCCGTAGTGAAGAGAAGAACTGCGAGATATATCGGGTACAATGTTGGGAAGAATTGATATGAAGAACATCATGCAATGGATGATTAAAGGTTCGAGAGACCGTGGAAACCCTCCATCTAGAAAAATTAAACTCCTCAGCCTGTTTCCATTCATTTGACCGGGTCAGGAATGGAATGAATGAAGCCCCATCTAGCGGCGAGGTTAGGAATTGTGCCGGCTGCCGAAGCTTGTCGCACTCTTGAGAGATAATGATTAATAACTGACAGATGAAATGAAATGATATGATATTGGAGAGTGTTGTTGGAATAACATGACAGGGAAAACCGGAATACCCGGAGAAAAACCTGTCCCTCCTCCACTTTGTCCAGCACAAATCTCACATGGAGTGACCGGGATTTGAACCACGGGACCAAGCGGTGAGAGACCGGTGCACTGCCGCCTGAGCCACGGAGGCTACCTCCAACTAGAACTTCTCCTTCTTCTACTACCGCTTTTCCCACATCTATGGGGTCGTGGGTGCGAACTGCATTGAACAAGTGGATTTGTCCCTGTTTTACGGACGGATGCCCTTCCTGACGCCAACCCTATAGTCAACGTGCGGAATGTACTAGTAGCGCCGCATAGCGTTACTTAGGCGAATGAAATGAGGAGGAGTAAAAAATGAAATGGCGTATGGCTTTTAGTGCCGGGAGTGTCCGAGGACATGTTCGGCTCGCCAGGCGCAGGTCTTTTGATTTGACTCCCGTAGGCGACCTGCGTGTCGTGATGAGGAAGAAATGATGATGAAGACGACACATACACCCAGTCCGCGTGTCAGCGAAATTAACCAATGATGGTTAAAATTCCCGACCCTCCCGTGAATTGAACCCGGGACCCCTGTGACCAAAGGCCAGCACGCTAACCATTTAGCCATGGAGCCGGACTACTGAGGAGTTCCAAAGTGGCATTAAAAATGATGGATCTGAGCATGGAATGCGGATTTCAACCCATCAAAAGTATAACATTTGTCTTCGTGCCACTTTGCAAGGTTGAATCTTTATGCGTAAGAGGACATGTGAACGGAAATAAGAAGTGATGATGTATCAGTTATTTCTGAAAATGTGATTCGGTAAAAGTCTGTGACAGTACCACCGTACACAGTTAACTCCAGGTAACTGTATAATTTGTATATTTTTGTTATCCATTCCATTTGCACTCCAGTTGCATTCCACTTGCACTAAGTAATATGAAACTTCCCATTTTTGTTGGAATTAGTTTAGATTGATCGGAGCGCAGATGTTCTAAGTTCAAAATGTCACTGGCCTGCAGGAGGATGACGATCTTTTAACCGAGCTCGATAGCTGCAGTCGCTTGAGTGCGGCCAGTATGCAGTAATCGGGAGATAGTGGGTTCGAACCCCACTGTCGGCAACCCTGAAGATGGTTTTCCGTGGTTTCCCATTTTCACACCAGGCAAATGTTGGGGCTGTACCTTAACTAAGGCCACGGCCGCTTCCTTCCCATTCCTAGGCCTTTTCCATCCCATCGTCGCCATAAGACCTATCTGTGTCGGTGCGACGTAAAGCAAATAGCAAACGATCTTTTAAACACATTGCAATTGTATTTTGTTATCATCATCATCATCATCATCATCTGTTTACCCTCCAGGTTCGGTTCTTCCCTCGGACTTAGCGAGGGATCCCACCTCTACCGCCTCAAGGGCAGTGTCCTGGAGCTTCAGACTCTTGGTCGGGGGATACAACTGGGGAGTATGACCAGTACCTCGACCAGGCGGCCTCACCTGCTATGCTGAACAGGGGCCTTGTGGAGGGATGGGAAGATTGGAAGGGATAGGCAGGGAAGAGGGAAGGAAGCGGCCGTGGCCTTAAGTTAGGTACCATCCCGGCATTCGCCTGGAGGAGAAGTGGGAAACCACGGAAAACCACTTCGAGGATGGCTGAGGTGGGAATCGAACCCGCCTCTACTCAGTTGACCTCCCGAGGCTGAGTGGACCCCGTTCCAGCCCTCGTACCACTTTTCAAATTTCGTGGCAGAGCTGGGAATCGAACCCGGGCCTCCGGGAGTGGCAGCTAATCACGCTAACCACTACACCACAGAGGCGGACGTATTTTGTTATATCAACAATAAATGCCCCTTCTCCAAGACAAGTTTGCCACCATGTTGGGGGATACCTAGAACTACCATGTTCTAATATTTGCATTGTTACTTGCCACTTGTTCTTAAATTCCAAGTATATTTTAAAGTAAATAATGCTATTTTTTAAATTATTAGTTTTGGAAGACTTGTTAACACGCACCACTTGTGAATGGTATCATCCGCATATGGGAGAATTTAGTTAAAAATGCGAAATATTTTAATGCGTTGAATACTACATCTTTCGATGTGAATTCTGACACTAGCAGTACTCAGTCTCCCACCGTGTAAGAAGGGTGGCGTTACAACTGTGCCGCGACCTTCCAGTCTTGTTTTTTATTAATTTATTTCCAAATTTTGAAGGCATGAATAATTTCTTTGACACTTCCTCTGCTAGGCCAGAAAACAAAGTTGTTCATAGTCGCTGAAGATGCAAGACACATTCATAATTGTCGCCGTAACAGCAACCAAATCATTTGAAGTATTCCTCTTCTTATATTTTTGGAAAGATCGTAGGGCATATGCTGGATTTACTTTCTTGCTAGTTGGTTACGTCGCACCGACACAGATAGGTCTTATGGCGACGATGGGATAGGAAAGGCCTAGGATTTGGAAGGAAGTTATTATTATTATTATTTGCTTTACGTCGCACCGACACAGATAGGTCTTATGGCGACGATGATATAGGAAAGGCCTAGGATTTGGAAGGAAGCGGCCGTGGCCTTAATTAAGGTACAGCCCCAGCATTTGCCTGGTGTGAAAATGGGACACCACGGAAAATATCTTCAGGGTTGCCGACAGTGGTATTCGAACCCACTATCTCCCTGACGCAAGCTCACAGCCGCGTACCCCTGACCGCATGGCCAACTCGCCCGGTGCACGATTTTCAGGATGACCAAACGGCATATTACTAATGAAATGCACACTGCAAATTCTTGAGTATAGTGTTAGTTCCCAACATGAACCATATGGGCTATAATAGAAAGAAGAAGATATACTTTTGTGTAGATCTGTAATTTCTGTAAAAGAATGAAAAAAGTCAATATTTACCTTTTACGATTCACCGCTTAAAGCCATTTGTTTTTTGCCTATTTCTGTCTCAGTTGTCCTCTTAAGAAAATAATATAATATCACATAAGTAGTATTTCTGTACCTATTGGAACTCCCTTCCTTTTCCTTTATACATTTTCTTACACTCTAAATGAAGCGGCAAGTCTACATTTAATTTATCCAGTGGCTGCTAGAGTATCGCGCACGTTGGGTACCTATATGGAGGAATGTAATCACGATTGCGTGTGTTTCTGTGGTGGTTGGTACAGTAGTGTTGTGTGTTGTCTGAATATGAAGAGGAAAGTGTTGGACAAACACAAACACCCATTCCCCGGGTCAGAAGAATTAATTAGACGCGATTAAAATCCCTGACCCGTCCGCGAATCGAACCCGGGACCCTCTGAACCGTAGGTTTCAACGCTGACCATTTCGCCAAGGAGTCGGACCTACCTCCAACTGGATATATCGACCAAATTAATCACATTGTGTTCCCCTCTATGGTGTAGAGGTTAGCGCGATTAGTTGTCAATCCCGGAGGCCCGGGTTCGATTCCCGACTCTGCTACGAAATTTGAAAAGTGATACGAGGGCTGGAACGGGGTCCACTCAGCCTCGGGAGGTCAACTGAGTAGAGGTGGGTTCTATTCCCAACTCAGCCATCCTCGAAGTGGTCTCACGCTCCAGGACACTGCCCTTGAGGCGGTAGAGGTGGGATCCCTCGCTGTGTCCGAGGGAAAAGCCGACCCTGGAGGGTAAACAGATGATGATGATGATGATGATGATGGTATTGTTTGCTCACTTTTCCCATTCCTTCAAAGGGCGTAATTAATTAATTTCGTGCAGGTAATTTCGTGCGCATTTTAATTGCGTGGCCTTGACACATGTTTCTACTCTGCAAGTATGGATGCCAACTTTTCTTCTGGCCTAATTAAAGACGTTTCCACCCTGTTGAGTTTAGCTTCACTCAATATTTCTTAAAATTCTTAATTATTTATTATGTGGAAGTTAATTATTTATTACCCGAGGCCAGCCGAAGTGTTCCGACCCCGTTCGAATGGGTGGCTCGCTTGCCATTGTGAGTTCTCATGCCACGGAATGTGAGATAAGCTTGCAATAAAAAAAAAATTACGGCTGCATCGTAGTTGCATCTTGTAGTTGCAATTTTCTAGTTGCAATATTTAGCAGGGTAGAATTATGGGTTCAACCACTCGAGGCTGAGTGTACCCGCATTCGAGTCCTCGTATCACTTTTCAAATTTTGTGGCAGAGCTGGGAAATCGAACCCGGGCCTCCGGGGGTGGCAGCTAATAATGCTAACCACTGCTCCACAGAGGCGGACAATTGTAATCGTCATCGTAATCATCATCATCATCGTGTCCGACTCGTTGGCTGAATAGTCAGCGTACTGGCCTTCGGTTCAGAGGTCCCGGGTTCGATTCCCGGCTGGGTCGGGGATTTTAACCTTAATTCGTTAATTCCAATGGCCCGGGGGCTGGGTGTTTGTGCTGTCCCTAACATCCCTGCAATTCACACACCACACATAACACTATCCTCCACCACAATAACACGCAGTTACCTACACATGGCAGATGCCGCCCACCCTCGTCGGAGGGTCTGCCTTACAAGGGCTGCACTCGGTTAGTAATAGCCACACGAAATTATTATTATCATCATCGTCATCATCCAGGCCTGCGGTGTAGAGGTAGCGTGCCTGTTTGTCATTTCATGGCCCTTGGATCATTTTCCGGCCACTTCAAAGATTTTAATTCTGGACTGTGGAGTAGAACGGGGTTCACTTGATATGAGATTTTCTCAAGCTCTTAGTTACAGGAAGAAAGCGCACAGTGAGAAGATGGCACTACTGACGTAATGTGCACACCGGGCGAGTTGGCCGTGCAGTAAGGGTCGCGCAGCTGTGAGCTTGCATTCGGGAGGTAGAGGGTTCGACACCCTCTCTCGGCAGCCCTGAAGATGGTTTCCCGTGCTGTACTATTTTCAAAGGAGGCAAAGGCTGTACCTTAATTAAGGCCACAACCGCTTCTTTCCCACACCTAGCCCTTTACTGTCCCATCGTCTCTATAAGACCTATCTGTGTCGGTGCGACGTAAAGCGAAATCGTAAAAACAAAACAAACAAAAAATAACACTGGTTGCTAAGGTTACAATGGTGTCATGCAATACCAGATAAATCCCCAGCAAAAAAAAAAAATCCATGTTAAGAAGAAGAAGAAGAAGAAGAAGAAGAAGAAAGCTATGGTCATGGATGCCCATGGAGAAGTAAATGGCAAAGGATTCTACGATTCCTAATCTTGACACTTACAGTAAGAAGCGTTCGGTTCTAAGCCCGGTCACAGTTATCCCCGGGATATTATCCTGGTACTCATTTTCAGTTGCAGGCTGAGTGAACCTCAAGGCCATGTGCTCTCTCAGAAATGTAAATCTTTTTGACTTTCTAACGGGGAATCGAACCCCCGCCTTTCCAGGAGAACAGAGCGCGCCATTACCGCCCCATTTATTAGTATATTACCCTCGTAGATTTCGCGTAAACACTCACTGAAATTTGTCGTATAGGAAGGGAAGAGGCTTGTAGGTTGTTCTTAGAATTCATCGTTTTATGTCGAACAACGACTGCCAAATACGTCAGTTACATGAAAAGCGAGAGTGGAGTTCTTGGAACAGTCCCAGTTCACCTGCACTGCGCGGCCCAGGCAGTCTCCCGTCACGTGACGTCAACAGTTACGGCAGAGCACACAGGTAACGGAAGTGAGTGTAAACATTCCGGCACTTCACATGTGGCGGCTCAAGGCCGCTCCTGACAAGGCTTCCCTTGCCCTCTGCTCTCTTTTAAATATTACCGATCAACAGTAGGCAGGCAACTGAGCTATAGATCCTTTTTTGTTTGCTAGTACCAGTTCGGTACTTAGGAATGCGGGGAGTTTGCTAGTCTGTTAGGGCCCATTCTTTCTAGGTAACCCAGGAAATGGATTTCATGCATGACCATTGTTCATACATAGTATTTGTGATTTAGGGGATAATAGATTAGTAGAAATATAGAGTCCGCTCCGCAAATATTATTTCATATGTTAGTTTCAATGCTGCTATTCTTACTTGGAAATGATTCTAGAGGAGACATTTGTTCATTATGCCTGCCAGCGACCAACTCGCCCGCCCCTAGAAATACAATTTACTTTTATAACCTAAAGTGGTGGTCCAGCCGGCGTTATCCATTGCTTCTGCCAAGGATCGCGGGCACTGGCTGACTTCCACTGGACTACGTTCTTTTCTGATCTCGACGGTATTAGGTTTTCGAGGCTTAGGGAGTCTTTCATTTTCACGCCCTTCGTGGCCCTAGACTTTCTTTGGCGGATACCCCCGTTTTTCAAAGTGTCGGACCCTTCAATTACTTCTTATGATTAGTGTTATATAGAGGTCGGTTGCTCAGTTGTACACTGACTTAGCAAATGCCATGGGATAGTCACCTAATAGCGTGTGGGGCCTCCTCTGGCCCTGCGAACTGCAGTGAGACGCCGTGGAAGTGAGTCGACAAATGAAAAAAAAAAAAAAAAACGAAAAAAACAAACTAAAGAGGCCCGCGAAGTTTGAAAGTGTCATGGCGTCAGACGGTAACCTTACACTTTTCTCAATTCCTCCTTTCATCTCTGGGCTTACGGCCAGAAATAAACATAATTGATTAGTTTTTACGTATTTTTGCACACACTCCCTTTGAGGAGCTCTTTTCTATTGCCACGGCGCATATTGTTCGCACGACAAGAAATAAAATAGCCACATCACACCAACAACCAACTGTTGGCAGCAGTGCTATTCTACTCACCTGTACTTACCTCAGCACTACTAGTGGAAACTAGTGAACAAAGAACAGTCACTTCGCGTGCGCCACATTGTGATGCCTCGTGTTACTAACATTGCGGGGCGGGCTCTATAGTTTTGCAAATAGAATTCCGAATTAGGTTTAGGGTAACGTACGCCCCCTTTCGTTCTTGATTCTAGAAATTTTCGCATGATTTTGGGTTCTTTTATTTGCACCTTTAGTGTTTTTGTTTGCAAGGCTGAGTTCCCCAGGAGGTAGAGCACTGGCCTTCTGAGCTAAGTTGACTGGTTCGATCCCGGCTCAGGCCGGTGCTAAAATATATCAGCCCCGTGCCACTACGCAAAGGAACTCCTTGCGGGACCAATTTCCGGCACCTCGGCGTCTCCGAAAATTATAAAAGTAGTTAATGGGACGGAAAAATAACATTATTGTTATTTTATGTTGGTGATTGAGTGACTTTGATGTGTAGAATGATGATGGTGACTCCCTGTGGGTGGGGGCGCTACAATCACATTTAGGGTATCACCTGCGTATCGTAAAGAGGCGACGAAAAGGGGTCTCAGGGACTCTTAACTTTAAACGTGGATTTGCGACCACGGGGCTCTTAGCTGAGTCCTGGAGATCCTTCCACCTACTTGTGCCAGACTCCTCACTTTCATCTATCCTATCCGACTTCCATTGGACTACATTCTTTTCTGATCTCGACGGTATTAGGTTTTCGAGGCTTAGGGAGTCTTTCATTTTCACGCCCTTCGTGGCCCTAGACTTTCTTTGGCGGATACCCCCGTTTTTCAAAGTGTCGGACCCTTCAATTACTTCCTATGATTAGTGTTATATAGAGGACGGTTGCTCAGTTGTACACTGACTTAGCAAATGCCATGGGATAGTCACTTAATAGCGTGTGGGGCCTCCTCTGGCCCTGCGAACTGCAGTGAGACGCCGTGGGAGTGAGTCGACAAGCCCCTGGTAGTCATCTAGACGCAGCTGACACCAAATCGTTTGCAGAGCGGCCGCCAATGCTGGTCTGTTCGTGGGTGCAGGATCCATGGCACGGAGCCTGCGTTCCTGGACATCCCAGATATGCTCGATAAGGTTCATATCGGGTCTCCTGGGTGGCCATGGCAGTCGTTGGACCTCCGCTGCATGTTCCTGGAACCATTTGCGGACGACGTGGGAGCGATATGGCGGCGCGTTATCATCTTGAAACACCGCAGAACCGTCTGGGCGCTGGAAGGCCAAAAATGGGTGGAGATGGTCTCCGAGAAGCTCAACATACCGTGTACCATTCAAAGTCTCTTCCAGAACATGTTTGGCCGATATATACTTTACCGCACGTACAGGGATGCCCAGGGCATCCTCACGACTCTCGCCGAGAGGGCGAGATGAATTTGTGAGCCATCTCATATCCAGATGGAGATGGACACGCTCAAAGTCGCGTTTAAGGGTAATGGTTACAGCGATTTGCAGATTCATAGAGCCCTACATCCCAGAGAAACGACCAAGCAAATTTCACAGAAGGAAGAAGTGAAGGGAACTGCCTACTTGCCGTACATTCACAACACCACAGATGGAATTGCCAACGTCCTCCGCAAACACAATATAAAACCGTGTTTGGCACCGCTATTAAAATTGCTCACAGTCTGAGTAAAACCAAAGACAAATTGTCCCCACTTTTACATCCTGGTGTATACGAAATTCCCTGTACGTGCGGTAAAGTATATATCGGCCAAACATATCGGTCCATTGGTACCCGTATCAAAGAACATGAACGTAATATTCGTCTCAACCAACTTGACAAATCGGCAATAGCGGAGCACACTCTATCGTCGGGTCATGATGTCATGTTCCAAGATGCTTGAGCTCTTAACCACGCTAGACCACTAGAGGTCCAGCATTATACGGGAAGCTGTGGAAATACGTAGAAATCCTAACAATTTCAACAGAGACACCGGCTATCAATTAAGTAATACCTGGTTGCCAGCCATAAAGAATTTACGTAGGTAGTTCCCTTCCTTGCCCCTTGACTATTGTTATTTCATCTCGGTGTTTTCCAAATTCGTACGTTTCTCGTCGCCAGATGTTTCATTCCAGGCTTATGTCTATGTCTTACACCTGTCATATGTTACGCTAACATGTTATGTGAACCGCTTAGTCTGATTGTGATGGTTCGGTCAGCTTCCGCTTCGAACGCTAGCGTTGTGCCACGTCCTGGGGGCCATCTGGTGGTGAATGAACGTACCATTTCCACTTCTACTTCTATTATAACGTTCCAAATTCAAAAGTGTCATTGTTTAAGAAGCCTTTCTCGTGGACCAGGGGGTGACACTTCATAGGGAGCGTCCGAAGCAGTTCCGAGATGAGCCCTCAATCTCCGCCAACTAGTGAAAACTTTCTCTTTTAGAGGGTTAATTTAGAAGGCAGTGTTTGGCATTATACATTCAGCTGCGCGGTATAGCAAATTCAAAACACAACACCGTTATCGTCGCGCGAAGGGAACTTGGTCGTACGGTAAGTAATAGTGCTTGTTAGACGAAAATTTGCTGAGATTCTTTCGCATTGAACGAGATATTTGATCCAGTTTTTTGAGAGTATAGAGTGAAATTATAATTACACGCGTTCTTAGTGTGAAGAAATAGTATTATGATCATGAACGTATTTCACATTGAACTACCTAGCTGTTGCGAGTAAACGTGTGTGTGATTGTGCTTCTTATCTGCTTTCGGAATAAAATTCAAAATATAAACTGTGTGTATTATGCTGTGTTTTACTTCTTCCTTTCCTTCTCCTGTTTTCCATTCCCATACATAAAAGTCGTGAGAAGGGTTCAACGAACGAACGAACGAGCGAAAGACTGAGGTTATGTTAGATCGTAATTTAGGCAAATATGGGCGTTTTGGGTTTTTATATGAATTGCATCAACATTTTCAGAAATCAATGTTGCATTTATTATTTAATAGATGTAAATGTACATTAAAATGCGAACGATGAAACAACGATACAAGCTAGCGTTATAACAATATTGCCAACATACAAATACGGTAATTGCAATTTGCTTTTCAAGTAAAAGACACGAGAGAAGCTTTAGATACAACTTTCCTACCGAAATGCAATCATTATCTCTATCACAATTAAAATTTTAACGAAGTAACAACTGTTATTATCAAGTTTATTACGAGGTATTATCGTGGTATTTACTTCCTTATGTTGGCGGAGATACAAGGGCCACTATAGCTTCCATGACCTGTTTTCTCAGTGAACTATATTATACAGGAGTGACGGATCTATTTCTCTTATATGATCCTTGTCGTGGACAGTCGAGTATTCTTCTGAGGACGCAGAGCACAGTTCTCTGCGAAACGTTAAGAATTTCACCTTATTTTCTTGACACGGCATAAGCCCAAAAGCCTATACAATATCATGTCTATAAGTACGGGCTGTGAAAGCATTAATGACATTATCATTATTATTATTATTATTAATGTTTTTTGCTTTACATCTCACTAACTAATTTTTGAGGTCTTCGGAGACGCCGAGGTGCCGGAATTTAGTCCCGCAGGAGTTCCTACTGACACGGAGCTGTCGTATTTGAGCACCTTCAAATACCACCGGACTGAGCCAGGATCAAACCTGCCAAGTTGGGGTTAGAAGTCCAGCGCCTTAACCGTCTGAGCCACTCAGCCCGCCTATTATTATTATTATTATTATTATTATTATTATTATTATTATTATTATTATTATTATTATTATTATTGTACCGGCAGGTACACCTCAACTCCGCTCATTCAAAAGAAGCGCCTTAATGAACTCTCTCTATCGAACAAAACGTGAAATTGCTACTACATGAAGTTGGGATATTAATCAGAAGATGTCACTACTGAATAATTGAGTTTGTCAAGTTTCCTAAACTGATTGGACTCATTTTTTTTTTTTTTGGTGTACATCAAGAAGTTTGGACATTTCTCCATAGATGTCATTACAAAAACTCTGGTGCAAGGTAAAATAATTTGTTATTGAAAGAAATTTTGTGTTTATGGGTTTTCTCAAGTAAATTAACTTTCATTTATTTTTTTATATATGTATGTTTAGTCCTCAGCCCGAAGGCTGGTTGGATCCTCAACAGCTCCGCCATCAGCTGTCATAAATGGCCTAGGCATCACTGAAGAGGCGTACTAGGGAAATGAGGAGTGAGGTAGTTTCCCGCTGCTTTCCTCACCGAGCCAGAAGTTGCTATTACATATCGGGCTGCCAAGCCCATTGAAATGCATGCACCAACTGACCCTATGAGGAACATTTTCACACCATTCATAACAAGGACTGGCTGCATAAGGAATGGCATTACGAGCATCACTCATACCTCAGTCACTTTCATCTTGTCAAACCCAAGGATAAAGCTGAGACAGATCAATGAAGGTAACAATATTGCTCCAGCCCATACCAGAAGACATAGTGCACTGTAAACACTACGTCCTGCCAGCAAACGCATTTATTTTATGTATATTTCAAAGTTTGCAACACTTCTTTTTCATTCCGCCAGTTTTGGATCTGGCCAATAGGAATTTTCTGTAATTATTTTTCAGCCTATCACAGGCTTCTTGTTTGTTCTTTGGGTGTAACTTTTGATTCTGCCAATAAAATTGAAAGTGTGTCCGAATTAGTCCAGAACCCTCTAGAACCGCCCCCTCGCGTATAAAAACTGCGGCTTTTCTGGCTACCTTGTCTATTGATCGCCGAATTTCTGAGTGTGTATGATAAGATAGGAGGTGGAGAGCCTCATTCTTCGCCAGGCAGACCAACAGCCAAGGTAATGACCACCCATCTCATTTTTCTGTAGCTACCTCCGCAGACTTTTACGAGGGGAAGTTCAAAATTCTAATTATGTAACCCTCTATTTTCTAAAATGTAAACCTTCTTTCGGCTAATGTAAAATTTCATAAATTCTTATTCCGAGAGTGCTTTACCCTCTTGAGTTCCCCTTCAACTTAATTTGAGGTGACTATGATTTTGTAACCTGTTCTCTTTTCTGTAAAGTGTTGGATTAATCTCCATTCTAGTCACCTCAGTCGCTTGGGATTAGCCTCTGCATCATCGGGCCGAGAGCCCAGTTAGGGTTGCAAAAGTTTTAGAAGTGAAAGTATACGCCTCCATTCATTTTGTGTTCGGCCAGTACAGTAATCTAACCTGTTCTTGTTTCCACGAAGGCCCAGTAGTTTGGGTAATAGATACCCCTGTGTAAAAGTAATTTTAATTGTAAATTGTGCCTAGAGGGGCCAGAGATTGTAAGATTTTGATGTAATGTTGCCTTGAGTAGGCTGTAAGAAATTTATTAATGTTGGAGAGCATGTAAGTTCTTTCCTAAGTTTACTGTTATATTGCTATTTTGTTTTACGTCGCACCGACACAGATATGTCTTATGGCGACGATGGGAGAGGAAAGGCCTAGGAAGTGGAAGGAAGCGGTCGTGGCTTTAATTAAGGTACAGCCCCGGCATTTGCCTGGTGTGAAAATGGGAAACCACGGAAAACCATCTTCAGGGCTGCCGACAGTGGGGCTCGAACCCACTATCTCCTGATTACTGGATACTGGCCGCATTTAAGCGACTGCAGCTATCGAGCTCGGTACTGTTATATTGAGGGGTGCCTTTGGAAGGCCGTACTTGTAATCCTTGGAGCAAAGTGCTCTTAAATTGGTATATTCCTGTCCTTGTCTAAACATTCAGGTTTTGCAAATTTTGTAAACTGGATCTTGTAGCTCAGAACCTGTAAATCTGGGACTTGAAGCCCAAACCTGTTAAATTCCCTAATCTTAGGTTTTCCAATTCTTGTTTCAAGATTGCTAATTGTACCTGTCACTTTATTATTTCACCAAGTGAAAAATTTGTTAAGTTTGTGATTCTAAAAGAAATATAACCTTTATTTAAAGTTTTAATTCAATATTTGGTATATCGTAGATAGACCCATTCTACCCAGCACCTTCTTTCACCTCTTTCTGCTTCACGGAATCACGGTAACAGTTATTATTACCTAGGACCACGCTACAATTTCATTTTTTTCTCTGTCTGAAGTTCCCTCTTCCTCCAGTATTCCTTCATATGGGCGCTGTGCTGTTTTTTCCTGTTCGTCCGTCCAGGCTCTTCCCGACTTTGCAGTTCTTTCGACTTGAAACCTTGCCAAATTTTGAATCATCGTCCGAAATGGTTCCTTTTCTAACATCTGAATATCCTGGTTCTTGGATTCATCTAGATTTTTACGAACTTCTTCAATCCATGCCGTCGTTCTCTTCTTGTTCGACGCTTATTATTATTTGTTTATTTTTTATTACAAGTCTCTTTACGTCGCACCGACACAGATGCGTCTTACGGCGACGATGGAACATGAAAATGCCAGGAGTGGAATGGAAGCGACTGTGGCCTTAAGTAAGGTACAGCCGAAGCATTCGCCTGGAATGAAAATGGGAAACTACGGAAAACCAACTTCAGAGCTGCCGACAGTAGGATTAGAACCCACTATCTCCCGAATACTGGATAATGGCCCCCCTTGAGCGACTGCAGCTATCGAGCTCGGTATTATTATTATTATTATTATTATTATTATTATTATTATTATTATTATTATTATTATTATTATTATTTTATTGGTTTTACATTTTACATAAATGCGTCTTAGCCGGGCTGAGTGGCTCAGACGGTTGAGGCACTGGCCTTCTGACCCCAACTTGGCATGTTCGATCCTGGCTTAGTACGGTGGTATTTGGAAGTGCTAAAATACGACAGCCTTTTGTCGTTAGATTTACTGGCACGTTAAAGAACTCCTGCGGGGCTAAATTCTGGCACCTCGGCATCTCCGACAAGCGTACAAGTAGTTAGTGGGACATAAAGCCAATAACATTATTATTGAGTGTTTCTTAAATACTTCTATTTCTGCTGATTGGAAATCTGTACTCAAGGGAAATACATTCTACGTTATGGACAGACTTCACTATGCTACTTTCTACAGGAAGCAGTCGACTCTTTATTTATTGACCGGAGGGATGAGCTTCGCGTTACAGCCACAAGGATATATTTCAAACCTTTCGATGGTCCGAAGATTTGTCTTTGATGATAAATATATTTGTAATTGCAATACTCTGAAGACAACCAGAAAATAACATTTGAATTATCTGTAGTTACGAGGCTGCTAAGGAAAATTGTCACATTCTGACGTCACTTACATAGTGGTGATGACGACATAATGCTCTTCTACGTAACGCTACAAGTCGGAAATTACATTGGTATTCTTTGCATGCTTTGCATGCTGACACCGCATGTCAGGATATCGGAAGCAGAATAAATATTTTCCTATCACGTTTTTGAATGATTAAGTCGTGTGAAGGATCTACGCCCTCGTTCAGCTACCTGCTTGAATTATCAGCGTCCCGTCCTTCTGTCGGGATTTTAGCAACGTCTAGTTCGAATCCGTACACCATTTTTTTTATTGACAAGCTAGAGTTATCAGACATTAAAACTTCAAGAATGGTTGCTGATACAAACAGTTGGGAACAATGGTAGGAAGGTACTCGAGCAGATAGCCAGAACAAGCGGTAAAGTAAATCGTGGACGAATTTGGAAAGTGAATCGCAATCCAAGGAGAGATATTGAAACCTTAAGATTTGCCGATGGGGTACAGTATGGACACAGCCTTGTAGGAGGAGTATAAAATGCAAATAAAATAAAATAAATAAATAAATAAATAAATAAATAAATAAATAAATAAATAAATAAATAAATAAATAAATAAATAAATAAATAAATAAATAAATTCAAAATGAAGGTAACGGAGAACGAAGTCGGCTGATGCAGCAAATATTAAATTAGGAAATAGATTCTTAAAGGTGGCAGATGACGGCCGGCAGGAGTAAGGACATAAAAATGCCGACTAGCACAAGCAAACAAGGAAGGCTTTTCTTAAGAAAAGAAATTTGTTCACTTCGAATATTGATATAGGAATTAGAAAGATGTTTTTGAAGACTTTCATCAGGAGCGCGGCATTATATGGAAGTGAAACATGGACGATAAGAAAGAAAGAAAGAAAGAAAAAAAGAAAGAGAATAGAAGCTTTTGAAATGAATGTTAGAGAAGAATTCTGAAGGTGAGATGTGCAGATCTAATCACGAATTACCCTCTGTGGGTGGGGGACGCCGACGAAGAATACACCCACGGTATCCCCTGCCTGTCGTAAGAGGCGACTAAAAGGGGCGACCAAGGGATGATTGTCTTGGAACCATGAAACTACTTGTGATTAGTACCACCACGCGGAGAGCATCATGGGTCGCTTTTACTTGCGCGTAGTACCACTATATTAGGTACCAAATAGGTATTAATAGCACACAGGAGCGCCGTGCGGTCGGCTTTTGCAGTACCTGTGATTAGTACCACCATATGAGCAGGACCATGGGATGATAGCTACCATGATTCTGCCTTGCCTGTGATTAGCGCCCACTATATGAGGAACACCACGTGATAGGGGAAGGTCCCTGTGGTTAGTACTCTTATGTGATGAACACCATAGGTTTGCGTTGCCTGTAAAAGGCACCGAAAAGTGAGAAAAACATAGATCTGTATTATATGTCGAATTTCATAACCTCTGAGTAGTACAATAATGTGTGGAATAACGCAAGTCTCTGCTACTTTTGATTAGTACCGCAACAGGACAAATACCATGGTTCTACTTTCCTAGCGATCAGTACCGATAACTTGGATTTTGGACCCCCTTTAGACTGCAAGCATCATCGTTTCAGTGTTATGCTATAGCAGCAGTCCCTTGGTCAGTAATCCTATTCTTTTACGTCAGTTTGTGTGAATGTAAGGCATTGCGGGTCGCATCCACTGATTGTTTTAAATTCATCTCCATCCATTCATTCTTCGTTCTCACGCTTTGAATTTTGGTCAGTGGAGAATTTTAGAGTTTTAATTTGCCATTCCATTTCGTCTCATTTCGTACCATTAGGGTCCGATGACCTCAGTGTTAGGCCCCTTTAAACAACAATGCATGCATTCGTCAGTCTGGCAGCCTCTTCAGTGTCTGTTAGTTCCTTACTGTGTATTAAAATACTAAATAACTTTTAATTGCATGATCATGCCGTACTTCTATTTAATTGTACCGGCTGAGCTAGCCGTGGAGTTAGGGCCGCGCAGCTGCGAGCTCGCACCCGGGAGATAGTGATTTCGAATCCCACTGTCGGCAGCCCTGAAGACGGTTTTCCGTAGTTCCCCATTTTCACATCAGGCAAATGCTGGGGCTGTACCTTAATCAAGGCCACGGCCGCTTCCATCTCGTTCCTAGGCCTTTCCCGTCCCATCGTCGCCATAAGACCTATCTGTGTCGGTGCGACGTAAAGCAAAATAGTAGAATATTTTTTTTTACAATTGGTTTTACGTCGCACCGACACAGATAGGAATTATGGCTACGATGAGACAGGGAAGGGCTACGCGTGGAAAGGAAGCAGCCATGGCCTTAAATACTGTACATCCCCAGCACTGGCCTGGTGTGAAAATGGGAAACCACGGATAACCATCTTTAGGGCTGCCGACAGTGGGATTCGAAACCACTATCTTCTGGGTGCGAGCTCGCAGCTGCGTGGCCCTAACTCCACGGCTAGCTCAGCCGGTACAATTAAATAGAAGTACGGCATGATAATGCAATTAAAAGTTATTTAGTATTGAACCCATGACCTTTGTGCCCTAAGAACATTATGCATAATGTAACAATTAAACTAAAAGTTGGATTCTTGATAGCATGGATTTGACACGTGACGAGGGGGTGATTACCTTCGGTCCCACGCTCTGGGGTACGTGACGTCAACCACACGTGTCGACGGCGGAAGAATCTCAAGTCATTTTTATGAACTATTTCAAAGCGCGTGTACATGGCGTGACCACGCCAAGTCAAAAAAATATAGTGCCTATCAAAGGAGGTCAATCATCTCACAAATCGAACCCGTAAAAATTTTAAATGTCCGTGAACACTAACGCCAGAAATGTAGCAAGCATGTAGTCACTTTCAAAACTCTTGAAAGTGCAGTTTAGGTAAGTCAGAAAATTTATAGAAATTTTCTTGGCGGCAAAGGGAGAGATCCGAGGAGAGGGGGTAACTGCTATAAATATGAAGGGACGCCATGACGAAGTCTCCTTCTCCGGCATTTGTGATACAAAGCGGACGAAAAATTGTTGAGCTGCTCTGCGAAATCAAACTAACGAAAGTAGACTGAGTTCAACTGCAGATTTTAGCCATTGCGGCTAAGTCTTGACTCCATGAGGAGATAGTTTTCTTGAGTGAAATAATTGTACCAGATAGGACGGTCAAAGTACTGAATAAATTCTAATGTGATTAAGTAATTCGTGTGCGGAAATAATTATAGTCCATCGTGTGCGTTCAAGCAAACAAGTGAAGGGTATTTTCTTTTTTTTATGCTTTATTCCAGGAAACCTGAAGAAATAATAATAAATTGTGAAGCCATGAAAGTAAAAATGGCTAAATAAAATGCCAGGGTCACAGGTGAGCCCTATGACGAATACTGGCGTGACGACATGAGGTAGGTGACTTCCCATCTTACTGCCTCTTATATCTCGTCTCGTGATTTCTTAAAGTGTATTTGAATGGGGATATACGACGCAGTGGTCACCCCTACTAAGTTTTGTAAATGTGAGAGTACGATTAAAGGAGTCATTTGTTTTATTTTCCACTTGGATAAAATTTTGAAGTCTTGCGAGTGCCGTATAATGTAAAAAGTTATTGAATAGGGTTCCGAAGTGATATCACGTCTAATGTAGATCGTCATCCGTGTGAAGTGTACTGCCTATATTTTGTGATGCCAAATTAAGATGTTCATTCGACGTAAATCTTTTCTGTCTGCAATTTGACGTTAATAATAATAATCCATGGTCACTCATTTTCAATCGAGTGGAAGCGCGCTGTCGGGTGAGAACCTAGGGTGATGAATTTGGTCACGGAGATTTCTTGTGAGGATTTTATTCCAGTTCTTTGTCGATGATAATTGTGGAGCTGGGAAACAGAGGTTAGTTTTGTGAATCAGGTTGGACCTGTCATTGAAGCCGGGACACGGAAGCCCGAGGAATGTTTTATATGAGTTGAGATGAGATGTGCGAATCAGGTTAGAGTCCTGTCATTGAAGCCGGGACATGATAGCTCGAGGAATATTTTATAATGTTTGGAATGGAAAGAAATTCATAGAAATCCATAGCGGTATCAATTGGCGACGCGTATAATTAGTGTGGGCATCTTGAAGCATAATCTGTGCATTTTGTTGGTTAGAATATCGTATTTGTTTAATTATGTCGGCAGAGTTTAAAGGGAGCATTTTGAGAAGTCAGTCAGGTAGAACGAACCGGGTGTTTTATGTAACTGCCAAGCGAGCTTGGGGTGAGAGGCCTCAGCTGACAGCGGGGATATAACGGGACCCGTGTGGAATTGAGATTGTAATTCTCTGCCAGGGGAAACGTTAAAATGCTGGATTTGGTTGAAATTCATAGCCGGTAATGATCTGAGTATTGTGAAATACTGTAATTGGGGATGTAATGAACTTTTGAAATCACGAACTTTGAGTATAAGGAACAGAGTAACCCAAATTCAGGGTTGTCCAAAATATAGAGCGATGGTCGTGATGATCGGTTTGTCTGTGAGGGGTGTGCAAAATTCATAATGGTATGACGAGATATGACATCGTAATTATATGGCGAGTTGTTTGGTTTGTGCGTAGATTATTAGGATATCCAAGTGTTAATAACGGTTAGGACTAGATTAGATTTTTAAGCGTGATATCACGAGACAGGATATATATAGCTGGACATGAATTATGTAAAATTCTTTTCCAGCCAGATAAACATCGCAATATTGAATTTACATCACAGCTGCGTAGGAATTTGTGAAGAAACCAGAGTCCGCGGAGATAAAATTTACTGATCTTTAACATTTCGTTAAATCATTTAAATTTATTTATTAAATTCAGTGAAACCGCATTTGAAATAACTTTAATCAAGCGAATAACTTGGAGATGCATTCTGGAAATTTTAGTTTGTTTTCTGGGGAATATTAACATGTAAAGTAACGATTGAGGGAACATATCCGAAGGAAATGGAGTTTTCTGCCACAAAGTTTGTGAGCATTGCTATTGTTGTAATTATTGAACTTTGATTGATTGAGCAGTGAATGTGCTGGGGATAGTAAAGTGGAACTTTGGTCATCAACCGATGTAACTTAATTGTGTTTAGCCTTCAGCCTAGAAACTTGGATGGTCAGGGGGTCATCAACCTCAGTGACTTAGATTAGGGCCATATGCCATCGTAGCATCATTTCCTTGCGGTCATCATCCACAATGACTTTAAAGTAACTTAGAAGAGTAGATGTCGGTCCATGACATAGACGCAGGTCACATCGATTCAATTAAGGGTCCATGCCGTAGAACCACTGTGTGGCACACACCGATTGGACGGCCTTAATTATACTCAGAGTCCAGAGTTCGTGTTACGAGGGCTGGACCATAACGAATCACTATGATGGTACATGTGGTCTCACATGGAAGCCGAATTTAAGGATTTCCAGACTTTCCTTTCTTAAATGATTAATAATTGAGACAAAGGTTTCTACTATGAATGCCCGTCAGGCTGTTACGTTAAAGTCTCACACCAGTGTTCTGACCATTATGTAAAAATGATTGTGGTGTCCAGTGGATACAGTTGACTTCTATGATACCATTGACAGATTGCTTCAGAATTTCCTGAATAAATAGGAATCTTTTAAATAGACCTTTCATTCCAGTAGATAGATTAGAATTACTGAACCCTACCTTTACCTCAGCAAGTGACGAAGAACCCGAAATGACCCTAGAGACAGATCTCATGAACTTTGCTGATAGGTAAGAAAGGTAGGTATCCCTCAATATGGATCAAAGGGTTCAGTATTTTAATACACACCAAGGAACTAACAGACACTGAAGAGGCTGCCAGACTGACGAATGCGTGCGGCATACCGGTGAATTATAACTCAGTGTCCACGACTTTGGCAAAAACATTATACCCCTACTACCCTTCCCCACAGCATATGCAGTCTCCACTACTTGCCGTAGCGCAATACAAATCGGTTAGTCGCGACGAACGGCATTTGGTGCTTATTTCCGCCAAAAATTATGTTAATAATTAAGGAAAATAAAGGAAAGAATTAGCAGATAAGACACAAAGGCTTGTACAGATAACGTTTCTTTTACAAATAATTCGCTGTGAGCTTGCATCCGGGAGATCGTGGGTTCGAATCCCACTGTGGGCAGCCCTGAAGATGGTTTTCCGTGGTTTCCCATTTTCACACCACGCAAATGCTGTTGCTGTACCTTAATTAAGGCCACGGCCGCTTCCTTCCAACTCCTAGGCCTTTCCTATCCCATCGTCGCCATAAGACCTATCTTTGTCGGTGCGACGTAAAGCAATTAGCAAAACAAATAATAATAATTCCTAGTTTCAGGTGGCTAAAGTGAATAGGTAATGTTTACTCCACAAAGTGGCGAGGGGCGGGGGCGACTTTCGCTTCACGCCCCACCCCCTAATCGCCGCTACTGTTTGTTAACACGCCAAAGATGCAGAAAAGGAAATGTAATCACTTGTCAATTTATACATGTGTAGACATTCCACTCGATAAAAGAGTTGCTTGTATGAAACAAAAACGAATACTGTTCGGTGAAATACTTGTGTAGAAGGCATACGTCTGTTTGGAGCTTCGGTTGCATTCCGACCGGGTTGTCCAGATTAAAATAATGTCTATGTATTCGTCGCTGCTGAACACACTAGACATTAGCGATAATCAGACAGCAAATATAGTGCGGCTGTACCATACACCAGCCTAGACCTATGCGGTCGAAAACGATGTTTACTAATGCAAGGGGTGCATTCGACCGCCAGCGCGGAGTAACATGCTGCGAGTGCGACTCTGTTTCTTATCTCTTCATATTCTGACGTAACCTGCCCGCTGGCAGTACTTCCCCTGTTAAAATCAGTTGGTAGACACCCCACACATCACTTATGCATGCGGGACATTTATAAGTAGAAAGTACGACGTCCGTGAGCCACCTGGTATATGAAGACACTTCGCATGCCCGCCTGGTCTCCATGATTATTAAGGCGTAAAGTCTATACGATCTGAGCCCGTAGTTAGCCGATTTGAGTCCCGTTGTTCGAAAACATTTTCACCATCAGGATGTTGGCCGGCACAGTAAGGGAGGTGGTGGTATACAATTTTTAATACATACGGATAAATTAAGGAAGAAAGTTATACAGTTAAGAAAGTTGAAATTAATAGAAAATGGGATTATAACTGAGGATAGTCGGATAGGACAAAAACGTAAATACTAAGTGGATGTATTGGAAAAAGTGCCAAAAGCCTGGATTAAATTCCAAACCTCTCTGCATTGCTCATATGGAGTGATGGTGTTCAGTCCGTTAAGCCTCGAGCAGACCCCTTGGTACTACTCGAACGGAGTAGATTATATATGCCGGCAAAAGGTTTTCCCCTCTCCCTTTCTACTGTCATATATCACGCCCTTCTTATTAAGTCAGGGAGGGCATCCGGTCATAAAATGTCGCTTCGAAGATTCGTTTCGTCTCACTTAATAACCGACCCCAAGAGAAACGGGACAAGGGTTGGATACACACACACCCGCACATGAAGTAACATAGTAGATTTCCTCTTTCTCATTTGAAGTCACTGATTGGTAACTAGGGCATTCCCCGGTCATGGTCTCTTCTCAGGTAAGTTTCGATAAGTTTCATTATTGAGAAACTTCGCTCTGCCGTGGCAGAAGTCACACCTGACACTATTTGAATAAATCTTCCATTTATTAGCGTTGCCAAAATGAAACCGAGATTTTAGACGAAACGTCGTTATACGTCCCTTGATGGTTACTTTTGTCCGGAGGAAATCTAGTATCGCCGGAAACTGTTATTGTACTGTTTGTACGTGCAGATACAAAGAAACTAAGTAAGGTTTTTCCATGGATTCGTCCAGAATTACCCAGCATCGGTTAGTCAGTTTATGTTGGTAGATGGTGTTACGGTCGTATGAAGGATGTGTATGACAAAATGACTGTGTTTCACGCTCTACAGTGTTCAGATGTTGCTAGGAATTTCATTATGGACGACCAAGGACGTGCCAAAACCTTGTTAGGCACAGTGGACAGACTGGTGAGTACAGAAACCAACAAATACGTAAGTTTCATTTGGGCAACCCTTCGATTTTTTGAGAACATTCGAAGTGTATTGTTACAATCATTTTTTAAATGGTAAAAACATTTCTCTGCAAAGTAGGAGTCCCCACACTACGAAACACGTAAAACTAAGCAATTTCCTCTGTTGTGCCGAAAGCTGAAGATGTAAAGGGTCCGGGAAAGTTTCAAATTGTGCGTCTTGGATAGCTCTATCAAACGAAAAAAACAAATCTCGAAAGAATCACTTAGGTCTAAATTCCGTTCTGAAAAAACTGGCTTAAAATCGCTTGTTTCTTAACTCGTTTTCTTTTTGTTTCAAATCCTAGCCAAATTAACTTAATTACATAATTCTTTCTCTAATGTGTTCCTTGGTTTAATACCCTCAGGCTTTTTTTTTTTTTTGCATTTCTGTAAAATGTCCACACCGAAAGTAGTTATAAGGGTTTAAGTGAAACTCTATATTGACTCACATTAGCGCTCGTAGTGGTGCTTAAGTGGACAAGTGGCAAACTGCTGATCTAATCGACCACATAACGATGATTAAGAAAAAATATTGTAATTTTTAGGAATAAATAAAGAATATATTCTCATATTTTATTATATTTTATTTATGTAAAATTCGTGGCCTTCTGACCCCAACGTGGCAGGTTCGATCCTGGTTCAGACCGGTGGTATTTGAAAGTGCTCAAATACGTCAGCCTCGTGTCGGTAGATTTACTGATAGGTAAAAGAACTCCTGCGGGACGAAATTCTGGCACCTCGGCGTCTCCGAAAACCGTAAAATTAGTTAATGGGATGTAAAGCCAATGACATTAAAATTAAATTTGAAAATCTCAGATTTTTGGGTGGACTCGGGGGCGCCTACTGAAACTGCCAGTGAGGGATAATGTCCTCATTCTTGCAGGTCTTTCGAATTGACGCCGCAAAGGCGACCTCCACGTATGTGAGGAAAGGTCCTCATCTAAGATGAATTCTAATATTGAAGACGAGACAAACACACAGGAACCGAACGAAAGGAATTAACCAATGAATGTTAAAAATTCCCGAATCGAACCTGGGACCCATGGGACCCAAAGGCCAGCATGCTGAACATTTATCCATGCAAACGAAATTAAGAATAAAATATTCATTCAATCGACATATCCGGTCAGACATTTTTAGACATGTAACATCCTTTCGCACATCCCATACTGTTTACGACCACTGATATACTCCAGCCCGACCAAAATACGTGCCTACGCGCTGGACTCCCAGATAGCCATTGATGTCTCTGAGATAAGTAACAATAAACGTCCTTGGAGAAATGTGTGTCGTAAGCAAAGCGATTCGTCACGTAGAGAGGATGTCCTGGTGATAATAAATTACAAACTTTGCGGTTAAAAATTATGGCAGGGTATGTATGAAGATAGAAAACGCAGTGGGACTTCTGTTGATATGTCAGGCCACTTCCCGATGACAGCCGGTAAATAAAATTAGCCAAGGGTTCTCAACATTATAAGAATGCGAGCTTTTACCTACATGCAATACCAAATATACCATCACCATAAAATCGAAGAGTTTAAACAAACAAATATTAAATAAATAAATACATTTTCCAATAAAAACCGAAAGGGAAAATCCGCCTGATGGTTGGCAATTTTAATTTTGTGTTTTAATTCAGAACCTCCCCCCCCCTGCACCCAAACAACAGATAAAGAAAATATTGTTTATATTAACTGATTAAGAGGCCGATCACCGAGCGAGCTGGCCATATGTGGTTAGGGTCAAGCCGCTGTGAGCCTGCATTCGAGAGATAGTGGATTCCAATCCCACTGTTGGCAGCCCTGAAGATGGTTTTCCGTGGTCTTCCATTTTCGCACCAGGCAAATGCTAGGTATGTACCTTAATTAAGGCCACGACCACTTCGTTTCAGCTCGTAGCCCTTTGCTATACCGTCGACGCCATAAGACCTGTCTGTGTGGGTGCGACGTAAAGCAACTTATAAGAAAGAAGTTGTTACTGCATGGTCCATTGTGGTCCAGATTGAATATAATACTAATAATAATAATAATAATAATAATAATAATAATAATAATAATTAGAGTATCTGTGCTGCTCCGCAGTATTCGATATAAATAAGTCAGATAACTCGTCTTGATATGCCTGCCGTAGTCATATTGTCTTGCCTACACTTTTCAGTAGTTTTATGAACATTTAATACCGGTACATAATAAATTGATTCATTCGTGACATAGTTTATAACACTTCTTTTTATACAATATTCACTAGTTTATAACACTTCTTTTTATACAATATTCACTAGTTTATAACTCTTCTTTTTATACAATATTCACTAGTTTATAACTCTTCTTTTTATACAATATTCACTAGTTTACAACACTTCTTTTTATACAATATTCACTAGTTTATAACTCTTCTTTTTATACAATATTCACTAGTTTATAACTCTTCTTTTTATACAATATTCACTAGTTTACAACACTTCTTTTTATACAATATTCACTAGTTTATAACTCTTCTTTTTATACAATATTCACTAGTTTACAACACTTCTTTTTATACAATATTCACTAGTTTATAACTCTTCTTTTTATACAATATTCACTAGTTTACAACACTTCTTTTTATACAATATTCACTAGTTTATAACTCTTCTTTTTATACAATATTCACTAGTTTACAACACTTCTTTTTATACAATATTCACTAGTTTATAACTCTTCTTTTTATACAATATTCACTAGTTTACAACACTTCTTTTTATACAATATTCACTAGTTTATAACTCTTCTTTTTATACAATATTCACTGGTTTATAACTCTTCTTTTTATACAATATTCACTAGTTTATAACTCTTCTTTTTATACAATATTCACTAGTTTACAACACTTCTTTTTATACAATATTCACTAGTTTACAACACTTCTTTTTATACAATATTCACTGGTTTATAACTCTTCTTTTTATACAATATTCACTAGTTTACAACACTTCTTTTTATACAATATTCACTGGTTTATAACTCTTCTTTTTATACAATATTCACTAGTTTATAACTCTTCTTTTTATACAATATTCACTAGTTTACAACACTTCTTTTTATACAATATTCACTAGTTTACAACACTTCTTTTTATACAATATTCACTAGTTTATAACTCTTCTTTTTATACAATATTCACTAGTTTACAACACTTCTTTTTATACAATATTCACTAGTTTATAACTCTTCTTTTTATACAATATTCACTAGTTTACAACACTTCTTTTTATACAATATTCACTAGTTTATAACTCTTCTTTTTATACAATATTCACTAGTTTACAACACTTCTTTTTATACAATATTCACTGGTTTATAACTCTTCTTTTTATACAATATTCACTAGTTTATAACTCTTCTTTTTATACAATATTCACTAGTTTACAACACTTCTTTTTATACAATATTCACTAGTTTACAACACTTCTTTTTATACAATATTCACTAGTTTATAACTCTTCTTTTTATACAATATTCACTAGTTTACAACACTTCTTTTTATACAATATTCACTAGTTTACAACACTTCTTTTTATACAATATTCACTAGTTTATAACTCTTCTTTTTATACAATATTCACTAGTTTACAACACTTCTTTTTATACAATATTCACTAGTTTATAACTCTTCTTTTTATACAATATTCACTAGTTTACAACACTTCTTTTTATACAATATTCACTAGTTTATAACACTTCTTTTTATACAATATTCACTAGTTTATAACTCTTCTTTTTATACAATATTCACTAGTTTATAACTCTTCTTTTTATACAATATTCACTAGTTTACAACACTTCTTTTTATACAATATTCACTAGTTTATAACACTTCTTTTTATACAATATTCACTAGTTTATAACTCTTCTTTTTATACAATATTCACTAGTTTACAACACTTCTTTTTATACAATATTCACTAGTTTACAACACTTCTTTTTATACAATATTCACTAGTTTATAACTCTTCTTTTTATACAATATTCACTAGTTTACAACACTTCTTTTTATACAATATTCACTAGTTTATAACACTTCTTTTTATACAATATTCACTAGTTTACAACACTTCTTTTTATACAATATTCACTAGTTTATAACTCTTCTTTTTATACAATATTCACTAGTTTATAACTCTTCTTTTTATACAATATTCACTAGTTTATAACTCTTCTTTTTATACAATATTCACTAGTTTACAACACTTCTTTTTATACAATATTCACTAGTTTATAACTCTTCTTTTTATACAATATTCACTAGTTTACAACACTTCTTTTTATACAATATTCACTGGTTTATAACTCTTCTTTTTATACAATATTCACTAGTTTACAACACTTCTTTTTATACAATATTCACTAGTTTATAACACTTCTTTTTATACAATATTCACTAGTTTATAACTCTTCTTTTTATACAATATTCACTAGTTTACAACACTTCTTTTTATACAATATTCACTAGTTTATAACACTTCTTTTTATACAATATTCACTAGTTTATAACTCTTCTTTTTATACAATATTCACTAGTTTACAACACTTCTTTTTATACAATATTCACTAGTTTATAACTCTTCTTTTTATACAATATTCACTAGTTTATAACACTTCTTTTTATACAATATTCACTAGTTTATAACTCTTCTTTTTATACAATATTCACTAGTTTACAACACTTCTTTTTATACAATATTCACTAGTTTATAACACTTCTTTTTATACAATATTCACTAGTTTATAACTCTTCTTTTTATACAATATTCACTAGTTTACAACACTTCTTTTTATACAATATTCACTGGTTTATAACACTTCTTTTTATACAATATTCACTAGTTTATAACACTTCTTTTTATACAACATTCACTAGTTTATAACACTTCTTTTTATACAATATTCACTAGTTTACAACACTTCTTTTTATACAATATTCACTGGTTTATAACACTTCTTTTTATACAATATTCACTAGTTTATAACAATTCTTTTTATACAATATTCACTCTGCTTCCACCATTCGGGCGTATCTGGATCTTAATATTTTTCAAACGATCTTGCCCGAGATAGTGCAACATCCAATTGGCCGAGACCGAATACTGCTTTAGAAACAGGGCAGCACCTCATATTTCACCACAGTTAAGAATTTACTGTGATTATCATTATCATCATCATTATCATTAATATGGCATTGTACACAAATATATACCTTTTCAAGTGTTCGTCCCAGCTCTTTATTAATGGTCGTACAGAAGGCTACTCCATTTCATATCTTCCCGTTTGTGTGTACGTCGACTGTTTTCTCTTAGCAGCAGGTAAGTTATTAGGAACGTTCTGCCATCTGTTGAGTATATATATATAAGCTGGGGAAGGTCAGAGAATCAAAGAGTACCTGGCAGCGAATAGCATTCTTCCGCGATAAGAGGAATTGTATACTCTCTGGCTAGACAGGTAGTAATTGAACACGGCTGCTTGCAATCACATTATTAAGGATGAAAATCACATACATCAGAACGTTAATGAAAGTGTTAATCGCTTAGCAACCTGCTAAGTACAGAATGTATTGCGGGCCAGGGTAAGCCTTGCGTGCAATTATGGCCATTTAGTGACTTGATTTTAGGATTTCTCGAAGCTGACTGAAATCGGAGGTTTATCACTATCTGCTGATTCACCGACAGGTAATTCCGGAGATAATAAAAAAGAATGAAGCAAATCGGCCCAGTAGAACGGCCGGATGGACTGGCCAAAGCTGTTTCTAGTAAACTTTTGAATATACAGATAATAACAATCATAGTAGTAATAACTGTTACGGAAACATCGTGGAACAAAGAAGTGTAAAGGAGGTGTCGGGGTGAATGGGCGGACAATGAAATGACCAGAGCATAAGTTAAAGTACTAAATTTTGAAATTATATCCCTTTCCTCATTTTTAAAAAATTTTAAAATATGATAGAAGATTTGGAACAAACAACAGAACACTTGCACTCCCTTTAGAAAAACACTTAACACCCTAAATTGGCTTATGACCCGAAGTTGCAGATGCTAACCCTACACTACCAAAGGGTGATTAAACGAGAAATGTTAAATGCCGAAAGAGTATTAAGAATTTAGAGTTTAGAAAATTTTAGACACCACATACCAAGTTGAACGGGAATCAACAGAAGGTGATTACTCTTTGTCCCCTTAATTTACATGTTTCCCAGCAGGGATTTGAACAGAGTCCTCGGACTTGCCGAAACTCTATATTTAAAACCTTAAATAAGGACCTTACATAAAATTAAAGAAGTTTCCAACCTTCCCCTCAAGCTATCTGCCTGGAGCTATCACATGTTAAGAAATTTCCGCCATTACCTTTAGTTGTTACGCCTTCCGAATGCCGCCCTGCAGCTCCTGCCTCCTAATCACGCCACGCTCACTAGACCGGAGTGATAAAGATGACAATACGGCCCTAAAGTGGCCATCTTTTGTAGCATTTCTGAGGGGAAGATTCCAGAACTCTTTTCAGATAGGCAGGATGCCTGTACACACCCCCAATTGTAATTATCAATAGACAATAGACACAAAATTCCTGACTGATTAATAAATGAGGAAGAGGGAAGCCGTAAGGGTGTTGACAACTTTGACACATGAACAAAACCATCTTCAGAAACTTCAAAAAATTGAAATTCCCTTAGGAATTAATTATCCGTATCTTGTGTTACACTAGTTCCAGTTTCATGACACAGATGGCCTTATGGAAGGTGCGCAGTTTAACAGAACGGAGATTGTGTACCCCCGGTACAATAATGATAAAAATAATAATAATAATAATAATAATAATAATAATAATAATAATAATAATAATAATAATAATAATAATAATAGTTGGAATTCCTAATAGTGACTGCAATCAGGGGGATTGACCCTCTATAAATAAATAATAAATGAAATCAATAAATCATCTCCTTCCTGGCCCTTTTCCATTTACTTCGGTTAAGGAATATGATTTGGTTTAGCTAATTTTTACGGCTAGATGCCCTTCCCTACGTGGAAGGATGAATTGACTATTGTGTACTTCTGAGGTGGTTTGTCTCATGATGTGAACATATATACCCAGCCCCCGAGCTAGAGGAATTAACCAAATGCGTTTAAAATCACCGGCCTGGCCGGGAATCGGAGCCGGGGCCTTCTGACCCGAAGGCCAGTACTCTGAACATTTAGCTAGTGCACCGGGCTAAATAAATAAGTCAATAAATAAATACATTTTATCTACTACAACAATAAGGTCTAGCCATTTTCTAAACAGTTTCATGTTTAAAAAGTAAGCCTTTTCTGGACACTGTGAACTAAAGTTACTTGATCGCACATGAGTTGGGGTGTTTATTTACGTAACAGCCATGAAAAGTAATGCCGGCTCCGCGGTGTAGGGGTAGCGTGCCTACCTCTTACCCGGAGGTTCCTGGTTCGATTCCCGGCCAGGTCAGGGATTTTTACCTGGATCTGAGGGCTTGTTCGAGGTTCACTCAATCTACGTGATTCGAATTGAGGCGCTATCTGACGGTGAGATAGCGGCCCCGGTCTAGAAAGCCAAAAAATAACGGCCGAGAGGATTCATCATGCTGACCACACGGCACCTTGTAATCTGCTCTTTGCTTTACGTCGCACCGACACAGATAGGTCTTATGGCGACGATGGAACAGGGAAGGGCTAGGAGTGGGAAGAAAGCGGCCGTGGCCTTAATTAAGGCACAGTCCCAGCATTTGCCTGGTGGGAAAATGGGAAACCAGGGAAAACCATCTTCAGGGCTGCCGACAGTGGGGTTCGAACCTACTATCTCCCGAATACTGGATACTGGCCATACTTAAGCGACTGCAGCTATCGAGCTCGGTCCTTGTAATCAGCAGGCCTTCGGACTGAACAGCGGTCGCTCGGTAGGCCAAGGCCCTTCAGGGGTATAGTGCCATATTTTTTCTTTCATGGAAAACAATGTTTTACCTTACGAGTGAGAGGCAAGGACGGAATTTCTGAACGAGTTAGGTAAATTTATCAACACTTTACTATGGCAAAGTTAGTTATTTAAAATTAAAGATGTTCGCCTCTGTGGTGTATTGGTCAGTGTGATTTTCATGGCATGCGCCGCCCTTTCTTTTCTTTTACAGATAACCTAATTCTGCGAAGGATGAGAATTTTATCCGTAGTATTATTTCCTGGCTTGATTCTACTTCTTTCTTTTTCTTAAATTAGTGACAAAGCCGGGAATGGAAGACAAGCCAACTGGTGGGAAGATAGTAGACTTACCGCAGGTAGCAAAAACCACAGCAAGACGTTTTCTAAACCCTTTGCACTGTTTAATGATTGTAATCTTGTAGCTCCTTCTGTGGGTGGGAGCATATAAACTGCATCCACTCTGTCTGTCATAAGGAGGTGTAAACTTCAGGGTGACGAGGGGGCCACAAACTGAATCCGGCATTACTTCCACTTACTGTATTTCTTTTCTAGTGGATTAACGTCGCACTAACGAATCGAAGGATTTTGGCGACGGAAGGTCGGGAAATGATTGGGAAAGTAGTGGCCTTGGCTTTAATTAAGGTACAGTCCAAGCATCTTGCTGGTGTGAAAATGGGAAACCACGGAAAACTCTCTTCAGGGCTGCCGACGGTGGGGTTCGAACCCTTCATCTCCCGAATTCAAGCTCACAGCCACGCGATTCTAACCGCACGGCCAACTCGCTCGGTACCATTTAATGTGCCAGCTTCCTCACGTTCATATTTTCTGTCCGACCTCCGTTGGTCTAATTTTGTTCTCCTTCCAACTTCGATGCTTTTAGGTTGCGAGGACTACCAAGTCTTTCATTCTCACGCCTTTCTGACATTTCTCTTTATTTTGTACCTTCTTCGACAAACGGAACATTTACATTTTATCTCTGACTAGCATGTGCCCGTGGCTTCACAAGCGTTTATTAATTCAACCGCGCTAGATGCTGTTTAATCCTAACAGTATCTTGCTGATGACGCTGACCGCTTTATTTCTTGAGGCAAAAATTGCTCTTTGACACAGCATGAGTGATCGGTGAAATGCTGTGCCCACGTACGTTAAAAGTTTTAGATCTTCACGTCCAGTAGATTTCGCTGGGCATCGCACACATACACTCAGACATACATTTCCGGATATTACGGACTGAATTTGGCTCTTCGTGTCTGGGGACGAACATGGCTTCCTACACCATGGACTTAAAATGGCTGCTTGATTTATGTTTTCTAGCTATCTTATGTACGTTGCCTAGCGACATTTAATTTTGGTGACAGCACGTTGGATTGTTATATCGCAAAACACGTTTTCGGACGGTTTTTCGTTCATAACTTACCAACTGAAGAGAAAATGAATAATCCGGCTTCGAGGTGCATTCGGACCCCTTCCATATACCTATGTTCAAAATTTCAGCTTTCTTCGTACCATAGATATGGCTGGGCATCGCGCAAACCCAAACACTTCCTTTTATTATTATAGATTGGTATTAAGACGGGTTAGTTGTCCAGTTGTACTTCTTCTTAAAACAATAATCACAACCACTATAATCACTGCTCTCGCCTCTAGAGACGAGTCCTTTCACACAGTCATCAACAAATTCTTTTAACGTGCAGCAAGCGAGAGAGATGGACCTACTCCACTGCAGGCACACTGCACAGTCATGAATCTTAATGCGAAGGAATGCTGGCACTTAATTCTTTCTAACGCTCGTCCTTTATTTTCTTGCTGTTATCAGATTTTTGCGAGCTGAAAGAAGCTTGAAATGTCACTTAAGCGGAATTTACGAAGTCACGCTATTGACAGCTGTAACCCAGTGAGTTAAAGTAGAAACCTTCGTCGAGGGTTCGAGTTCCACCGTCTGAAGAGGTGAATGAAGATAAGAACACTGCAGAGGGTTGCCCCAGTTAACCCACGAGTGGTTGCTATATGAGATTTTCTCTCACATTATTTTTTATTGTGATATTACTTCACAGTGATGAAAGGGAGGTGACTGTTCCCTCTTCTAGCTGAGTTTATAACTGTCGCGAGTAGAGCGATTCACATTTGAAGGGTAAGCACCCCCTCCCCTAGTCGGAACAAAGGTTCCTATGTGTCCGGCGCACTGCGTGAGAGCTTCTCTCATCGCGCGACCAATGGCGTTGGTGTTATGTTGAAGTGGAGCGGGAAACTTACTCCTGTTGTACGCGTATTTGTATTATGAGCACTTCTTGTTTTTGAAAATGTTATTGTGTTCAGAAACCTTGCTTTTTACGTAAATATTACTAGATGTAATGCATGTGTGAGATTTTTTTTTTTTTTTTTACAACTTCAGGACGGAAGTTATTTTTATGTACATTGCATATGTTATTTCAAGTAGCAATTTGTGTCTTTAATAAACAGATAATCATTTCATATTTGTGTCCGGCTCCATGGCTAAATGGTTAGCGTGCTGGCCTTTGGTCACAGGAGTCCCGGGTTCGATTCCCGGCAAGGTCGGGAATTTGAGCCATAATTGGTTAATTTCACTAGCACGGGGGCTCAGTGCATGTGTCGTCTTCATCATCATTTCATCTTCATCACAATGCGCAGGTCGCCTACGGGGGTCAAATCAAAAACCTGCACCTGGTGAGCCGCACTTGTCCTCGGACACTCCCGGCACTAAAAGCCATATGCCATTTCATTTTCTTTATTTCATTTTTAACTAAAATATATGAGGTAGAACTTGCGTTTGATTTCAGTGGTAAATTTCAGCCTTAAGCCCCACAAAACTGTGAAAAATGTCAGATTTATTTTAATGTGAGAGAAAGTCTCACGCGCGACCACTCGCGGGTTAACGTTGGACGATTTTGACGTACCTTTTGTCCTAGACGATTCCTTTTCTCCTGAGGCTGTTGTACCCGGTGCGATAGCCGTGGGTACGGAATATCGCCCTACATCGCAATTTCCATTGCAGAAGACTTTCACGGAATACAGGAAAGGGAATATTGTTCCATAATTCCTTGCACACTTTCCAAAGACTCTCAATGGTGGTGGGACGTCTAGAAGAAATCCCTTTTCAGAAGACCAAAGGCACAGAAATTCATCGGCGAGGCATCCTGGGATTTGACAAGGTTGTCACTAAAATAGTATGACACAGACACCCCTCTCCGCTTGTTTTCTCTCGTAGTAGGCGACTGATGATCTGATTTTATGACCGGACACTTTATCCATGTGAATCCCGACATTTGAGGCATCCTCACTGTAGATAGGGGTCTATGATATTCTTCTGGAAGTATCCAGCATTGATCTTAACAATTTTTGGCACTCTGAGGATTCTGAGTATACCCCGGGCATAATATCCGCCATTACCATGACCCCCCCTAGCAAACCTTTCTTTGTTTTCGTTGAAGAATCTTGAGTGCCCCTTTGGGTCTTTTGGGGCGACAGTAAAGTGCCCGGAGCTTGTTGGTTTCATTCAAATAAACCAAAGCTTCAACCAGGATAACAATCGACTGCCATTTATTCCTTGATAGGTAGTTTTCATTAATTTTCTAGCATTACTGAGCCGTTCTTTAACGTGCGTTGCTTTCAAAGCATGTCCACATGCCTTATGCCGCTTTACCAGGTTCAGATCATCTTTAATTATACGGTAGACTGTACCTTTAGATGTGCTTGTGTAGATAGCAAGATGCCTTTGAGTTGGTGGATTTTTTCATTCTCCATTCATTCTTAATGATGTCCGGAGTCCTGGAGCGTCGAACTCCATTCCGCGACAAATTTTTTGAAGTTGTTGTTTTTGGCGGGAAACCATTTTAGAGTAATTTTATCTCATTGCCTACAAAGGACTTACTAGTTTTGAGACCTTTCATTTTTCACTGTTGTACAATCCTCGATAATCAGAAATTAGCATCGGAAGAGCCACATATCAGCAATTAGGCAGTGCATGACTGTACGTGGCACTTCTCCATATCACATTGAGCAGACAGAACAAAAACATTCTGACATGCAACTGCTTCCAGGAGTGGTACATGCGTTCAAAGTCGCGTCCTGTTTTAACTGGGGCAACCCTCCGTATATGCGAAGGCAGGATCTCATACTACTACTACTACTACTACTACTAATAATAATAATGTTATTGGCTTTACGTTCCACTAACTACCTTTACACTCTTCGGAGACGCTGAGGTGCCCGAATTTAATCCCGCAGGAGTCCTTTTACGTGCCAGTAAATATACCGACACGAGATTGGCGTATTTGAGCACCTTCAAATACAACCGGACTGAGCCACGATCGAACCTGCCAAGTTGGGATCAGAAGGCCAGCGCCTCAGCCGTCTGAGCCACTCAGCCCGGCATTCTAGCAAGAAAAGTACCGCTCGAGACACATTATTGTGGTGGTGATTATTGTTTTAAGAGGCAACCATTCTCTATTAACACTAATCATAGGGAAAATTAAAGGGGGCTGACGCTTCGAAAATGAAGATATCAGCCAAAGAAAGGCAAGGGCCACGAAGACTGCCTAGGCCTCGAATGCTCTAATACCATCGGGACAATACAAGATCAAAAGTTGACCAAGGGAGGTCGGATAGGTGAGATGAAAGTAAGGAGCCTGGCACAAGTAAGTGGAAGGAATGCCAGGATTAAGCTAATGACCCCATGATTTACCAAACCACGCTCCTAAGTTAAGAGTTCCTGGAGCCCCTTTTAGTCACCTCTTACGAAATGCAGGGGATACCGTGAGTGTTATTATACCACCCCCACCCACCAGGGGCACCTCAAGACAGTTGGCATCATTGAATTCTGATGGGAGTAGGAGGAACAATTCATGAACCACGATTAAAATAAAACAAACAATTCGCGATTGCTGATAATAATGTATGTCTACCGCTTAGTCGGGCTCGGGGATGAGATGAATTTATATGCCATGTTTTTATGGCCAGATGCCCATCCTGACGCCAATTTCAGTTGAGGAGCTAGTGGAAATGAAATGAATGATGGTGAATGGGTAAGGAGGTGGAAGGAATCGGCCGTGGCCTATGAATAGAAATTTGCCTGATGTGAAAATGAGAAACCATGGAAAACCATCTTCCGTGCTGCTGACATTGGGAGTTCGAACCCACTATTTACCGTATACATAACTGAAGTTTTGTCCACTCTAGAACACAGAGTGCGCTGCTGTGCCATACCGCCTCTGAATAATTTGCCGACTTTGGCAAGCCTTGTTTTTTACTCGTGAACCGGGCAAGTTGGCCGTGCGGTTAGGGGCGCTCAGCTGTGAGCTTGCATCTGGGAGTCAGTGGGTTGGATCCCCACTGTCGGCAACCCTGGAGATGGTTTTCCGTTGTTTCCCATTTTCACACCAGGCGAAGTCCGACTCGTTGGTTGAATGGTCAGCGTACTGGCCTTCGGTTCAGAGGAACCCGGGTTTGATTCCCGGCCGGGTCGGAGATTTTAACCTTCATTGGTTAATTCCAATGGTTCGGGTCTGGGTGTTTGTTCTGTCCCGAACATTCCTGCAACTCACACACCACACATAACACAATCCTCCAACACAATAGGGCCTAACACGCAGTTACCTTCACATGGCTGATGCCGCCCACCCTAATCGGAGGGCTGCACCCGGCTAGAAATAGCCACACGAAATTATTATAATTATTATTACACCAGGAGAATGCTGGGGCTGTAGCTTAATGAAGACTACGGCCGCTACCATTCCACTCCTCGGCCTTTCCTCTTCCATGGTCGCCATAAGATATATTTGTGTCGGTGCGACATAAAACAGATGGTGAAAAAATGGATTAATCGTATGTCGTCCAAGCCGTGCCATGTGGGGTTCCTAACCTATCTTTTGCGTATGTTCGAGGGAAGGTTTACCTCCTTTTGTCTCCAAGAACTGATGGCAGCCGTGTCTAAGAAATATTCGGATGATGGTGGCAGAGCAGCGTTAGCAAAATTCAAAGTAGAGTACATAGAATTTCGCTGTCTCGAAATGTTACTCTGGAGGCGAACAGCAGGAGGCAGAACCGATGTTTCACGTTTGTTATGACGGATGACGAAATGTCAGATCTTCTGAATAAATGCACGTCCGAACATTAGCGTAATTCTACGTGCAGCGTGTATGTATTACTGCATCGTTCAAGAACAATGACACGTTTCGGAATATTAATATTATGATGCGCCTTACCATTTCTACTGGTGCCTGTCGGGAGCCACTGCGGTGCCTTATAAGGATAGTGGTGGCACTCCGTGAGACAGTAAGGAGCAACATTCTGCGCAGTTAGGAATGAACAACCTTAGAGGAAATGTTCCGACACACTTTGCATCACCGTTGGTTTTGTATTGGCCTATATTTTTAATATCAACTAGCCGAAGACAATGCTCTTCCCTGGGTTTTTTCTGGAGTACATTCGTGCCGTTTCTCTATATAATACAGCAGGCGTGCGTTTAAAACCACATTTTTTCTGTTTCTTCTTTTATTTTTAGTCTTTTTTCGGGGTACATAAATATCTTACATACTAGGTAATTTCATAAAAGTACATTCTTATATAATACCTTTGATGTCTTGTTCTCTGCGGCATGAACAAACAGATTTTGTGCTTTTCCGACACATGAGAAAGCAATGTAGAGCTGACCGTATGAGAAACAGGAACCTTTCAAATTAACTCCGCAATAGTGAAACGTTTGATTCTGGGCCTTAACGATAGTTCTTTTTTACAAGTTGTTTTACGTCGAACCTACACAGTGGCCTTAATTAAGGTACAGCCCTGTGTGAAAATGGGAAACCACGGAAAACGATCTTCAGGGCTGCCGACAGTGGGGTTCGAACCCACTATCTCACGAATACTGGATACTGGCCGCACTTAAGCGACTGGAGCTATCGAACTCGGTAGTTTTTTCGTGTGGCTATTTCTAGCCGAGTGAAGCCCTTGTAAGGCAGACCCTCCGATGAGGGTGGGCGGCATCTGCCATGTGTAGGTAACTGCGTGTTATTGTGGTGGAGGATAGTGTTATGTGTGGTGTGTGAGTTGCAGGGATGTTGGGGACAGCACAAACACCCAGCCCCCGGGCCACTGGAATTAACCAATTAAGGTTAAAATCCCCGACCCGGCCGGGAATCGAACCCGGGACCCTCTGAACCGAAGGCCAGTACGCTGACCATTCAGCCAACGACTCGGACAACTCGGTAGTGATATACTATAAACTAATCTTACTGGAAACTGTAATCGTTTGAAACAAAATGATAAATCATTTGAGATCAAGGGAATTCTTGGCATGAAAATCGATTTTCCTTTTTCTTTGCCGGTTAGGATAATTACGTCAATGATATTGTTAAGGAGCTATTTCTGTAACTATCTGCTGTATATTCAAGAATTACAGAAAATACTCACGGATGTACTCAAGAGCAAACAGTTATAGGTCTGAGATAACTATACTCTTGCCCGATGAATCAAAGGTGGTACATAAAACCAAGGAGTACACATCACAGCCTTCTAGAGTTCATTCTCACTCCGATTCTTCCAGTACATTCTCACTCATTTTAATACATTCAATGACGGAGTCAGCCAATTTCAAGTCCCACATCTCCCACACCACCACAGCTACCGACACGCAACCACTACAGTGCAATAGCAAACACTCGAAAACGAGTAGGTTGGTCTTCCAATCTGAAATCCTCTTTATCTGTGAGTCCGTAGGTGACTGAACAGGCCAAAACGGGAGACACAGAATTTTCCGCAGAGATGGCAGATAGTCCCAGGGGGAGCAGCCATTGTTCTCCTTTTCCGTTATTTTTACTTCCTTCGTTGTCTCTTATCGTTCGCTATTCGCCTACGGTTTTCTCCGAAAAGTAGTGTGCCGCGATGAACTAAAGATTTCCTGGATGAATGGTTGAGAGCTAAGGTCTCCCAGTTGTTGACATCAATGTATCACATCTTCATGCTAGCCTTAATTACATCCTTATATCGCTTCCTCTGACCTCCCAAACAACGTTTACCCACTGTTAACTCAGAGTCGTGGTACACGCCCTGTGCATCGGAGCTCACGTCTTAAAACCATGGCTTCTATACTGGTGGTATGTGCCTCTTCAAGTATGCCGACATTTGTGCGTCTATCTTGCCATGTTATATGAAAAATTCTCCTTAAACATCGCTGGTGACATTGTTCCACCTTTTTAATATGCCGCCTGTAGCATGTCCAGGATTCGGATCCATATAGTAAGCTGGGAACTATAACTGAACTGTATACGAGGATCTTCGTTGCAGCATTGAAATCATGATTGTCAAATACTCGGTATCGTAGTGTGGCAAAGAATGCTCCAGCACGGCTGATTCTAAATTGGATTTCCGAATCTATATTTGCACTTGATGAGGGGATGCTGCCAAGGTAAGGAAAGGAGTTTACTACTTGAAGGCTCACTCCATCGACGGAGACATTGATCTGTCTTTCTCCAGGGGCTGGTTGATAGAGAATCTGTGTCTTACTGATATTCATTTTGAGACGAATTTTTCTGTATGCAGTTGAAAAGGCATTCAGGATTAACACTAGTTCTTCTTCAGACTGAGCTACAACTGCTTATCATCAGCATACTGTTGTAACCATCCAGGCTTCTCCAGCCATATTGAATTAGTGTACAATCCTTTTACGCGATATCACTCGATATCAAGTTTATTCGCCATCGGCAATTATTCATAATCACATATTGATTCAACTTCTATCATTTGTAATTAAGGTTTTTGGAATCATATTGTATATATTAGAACATCATTTATTATTTAAATTAAATTTATTATTAAATTAGTACTGTGTAGGATATGAATTCATTATGTATTGTAAATATGGTCAATGTTGGGACAGAGTTGGTGTCATTTCATCACATACTTGTGTACACGGAAAAGTTATTCTTGAAGCGGGGAAGTTGGATGACTCACGGGTTTAACTCATGAGTAAAAGGTAATACACAGCGACCCGCGTGCAAGGCTAGCAAGCTAGAAGACTACATCATCGCCACGCCTACTGGTTACTTGTGAAGAATGAAGAGAGGGAGATGATAATGCAATCTACGAATCAGATGCTTCGTTGTATTGAGATTTGGTTTCGAGCTGTTACCAAGAGTGGGGAGAGCCCGGGGATATATTATCTAGCGTGGAGCAACCCTCGACTCTCACTACCAGAACCACAACTACTTTATTATTTCTTGAGACAGTGAGTGGTCGCTTCGAGACATAGTTATTTTCGTACAGTGTGTTGTCGCTTCGATACAGTACTTAGCTGCTGTGATGATGTGGACCAGGGTGAGACGAAACAAGCTTACGGCTTGTGAGATATTCAGTAAATATTCTGGACGAAGAACTACGTTTAGTTCAAGTCCACGGAATTTGGTACAAGTCTGTATTGTATCAGTAGAATAGCTAAGTTGGATTGATATTTTCTGTTAACATGGAAAAATTCATAACTCTTAATTTTCTCCTCCTATGATCAACGGTGATCAATTTTCATAAGTACAGGGCCAATGTCTAATTTAAAGACTAGGCAATTAGGGATTGCTAGTCCAGATAGCCCAAACCATATCACAGAAGGAAGGAAGGATGTCCATGGAGCCAATTCTACAACGAGAAGAAGGGAACGAGTAACCACGGAATCCAGATGAGCTCAACGGAAGCTGTAATTGGTGAGCTTCAATTAGATAAAGCAAGAGACAGTTAATTTCAGTAACGTAAATTCTAAAATCCCTCCAAGCTTTAAGGAACTTTTCCGATTCATCTCATTTTTGTATAATAAATTCATTTTATTTAATACTGCGTTAATTTTCTTTCTCAAGCGATACTTCACGGTTAATTATTTAAAATCCTGGAAGTATCTATGCCAGTAAATATAAATTTTGCTTTACAGTTTTGTTTAAAAACCATGAAATTATTAGTGATTGTATTTGCGTGGCAATTTGCGGGCAAGCCACATATAGTTTATTTTATATCCATATCCAGGTATTAACTTTCGTCTCCCCAAGTGTTAAGATGAGGAGAGCGAACAGTTACACTGTAACTTGACTAATGCTGTAGAAAGTGTACGAGTCTTCGCCCATAGACGGCTCAAATTAAGCAGTTTCCCATCCAGTCTATAATTTACCTGTATTCCTGGAGGAAGAACGCCCATGACTAGCTGCATAACAGCGGCTATATATAATGAGAACAAAGTGGGGGCAACAACACAGCCTTGCTTAACACCGGTATTGATACGAAATGGCTCGCCAACAGAGTTGGTACCGGTAACAGTTGCCGTCATATCAGTGTAGAACAGTTTCTAGATGGAAATAAATTTCTGTGGAAAACCATACAATCCTAAAATCTTCCACAAAGCATCACGGTTTACAGAATCAAATGCTTTAGTGAGATCAATGAAGGCAATATAAAGAGGTCTTTTTTCTCTGCATTTTTGCTGAAGCTGACGAGCTGTGAATATCATATCCGTAGTTCCTCTAGAAGGCCTGAATCCACACCGGCTCTCTGGTAGTATTTCCTTCGCTAAGGGTAGTATACGATTTGCCAAAATTCGAGCAATATGCTTTCCCTAGGAAGACAGTAATGATACTCCCCGATAGTTATTACAGTCTGTTCGATCACCTTTCTTAAATATTTGAACTATAACACTATCTCTGAAATCGGAAGGCATTTCTTCAGTGTTCCAAATTTTAACAATAAGTTCATGTAAGTGTCTTATGAGTTTCTCTATGAGAGCTTTCGCAGGTATACCATCACGACCGGTGGCCTTTTGCCGCCTTGATTCTTAACAGCACGCTAAACTTCATCCAATATTGGTAGGGAGCCAAGTTCTTCTTTGATGGGTGCTTGTTCTATTGAGTCATACGCCTGTTCATCAACAACTGATTCCTGATTCAGGAGACCTTTGAAATGTTCTTTCCATCTATCCATGATGGAGAACTGATCTTTTAGAAGTGTACTCCTATCACTGGACCAGAGTGGATTTCTACGAAACGTGATGGGACCATAAACTGTTCTCGTTGCTTGGAAGAATTGTCGCGAATCTTTGTCTGCTAGATATTGCAGATCTCTTTCTTTGGTTGTCCACCAAGCATTCTTGAACACACGGGTTCTTCTTTGGACATTTGCTTTGGCAAGACAAAAAGCTTTTTTCTTTGCGAGGCAGGTCATGACCTTTAGCCACGTTTGCAAGGCTTTTTTCTTCTCTGATATCAATGCTTCAATCTCTTCATCATTTTCATCAAACTAATCTTGATGTTTCTTGGTCTTACAACCCATTGTTTCTTTGCAAGCATCCCGAATAGTGGTCCTCAGGCTCTCCCAGTGTTGTGTTACATCCTGATGATACTCCTTCGACAGTGTCTGATGAAACATTTCTCTATATTGTGAGGCATATTCTGGAATCCCAAATTTCATGGTAACAAAAGCGTATTTACAGCTCTTCCGTTGTTTTCTCCTTTGAGGGGATAGTGACACATTCATAACTGATCTGATAAGTTGGTGATCTGTCCAACAATCATCCGCTCCTGTCATTGGTTTGGTGATAAAAACATCGCGAAGATCTTTAGTGCGGACAGTTATGCAGTATAATCAATGAGATACCAAGTGCTTCGATCTAGGGTGCTCCCATGAAGTTTCAAAGCGATTCTTTTGGCAAAAATGATGTTAGTGATTGTTAAATCATGTTCAGCACATTTTGAGAGAAGTCGAATACCATTAGAGTTTTCACTGCCAATTCCATCCTTGCCAATGACACCAATCCACATAATGTTGTTTTTGACCACTCTGGCATTAAAATCGCCTAGTAAGATTATTTTTCTTCTTGATTATTGACAGGATGCCATCCAGGTATGAATAAAATGATTCTTTGATGTCATCATCAGAATTAGTGTGGGGGCATATGCGCCGACCACCATGGGATACAGGTTGTCGTTTAACCGAAGTCTTAATGTTATAAGGCGTTCATTATGTCCAGTGGGAAGTTCTGTCAATTCCTTGAGAATATTATTCTTGATAGGAAAGCCTACTTCGTGTAATCGGTGCTCACTGGTAGCTTTCCCCTTCCAGAAGAAGCAGTAACCTGCACCTTGTTCACGCAGTTGACCATCAGCAAGACGGGTTTCCTGGAGTGCTAATATATCGATGTTATGTCTTCTTAATTCTCTATCCACTATAGCTGTTCTCCTTTCGGGTCTCTCATTTGCGGGGTGATCATTGCGTGTTCTTACATTCCATGTTGAAAAATTTATTTATTTGTTCGACCGCATAAAGGTGATACCATCGGACGCGGCTATCCGATCGGTAATATTAGTGGCTGACTATTTTAGGACATCTTTTCTAGCCCTTTCTCCGGGTGGGGTGAGCAGATTGGACCCTAAATAGGACTGCTCAGACGTAGATGCAACAACCGAATTGCTCTACAGCCACAGACCTAAGCAAGACGACCGATCACACAAGTGAGAGTGTTGCTGCACATCAACCTAACTTGATGACTAGGAAATATGTTTAATGACAAGCAGATGTAAGACGATTGAATGATTTCTAATCACTGCAGCCTTCATCCGCCATTCCAGTCGAGTAAGGATACCCTGTCCGAACAAGTGGTCCGCCGTTGAGGACTTTCTATGCCATTGACCACATGTGTTTCTTCCGCCGTTAGGGAAAGTTTCCCCACCAAGGGCAAGAGTGTGCCCCAACCACTACCAGCTCATGTGTAGCGCCTTCACAGCCAGTCCGTCTGGCATGACCTCATCCGCCTCCACAGCCGCTGGGAACCGTACTGAGAGGTTCCTCCTCCCCTTGTTTGCCGCTGGGTCTTATTGAATATAATAACGTTTTAACCCGGCACAATTTTTTAACGAGCCAATTTTTTCCACACCTTTATAAAGTACATAGAAGCACCCTTAACGCTTGTATTCAATAGTTCTAGTTCCTACACTTAGTGTGGTCGTAGCACTCGTTCAGGATGCCTCTTCAGTTCTTATGTAACGAGAATTAGACCGTGAAGACCTGAAGGACTTAATCTTGCCAGATAAAATAAAATATTACTAAGTTAACTAAACGTGGGAAAAGCTCACAAAAATTTGAAACAAGTATTTGAAGGTGTCGCTGTCGATCGTAGCACAGTAAGTCAATGGGTACAGAGTTCATCGGCAATAAGAGGTATGTCAAGATTCAAGATTCTCCTTGCAATGGCAGGTCGCACTTTGCACAAACAAGTGACACTACTACTACTAAATGGCTTCATTTCCTCCCTGAAGGGGGAGGTGGGCCTCCTAGACGGTAACGCCGTCTCTCAGACCAGGAGATTTGTTACGATGAAGGAGATGCTCGAAGAATGTGAGGGATTTGGTTAGCGTGGGCTAGAGTCGGGAAGTTCAGGCATTTATTTTTGCTAAAATAGACAGGCAAATAAGCACTTAACGTTTAGGAAGTAGGCAGTAAAATAATTTAAATAGGCATTTATAATGGACACTAAAAAGATGCTTTATCGTAAGCTACGTAACAGACATTTGCATCACATTTTAGTACTTAATAATACATCCCCGTTGTGGGTAGGGATGATAGAATAACGTCAAGGGTATCCCTTGTCTGTCGTAAGAGGAGGCGACTAAAAAGGGGAGCAGGGCCTCTCAACTTGGGAGTGTGGTTTGGTGACGAAGGTTCCCCCAGCTGAGACTGGCTTTGTTTCTACTTACTTGTGTCAGGTTCCTCGCTCTTACCTTTCCTATCCGACCTCCCTTGATCAACTATTGTTATTTTCTGAGCCCGTCGGTATTAAAATTGCGAGGCCAATTCGTGGTCCTTTCAATTTTTTGCCGACACCTTCATTTTTTGAAGTATTGCACCTCTTCTATTTTCCCTCTGATTAGTGTTAGTAGAGGATGGTTATCAAGTTGTTTTTCCTCATAAAACAATGATCACCACCAGCACTTATTTTTACGTAGCAAGGACGGGACCTGGCAACCATCTCGACCATTTGGCTTGTGTAGTTTTCAGTAGAGATTTGTGTAATATGAAAATATCGTTTATGTAAATGTTATTTTTCATTTATTAAGTTCAAATGATTTTTTCTTTATTATCAATACCGCCTACACAGTTTTTACTTTCCATTGATTCATTTTAATACATAAATAACAACATAAATTATCCACAACGACTTAAAAAAGGCAAAAAGGCATTAAACTGTCAAATAGGCTCCGGAAGCTAAAATAGGCCAAAAAATGGCAAAATAACTCGCCCTAATGTTCCCGAACGTACGGAAACATGTTCGTCTCTACGTGACACTTCGATATATACACCCAGATTAAAAAGGCATTTTGATTAACTTCCGGGCTCTACCGTAGGCTATACTGGGAATTGTTCCGGCATTTATTCAGAACGTAAATTTTATTTATTCATTTATTCAAATTTAATCGGTCATTGTTAGGAGCACGTATCCGTGCGGTTAGGGTCGCGCAGCTGTGAGCTTGCGTTCCGGAGACAGTGAGTTCGAACCCCACTTTCGGCAGTCCTGAAGATGTTTTTCCGTGATTTCCCCACACCAGGCACACCTTAATTAAGGCCACTGCCGATTCCTCCTCACTCCTATCTGTACTTCTCGCGTAGGTGTAAAGGCAAGTAGTTTTACGTCGCTCAGACACAGATACGACTTATGGTGACGATGGGATAGGAAAGCCCCAGCATTTGTTTGGTATGGAAATCGGAAACAACGGAAAACCATCTTCAGGGCTGTCAACATTGGGGTTCGAACCCACGATATCCCGAATGAAAGCCTACAGCTGCCCGCCCCTAACCGCACGTCGAACTCGCCTGGTGCATTTTTTTTGGCTTACTCGTGTTGATATATACATTATGAAAAACAACTGTTGAAATATCGAATTTTTAAAACATTCTGAGAAGCAATAAAAATACCTGCTTGATGATGCTTGTTGTTTTAAGGGGCCTAACATCGAAGGTCATCGGCCCAATATAAAAATACCTCACTTTTGGGTGTAAATACCATCTTGTTCACTAAACTATAGAAGGTATAGAATGTATACTGCTGTGCAAAACTTAATGATAGATAAAGCAACATAACATATCAACTACTCGGTAGTAATAATAATAATAATAATAATAATAATAATAATAATCGTATGGCCTCAGCTACCGTGAGCAGACATTTCAATTTGACGCCATCTGGCTGTCTGCTCGTCAATTTCGACGTTCCGGTTTACTCTAGGCCCACTAGATGGCAGACGGAGTAAACCGAAACTCTCTTGGGCATCTATGGCTGAGATTTAATGAATTTTGTCGGGTAAATACCAAATGTATCACCAGAGATCTTTTACACGCCGACATCGTACGACATGGAGTGTCGAATGGACTTTTCTCCGCCCTTCAAAAATCCGACTACCTCTGCCGGGTTTGAACCCACTATCTTGGGATCCGGAGGCCGACATTCTACCACTGATCCACAGAGGCAGCTAAACTACTCGGTGGAAATGAATGAAAGTGTGGGAACATGTTGCGAGAGGTCTTGCGCACGTGCATAGAAACCTGGGTCCGGCTCCATCGCTAGTAGTAGTAAACTCGTGTCCTCATCCCGAGGTGGTGCAGCTCTTTTCAGGCACACCCCCATTGGAAGTGAGCTGCATGTACCATTTCAACCACATACAAGCCCTCCTACCATTCTTAAATTTCTGGCAGTATCGGGAATCGAACCCGGGCCCCCAAAGACGGCAGCTAATAACACTAACCGTTACGCTACAGAGGCGGACGGCTCCATCGCTAAATGGTTAGCGTGCTGGTATTGGTCACAGGGGCCCGGGTTTCGATTCCCGACAGGGTCGGAATTTTAACTGTAATTGGTTAATTTCGCTGGCACGGGGGCTAGGTGTATATGCCGTCTTCATCATCATTTCATCTTCATCACGACGCGTAGGTCGCATACGGGCTTCAAATAAAAAGACCGGCATCTGGCGAGCCAAACTTGTCGTCGGACACTCCCGGCACTAAATGCCATACGCCATTTCATAGAAACCTGGAGTAAGGCCAGCGCGACTATAGCACCAAATGGGTGTGGCCCCTACAAAACGAGGCAGTTAAAGGAACGAGACAAGGCAGTGTGAGTCAATCAGCGAGCTGTTACGGTGCACTGTTGTGGCGTTATTCATTACAACATGACCGGAGACAACATTTGGAGGACTTCAAACGGGGAAGAATCATCGGGAAACTGGAGGAAGGGCGAAGTGTGACGAATGTAGCCCAGGATGGCACTGCTCACAGCATTGCTTCACGTGCATGGAAAACATTCCGAACCACAGGCGCTGCTGTCCGAAGGAGAGAAGGGGTGAAGGAGAGAAGGGGTGTCGATCACCGTCAGGATTACCTGATTCAAGAACTGGAAAAAATCCAAAGAAAAGCAGCTCGATTTGTTCTGGGTGATTTCCGACAAAAGAGTAGCGAAACAAAAATGTTGCAATGTTTGGGTTGGGAAGAATTGAGAGAAAGAAGAAGAGGTGCTCGACTAAGTGGTATGTTCCGAGCTGTCAGCGGAGAGATGGCGTGGAATGACATTAGTAGACGAATAGGTTTGAATGGCGTCTATAAAAGTAGGAAAGATCACAATATGAAGATAAAGTTGGAATTCAAGAGGACAAACTGGGACAAATATTCATTTATAGGAAGGGGAGTTAGGGATTGGAATAACTTACCAAGGGAGATGTTCAATAAATTTCCAATTTCTTTGAAATAATTTCGGAAAAGGCTAGGAAAGCAACAGATAGGGAATCTGCCACCTGGGCGACTGCCCTAAATGCTGATCAGTATTGATTGTCAACTAAAACAGCAGTTGGCCGCTACATTTTGCAGCAGATAAGAAGAGACTCTCGTCAAACAGCGGGTGCAATTGCAACCACATTTAACAGAACTGCAAGGCCATCGGCGGTACTGTTTGGGATGATGCCAAGAGCATCAGGTCTGGACCAACGAGGAGTGGTCGCGTGCTCTTCTCAAATGAGAGCAGATTCAGTCTGAGTAGTGATTCTAGACGTATCCTCATCTGGCGAGAGTTGGGAACACGTAATGCACCCAGGAACATTGTCGAACATGATCATTTTGGTGATCCAAAGTGTTATGAAGTGGGGAGAGATAATGCTGCATGGCCGTAGGGACCTTCAAATCTTTGAACGGGGTACACTCACCGGTCAACGTTATTGTGACAGTGTACTCCTTCCCATGTGCGTCTTTTCAGGAGAGCATTCGACCCCGACTTTATTTTCATGAATGGCAATTCACGACCGCATCGAACAGCGCAGGTGGAGGAGCTCTTTGAACAAGAGGATATTCGGCGAATGGACTGGCCTGCCCTTTCCCCAGACTTAAATCGCATCGAGCACGTACGGGACATGTTGGTCAGACATCTTGTAGCACGTGCACCAAGGACCATCCAGCAGCTGTCAACCGCGCTGGTGGAGGAATGGAAAGTCCTATCACAAGCACTCCTTACCAATCTTGCGGCCAGCATTAAAACACGTTGCGTAGGATGTATCACTGTCTGTGTTGACCACGCGCCCTTTTCAAAACCATGTCCCTTCTTTTGTGATGCCCAGGGGACCATCAGGAGTCGTAGTGACTTATGTTTAATTTGATGTCTCTGTATAAAAGTGTCATTTCTATTCGTCTCATCGCATATTCCTGTCAGTTGCATACAGTTCTTCCTATGTATGATTCAAGTTTCATCGAGCTATGTTATTTGGCAGTGACACAATATGCGAAAGTTACTTTCGTCCTTAAGTTTTGCACAGCAGTGTACATTGGTATAATCTGATTTCCGCCGGTGGTCATAAACTTTCTTTTATGCATTCGACTTCGTTATAAGAATAATTTCCAAGTTCAATAAGTAGGAAGTTTATTTTTATGTCAAATTAAGACAATCATAGTTACCATGAATGCATATTTGTTACTGTATTTTCTATCCAGTGTAATAAAGGACGTATACATAATCCATGTATTGAACCGAACTTCATCAGGCTGAAAACTTCGAAGGGGTAAGCAGCAGGGAATGGAGTGATCTGTAACACTGAACGTTAAATTCATCTGTCGGTTTTACCCTTGAAGGAAGGGGAGACTTTATCTATACTAATATTATAGAGGAAAAATATGTATGTTTGTTTGTAACGGATAGACTCAAAAACTACTGAACCGATTTTCAAAATTTCTTCACCTATAGAAAAATACATTGTCAGTGAGTAACATGGGCTGTATTTTATTTTCAAAACAATTCGAGGGGGGGCGCGGGGGGAGATATAAAAATATTAGGCTAATATAGGCAAAAATATCGAATTTGTCGTATAAGGACGAGACAAAGCTCAATTTAACCCCTTGACGCAAAGAACAAAACTCGGTAAGCACTACGGGCCCGAAAATCAAGTTTTAAGGCCCTAAAACCAACCGTTACGAAGATATTGGCACCACACTACCCCTGCTCTAGGAATTGGATAGAGTAATGAACTGCCGTAACCATGGCAACGTCAGCTCCAGGGTTCTACAGCAGCGAAATTATCTCCAATATATCACAAAAACCTAACATGTTACAGACATGAAAATTGGTATTTGGAATCCCCTTTAAAAATAAAATAACACAAATATTCATTTTCAGAAAATCCACTTAAAGGGTGGGGGGTGAAAATAAGTGAGGAAGGAGTTGAATTCTTTATATGAGGATATATATATCTCAGAAAATGAAGATGTTACAGGAGTAAAAATTGGTACTTGGAATCTCCTTTAAAAAAGTAACACACTTTATTTTTTGGAAAGTCCACTTAAGGGGGCAAATGAAATGGCGTATGGCTTTTAGTGCCAGGAGTGTCCGAGGACATATTCGGCTCGCCAGATGCAGGTCTTTTGATTTGACTCCCGTAGGCGACCTGCGCGTCGTGACGAGAATGAAATGATAATGAAGACGACACATACACCCAGCCCCCGTGCCGGCGAAATTAACCAATGATGGTGAAAATTCCCGACCCTGCCGGGAATCGAACCCGGGGTCCCTGTGACAAAAGGCCAGCACGCTAACCATTTAGCCATGGAGCCGGACACTTAAGGGGTGAAAAGAATAAAAAAAGCGGGTGAATTTTTAAAACGTGCATCTTCTTCTTCTACCGCTTTACCGTCACCTGTGGGGTTGCGGGTGCGAACTGTGTCGCACAAGTAGATTTGACCCTGTTTTACGTCTGGATGCCCTTCCTGACGACAACCGTATGTGTAGGGATGTAATTACTATTGCGTGATCCTGTTGTGTTTGGTAATGTGGTGTGTTGAGTGAATATGAAGAGGAGAATGTTGGGACGAACACAAACAACCTGTTCCCGAGCCAGGAGAAATAATCACACGCGATTAAAATTCCCGACCTAGCCCGGAATCGAAGCCGGAACCCTGTGAACCGAAGACCTCAACGCTGACCACTCAGCCAAAGAGTGGAGCATTTTTTATAATGAGTATATAAACATTATAGGCCTATCTCATAAACGTATCACGTTACAGATGTGAGACGTGAAAATTGGTATTTGTAGTCTCCTTTAAAAATAAAGGAACACGTACTTTTTGTTTTCGGAAAATCAACTTAAGTTGGAGATCGAAAATAAGTGAAGAAGGAGTTGAATTCTGTTTATGAGGATCTCAAAAACTAAGATGTTACAGACGTGAAATTTGGTATTTGTAATCTCCTTTAGATATAAAAAAACTATTTTTTCCGACATAAAAGAGGACTGTTTCTCAGACATAGGGTTCCATGGCCTGTTTTCCAGATTTAGCTCTGTCAGTAGCCTGGTCATCTTAGCCCCAAAAGGCAATGCCATAAACGTGGTTTACAAAGAGGTTCTGGGGTAAATGAAATGCAATTTCTCGGTGAGTTTTTATACTTCAGGGACAGATAATGACTTAGTGCAGTACCGAGGAACAAGTAATATTTATCAAATTACGGAATCCTCGCGGGCGAAGTCGTGGGTAACAGCTATTCTTTACAACATAATCAAGCGTATTTCTTCATAAAATATCAATTAAAATGTAATTTTTGTCTCCTAGCAATAGCTGATTGAATGTAAAGGAGAGGGCACACAGGTCGCTGGTCAGATCCCAAATAGTGTATGGGACCCTCACCAGGATTACTTGATTCAAGATTTGGAAAAATCCAAAGAAACGCAGCTTGATTTGTTCAGGGTAATTTCCGACCAAAGAGTAGCGTTAAAAAATGTTGCAAAGTTTGGGCTGGGGAGACTTGAGAGAAAGGAGAGGAGCTACTCGACTACGTGATATGTTCCGAGCTGTCAGTGGAGCTATGGCGTCGAATGACCTTAGTAGACGAATAAGTTTGAGTGGTGTCTTTAAAAGTAGGAAATATTACAATATGAAGATAAAGTTGGAATTCAAATCGGGGCAAATATTCGTTTATAGGAAGGGGAGTTAGGGTTTGGAATAATTTACCAACGGAGATGTTCAATAAATTCCCAATATCTTTGAAATCACTTACGCAAAGGCTATAAAAACAACACACAGGTAATCTGCCACATTGCGGACTGCCCAAATGCAGATCAGTTGTGACTGATTGATTGAAAATCTGCCTAGCATTTTGCGACCGTCCCTGATCAGGTGAACAGGTAGAACGTTCAGTAATACAAAATCACATTAGAATGCAATCAAATTACTTACTTACATACATACATACATACATACATACATACATACCTTCTTTATAATTTGTTTTGCCTTTAAGCGTTCAGTCTGCAAGTCTCTGTGAATTTACTAACCACTCCCACAATTCTCTGTTTGTAACTAGTTGTGTGGCCTCGTTCAGTTCTATACCTCTTGTTTTACAATCGTCAGCAACAGTCTAACCATCGTCGTCTTGGTCTCCCTCTACAATTTCCCTTATCCTCCACAACAGAGTCCATTACTCTCCTAGGTAACTATCTCCTCCATTCTCCTCATATGACCTCGCCAACGAAGCCGGTTTATGCGTACAGCTTCATTCACCGAGTTCATTCCTCACTTATTCTTTGTCTCCTCATTCCTAGTGCCTTTCTACCGTTGTTCCCATCTGTTTGTACCAGCAATCATTCTCGCTACTTTCATGTCCCTTATGAGTAAGATATCCACCCAACTTTCACTTCTGACTTCTAGATGAAATTAATGCATTTATTTTCTACGAAATGAAGTTACTGTGGGAACTGTTTGCAGCCTTGTATAAATATCATGAACTTTGTTATTTTTATATTACGTGTTTCGGAGTAAGCCTGTTGCGTGCGTACCTCCTTAATTCACTTAACACTTGTTTAGTGATAACACACTTACATTATTATCCCACACGCACGGCGCGCGTCATTTGCATGCTGGGAGCTAGGGTGGGGCTCACCTACTGACAGTGAATACACCTACTGTTGTATATGTACTGTATGGGGTGGGCTTTCTTGCTTTAAACAAGCGCGTAGAGTGAATTCCACTTGTACCGAATGGGAAAACTAAAATTGGCCTGGACAAAATTTAAACGCGTGACGCGGATGCTGGAAACCATAATTTTGATGCTGACATGTCTGCGCTGGCACATCTCTCGCATGCGCTGTCCCCATTACGTCGCTTTGTCCACTATATGTGAATGAGTGAGTGAAGACTTTTGGATCCTCACTTTTTCTTCAGATAAGGCCTGGTTCAGCCTGTCAAGGTACGTGAACTCACAGAACACGCGCCATTTTGCATCAGAAAATCCCCATCAGCATGTCAAAAAAGCCGTTGTATAATCTCAATATTGGTGTGTGGTGCACAATGTCTGGTGTCCGCATGGTAACTTGATTCTTTCAGCAAACTGTTCATGCTCACCTGTATGTCCGGACACTGTTTAATCCATATGTGGATCAACTCACACAAGATGAACGAATTGATGGATGTATTCAGCAAGACAGAGCAACAGCACACATTGCCTTGACAACCTTGTCACGAGTGCGTGAGGTGTTCAGTGAGAAGAGGACAATTAGGAGAGGCAGTTCAATCAACTGGCCACCTCTATCGCTTGATCTCTCTCCATATGAATTTTACCTGTGGGGCTAATTGAAGGGTCAGGTGTGTTTCACCTCGCACACTGGAAGTGCTACAGCAGAACACTGAAAACGCTACTGCTGCTCTCCCACAGGCAGAGCTGCTACGAGTTTGATAAATCGAGCGCAGCGCTGCATCGACGTCGACGGTGGTCATTTCCAGCATCTTCTGTGATGTTAATTAACAAGGGCCAAACCCGCGACAGTCCTATTGAAAATATTTTCCGGGACAGTTTTATTTTGCCCAGGAATACTTTGTAATAATCTTCCTAAACAAACGATACTAGGACCTGACATCCACACAGGTTACAAGGGAAGTTCGATCTGATCATTTTGTGACTTTTGACAGTGATCACTTTATGAAAAAAAAAGAATATCCACAATTCTAGCCCTTCAGGCAAGTAACTCAATGTTGAAAACATCCTAGGGTTATAAGCTACGAATTTTAGGTAAATTAAAAATAAATTATGAGATAATATTATTTACTTATTCCTAAAAATTACAATCGTTTTCCTAATCATTATTATCCGGTTGATTAGATTAGCAGTTTGTCTTTTTCTGTCACTACGGGTGCTAGTGTGAGTCAATGCAGAGTTTCACTTAAGCGCTTGTAACTACATTCGGTAAGAGCATTTTTCAAAAAATAAAAAACGTCCGAGGCTATCGAACCAGGAACACATTACATAAACAATCATGCATGTAAGTTAATTCGGATAGGATTTGATTAAAAAAGAAAACGATTAAAGAAATAAGCGATTTTAGGTAGTTTCTCCGGAACTGCATTTAGGCCGGAAGAGATTTTCGAAATGTGCTTTTTATTTTAATTGAGCTATCCAAGACTGATAATTTGAAACCTTCCCAGTTCCTTTAACATTCGGCACAATTGAGGAAATTGCTTAATTTTACGATTTGCGTAGTATTGGGACCGTTACTTTGTCTGCAAAGAAAAGTTTTCAATATTAGAAAACTCCTATCTCCTAGACCTATAGAACATCTTCCTATTTACATACAGTTGCTGTTCGCACCACTCAAAGGTAAGCTTCCCATTCTATCCACCTTGCAGCGTTGCTCAAGTTGTTGTTGTTGTTGTTGTTGTTTGAGTCATCAGTCCATAGACTGATTTGATGCAGCCGTCCATGCCACCCTATCCTGTGCTAACCTTTTCATTTCTACGTAACTATTGCATCCTACATCTGCTCTAATCTGCGTGTCATATTCATACCTTGGTCTACCCCTACCGTTCTTACCACCTACACTTCCTTCAAAAACCAACTGAACAAGTCCTGGGTGTCTTAAGATGTGTCCTATCATTCTATCTCTTCTTCTCGTCAAATTTAGCCAAATAGATCTCCTCTCACCAATTCGATTCAGTATCTCTTAATTCGTGATTCGATCTATCCATCTTACCTTCAGCATTCTTCTGTAACACCACATTTCAAAAGCTTCTATTCTCTTTCTTTCTGAGCTAGTTATCGTCCATGTTTCACTTCCATACAATGCCACGCTCCACACGAAAGTCTTCAAAAACATCTTTCTAATTCCGATATCAATGTTTGCTCAAGTTACGTGATGAAAACATTATAGTGAACGGTACCGCTCTTCACCTCCGCCCGGTTAACCTCCTTCATGAAGGACTCATCCCACTTGCGGCAGGGAAACCACTATGTTCTTGATGTTATTGGAAGAGTACACAACGTCCAGATCACATGCACAATATTAGACTCTAAAGACACCCCTTGTTCACAGCAAACACAGGGGAAAACGATGGCGGAATGATGCTATGCAGTGGCGTTTTTGGCCACCTACAAATACCACCGGTCTGAGCTAAGATCGAACTCTCCAATGTACCTCGAAAAACAGAGAAGAGTGATAATAATAATAATAACAATAATAATAATAATAATAATAATAATAATAATCAGGGCCAGAATGTTGATGGCCTAAAAATGTTTAAAATATTATCTTATAAAATGACGCCAAAAATCCAGTAAAGTTATTCAAAAACTTTAAAAAAATGACTTCAATTTTAAATGAAATTTTAGAATCAATTTTTCCAATCGATTTGGTGTAGTCTACATTTATGTTATACACATTATAATAAGCTTTTTGCATGTCAAGGAAACAAGGTGAAGTTCTTTAAGTTTCCCAGAGAACTTCGCTGCGCGTCTTCAGAAGAAAATCTCGACTGTTCATGAGGAAGTCTTCTCCAATTGCAGGCGTACCTCCTGGAATGTGGACATTTTCAAGAAGTAAGTGGCGAACAAAGTTTGTTTAGTCCCAAGATTGACAAAGCATTGTGAAGATTCTCAAGTCTCCGTATTCAACCTCACGCGCGTAAATGCTTCAAGATTCTCAAACATGTACGAAAATTACTCGAAAAGTATAAAATAGCCTAATAAATAACCAAATAACGACGTATAATTTTAGAAAGTGAACTAAAAATATACAAAATGGCAAAAAAAAGGCAGTGTGAGTGCGTGTGATGTGACGGGAGCTCCGTATTTACCTTAATTTCTTGTGGCTTGGAGCAATGTTTGATTAAAGCAGTGAGTACTTTTGAAGCCGTGCAAGTATTTGATATCTTACACCCGTCTATGATACTCATTATATGTTTAAATCATTATGTTTTGGTTGTAGAGGCTAAAAGTAAAGTGAGGTATTGTTTACACAATGCTACCAACTTCTACTAACAACACAAATGATAGCGATATCGTTCACCTCATTGAATTAGGAGCTCCGTGTCTTCACTAAAATGAGTGCGTGTTTTGAGTGTAATAAATCTGTTCCAAGGGCAGATATTGATTTTAAAATTCAGTGTAATATTTGTAATAACTGGTTTCATAACAATTGTGTTTATTTAAAAGAAGAAGATATTAAATAGTTTAAATCGTCATCTCAGCAGTGGCACTGTCGTTCTTGTTCGGTGTCGCGTAGGAGAAGGATGCATGAGTCGGATAAGATTACTGACAAAACACTGAATATAGAGGAAGTTTATAATTTGTTGGTTGTGTTAACGAATTAGGTGCGGGAACTAAAGAAATTAAATAAGGAAACTGAAAAGGACTTAGGGGATTCCTTAAATGCTGCTCATAATAAATTAGATGAAAACAGTGAATTACTACGAAAACAGTCTGAAATTATTAGTAATTGTCTTAAAAATATTGAAGACCCGAAACAGGAAAACAAAATGCTAAAGAAGGAAAATATTAACTTAAAGTTAAGACTTGTTGATTGTGAACAGTATTCTAGGATCAATATGATTGAAATTCATGGGGTCCCAGTTAAGCCGGGTGAAAATGTACTTACAACTGTACAGGATGTAGGAAAGGCGTTGCACGTGGACATTAAAGAAGAAGATGTAGATGCATGCCACCGACTTCCCCAGTGAGTTGATGCGCAAGTTCCTCCTATAATTGTAAAATTTGTTCATAGATCCTTGATAGAAAGTATGATAAGGAACAGGCGAGTTAAACGTAATCTGTCTACCGTTGATCTCGGGTATACTTGTAGTAATCCCATAAACGTAAATGAAAGTTTGTGTGCTGAAAGGAGGAAATTGCTGTTTAAAGCGAGGGAAGTCAGACGAAATGAAAATATTAAATTTTTGAGGACTCGTAATGGCAAGATATTTTTAAGAAAGGGTGAAAATACCCCAATTTTCAGCATTATTGAGGAAAACGATATTGTAAAGTTAAAGAACCAGTGTACCAATGGCTAATGTAAATGTTAATGGTACGTTAGAGATTTACTATCAAAATGTTAGAGGGATTAGAACAAAAACTGGAATACTGTTTGATAATGTATTACTCAGCAATTTTAATATTACTGCATTGACTGAAACATGATTGACAGATGGGATATATGACTCTGAAATATTCGACGATCGATACGTAGTTTATAGGAAAGACAGAGACTTACTTGCCACTAATAAGAAAACTGGTGGAGGAGTTCTACTGAGCATTAAATCTACATTATGTTCTGAAAGAGTTAACAGTTTGAAATCAGGTAATGAAGCACTGTGGCTTAAAGTAATCAATAATAATAAGAAATACTACATATGTGTTGTATATTTTTCACTTAATAGTAACGTAGAAACTTATTATACAGTTTTTTGACCAAGTCGAACGCTACGTTTCATTATTTCAAGATAGTAATATATTAATTATAGGAGACTTCAACATTCCAGAAATAAAAGGAACTGCTTATGAATTGTCAAAGGGAAGTATAAAGCCAAGTTGTTATTTAGATTTTTAGATCTGTTAAATATGGAGTCAATGAATGATGTCAGGAATGTTAATGACACTACACTTGATTAAGTGTTAAGTAATAGTATTAATTTAGTAATAGTTGATGATGTTGACCCTTTAGTATCTAGGGATAAGCATCATCCTCCACTACGTGTTAGTTATAACGTGTTGAAGTTGTTTAAAGTAAATGAGGCAAGTAATTATAATTTTAATTTTAAAAAACTGATTTTTTGAAATTGTACATTCTTTTGAGAAATTGCGAATGGGGGCGAAATGAAAGGTCAAAATGTTGATAAAGCCATTCGTGTGTTCTATGACAAAATTTACTCAGTATTTGATAAATGTATTCCCAAAGTAAAAACTTATAAATGCAAGTATCCTGTATGGTTTACAAAACATATCATTATGAACCTTAAATTAAAAGATAAGGTCAGGAAGATAAAACATCTGTCGGATTACAACTTGACTCAGTTTAAAGCGCTTAGGTCGAAAATCAAACATGATATAAAGATCGCGTTTAATGAATATATATAAATCATATTGACGTTGAAATAAATAGTAATGCGAGCAACTTTTCAAATTTCGTTAAAAATAAAAGAAAGCAGAATGTATACAATGTGCAAATGGAATATCAGAAAAAAGTATATTAAAAATGAAGATACAGCAAATGCCTTTGCAGATTATTTTCAGGCAGTATATACAAAATGTGAAGCTCGTTACTCAGTGGATAAAAATAGACGTATAGAATCACACAAAATAGTTTACAGATCAAATGTATAAAGGCCGAAGACATAGATAGAACTATAAGGAATCTGAAACCTAAAAGGTCTGCGGGACCCGATAGAATACCTCCTTATATATTCAAGGCATGTAGGGAAATATTAATTGAACCTCTCCAGATATTATTCAATCTTATCTTAACTAGTTCTACCTTTCCCAAACAATGGAAATATGCTAAAGTTACGCCAACTTATAAATCTGAGAAGAAACAGTTAATAGATAACTACACACCAGTTACAGTTCTATCGTCCCCAGCTAAAATATTTGAAAGTATTTTATATGTTCACATTTTTAATCATGCCAAATTAATTATACCTTGCAATCAGCATGGTTTTATGCCGAAGAAATCCACAGTAACCAATTTATGTAACTTTCTACAGTATGTATCTAATGAGATTGATAATCGCTCCCAAGTAGATGCTGTTTTTACCGATTTCCAAAAGGCCTTTGACAAAGTAGATCACGATTGTTTAGTCAATAAATTAATGGATTATATTTTAGATCAGTATCTTATGTCTCTTATGGTTTCATATTTGAAGCATAGAAGTCAGTTTGTAAGTTACAGGAACATGTTTTTTTTTTACAATTACATTGCAAAATCTGGAGTACCACGAGGGTCTAGTTTGGGTCCTTTGTTGTTTCTGTTGTTTGTAAACGATATTCCTAGCAAAATTCGGTTCTCAAAGGTATTATTATTTGCTGACGATATTAAATTATGTAAATCAATATCAAGTGTGCATGATTGTTTAGAACTGCAAGTTGATTTAAATATCTTGTCTGAATGGAGCAAATTTAAAAAAAATACCCCTCAGTATTAATAACTGCAGGAAGATCACTTTTCAATGAAAATTTTACATACTCGATTAATGATGCCCAATTGCAACAAGTAAATGAAATTAATGACTTAGGAGTAATATTAAGTAGTGATTTAAGTTTCACTACTCATATTGAAAATGTTGTGAATAAGGCATACAGGAGCCTTGGGTTTATAATGAGACATTCGTATATCCTAAGTAATACATCTTTATTTTGTTTGTATTTTACATTAGTTCGATCAAATCTGGAATATGCCTCTATTATTTGGAATCAATCAACAGAAGTTCATACAGATTTAATAGAAAGGATCCAAAAAAGTTCTTGAAATATATATACTTCAGGCAAATATTTATCATATTATAAGATGATTGAAATGTTTGATTCTGAAAGGCTTGATATCAGAAGAAAATGTCAATCGATGATGTTTCTCTATAAGTTGGTTAACAATGAAATAGACAGTACTGATTTAACTTTTCAACTCCTACTGTATGCACCTAAAAAACCAGCAGGTAAATTTAGGAATTTGTTTTTCTTGCCAAGAGTTAACACAAACAAACATGTAAATTCACCCCTATACAGAATGATGTCACTGTATAATAAATTACATCCACTGAATATAGATATATTTCAAAATAAGAAATCCGAATTTTTGAAATCTTGTAAGCATTTATTACACATAATTAGCTAGATGAACGATGCCATATTTCCTCTTTTATTTTGTTTTCTGTTTGTTCTTCTTTTTATTGTATTCTTTATCTTTATCACTGCTGTTATACTGTAGTTAGGTAACTCTTTATTTCATACTCTATTTTGTCATTATCTTATTTCCTGTATTTTTCAAATTATATTTTATAAGATTATAAGTTATGAGCAAATATTGGAATTGGGCTAACGCCTGTATATTTGCATACAGTAAATAAATAAATAAATAAATAAATAAATAAATAAATAAATAAATAAATAAATAAATAAATAAATAAATAAATGACCAAATTTCTGTTCGAGTTTGCAATGTCTGTTGTGAACCAATTAAAAGATGACATGTCATCAGAATTGTAGCCTTTATTATTATTATTATTATTATTATTATTATTATTATTATTATTATTATTATTATTATTATTATTATTATTACCGAGCGAGTTGGCCGTGCGGTTAGAGGCGCACAGCTGTGAGCTTGCATTCGGGAGATAGTGGGTTCGAACCCTACTGTCGGCAACCTTGAATATGGTTTTCCTTGGTTTCTCGTTTTCACACCAGGCAAATTCTGGGGCTGTACCTAAAGCCACGGCCAATTCCTTTCCACTCCTAACCCTTTCCTAAGCTATACTCGCCGTAAGATCTGTCTGTGTCGGTGCGACGTAAAGGGACTTGTATAATAAAAAAAATAAAAGGAATATGGTCCCAATCATTTAAATGGCATATGGATCAAAAGAAAAACTGCAGACCTGTACATAGCAGCAGAGAAGTTTACCGATGCTGTTCGAAGGATACGTTTGAAATTCTATCTTTAGAATGGACAATAGGCTACTAAATTTACTAAATACTATTAACTTTGATCACTTCAGAGAAGATCAAGATCATTTCTTTGGAATTCTGGTTGCAAATCCCACATTCGCGGAAAGAGCTAAAAAGTCTCTGGAAAACAGTGGACAGAAGAACGGAATAACACTACAGCGAATTCATGAAGAGATTTTGGGAGAAGGAGAAGAAGAAGAAGAAGAATAATAATAAGCCGGCAGACGATGCTGAAAATTTCAAACAAATTCGATTCCCGGCTCTGCCACGCAATTTGAAGTGATGTGAGGACTGGAACTGCGTCCGTTCCCCACGCAAGGCCCCTGTTCAGCATAGCAGGTGAGGCCGCCTGGGCGAGGTACTGGTATCCTTCCCAGTTGTATCCCTGACCCAGTGTCTGAAGCTCCAGGACACTGCCCTTGAGGCGGTAGAGGTGGGATCCCTCGGTGAGTCCGAGGGAAAAGCCGACCCTGGAGGGTAAACAGATAAAGCAGGAGAAGAAGAAAATAATTTAAAAGAAACCGTTTCATTAAATATAATTGAAAAAAATTAATTAAAAGTAGGTTTGGAAAGTAACCAATTTAATTAAACATAAAACTGAATAAGAAACAATTTAATTAAAATATAATTAAAAAGAAAAATTGCAATTGAAAAGTTAATAATTTAATTTTTAAAATTTAAAAGGAAACAATTTCATTAAAAATTTAATTGGTAGAATAGAATTGAAAAAGAAGTATTTTAATTAAAAATTGAATTAAAACCATTTAATTAAAAATAGAATTGAAATCTATTTAATTAAAATAAGATAAAAAGAATCAATTTAATTAAAATGGAGTGGAAGAAGAAACAATTTAATTAAAAAATAAATCAGGTTTACATTGTTGCTATATTATTTCAGATATTTTTAAAATTTCATATAATTATAAATTAGTCAAGACAGACTGAAGAACCTAACAGTTACAGATTAACTAAGTTGGAACTCTAAAGGAATGGCTTTCACTTTCACTATGACAAAATATCTTTAAGCGTCTACATTCTTGGCAGGACCCTAAATTCTCGGGGTCCATGCGCAGATAGGGTACGGCAGACATCCTGGACGGTAACGCTCTCTCAGGCCAGGGACATTTGTGGCAGTGGTGTGAATTTCGGAGAAGGTAACGTGGGTGCGGCCGTGGCCTAAAGTAGGAATTATCACGGCATTCGCATTAGTGCAGGTGAATGGAAAACCACGAACAACCATTCTAAGGACAGCCAACGGTAGTAACCAGCCCCTCCGCCTCCCGAATGTACAGCTGGAAGGCAAGTAAAACTAGCCGTTGTTAAACCGAAGACTACGTTTCTTCTAGTACCCCTTTTGCCTCCACACCTGTCAGGTTGCGGGAGCAAACGGTGGGGCACATGTGAATTTGGCCGGATGCCCTTCCCGACGCCAACTCCCTATGTGGAGAGAAATAATCACTATTGCGTCTTTCTGTGATGATTAGTAGTGTCGTGGGTTAATGGAAAGGGCAGTGTTGGGACGATTACGAGCACTCAGCCTCCGAGCAAGAAGATTTCATCACACCCGATTTAAATCCCCGACGCGGCCGGGATCTTTTGAACCGAAGGCATCAACGCTGACGCTGACCATTCTGCCAAGAGGTCGGTCAAGTGGAAGTCTACTCTAACTGGCCAAAATATTGTACGTTGCAGAGCGGCTTGAGTAAGCTCTAGGTATTTGAGTTTAACTGCCAACAGCAAGTGGGCACAAACTCCTTGGTTTAAGTTTCCCCCCGAGTGAGTGGTTGCGTGGTTTGGATCATGTAGCTGTCAGCTTGCATTTGGGAGATACTAGGTTCGAACCCCATGGTTGGCAGCCTTAATTAAGGTCACGATCGGATTCTCCCCCCCCCCTCCCCCCTACCTCTTTCCTATCCCATCGCCGCCATAAGACCTGTGTATGTCGGTGCGACGTAAAGCACATTGCAAAAGAGAATAAATAGGCTTAAATAAATAAATGTCCGCCTCTGTGGTGTAGTGGTTAGCGTGATTAGCTGCACCCCCGGAGGCCTGGGTTCGATTCCCGGGTCTTCCACGAAATTTGAAAAGTGATACGACGGCTAGAACGGGGTCCACTCAGTTACTGGAGGTCAACTGAGTAGAGATGGGTTCGCTTCCCGCCTCAGCCATCCTCGATGTGGTTTTCCGTGGCTTCCTACTTTTCCAGGCAAATGCCGGGATGGTACCTAATTTACCGGGTGAGTTGGCCGTGCGGTTAGGGGCCCGCAGCTATGAGCTTGCATCCGGGAGATAGTGGGTTCAAATCCCACTGTCGGCAGCCCTGAAGATGCTTTTCTGTGGTTTCCCATTTTCACACCAGGCAAATGCTGGGGCTATAACTTAATCAAGGCCACGGCCGCGTCCTTCCAACTCCTAAGCCTTTCCTATCCCATCGTCGCCATAAGACCTATCTGTGTCGGTGAGACGTAAAGCCACTAGCAAAAAAAAAGTACCTAACTTAAGGCTACGGCCGCTTCCTTCCCTATTCCTTGTATATCCCTTCCAGTCTTCCCATCCCTTCACAAGGCTCCTGTTCAGCATAGCAAGTGAGACCGCCTGAGCAAAGTACTTGTCATCCTCCCCAGTTGTATTCCCCAACCCAAAAGCCTCACGTCCCAGGACACTGCCCTTGAGGAGGTAGAGGTGGAATCCCTTGCTGCGTATGAGTGGAGGGTAAACAGATTAAGATAGAAAATAAATAAATAAATAAATAAATAAATAAATAAATAAATAAATAACAAGTTTCCAGAAGAAGAAAAAGAAAATAAAGTGTTGTTTGAAGTATATCATCGATTTCGCACTTTTTTTTTGGTTTTTTTTTGCTAGTTGCTTTACGTCGCACCGACACAGATAGGTCTTATGGCGACGATGGGAGAGGAAAGGGCTAGGAGTGGGAAGGAAGCGGCCGTGGCCTTAATTAAGGTACAGCCCCAGCATTTGCCTGGCGTGAAAATGGGAAACCACGGAAAACCATCTTCAGGGCTGCCGACAGTGGGGTTCGAACCTACTGTCTCCCGAATACTGGATACTGGCCGCACTTAAGCGACTGCAGCTATCGAGCTCGGTGATTTCGCACTTATATCGCAGTTTAGGACACATTTCGGAATGTTATTATACTTTCAAAACGTGGTTTATATGTCCTGGAAGATGAAAAATACGGAAAGCCATTATACGCCTTTCGTATAATACCGTATCTCTATTGCGATAAATCATCACCCCTCCATATGCTATAAATGTTTTGCTTGGTGAGTAACGTTATTCATGCAGACTTCGCAAGGCATGTGACTCTGAATACCAAGCAAATAAAATGTAGCCAGTTTGTCTTGTCAGTTTACATAACAGGTTTTCAAGTGTCAGCTAATCATTTGCTGAATGGCGCGGCGTGCGGTTTCTACTCGCAAACAGAAGTGGCCTCGATACAATGAATAGGATGTGCGGGAGTTTTGACGTCACGGACCGCATTCCTTTTCCCCGGTGACTAAGACAGGTGAGCCAGTGATTCATGACTCAAGGACGGGTCTCGCGGTCGCTTTCCGCCACACCAGCTGGTAGAGAGCAGTGACTCTTTATTTGCCTTCACCAAGGACCTTGGCAACTAGATGTTTATTTATGGGAATAGGAACAAATTGTCCGCCTCTGTGGTGTAGTGGTTAGCGTGATTAGCTGCCATCCCCGGAGGCCCGGGTTCGATTCCCGGCTCTGCCACGAAATTTGAAAAGTGGTACGAGGGCTGGAACGGGGTCCACTCAGCCTCGGGAGGTCAACTGAGTAGAGGTGGGTTCGATTCCCACCTCAGCCATCCTGGAAGTGGTTTTCCGTGGTTTCCCACTTCTCCTCCAGGCGAATGCCGGGATGGTTCCTAACTTAAGGCCACGGCCGCTTCCTTCCCTCTTCCTTGCCTATCCCTTCCAATCTTCCCATCCCTCCACAAGGCCCCTGTTCAGCATAGCAGGTGAGGCCGCCTGGGCGAGGTACTGGTCATACTCCCCAGTTGTATCCCCCGACCAAGAGTCTGAAGCTCCAGGACACTGCCCTTGAGGCGGTAGAGGTGCGATCCCTCGCTAAGTCCGAGGGAAAAACCGAACCTGGAGGGTAAACAGATGATGATGATGAGGAACAAATTGGTCATCTCCTGAGTGACACCTATTTTATAGTTTGAGGGCTAGGAGCAACTTGGTCATCTCCTGAGTGACACCTGTTGTATACTTAAAGGTATATGAACAACTTGGTCATCTCGTGAGTGACACCTGTTGTATACTTTGAGGGCTAGGAACAACTTGGTTATCTCCTAAGTGACACCTTTTGTATACTTTAAGGTATATGAACAACTTGGTCATCTCGTGAGTGACACCTGTTGTATACTTTAAGGTATATGAACAACTTGGTCATCTCCTGAGTGACACCTGTTGCATAACTTTGAGGGCTAGGAACAACTTGGTTATCTCCTAAGTGACACCTTTTGTATACTTTGAGGGCTAGGAACAACTTTTTCATCTCGTGAGTGACACCTGTTGTATACTTTGAGGGCTAGGAACAACTTGGTTATCTCCTAAGTGACACCTTTTGTATACTTTGAGGGCTAGGAACAACTTTTTCATCTCGTGAGTAACACCTGTTGTATACTTTGAGGGCTAGGAACAACTTGGTCATCTCCTGAGTGACACCTGTTGCATAACTTTGAGGGCTAGGAACAACTTGGTTATCTCCTAAGTGACACCTGTTGTATACTTTAAGGTATATGAACAACTTGGTCATCTCGTGAGTGACACCTGTTGTATACTTTGAGGGATAGCAACAACTTGGTCATCTCCTGAGTGACACCTGTTGCATAACTTTGAGGGCTAGGAACAACTTGGTTATCTCCTAAGTGACACCTTTTGTATACTTTAAGGTATATGAACAACTTGGTCACCTCCTGAGTGACACCTGTTGCATAACTTTGAGGGCTAGGAACAACTTGGTTATCTCCTAAGTGACAGCGTTTGTATACTTTGAGGGCTAGGAACAACTTGGTCATCTCCTATGTGACACTTGTTGTTGTACTCTCTTGGGGTTAGGAACAACTTGGTCATCTCCTATGTGACCCCTGTTGTATAACTTTGAGGGAAGGAACAACTTGGTCATCTCCTGAGTGACATCTGTTGTATAACTCTGAGGGCAAGAAACAACGTGGTCATTTCCTTAGTGACACCTGTTGTATACTTTGAGGGCAAGGAACAACTTGGTTATCTCCTAAGTGACATCTGTTGTATACTTTAAGGTATATGAACAACTTGGTCATCTCCTGAGTGACATCTGTTATATACTTTAAGGTATATGAACAACTTGGTCATCTCGTGAGTGACACCTGTTGTATACTTTGAGGGATAGCAACAACTTGGTCATCTCCTGAGTGACACCTGTTGCATAACTTTGAGGGCTAGGAACAACTTGGTTATCTCCTAAGTGACACCTTTTGTATACTTTGAGGGCTAGGAACAACTTGGTCATCTCCTATGTGACACTTGTTGTTGTACTCTCTTGGGGTTAGGAACAACTTGGTCATCTCCTATGTGACACCTGTTGTATAACTCTGAGGGCAAGGAACAACGTGGTAATTTCCTTAGTGACACCTGTTGTATACTTTGAGGGCAAGGAACAACTTGTTCATCTCCTGAGTGACACCTGTTGTGTACTTTCAGGGCAAGGAACAACTTGTTCATCTCCTGAGTGACACCTGTTGTGTACTTTCAGGGCAAGGAACAACTTGTTCATCTCCTGAGTGATACCTGTTATGTACTTTCAGGGCAAGGTACAACTTGTTCATCTCCTGAGTGACACCTGTTATGTACTTTCAGGGCAAGGAACAACTTGTTCATCTCCTGAGTGACACCTGTTGTGTACTTTCAGGGCAAGGAACAACTTGTTCATCTCCTGAGTGATACCTGTTATGTACTTTCAGGGCAAGGTACAACTTGTTCATCTCCTGAGTGACACCTGTTGTGTACTTTCAGGGCAAGGAACAACTAGTTCATCTCCTGAGTGACACCTGTTGTGTACTTTCAGGGCAAGGTACAACTTGTTCATCTCCTAAGTGACACCTGTTGTGTACTTTCAGGGCAAGGAACAACTTGTTCATCTCCTAAGTGACACCTGTTGTGTACTTTCAGGGCAAGGAACAACTTGTTCATCTCCTGAGTGACACCTGTTATGTACTTTCAGGGCAAGGAACAACTTGTTCATCTCCTGAGTGACACCTGTTATGTACTTTCAGGGCAAGGAACAACTTGTTCATCTCCTGAGTGACACCTGTTGTGTACTTTCAGGGCAAGGAACAACTTGTTCATCTCCTAAGTGACACCTGTTGTGTACTTTCAGGGCAAGGAACAACTTGTTCATCTCCTAAGTGACACCTGTTGTGTACTTTCAGGGCAAGGAACAACTTGTTCATCTCCTGAGTGACACCTGTTATGTACTTTCAGGGCAAGGAACAACTTGTTCATCTCCTGAGTGACACCTGTTATGTACTTTCAGGGCAAGGAACAACTTGTTCATCTCCTGAGTGATACCTGTTTGTGTACTCTCTTAGGGCTAAGAACAATTTGGTCATCTCCTGAGTGGGACCTGTCTTATAACATTGAGGGCTAAGGCCCTCTGTGGTTGGGGAGGATAGAATATATCCACGATATCCCCTGCCTGACGTAAGAGGTGACTAAAAGGGAGACCGGGTCTCTCAACTTGAGAGTGTGGGTTGCAACCACGGTTCACCTAGTGAAGTCCAGAATTGCTCACACTTGTGCCAGGCTCCTCACTTTAATATTTCCTTTCCGACCTCCCTTGGTCAAACCTTGTACTCCCCCGACCCTGATGGTTTGCGAAACATAGGGAGTCTTTCATTTTCACGCCGTTCGATGCCCTTCCCTTTCTTTTGCCGATATCTCTCTTATTCCATTTCCCCTCTGAGTAATGCTAAGACCGGCTAGCTGACCAGTAGTACAGTACTTCCTCTTAAAACAATAATCACTACCACCATTGCCATTGGGACACGCTCATTATCAGTCCCAAGTACTTTTCTTCCGTCGTTATTGGCGTCTGCGTTGTTAATTAACTGTGGCAACTATCTGGAAGGAAGTTTTTGTGAACTTTCTGCTCCATACGCAACCCACTTTCACTGGGAGTGCAAGTAGAAGGGCATCGGAGAATATAATAAGGGGGTCAGCCCACTGGCCAAGTTTATTAATACTAGCAAAGAGCGCGTCTTATAAAATAATCATAATGTAGATATGAAGGACACACAGAATATAACTTTAAATTCACTACAATCAGATTCATTCCACTAGTTTTGGTCAAAACTCTCTTTGGCATTTTTCTATAACTATGTATAACTCGCTTCCAAAAAATATAAAAATGTTACCAACTTTATCTATCTTCAAGAGTAATGTAACTAAATACCTGAAGTAGTATGGTAATTATGGTTAGGAAGCTTTGTCCTATCTTATCTCTTACACCATGTTAAATTATATACTTACTGTATTTTATTTTGTAATCAGATTGTGAATATAGCTGCCATTGTCATTTATTTGTATTGCACCAAGAAGAGCCTTGGCTCAGGTACCTATATTGAAATGAAATAAATAAATAAATAAAATAAAAATATTACAGTAAAATACACTATACATAGTTACAGAAGTAGCAAGAGAAGAAGAGTGTTTTTGAACTTGATTTCAGGGTGTTTTGTCGTGGTTTCCCATTTTCACAGCAAGCAAATACTAAAGGATGTAACTTAATTAAGGCTCGGTCACTTCCTTCTCAATCCTAAGCCTATCCTAGCATCGTAAGCATCCTTCGATGTGGGGTTGTTTTTTTTTGCTAGTTGCTTTACGTCGCACCGACACAGATAGGTCTTATGGCGACGATGGGACAGGGAAGGGCTAGGAGTGGGAAGGAAGCAGCCGTGGCCTTAATTAAGGTACAGCCCCAGAATTTGCTTGATGTGAAAATGGGAAACCACGGAAAACCATCTTCAGGGCTGCCGACAGTGGGGTTCGAACCTACTATCTCCCGAATACTGGATACTGGCCGCACTTAAGCGACTGCAGCTATCGAGCTCGATGCATCGATGTGTTAGTGTGACTGACAAAGAATAAGGAAATATAAGTTCTGTTACTGAGCTCGATAGCTGCAGTCGCTTAAGTGTGGCCAGTATCCAGTATTCGGGAGATAGTGGGTTCGAGCCCCACTGTCGACAGCCCTGAAGATGGTTTTCCGTGGTTTCCCATTTTCACACCAGGCAAATGCCGGGGCTGTACCTTAATTAAGGCCACGGCCGCTTCCTTTCATTTCCTAGGCCTTTCCCATCCCATCGTCGCCATAAGACGTATCTGTGTCGGTGCGACGTAAAGCAAAAAAAAAAAAAAAGTTCTGTTACAGGCTAAAGCTTCTTAATTAATTAATAATAATGTTATTTGCTAGTATTTTAATTAAAAAAGAGCTATTTCCATGGGTGACTGAGCATGGATACAGTATTTTACGTTAGGAAATACCGTAGTTTACGTTTAATACGACTTGAAAATTATAATAATTGTGAATGAAAACCTACAATCTGTTTTCTAGACAGTGACCGGGTCAGGAATGGAACGAATGAAGCTCCATCTTGCGGCGAGGATAGGAATTGTGCCGGCTGCCGAAGCCTGTCGCACTGCTCTGGGGCAATGATTAGTGACTGACATATGAAATGATAGTGGAATGTGTTGCTGGAATGAAAGATGGCAGGGAAAACCGGAGAACCCGGAGAAAACCCTGTTCCGCCTCCGCTTTGTCCAGTACAAATCTTACATAGAGTGACTGGGATTTGAACCACGGAAACGAGCGGTGAGAGACCGACGCGCTGCCGCCTGAGTCACGGAGGCTACACAATTACAATAATTGTAATTAACCTAAAGAGGATTTTCAATCCCCACGACCGCCATCTTCATTCAATCCAAACTGAATTACAGACATAACTTTTAAAAAACAATGGATGTGTCCGCATCGCGTATAACTATCAACGCTCTCAAACATTGCGATAAGAAACGATTGTACGTTCTTATTACACTGATAAGAGCCAGGCTGAGTGGCTCAGACGATTGAGGTGCTGACCTTCTGACACCAGCTTGGCAGGTTCGATCCTGGCTCAGACCGGTGGTATTTGAAGGTGTTCAAATACGTCAGCCTCGTATCGGTAGATTTTCTGGCACGTGAAAGAACTCCTGCAGAACAATATTCCGGCTCCTCGGCATCTAAGAAAAGGTAGTTAGTGGGACGTAAAGCAAATGACTTAACATAATTACACTGATAAGATGAGGACTTATCTCCACATGTTAAAATAGATCTGCATCAATAATAGGTGTAGACTGCGATCTCTGGTCCCAACTGCTAGTGTGCTCGATCCTTGATGCATTGAGAGGTCATATGATGTAGTGTCCGTTAGCGACCGAGTACAAATATATCTCTTGTGTTCGAATGATTAGACAAAGATATCGACTGGAGTCTATCGCCGAGTTCACGAGGAAGAGAATCTTGAGTGCAAGCAGGTAAAGATTTTTCATTTTCAGTAATAAATCAAATGAACAAAATGTATTTTCACAGTACCGAGGTTGCACTGAACACTACTACTACTACTACTACTACTACTACTACTACGTTTTCATTCCTCCTCTATACGGGGACTCGGGCCTCTTAGACGGTAACGCCGTCTCTCTGGTCGGGAGATTTGTTACGGTGAAGGAGATGCACAGAGTAGGTGAGGGGGTTGGCGGCCGTGGCATATACGAGGAACTGTCCCGGTATTCGCCTTAGTTAAGGAAATTGGAAAACCACAGAAAACCATTCTCAGGACAGCCGACGGTGGGGACCAGCCTTGAGGTCCAGCCCTATCCTGTCTCCCGAATACAGAAGCGTAGAGCCACTCTAGAGCCGTGGCCAACCATCGTCTGCTTGGTTGGCCGGATGGAGTGCAGAGCTGTCGGACCACGGACCAGCTGTGTCCATTTGTAGGCCGAGACTCACTCTGCATCCACCGACACTGCACTGAATGTTGTTGTTGTTTCAATGCTTTCATTCCCCACCCTGAAGGGGTGGGGCGGGCCACCTAGAGGGTGTCGCCCTCTCTCTGGCCAGGAGAGATGACGGGGTTGAGAGGAAGTGAGAAAAAGGGGGAGATGGGGAAAATGCGGTATGAGTAAATAATGGAGATGAGAAGAAAGGACGTGTCGGTTATCGATTGCTTTAGTGACAGATTTACAAGGACAGATGGGCTATGTGCGAGGTGTGGAGGTTAGAGCGGTGTGCTTGGGTGGAGATGAAAGGTTAGAAGATTGAGGGTAGCGGTGAGATTACAAAGGGAGGTAGTGAGGAGACGAAGGAGTTCGTACGTCGGAAGGGGTGTAGCGAAGAAACTTGGCGGGGGAAGGGGCGGACAGACTGGTTGACGAGGTTCGAAGGATGGAGGGACTGGCCGGGGGCGACGAGACGTGTTTGGAAGGGAATGACGAAGTTGTAGGGGCGATGAACGAGAGGGTTCCACTTTATACCGATGACGGTAGATAGTTGCTCCGTTGTGAATAAGATGGTGTACATCGTTGGCAGTTGGAAGGTGTAGTCTGACCATGTATGTAGGACCGGAGTCGTTCTGGATCCTGGACGCACGGCGGGCGGGGACACCAGCTGCTTGAAGTTCCCGGAGTATTTCCCGTGATGAGATTGTAGGGTCGATGCCGCGAAGTACACAGCTAGACATAGCTGTAGATGATGGTGGTAGCTGCGTTGGCGATGACAGAGAATTGGCTGGTGCTGCGGCGTCAGGGCATGGAGATAGTGGCGGTGGTGCGTTCGTAGGGGGTTGCTGGGGGATAGATTGTGCGGGAAGTGAAGTAAGAGGAAGGGATGATATCATTATTGACGAAGGATGACAGGTTACTACAGTAGCGGGGGGAGTATTGGAAGTGGTAGAGACTGAAGTCGTAATGGGGGTGGTGGTGGTAGTGGTGGTCGTGGAAGTGGGAAAAGGGGGCAGTGACTCTTCTTGCGGCGTCCTGGGTGGAGAATCAACTTCGGCGAGCAGGTTAGCAGGATCTGTGTTGAGTTGGGCGATGATGTTCGGAGGAGTAGGCTCCACGTGGTAAAAGCGTTGATAGATAGTAACGCCGGTGTCGAGGAGGCGGGTCACATCGTCCACTCTGGGGAGATAAAGAAGAACCGTTGATGACCGTAATCCAGTAGTGCCATCCAACAGCCTGCAGGCATCGTAGATGGGGGCGCCAGTTGAGCGGAGTTCGTGATAGATGTCAGTATCGGTGAGAGAGGGATCAACACCGCTGAGAAGACAGGTGTGCATGGTGGTGTTGGGAAGGCTGACCTCCAACTAGGTGCCAGCCTATATGTTTGAATTGAGGTCGGCTGGGTAGCGAATATAGATGAAGGCCACCCGGCCGAGCAAAAGATCTGAAGTGGCTGCGACGGGAAGTATGCGTCCGCTCCCCAAGAGAAGTGAAGTCCCGCACTGAATGCTTGCTTGCTTAAATGCTTTCATTCCCCACCCTGAAGGGGTGGGGCGGGCCACACTGAATGCCGTTGATCTTGCTATTACTGATCTAAAGCAATAAATAAAATAAAACAAACATATCCAGAAAACAGAGTTACGAAAAGTATGTTGGTGGTTGAAGTGTCAACTCTTTCATGCTCGATGGTCTAAAATTTGTGTCACCATCAACCAACGATTTGATGCGTGGTGGGTCATAAAGAGTACTTCAATTTCAATCCTTTCTACCGATGAAGGGTGGTGGTCTATTGCCTGAATCACTCCACCATGCTTTTCGAAGTGGTTCCCCGAACCACCAAAAGGTGGCAGGAGTGTCCAGTTCCAATCATTCTTAATCTTTCATTCTTGGTTGTGGAGTATTACTGTTGGACTGTGCTTTGGAGAATACCTGCTTTCTGACTTCATCATACAGGCAGCCCTTTTCGAACACAGTTATGGATGATTTGGGTAAGTAATTATGTATTTTTAAATAATATCCTCATGAAATATTGTTTAGTATTTTATGTGTGTGTGTGTCATATGTAAGGAAATGTGTAAGACCAAAATATGTACTTCCACGTGGCTAAGATATTACTCCTAGCTTGTATACGATTTCAGATGTATCCATAATAATTGTTATAATTATCCAACCGAGCAGAGGAAGGGTGGCCACGGCTCTACCGTGGCTGTACGCCTCTGTATTCGGGACACGGGGTGGACCTCACGGCTGGGCCCAACCGTCGGCTGTCCTGATAATGGTTTTCCGTGGTTTTCCATTTTTCTGCACTCCAGGACTGTTCCTAGCATAGCCCACGGCCGTCAACTCCCTCACCTTCTCCGAGCAACTCCTTCATCTCCCGTCCTGAGAAACGGCATCACCGTTTAAGAGGCCCGCCTCCCACCTTCAGGGCAGGGATTAAAATCTTTTAATAGTAGTATTATCCATTATAATCGCTCCTAGGTTATATTTGAGATTACTATTTGGGATCAGCAATTGTAGTCTTAACCAGTTTTAAACTGTATGTTATGACAAGGGCTCGGAAGTTGAAGAAAGTTCTTTTTCTTTCTCGAGTGTCCGAAGACGAGGCCCAGCATGATATATGTTCACTCTGGGTCATTGTAGGCCAGAAAATGGTCGGTTTTATTTGTCCTATTGGCTTTTTTAGGTCTTAACGACTTTTTGCAACTTCACCTTCTTTCGACTACATTCTCACTGCCCATTCTCAATTCGAATCATCATTAGTTCATCCGTCACCTCTTAAACATCTTTTCTCTGGTAAGGTAAGGGTGTATTCTGCCCGAAGGCAGGTCCGAACCTCCGCAGAGGTACTCCTGAGCCGGAGTTTACGTACGGTAGGGTGGCCAGTTCCTTTCCGTTCGTCCATTCCCTTACGCCCCCAACAGCGCGTGGCAACCCATCCAACTCCTGAGCACGCCCAATGTTGCTTAACTTCGAAGATCTCACGGGATCCGGTGTTTCAACACGGCTACGGCCGTTGGCCTTTCTCTAGTAAATACATATATTTAATAATCTGACAAGAGAGAAAATGAAATGAAAAATGAAGCAAGTGTTTGAAAGAAACCAAGTGTATCAAATTATTTGCAAGATAAGTGAAATATTGGGAGGAGAAAAATTGTGATGTGAGTGGTTTTGAAGAGGAAGATCTCACTTGCTTCAACTATGAACACTTAACGTCCGTTGACGTGGAGAGAAGTTTCTCGATGTTTCGCTACCTGCTGTCAGAAAACAGACGATCCTTTACACCTAAGAACTTGGAGATGACTATTGCGATATACTGCAAAGCCAACTGAGGCAAGGTTTCCGAATTCCACTTTCTGTAACCCTAGTGTGGTTAAGCTAAATATGATTCCAATTATACTGAACCCTTTAAGGTCATTCGTAGGATACCTACCTTCCTTACCTATTAACAAATCGGCATGAGATCTTTCTCTCGGGTCGTCTACGGATTCTTCGTCACTTGCTTAGGTAGGAGGTGGGTTTCAGTAATTTAAACTATCTACTAAATGAGAAGAATCGTGTAAAAGAAAATTATATTTATTTAAATAATTTAAAATTAGATCGAAGAGACACATGACATTTTAATATCAGGTTTGTCCGTAAAAAAAAAAAATAACACCAATAATAACGCTGATGAGAGATACTGGCTTTTGAGACCATAACTCAACTGCCTGAGGGGCATTCTTACTAGAAACCACTGTCTTAAGTGAAATAAAGAATATAATAAAATTCTTCCGGGCTGTTATGCCGTGGTCCACTCCTCTCGCTTCTCCCAGACGTTTCGACTACTGCTGCGGTAGTCATCTTCTGTGGCGTCGTGTAGATACGCTCTCCTGTCGCCAGCGGGATACAGGAGAGCGTATCTACACGACGCCACAGAAGATGACTACCGCAGCAGTAGTCGAAACGTCTGGGAGAAGCGAGAGGAGTGGACCACGGCATAACAGCCCGGAAGAATTTTATTATATTGACACCGGCCGTGAAAGCCTTCATACTTTAATGAAATAAAGAATGTCTGGAGATCCCTAAGATCCGCTTCCATGTGAGACTGCATGTACCATCATAATTATTCGTGATGATCCAACCCCCGTAGCACAAGCTCTGGACTCTTGGTAAAATTAAGGCAGTCCAATCGGTATATGTCCTTATGTACGGCACGGACCCTTAATTGAATCGGTGTGACCTGCGACTATATCATGGGCCGACATCTACCTTTGTGATTTACATTAAAGTCATTGTGGATGATGACCGCAAGGAAAATGATGCTATAATGACAGATAGCCCTAATCTAACTCACTGAGCTTGATGACCCCATGACCGTCCAAATTTCAAAGCTGATGGCTGAATACAATTAAGTTACAGTAGTTGATGACCAAGGTTTCCACACTAATATCCTCAGCAGATCTAATGCTCAACAAATTAAAATCAAAATTAACAACAACAACAAACGCTCACAACACTTGTGGCAGTAAAGTCACTTGCCATCGGAATAAGTTGAGATTTTCCAGCGAATAAAACTAAGATTTCCAGAATACATTTTCAAGTTAGTTACTTGGTTTAAAGTTAATTCTCAAAATACGATTTCACTGAATTTAACAAATTGAAGTAGTCTCATAATCTTAATTAACAAGAAATTGTATCTATCCTGGACGAATGGTTTCTTTAAAATCCCTAAGTATTTAATTACATAATTGTCTTATTACTCGTACTTTCTTCACCGCAGCTAAAAAGCGAATACATTTTTATTACCAGTACTATTTATTTATTCATATACTTATTTATTTTATGACGTCTCTCAATAAGCTTACATTAACACTAACAATTATTAAAAAACTAGCTTGGATAATCCTAACATTAAATCCTATAATCTGCATAAATTAAGACACAACGCAAATAACAAATCCCTGTCACATGAATTTGTGACATTTAAAATAAGACTTTGTATAACCCCCAAATGATATCAGACAACATCACTACCGATACTCAAATTTTGACATCCCTGAAAATGGTTATTTCCAATCTGTCATATCATCGTCTCATTTCCGTCGCTTCAAAAATGAATTCAATTCTCTACTAAAATGAATCTCTCTAAATAATGAAATCTAATTCCAAACATTTGCTACAAAAGACAAGCCTCAGTGACAGTTTCTTTCTAGTAGCGAGCTAAATCGACTACCTAACAGCTGGCTGGAATAACGGAAATGCGAGCCTCCCTTCGTTATCTCGAGACGAAACACATGCTATTCTTATTTTAACCTGCGTCAAATGAAAGGGAAAACTTGCCTCGCTGGCAATTCACTTAAAATATAATTCTTGACCCACATAGATTATGCGAAGAGATTTAATTTAAGATGTCACTCAAATATTCTTATCCATAGTGGTCCTACGGTTTCAAGTGGAATCCTAATCATGAACTGAACCTATTCCCATATCAATAAATTACACAAAATAACTGTAAATTACACAAAATACTCCTCGGGTTTCCTACACTGAACATCCCGGCATCAACACTACAGGATTTCAACAACCTGATCCACAATCCTTCATTTCTTCCCATTTCGCAAGGCTTGAAACACTCGCTTAACAAAAATTCTTGACACGACAATAATGTGGAATATCTCTCTTGAGTGACCCACAATGCTGTTACACAAATACTTCGTGAAAACTAACCATCTCTTCCCGCATATCTGAGCTAATATTTCCCAACCGAAACTCACAACTTGACTTACAAAATGTTTACTGTTATTTCCTCTCATCAACTCTACACAGATTTCAACTGACTTTGGAAAGCAATCCCTGTAACAAATTTCTATCTATCTCGCCTCGTAACTTTCCTTCAATAAAAAATCTACGTCGCTTAACACAACGGTGTGCCTTCGCGCCAGCTCTAATTGAATAACCACGGATTACGCTTACATGAATTTCATCTTCACATCGAACAGAATCTTACGAAAAATTCATATCTTAACTTTGACAAACCACAAATATAGAAAATAAACGTACGGAAAATATACTTTACTTTAGACATTATATTCGTTTCTCAACCATCAAAATCTAAGACTTTACGACACTTCACACGCTAATTTCCTGACTTTCAGGATTATAAAAGAAACATAAAACAAATGACCTTTTGTCATATTCCTCTGTTATTTTCACGAAATAAAAGGGTGACCAAAATGCAGATACACACACACACACAAGAAAAACAGTGATATCATGAAATAAATAAAAGCATTTTAGAAAGGTGGTAATTAACATACCTGTAGTCGTACGTCGTCTCCCATCATTACAGATCCACCAGCCTCTCAATCTTCTTATTTAGCTATATCGACAGACAGTGGCTTTACAAAAACACATTTTTATTCTGTTTTAATTTTATTTCCATTCACCTGAAAATAATGACGTACACAAAAAATGACCTTCACACGTTCTCTTCCCGGCACGGATCGAACACGTCTGTCGAACACCGACCCGGACACGCAATATTTTAGAATACAACAATTATATTTACAACTTGAATTGCAGGAATTGCACGATCGCGGAATTAGAATGACCGTTTGTTACCTGTCCCGAAAAATGACATTATGATTCTTCACTTGGAATAATGTCGATTACATTTATCGGAAGAATACTTGGACTGACTGATTTTATGTTATGCAACTTTCGGCAATTGCCGACCTCAACCCTATAACACAACAGTTAAAATCGTAGTTCATAGAATGTTCACGATTCCGTACTTTTTAAAGCTATCTCCACTTGGAAATGATGTACAGCCACCTTCGGCCAAAATATTTCCTCCCTTGGGACTTAGTCTTTCAAACGCTGGTTTATAAAGTTACTCTGAATTACGTGGACTCGCCTCGAATTCACTGGACACATCGCGAGTTTGCAAGATGGTGCATCGCACTTTTATACTTTTACTCCCCACTTTCATGCCGTCTGCACTTACCGTCAAAAATTTTACAGACACTTTTTCTACTCCATAAAATGAACTGAAGGCAGGTCTTGATGTAGCACGTAGTCGTTTAGTTTAGCAGCAGTGTTATTGATAAGAATTTAAGGATTTCTCTTAACCCACTAAAATTGTTAAATTAACTCATAAGATAGGCACTATATTCGATCGATGTAACAGAGTTTGAACGTACAGGCGCGTCTTTTGATTAATTTCCTTAGTCTAAAATCTGTATCATTAATGACATAATTGTTAGACTTACATTTCCTAACATTTGCTACGGAAGTTTCTCCACCAATTCTTCTTAAAATGTAATTTTTATTGGAACAAATAGTCCAACATATCCATGCTCCTTTAGCGTGAGAACGAGAACAAACACCTGTTCCTCCACGTGCCATCTCTGGTCAGAGATTAAAAAATGTAGGTAGAGTTCCTGACTTATAATTTGTATGGGACCTCATGTAATGATTTTTGGACTCTGGTTCCTTATGACTAGGGCCAGAATATTTTAAGCGCATATGCCCATATGCAAATGCATATTTTGAACGTTACCGCATATTTTGTACGTTAGTGCATATTTTGTACGTTAATGCACATACAGATATATTTTTCTCTTATGTGTGATCGTTTTTCTAAGATTTCTGGACGAAATGAAAGTCTAATGAACTCTATATGTTGTACATCCCTTGGCAACATGAGAAGCGTTCCCTGAACAAGGGAAGAGCTTTCGCTGTCACAATAGAAGCAGGTAGGTATGCAATGACCCTTTCCACAATAGCTATTTCCTTTTTTGATATTACTTTCTCCTTACAGTAGCCCCCCCAATTTTTGCTTAAACAAGTGAGTTCTTCTGTTAACTTTCTCTTCGTCTATCGCAGTGTTTTACCCGATTAAATTGTAAAAAGTCATCAAGATACGAGTCTAGGTCTCTTTGAAATCAAACAGTGAATATCACGCAATAGTAACTATACAAGTGACGGTGATGTACTGTAGTGTACTATCAAGTGTGCGACAGGAGCGTAAAATGCGATAAAAATGTCAAATTGAACATAATTCGAAAATACCTTTACATTTCAGGTCTAAAGAATCGATTAAGAATACGCAACACTTCTTTTAACTGACATGGAAACACGGTGTGAAGTTAGTACATTTTCCGCTATTATTTGTAAAGCGTTTGTATGCAGCGACAGTTCGCTGCAAAAATGGAATAATCCACATTTACGCACGTTTCTTGAAATGCATTGTGCTAATCAAAAGACACCAGATAAATCTACCCTTAGGGAGAACTATTTACTTTCAAAGCACTCTTCTGTCCTGGATTCGATACGATCTGACATAAGAGGGAACTGTGTCTGGATATCGATAGATGAAACAATCGATTCGTGTGGTCGATACATTGCGAAATTCATAGTGGATAAATTATATTCAGAAGAACCCGGCAAGTCTCATTTACTTTCGTGCAAAGTGCTAGAAAAAAACGACCACACTACAGTTGCGACTTCTATGGCTTAGTGTATCGGCGAGTGACCGTTACAAGGTGCGCCTTTTAGTCACAGATTCAGCTTCGTATATGTTGAAAGCTCTTCGAGTATTTTTTTGCAAATCTCACCCATATCACATGTTTGACCCATGCATTGTACCGTATTAAAGAAGAGATACGTACCCTATTTCCATCTGTCAATAAAGTAACTTCAGGTGGGAGTAAACTGTTCCTAAAAGTACCGCCTCGTAGACAGTTGTAAAAACCTCATCTGCCTCAGGTTTCTTTTCCGCCGGAACCTGTTCTCACAAGATGGGGAACTTTGTTATCCGCAGTATCGGTCTACCACGGGAATTTTAATCAAGTGAAAGATGTACGGTAGTTAAAAGTATTGACGATAGTCTACTACATGTGTTCGGGAAGCAAAATGCGCATTTGAATCTGAAACTGTATATAACGATATCAGTTTCATCCGTGTGCATTATTCGTCACTTTCGAAGGTGATTAACGGGCTAGAAACTCGCGATGCACCCCTACACGAATCCCTTCAGTTAATTCAAAACACCATTAGTTCTTTAAATGGTATCCCTGGTTAAAATGGGAAAAGGTTAAAAAGAAACTCAGTGCGGTTTTGGATTCAAACCCAGGACTGAAGAAGATTCAATCCATAAGCAACTACATAAGTGGAATCAGGCAATGCCAATGTAAAAGTATTGCCCAGTTACTTCCTTCGAATTAGAACGATCATTTTCAATGTATACATTAATTATGTCCGATAACAGGAAATCATTGGCTCCTGAAAACATTGTAAAACTGTTGAAAACCTACTGCCATATATTATTTTCCAATGAATGAAGCATGTTTATCAATTTAACACTGGGTTAAAATTAAATAATGCATTTCGTACGTGTATTTGTTTTATTTTCAGTGCATGTTTTCAACATTTTAGTGCATATGTGCATGTATTTTTTTGGAGTTTTTAGTGCATATGAATCCGGGCCCTACTTATGACACAAAGATCATGGGTTAAATACTAATTTTAATTTCTTTCTCCAGGATCCCTATTGCAGCTTCCCTGAATTCCTCCTAGGTTGAAAAACTTTATAATTTCTACAAGTATTTTTTTATGTTAATCTAAAAATATATACTGTATGAAAGAAGAAGTATTTCACTCATACAGTTTTGCAGAACACCAAAATATTGGATTTTTATATCATATTCCTTTATTAAATGCGTAATTAAAAGTAAAATTATGAATGAATATGGATCGCATTTTTTATGTCTTCTTTGCCAGTTTCTACGTTTTCTTGGATATTTTTAGGTCTGCTATAGGACTTCAGCTTCCGAGCTCTAATTATGATATTAAGGTTATGGTACAGGGTACTTTCGTCCTTATATGTGGGAGAAAGGGGAATGCAATATTTAGATTGCAGGATAGGGACATTGCAGTGATCCTGGATGAAGATATCCCATCTTCCATTGGTATGGTCAGTGATGATTCCGATGATCCAACTGTGGTGATCAGACAAATGGTAAAGAACTACACCGTCATGTTAGCGAGTCATCGGATGATTCTAATGAAAATGACCCACCACCAGCTTCCTGATCTAACAGCAGAAATACCACTGTTGCCATATGCCCTGATTTAGCTACTATATTCAGAACAATACAGTTCCGCCTGAGAGCCATCAATGGAAAAAAATAGACAATGTTCGCCAAGACTGAACTGCATTAGAGGCGTGGTGGTACAAAAATAGTACCACCTACTTTTTAGCAATTTTGCCACCTTTTTCAAAACTATGCATACTTTTCATTTGAAATACATTTTTCGACTCGTTCGCTGAATGGTCAGTGTAATGGCCTTCGATTCAGAGGGTCCCGGGTTCAACTCCCGGGCGGTTCGGCGATTATAACTTTCATTGGTTAATTCCAATGGCCCGGGGGTTGGGTGTTTGTGCTGTCCCCAACATCCCTGCAACTCACACACCACACGTAACACTATCCTCCACCACAATAACACGCAGTTACCTACACATGGCAGATGCCGCCACTCTCATCGGAGGGTCTGCATTACAAGGGCTGCACACACGAAATTAATAATTGATTTGAATTACATTTACTGCCTAAATCATATACTGTATGTGAAAATTGTGGTGGTGGTGGTGATTATTGTTTTAATTGGAAGTACAACTAGGCAACCATCCTGTATATAACACTAATCAGAGGATAAAATGGAAGGGATCCGACACTTCGAATATTGAAGGTATCGGCCAAAGGAAGACATGGGTCAGCAAGGGCGTGAAAATGAAGGACTCCCTAGGCGTCGAGTGCTCTAATACCGTCCCGATCGGAAAAGGACAAGAGTTGACCAAAGGAGGCCGAATAGGATAGATGAAAGCGAGGAGCCTGGCCAAGTAAGTGGAAACAATGCCAGGGCTTAGCTCAGGCTCCGCGGTCGCCAGCCCACGCTACAAAAATCAGAGCCCTGGGGCCCCTTTTAGTCACCGTGGGCGCTATACTATTGTTTGAAATGTTTCTCTCAACGTCATTTTTATTTATCAATATCCTGGGCATGGAGGAGATAAAAAGTGAAATGTTAGAAAACAACTGTTCTCTCTCTGCAGACTCAGTACGTGTCCAGTTCATTACTCTCTGCGATACCCACATGTTTTATTTGTCTTCGAGTAAAGCGTGCGTGCACTAGAACTATCAAGTACTTCTTACTTCCCATTCATAACAGTTGAGGAGTGAAGAGAAAGGCGGGAAGGTTAATCGACAGATCAAGGACTCTTCATTCACATACTCAGCGAGCGCCCACTTGGAAATTGTCATGCAAGGAAGGTGGCTGTGATGTATTCACAAATGAGGTGGATGACCATGAACTTTCAAATTGTTGTGAATGGGTTTCCTTAACTACCGGAGTGACTCAGTGCTTCTCAATTGCCAAGCTGTGACTTTTTAATTTTAGTTTTTTATTTGTCTGAAGCACAATAAATAAATAAATAAATAAATAAATAAATAAATAAATAAATAAATAAATAAATAAATAAACACGCTTCAGTGGTGTAGTGGTTAGTGTGATTAGCTGCCACCCCCAGAGGTCGGGGTTCAATTTCCGACTCTGCCACGAAATTTGAAAAGTGTGGACAGGGCCGGAACGGGGTCCACTCAGCCTCAGAACGTCAACTGAGTAGAGGGGTGTCCGATTACTTCCAAGCCATCCTTGAAGTAGTTTACGTGGTTTCCCACTTCTCTTCCAAGCAAATGCCGGGATGGTACCTAACTTAAGGCCACGACTTCTTCCTCGTCTTTGCCTTCCAATCTACCCATCCTCCACAAGGCCCTTTTCAGTACAGCAGGTGAGGCCGCCTAATGGAGTACTGGTCCTCCTCTCCAGTCTTATTCCCAAACCTAAAGTCTCTCGCTCCAGGACACTGCCCTTGAGGCGGTAGAGGCGGTATCCTTCGCTGAGTTCTAGGGAAGAACCAACCCTGGAGCGAAAACGGATTAAGAAAGAAAATTAAATAAGTTAAAAAAGGCCCACCGTTTCGTTCCAGTACTGGGTTCCTCGGTAAATGTCCATTGCACCATCACCATCATCAATAACATCATGAATAATAATAATAATAATAATAATAATAATAATAATAATAATAATGTAATAATTATCTTATATCATTTAGCGTTTGTCCTGCTGGCAGGGTCTGCTGTGTGGATTCGTTGTCTCCATGCAGTTTGGTCTCGGACCGTAACTGGATGTAGTCTTAACAGTTTTCAGGTCGTTGTGCAATGCATCGGTCTATCGCTGTTTTGGTCGTTCCTTTTGCCTCTTTCCAGCATTATCCAATGTATGCGCTGACTTTTCACAGCACCGAGGTTGCACTGAATGCCGTTGACCTTGCTACAACCGATTTAAAACAATACATAAAACGAACGTGGCCAAATTAGTGTTGGTGGTCGAAGTGTTAAAAAGCGAAATACTAGAGAAAAATTGTTCTCTCTGTATAATAATGATAACAATAATAATAATAATAATAATAATAATAATAATAATAATAATAATAGTAATAATAATAATAATAATAATACAGGTTCACAATTGTTGCCAACGGCCGTAGCCGTGTTGAAACACCGGATCCCGTGAGATCTCCGAAGTTAAGCAACATTGGGCGTGGTCAAGAGTTGGATAGGTTGCCACGCGCTGTTGGTGGGGGGGGGGTAAGGGAATGGAGGACCGGAAAGGAACTGGCCACCCTACCGCACGTAAACTCCGGCTCAGGAACACCTCTGCGGAGGTTCGGACCTGCCTTCGGGCAGAATAACCCTTACCTTACCTTTACAATTGTTAGTAAATATCTTACGAAATTATGTGCGTGTATCGCTGAACATTTGTAATATTGTTTTCGACTTCCGATATTATGCTGCTGAAGAAAGGTGTACTATTTGTTTATATCTGACTGCTTTTCACAAGGACTTCCATTGGATTTAATATACTGTACGGTAATTTGAAGTTGGTCCTTTCTTTAAAAAAAATGGACTAATATAATAGTATGTATTTCATATTACTTGTCTGAATGTAAAATAAACTGTATCTTCCTCATTGCATTTCTTTCAATATTCAATAATGTCACATAAATTCTTCTTTTTTACAGTTGGCTTTATGTCGCACCGACACAGATAGGTCTTACGGCGACGACGGGATAGGAAATGGCTAGGATTGGGAAGGAAGCGGCCGTGGCCTTAATTAAGGTACAGTCCAAGAATTTGCCTGGTGTGAAAATGGGAAACCACGGAAAACCATCTTCAGGACTGCCGACAGTGGGGTTCGAACCTACTATCTCCCGAATACTGGTTACTGGCCGCACTTAAGCGACTGCAGCTATCGAGCTCGATACATAAATTCTTAGTCTGAGTCCTTGATGAAGGGTAAGCGTACAGGTCCTCGATTCCTCTGTCCCACGGACTGGCTGTGTTCGTGTTTTCGTTTCTCAACCTCTACATACACCACAACACACTACCAGCTAACATAAAAATACGTGTCAACCCTCAACACTGGATCAGTGTCAGGAAGGGCAACCGGCCGTAAAAAGGACCAAATCTTAATATGTTATCGACCCAAGGAAATCGGAAAAAGATCAGAAAAAATAAATTAACATTAATTCCGTGAGCGTGTTTTGCGTAACGTGGCTATCAGCTTGCAATCTGGAGACAGTAGGTTTGAAACCCTCTGCCGGCAGCCCTGAAGATGATTTTGTGTGGTTTCCCATTTTCACACCAGGCAAACTTTAATTAAGGTCAAGCAAGGCTCATTCCCATTTTTTCCCATCGCCGCCTTAAGACCTATTTGAGTCGATCTGACGTGAAATCGATAGCAAAAAGAAATTGCTAATTGCAATTTCCTTTACGTCACACCGACACAGATAGGTATTATGGCCATGATGGGATAGGAAAGGGCTGGGAATAGAAAGAAAGCAGCCGTGGCCTTAATTGACGTACTTGGTGTGAAAATGGATAACCACCTTCAGCACTGCCGACAGTGGGGTTCGAACGCACTATCTCCCGTTTGCAATCTGACAGTTACGTGACCAAAACCACGCAGTCATTTAATTTTGTTGGATGACTCTGAGATCACCATTAGAAATCGTGAACATACCGATATCAATGGCATGGAGTGCGAAAATTTTTGAATTTCATTGACCTTGGTCGGTATCAAACCCGGGAACTTGAGATCGTGAGTTGGAAACTCCACTATTGGTCCACTGTGGCAGCCTTTGTTACAGGAGACTCACACTAACGTAACGTTGCTTCCAGATTACCATAATCTTACATTTAAAACACCTTCGTCTTCAAGGCTGACTGAGTAGTCAGTGTCTTGGACCTCGTGGCTTGGGGTTCTGGGTTCGATTCCTGATTGGGTCGTGGTATTTTAATCGAAAATGTTTAATTCCCTAGGCTCTGGGACTGAGTGCTTGTGTGCTGACCCTAACATTCCTGCAACCCACACAACACTATGACATACGTTTTGCATTCCGATGATGGTGAGTTCAAAATCCTCCGTTGGCAGCCCTGAAGATGGATTTTGCATGGTTTCCCGTTTTTACTCAGGCAAATGATGGAGCTATAACTTAAATAAGGCCACGACCTCTTTCTTCCTAGGCCTAGCCATTTCTCACCCCGTCGTAGCAAAAAGACCTACACTGAATGAATCGGCGCGTAGTTAAAACAATTTTAAAATAAAAGTACATTATTATTATTATTATTATTTAAACATTTTTTCTTGTCTCTTTTGGGCGTTCATTTACCCATTCTAAATGAAAACTCGCTATCTGAAATGGGATTCAGTCAGTTAAAGAAAACCCATTTCCCTTTATTTACCCAATTATTTAATTGACAAAACATGAAGCAAACTTGATGTTTATTTTAACAACTTCAAAGGATATTTTACTGGCTGTCACACGAGTTGGTAGCGACCGTGCTTTATTACCAGACATGGGAGTTTCCACTCGACTGGCACAGACGAGCCTGTTGTTACTGCAACTGGCCGTGAACGCGTGTAATGCAGGTTGCCCTTTGAAGTAAATAAGGCGTGCCTCTCTTTGTAAACTTGTGAGGTAGGTTTGGTTCCGGAAATAAATATAGTATCAGCTCTAACTCGGAGACCAGCAGCTACAGCCGAAGGTCACGGCTAAAATATTGATCACATCCCTGGAGATAGGATAGGATAGGATACCCTCCGCGATTTCTTTTTACGTTAAGTAATGTATCTACGAGAGAACAAGTGGTTGATACAAAGTAGAGAAGATAGTTCCAAAGTACATGGAAATAAAATAGTATCTGACTTCGATACTAAGTATTCAGCGTTTTAAGATATTCTTAGTCAGGGTTCATGGATGGATTCCCGGCTAGTCGTGGAGATTTTAACCGCATATTGTGAATGATTGCTTTGTGTCGAAGATTGGAGATTTGTTATCTCCCCCACATTCCTGCAACTCACACACACCCTCATCGAAGGCTGCTCTATGCTGTAATAGTCACTCGGAATAATAATAATAATAATAATAATAATAATAATAATAATAATAATAATAATAATAATAATACACATACATTATCATTATAGACCGTTATGCCTTTCAGCGTTCAGTCTGCAAGCCTCTGTGAACTTATTAAACGTCGCCACAACCCTTTATTTGCAACTAGTGCTGTGGCCTCATTTAGTTCTGTTCCGGGGATTCTGTGGAACGGAGAGGTGAAAGAAGTCGCGGGCATGAATGAGTGGATAGAGAAAAGATTACATAGGAATTTAAAACATTAAAATTTTGGAATAAATTTCTTTCCTCCTCTTTTCCTTTTATTTTCAAACTTTACACTTTGCTAGTGTGCTCGGTTCGTCTGGAAAGACGTGGGTTCGAATCTCCGTCAGGAAGTCGTAAAATTTAAGAAACGAGATTTCCACTTCCAGAGGTGCATATGGCCCTGAGGTTCACTCAGCTTACACCAAAAATGAGTACCAGATTAATTCCTGGGGCCAAAGGCGGCCGGGCGTAGAGCTAACCACTCTACCCCACCACGTGCCGAGGTTAACAATGGTGGAAGCCTTTACCTTCCACTCCTCCAAGGGCCTTCATGGCCTGTACGGAGGTGACTTTGCTTTGACTTACACTTTGCTAAGCAAATAGCAAAATCAGGTACAAGGTCTAGCTCGTGAGCTTGAGTAACAATATTACAAAAATCTCGAATAATCAGATTACAACAATTTAACAACTTGAGCTTGTAGCTCCCTAGTTACAAATTTAACGGGAGCACCATTGCTCCCTGCATTGCCTACTCAAGGAGACTGAGCTCCAAAATTTTACATCAGTAGGAATAGCGTATTTGCTCTACACAATTACTTCCTACGAGACTATCCTTTAAAATTACAAGTTCCAGGCCTGTTGAGGCACCTACCTACTTTTAACAAAACCAAACAGTAGACACTGTCTTAATAGCGCAACAGTCTGATTTACCAGGATACAAAATGAAAAAAAAAATAGAAATTGACATTAACAGGGATAACAAGTACCCATTCTACGTGGCATTATTTAAAAACAAACGGTTAAAGTTACTGGCCGAACATCAACATGTTAGGAGGCGCACACTTGCACTCCTTTGGAATTCACCAGAACATCACTAAAACCCTAAGTGGGCTTATGGCCCGACGTTACGGAGTCTAAGCCTATACTACGGAGGTGACCAGATGGAGAGAAAGTTTACAAAATTAAAGATAGATTTTTAAAGCTTACTAAATCTTATTCACCTAAATATCAAGCTGAAAGGGAATACAAGAGGGTCCCCACTCTTTATTTCCTAAGTTCGGTTAATTTCTTTAGAACTGTTTGAGAATTTACATTGAGAAATATAAGTTACATTACTAAGACTGGAAACCTTCCCCTCGAGGTAGCTTTCAAAGACTATTACATAGTTAAACAGAGTCTGCCATTACCTTGAGCTGGTGGTCCTCCCGGTGATGGACGAGGCAACCCTTTCCCCTGACTCCGCTACGAACACATTTTAAACCTCTAGAATGGAGCGATCACAAAGACAATATGGCCTGAACGGTCCCAACTTTTATAGTGGAGAGAAAGGTTCCAGATTTCTCTGGGCTGAAACTCTGACACACCCCAATTTTCATTGGATCATCAGTCAATTTTTCTTGAAATATCCTACAGTGGATAGGTTTAAATCTTTCGAGACTGGGACCGCTATCTCACCGTCAGATATCTCCCCAACTGTAGTCACATAGGCTGAGTGGACCTCGATCAAGCTCTCAGATTGAGGTAAAAATCCCTGACCTGGATGGTAATCGAGGACTTCGGGTAACAGGCAGGCACGCCACCCCTACAACGCGGGGCCAGCTATTAACAGGTAATACAAATTCTAAAATTAAACATTCAGAAAGTACCCGGGTAACGCATGGAGCAATTTTATATCAAGGCACGTTATCCGACCTATTTATAACGAATGCTATGGAAAAGCGCGCGTCCTCTAGTAATCTATATATTTAAAAAATTGATGAAAACTACAGTCAGTACGGCTATTCTATCCGGTCGATTTCCTTCATTTTTTAAAGGTATTCATGCACAGATTTGTCATCAGGCACTATAAATCACTTAACTTTCGCCTTCCTCAAATTATTTGATTTTTTCAATTTTTTGTCTCTTTGAAGCTATCATATCTTTGGCTCTAATTGAGTACGCAGTTCGTTTTGGTCTAAAAACACTCATTGGATCAAGCGCTTTCTTTTGAGGTAATAACTACTTACATTGGTAGATTATGAGAATAGTTATGAGTACATTTGTCTCCATGACGAAGATCTTCGAAAGACTTTTTAACAGTTCAGCGCGTAGTGTTATTCTAAGGAACGTTTAATTCAATTTCTTTGTGTAATGAATTTTCAAGTGTTTTCTTGGCACAATATTACATTCTATTACCGCAGCAGATCATGTGCTTTATTTCATGAAGTCGGAACTTTGCAAATACATCCGTTAGGATAGTAACGAACACCACTATACATTGTACATTGCGGGCGGAGCCAGCGGGAAACTGCTGGTAATTATTAAAACACATTCCTTAAGACCATCCTTAGACCTTACCTTATCTATTCTTGTTTTACATTATTTCGACTTCTTGTATAATATTTCATTTCTGCTGCTATTTTAAGCATTGCCTACCTTTCACATTCATATTATATTAAATTAGAACTTGGACATATACGTTTCGAGCTCTTGACCTATAAAGTCCCCGGTAGGTGTCTGTCTGTGTTTGTGCGCAATAATCTCAAAAACCACCGAACTGATTTTGATGAATTTTTACAATTTTTATTATTAGGCTAATAAATACATCACAAGTGGGAAATATGAACATTTAGAGTAGTGTGATAATAAAGTAAAGTTAAAACATAATTACACAACAACAACAACAACAACAACAACAACAACAAGCAATTCCATGGAAAGGAAATATTGCAAGAAATACTAATAGTTCAACATTCTAAATCCATCATCGTGCGATTTTCACTGTTTCATGGAACACATATGAAGATAGACTTTTGGTGTGTAAAATATTAATCTGAAATGAGCTGAGCAGTGACGATTTTACTGGAGGAAGTCAAAGGAAAGATGGCCAACCGAGCCCTTCCTTGGGTTACGCTGTCTGACCCCAGATTTGTGCAGAAGAATTGTTGGATATAAAAAACTGTACAGAGAAGTTCGAGCCAGTATGCTCCGGTACCTAATGGTAAAAGGCAGGCCTCAGTTTCCTTTATAGAGGTTAACGAAGAAGCTGGTAGCCATCTCGTATTTCCCTCTCAGAGAATATCCAGTGAGGCTTATGTTGAAAAGTCTCGCCCATGTGAGCCCGCTCAGCCTCTTACCTATATATAACGTTCCCTGTGTTGTTATCTCGGCTCAGTGAACCGTCTACTGAAACACGAGGAAGCTTTAATGAAAATAGTCCACTCGTTAAACCTGGTGGTTGACTTTGATATAGGGCTCTTATTAAAAAAAAAATTCACCTTAGAAACAAACTGACCCACACTTACTGTAGATATGAGAAGAGCCTGAAGTTCTAATTATACCTCTCGCACCTAACTGAGGCCTAATTATTTGCGTCTGTTGTTTGGGTCATCAGTCCATAGATTGGTGTGATGCAGCCCTCCATGCCACCCTGATCTGTGCTAACCTTTTCATTTCTACATAACTACTACATCCTATATCTAATCTAATCTGTTTTTCCTATTCATACCTTACTCTAGGCAAGCAACTAAATGTTGAAAACATCCTAGGAAAATATAAGGTAAAGAAAATATAATAATATATGAGAATATACCTATTCTTTATTTTGTAACCACTTATAGAGTAAAATAACAACAACGGGGTTCGAAGAACTTTTGTGTGTGCGCCCTAGAATTACTCAACGGAGAAACAATGAAAGTCAACTCGTAGGTGTAAAGGTTCTGTTAGGCACCGGTTACAATCCATAATAATCATTCCCAGGCTGACATTATCATTATGGAATCTTATGATTTATAACTATTTGAGGTTGAAGAAAATCATAGTTAATAAATAATAACACTTAGGATCCGTTTCAGTTGGAAGGATGTTCCAATTTAATGATACCAAGTCATCATTAAAAAATTAGCAATAAAAACATCACAACACGGGCGGACAATTAGCAAGCTGAATATGACAAATGACATAGTTTATCATTTAAGTTCTCTTGGTTATTTGTTTTCCGCTCACATGGCGGTTACGATAGTATCCTGCCGTTAACAATAATGGTTGGCTGATTTACTATCAAAAGGTAAATACATACAAGTCCAGCCAATATCTGAATGAATTTGGATCATTGAAGTACAATTAGTAACATAAAAAGTTGCTGAAGGCTTAAAATGAAGTTAACGGTGCAATTGTTAATTCATTTATTTCATCCGCTGCAATATAAAAACTCGTGTTCATGTCTACACTGGGAAAAACCTTATCCTTTATTATTCCTTTCGAAATAACGTTTACACTAGTCGCGTAAAACAAGCGCCACTTGAGCGATCACTAAATAAAAATACATGGAACGTCGTGGAGTCTGAAACGAAACAAGGATCACAACACACGTACGAGTAGACTGCAGCTGACCGCGGATCATAAATCGAATTAAATTTTTAATCAGGAGAACAAAATAATTATGGTATGCTCCGGCCGCTGCAACCTAGAAGAAAATGGGTATTCAAAACCACACAATACCATAATGAACAATCATGAATTGAGATCATCACGTCACCATAACAATATCTAAATTCTTCCACGGTCTCTCCTCCGGGTTGCTGAAATTTCCTGCCTAAATCTACAAAATAAATGCACAAATACTACGGCTACTTTAAGGAAAACAAATAAATTTTACATTGAGTAACATGCCCCTAGACTTACCCTCCTTCAGTGTGCAGTTAAACATCTTATTAGAATAGCGTTCTGCTCGAAGAACTTCGCACTGTTTATGTCTGTTATCATTCATAAAAGATCTGTCCCATTCTATGTATCACATGAATATCAAGGATAATTATTCACTTGTTAATTTAGAAGACTTTATTCAGTGATCAGTACCCTCACGGTGCAATCGTAACACCATATTGGCTTGTCTATTTCGCAATATCACACTTGGGATTTATCGAAGGTCGTATTACATTCTACGTAACACATAACCCCCAAGAAATAACCTAACACTACAGTCGTGCACATCATCATAAATCATACCGACGATCCTAACATTCAACAAACTCTGTATAATCTCATATGCGCATCATACAGATTTAAACTTTTCAAGTAAATATACAGGCTCATAACTGCGGAATAAAATGCTCTCATTTATAAAAACAAGTGAACTCTATTATCCTAATCCATACTGCGTAGTGAAAAATTTCTCGAATGAAAAATCGGTCAGGCCAAAGGAGATATCTGACTAGTAAAGGAAAACTTCCTAACCTCCACAATATAATAAATGCTTTCCGAAATCTTTACAATAAAATTTGACTCATGAAGAAATTGGCAAGTTAAATTCCCCGGGAAAACCGTATCACTGAGGTGATGGGCTAGATCACAATGAAATTACCATAGATTACAACCTATAAAAGGTACATTTGAAACCGGCACAACAGTAACTTAAATCCCAATAAGACTACCATTCGAGAGATTACAGTGCGCTGACAGCATTATGAAACACACACACACACACTCATATATATATATATATACCAGGTGGCTCTCGATGGCCGTACTTTCTACTTATAAATGCCCCGCATGCACAAATGACGAATGGGATGTCTACCAACTAATTTTCACAGGGGAACTATTGCCAGCGGGCAGGTTACACCAGAATATGAAGAGATAAGAAACGGAGTGTCGCTCGCAGCATGTTACTCGGCGCTGCCGGTTGAATGCACCCCTTGCATCAGTAAACATCGTTTTCGACCGCATAGTTCTAGGCTGGTGTATGGTACAGCCGCACTATATTTGCTGTCTGCAAATCAGCAATGGCTATTGTGATCAGCAGCGACGAATACACAGACATTATTTTAATCTGGACAATCTGGTCGGAATGCAACAGAAGCTCCAAACAGACGTATGCCTTCTACACACGTACTTCACCGAACAGTATTAGTTTTTGTTTCATACAAGCAACTCTACCATCGAGTGGAATGTTTACACGTGTATAAATTAATACGTTATTAGATTTCCTTTTCTGCATCTTTGGCATGTCTACAAACAGTAGCGGCGATTAGGGGGTGGGGTGAGGAGGGACAGTCGCCCCCCCCCCACTTGGTGGTGTAAACATTAAATTTTCATTCCACTTTAGCCAGCTGGAACTAGGAATTATTTTAAAAAGCTGTTTGTACAAACCTTGTTATCTTATCTGCTAGTTCCTTCGTTTATTTTCTTTAATTATTAACATAATTATTGACGGAAATACGCACAAAATGCTGTTCGTCGCAGCTAACCAATTTGTATAGCACTACGGCAAGTAATGGAGACTTTGCATGTGTTGTGAGGAAGGGTAGTAGAGGTACATATTTTTTGCAGAGGTCGTGGCCACTGAGTTATAATTCACCCACTTACCGCGCGCATTCATCAGTCTGGCAGTCTCTTTAGTGTCTGTTAGTTTCTTAGTGTGTATTCAAATACTGGGTAAGGTAAGGGTGTATTCTGCCCGAAGGCAGGCCCGAACCTCCGCAGAGGTGTGCCTGAGCCAGAGTTTACGTACAGTAGGATGGCCAGTTCCTTTCCGCTCCTCCATTCCTCTACCCCCACCAACAGCGCGTGGCAACCCATCCAAATCTTGACCACGCCCAATGTTGCTTAACATCGGAATTCTCACGGGATCCGGTGTTTCAACACGGCTACGGCCGTTGGCTTTGTATTCAAATACTAAATGATTTTTAATTGCATAATCATGCCGTACATCTATGTAATTGTACCGGGCGAGCTGGCCGTGCGGTTACGGGCGCGCAGCTGTGAGCTTGCACTCGGGATATAGTGGTTTTGAGTCCCACTGACAACAGTCCTGAAGATGGGTTTCCGTGGTTTCCCATTTTCACACCAGGCAAATGCTGGGGCTGTACCTTATTTAAGGCTACGGTCGCTTCCTTTCCACGCGTAGCCATTTCCTGTCTCATCGTCGCCATAAATCCTATCTATGTCGGTGCGACGAAAAGCCAACTGTAAAAAAAATATTCAGTTGTAATCGTTTTTCAACGGGAGCTAATACCAACGTTCCTAAGTTATTTCTTTGTGTTATTTTATTTATTAAGTAAATGCCCCGTAGTATCTTTGTGAGACCAGGTGAAAATTTTATTATACAACATTGAATCAAAATCTCAAAATAACTATTATTACGAATAGGCCCAATCCACGGGGCAGATTAATTACGTTTACATATAAAATAACATAATACAAACGAAATAATTTAGTGCGGTGAAAGTAAAGTTGGTATTCTCTGACGTTGAAATTACAATTACTATTAAATATATATTTTTTACAATTGACTTTGCGTCGCACCGATACAGATAAAACTTATGGGAAGGAAGCGGCCGTGGCCTTAATTAAGGTACAGCCTCCGCTTTTGCCTGGTATGAAAATGGGATACCACGGAAAACCATCTTCAGTGCTGTCGACAATGGGATTCGAAACCACTATCTCCCGAGTGCAAGCTCACAGCTGTGGGCCCGTAACCCCACGGCCAGATCGCCCGGTACAATTACATAGATGTACGGCATGATTATGCAATTAATAATCATTTAGTATTTGAATACACACTGAGAAACTAACAGACAATAAAGGGACTGCCAGACTGATGAATGCGCGCGGCAAGCGGGTGAATTATAACTCAGTAGCCACGACCTCGCCAAAAAAATATGTACCCCTACTACCCTTCCTCACAGCACATGCAAAGTCTCCACTACTTGCAGTAGCGCTATACAATAAAGGAAAGATTTAGCATATAAGACAACAAGGCTTGTACAAATAGTTTTTTTTAATAATTCTTACTTCCATCTGGCTAAAGTGGAGTAAAATGCCATATTTACTCTGCAAAGTGGGGGTGGGAGCGACTGTCTCTCCTCACCTCACCCCGTAATCGCCACTACTGTTTGTAGACATGCCAAAGGTACAGTAAATGAAATTAATAACTTATTAATTTAGACACGTGTAGACATTCAACTCTATAAATGAGTTGATTGTATGGAACAAAAACGAATACTGTTCGGCGAAATATGTGTGTAGAAGGCGTACGTCTCTTTGGAGCTTCTGTTGCACTCCGAACAGGTTGTCCAGCTTAAAATAATGTCTATGTATTCACCACTGCTGATCACACTAGCTACTGCCGATATGCAGACAGCAAATATAGTGCGGCTGTACCATACACCAGCCTAGAACTATGCGGTCAAAAACGATGTTTACTAATGCAAGGGGTGCATTAGACCAGTAGCGCTGAGTAACATGCTGCGGACGACACTCCGTTCCTTATCTCTTCATATTCTGACGTAACCTGCCCGCTGGCAGTAGTTCTCCTGTGAAAATTAGTTTTTAGACATCCCATTCATCATTTGTGCATGTGGGGGCATTTATAAGTAGAAAGTACGACGTTCGAAAGCAACCTGGTGTACAGATGACATTGCGGCGTCGCTCAAGTTGCATCTATGTATAAAATATTATAATCGTAAATTTAAAGAGAGAAAATCTAGCTACACAATTTACAATGCTTTACAATAGTAAAGGACAAACTTTTTTACTCATCTTGGCTGGTAAATCCCTGTATATTATGTCATTCTCTCATCCAGGTATTACTTGGATATCACCGTATTTTCCGGGAACGGCGGGACTCCATCTCGGCGTAGGCCTGCATATTGATATTGGTTAGCACTTCAATAAGACGGTCCTTCCACCGTTCCTTCATGGATTAACCTGTAACTTGTACAGCGAAATATTAGTACACTGTTATGCCTAAATAAGTGCAAGAGTATTCTGCTACAACACTCGCCTTTCTTTCTTAAAGAACGAAAATTTCACACGTAATATTTTCCTCGCTTATACAATCCAATCACAAATTCAGCCAGCACGGCAACTAGATATTTCCATTTCTTGAAAACGATGCTTATTCGTTTTTTCAGCATACCCAATTTCATTGACAACAATGGTGTGGATGTGGGCGTTTCTTACTGAGAGCAATTCCTTGCGATTTGACCTTTTTTCATGGCACATCAGGGAGTCGAGTAATATTTCTCTTTGAAATAAGACCATTTCACGATTGGGAATGCTCGATTGACAATGGAATGCATCCAATAAATCGTATCCCTTTGTCTCTTCAATTCCATCAATCAATTGTAGATGTTCATAAATGAAAAGAATATAGAAAGAAAATGTAAGTGGACGATAATCCTGATCTATATAATTCCCACCAGTCCACAGACTGCGGTATAGACACGATCATTGAGAAGGAACATTTTGCAATAGTACTCAAACAATTTTCTTGTCAAATATGGTCATCTTCACTCAACAGTCGTTTGACGTCACTTCAAAATATCGAAATTCAGGACACTAATTTATTGGGTACCTTGGGGTTCTGAGCTTGTAAATTTTCACATATCAAGTATTTACATAAATTTGCTCCGAATTATCGAGAAATCTAAGAATATAAATTGACTGGATGTATGCGTTTTATGATTTCACCTCTCTTCTATGTAATCATGAACTTCAATAATTCCCTCATGTTTGGCTCAGAATAAAAGGTTATATTCCCCCTTACTCAGAATAGAAGTTTCGGGCAACGCAAGTACGGCTTCAGAATGTCATTTTCGTACCTCTCTGCATTTACTGTAGTCTCGAAAAAATAGGCCCAGTTATTCGTCTTGTAGTAACAGCACACCAAACACAAACTGCCCTATCGTAATGTGGGGCTTCAAATACCATTAGCGAGAGTTATGACTGTTTACACGACCATTAAGATGAAACAAGAACTTTTACATACGAATATACGGTGTTGCAATTATAACTGTCTCACCATATTAACAACTGAGATTACCGGGCGAGTTGGCCGTGCGCGTAGAGGCGCGCGGCTGTGAGCTTGCATCCGGGAGATAGTAGGTTCGAATCCCACTATCGGCAGCCCTGAAAATGGTTTTCCGTGGTTTCCCATTTTCACACCAGACAATTGCTGGGGCTGTACCTTAATTAAGGCCACGGCCGCTTCCTTCCAACTCCTAAGCCCTTCCTATCCCATCGTCGCCATAAGACCTATCTGTGTCGGTGCGACGTAAAGCCCCTAGCAAAAAAAAACAACAACTGAGATTCAGACTGGCGACTGATGCTTGCCAGGTCGAACACGTGCAGGCTGCTTGCAAGGTCAAGAAGTATGCTCGCACCTCCCATACTTCAGCTGCCGCAGTGCAGAGTAAAAACACCGTGCGTTCGATCTGAGTTTATAAGAGAAACCCTATATGTTTTGCATTTTATTGATTCTTTGTAGTCTGAGAGTGAAATTATCTCGAAAGAAACTAGAGTTCGAATTGTACTTATTATGATTAACGAATAACTACGATGTTAATTAATAAGTAATGATAAAATGCACGAATAGCCTACAAAAGGAATCAAATGCGTAGGTATTAAAAACGTACACAGAGAACAAAAGTTTAAGCACGAAATTATACTGTTTTGTCCGTCTCTGTGGTGTAGTGGTTAGTGTGATTAGCTGCCACCGCCGGAGGACCGCGTTCGATTTCTGGCTCTGGCACGAAATTTGAAAAGTGGTACGGGGGCTTGAACAGGGTCCACTCAGCGTCGGGGATCAACTGAGTAGAGGGGTGTTCGATTCCCACCTCAGCAATCCTCGGAATGGTTTTCCGTGATTTTCCATTTCTCCTCCAGGTAAATGCCGGGATGGTACCTAACTTCAGACCACGGCCGCTTCCTTCCCTCTTCCTTGCCTGTCCCTTCCAATGTTCCCATCTACCCACAAGGTCCCTGTTCACTATAGCAGCTGAGACCGCCTGGGCCTCTGCCGCAGTTGTATTCCCGGACCCAAAGTCTCACACTCCAAGATACTGCCCTTGAGGCGGTGGGGGTGGGATCCCTCGCTGAGTCCGAGGGTAAAATCAACCTTGGAGGGTAAATACAGTAAGAAAGGAAGAAGGAAGGAATGTAACCCTCTAATGCCCAGGATAGGTCTCCATAAGAACCTTATTATTTTCATTCAGAATGTTATTAATAGGATTGATCTATTAAGATTCTACGCATGATTGAAAACTTCATGGCATGTATT